>NC_052557.1:668631-1337262 GCF_016699485.2 Gallus gallus | reverse complement strand
GCGGCTGCTGGGAGGAGCAGGGCACGGTCCTCACCTGCAAAGCCCTGGGCTGAACCAGCTGCTTATTGGCAAGGGTCGCTGCCAGCCCGGCCTCGGCTTCCTGGCTGCTGGAGCAGGACGCCCAGCCGCAGCCCTGAGCAGGGGCAGCACGAACACGATCCGGTGTGGGGTGGGAACCTCGCACGGGGAGAACTGTCAGGGTCCCAAAGAAAGTATTGGTGTAGGCTGGACCCACCTCGACCGTGCGTTTTGGGAAAGGCCTAAGGAAAACAGTGCTTTGCTGCCAGCGCTCCTCCCAGGCTCCCATCGGGGCTCCCACCGAGGCCAGGAGCCCCAGAGCCCCCCCAGCCCACAGCCTGCACCACCAGAAGGCCAGAGCTGCTCCAGAGCGGTGCTGGGAATGGGCACCCAAGCCCCTTCCTACCCCTGAAGGTCAGCAACCATGGTGGAAACAGCCAACCCCGTGTGCTGCACGAGGGAGAGAACGGAGAGCGATGGAAAGCACTCAAGAACGGCTTTCACAGAACTAATTAAAGGTGCTGTCAATTAACAAAGCATCACCAATCCCTGCTCCCAGCCCCAAGCAAACCACCTCGGCTCACCACGGGTCGGGGGCCCTACCTGTAGGGCACAGCAATGCGTTAGCTGCTTCCCCACTCCCAGCAAAGGCCAAATCAGCTCTGTGCTGAGCAGGAGGACCCCCATCCCCCACTGCACCGCACCTGGATATAAGGGAGAAGCGCAGGGAGATGCTAAAAGAACAGATGGTTGGGGAAGGAAGCAAGCAGCTGAGCACGCAGCATCTGGTTTGAGAACCAGCAGAGGAGGCGGCCACAGTGGGAAACAGGCACGGAGAGGCAGGCGGGACTCATGAGCAGCCAGGATAAGGGATGAAATCAAAGGAAGAGCCAAGACCAGCAGCTCCGGGAGCTGTGTCAGTGCAAGGGCAGCCCTGCCCCCACGCCATGCCCAGGGGGCGGTGGGCTCCTGAGCACCACAACGCAGGGAGCAGAGACACGTGAGGACACAGAGCAGCAGGGCTGAAGCCCAGCACTGGGAAGGGGCCGGGCAGAAGCAGAATGCAGCAAGGGCAGGCCGCGCTCAGCAGCAAAAAGCTGCAGCAGACACTGCTGGGGGTGCCCCTCTCCCACCTCCTGCCAGCTCCACAGCCGTGGCCCACCACGCAGCTCTGCAGGGCCGCAGCACCAACCCCGGCACGCAGCACGGAGCCTGGAGCCCATTCCACGTTCCCTGCATGAATAAGCAGATCTGTCTGCAGAGGGGGAGAGCGTCTGCCCGCCCGCACCCGAGCGTGAAGGTGGCTGCACGGAGCTCACAGCAGATGCTCCATGCAGGGTCGCGGCGTGGGTGACAAACAGGGACAAGGCATGCAAAGCTCCCCCTGCTCTGCCCTCCCCCCCCAAGCTCAAGGGCACGCACACGGCACAGCCAGGAGCTCAGGGCTGCAGCAACCAGCTGAGACAGGCTGGGAAAATCCGCCTCCAAGGGCACCTGCAGCTCCCCGGGGTGCAGGCAGCCCAACTGCAGCACGGATGGCACACGGGGTGCTGGGAGAGCACGCACTGCCCTTCTGTTCTCCTTCATCCCCACGGCCACAAAGCAAACCCCCCCACACACACCCCCCACCACATCAGGGCGCACGTAGGAGAGAGCACGAGGCTCAGCATCGCTCACCTCTGCCTGTAAAGCACTCCCTGCCCAGCAGCCCAACGGCTCCCGGCACAGCTGCTGCAGTTCTGCTGACAGCCCGAGTCACCTTAAAGCAGAGCAGCAAAGGAGCTTCAGAGGTTGCAGGCAATGCCAGCAGCTCCTGGAGGAGCGCCGGCCGCATCGCTGCAGGGAACCCACGGCTCTGAGCGCCCGGACGGCCGCAGCTGCGACTTCAATCCGGAGCTGATTGCCCGTAATCTTTTAAGCCCTTACCTCCCGCTGTTTCACTTTTTCACCTTAAGCAAATCAACGACAAGAGGGGGGAAAACCGCACGTGGGTCAGCATTGCCAAGGAGAGTAACGCTGGGGGCCCCACACGCCTCCAATGCAGCCGAGGCGTTGCTCTGGGCTCAAGCAGAGCCCCAGGCTGGGGACACCCACCCTGTGCACACCCACCCCGTGCAGTGGCACGAGGCACGGCTGCTCTCAGAGCAGCTCATTGGTGGCCGGACACACACAGCTCAGAACCATCCCACCCTCCCTACTGCCCAGCGCTCCATCCCATAGCCCAGGGGAGCAAAAGGAGGGTGCACAGCGTCCTCCAGCTCCACCTCCCGCGCTGGCCACGCTCAGAACTTCCGTAAGCAGCTTTGGCTTGCATTAAAACCAAGAGGCATTTTAATGGTTTAATTGCAACCCTGCTTGGAAGGCAGCTGAAGCGCCTCGAGCTGGGGGCACTCAGGATGGCAGGAGGGCAATTCTCCATCCTCGTCCTTTCATCCCTCTGCCAACACTCGTGCCATTACCGAGCCCTGTTTGCACAAAGTCGCCAGGCCAGGAGAACAGCAGCCCGAAGCATTTTGTTCCTCGACCTCAGCTGCATCCAACGCTCCCCGGGATCTCAATGCCTGCTGATGTTATCGGCCTCAAATGCCTCCTGTCGCTCGGGGCACCTCCACCATCACCGCCCAGGCGTAGCAGCCAGCTCTTGGTGCTGTGCAATGAACCCGAGCACACGGCAGCACGCCCAGAGCTAAGAAAGCACCCCAGACCTCCCCAGGCACAGCCAAACCTCGCCTCCGAGGACGCCGCCCCTGATCCCCCCTGTGCACAGAGGTCATTTCTTGCTCTATGCGTGGGATGCTTCGGGATGCACTGCTTGCTCTCCTCCCGGCTCAGCCCATTAACATCCCAGCTTCGTGGAAGACAACAGCAATAAGGATGGAAAAACAAACCCCTGAGCCCCCCCTGGAAGCTCTCAGCTCCGCATTCCTCCGCTCCTTCCTCCAGGCCACGTCCAAAGCCTGGATAAACAGAGCCGGGCACGAGAGAGCCTCCAAACCTCCACGCAGCAGCCGGGCAGGGGGAGCCGCACCGCCAGCAGCACAGCTGTCCCCGGGGGTACCCCAGGAGCGCTCCGCCCCTCCTCTGAGCCCACGGGGACCCCCAGCAGCACAGCGCCGAGCCCCCCACGGACACACCGAGCCCTGCAGGGACACATTCAGGGACACATTGAGCCCCGCAGGGCCACACTGAGCCCAGCAGGGACACACTGAGGGCCACACTGAGCCCCGCACGGACACACTGAGCCCAGCAGGAATACATTGAGGGCCACATTGAGCCCCGTAGGGCCACATTGAGGGCCACATTGAGCCCCACAGGGACACACTGAGCCCAGTAGGGACACATTGAGGGCCACATTGAGCCCCGTAGGGCCACATTGAGCCCCACAGGGACACACTGAGCCCAGTAGGGACACATTGAGGGCCACATTGAGCCCCGCACGGACTCACAGAGCCCTGCAGGGACACACTGAGGGCCACACTGAGCCCAGCAGGGACACACGGAGCCCCGCAGGGACACATTGAGGGCCATATTGAGCCCCGCAGGGCCACACTGAGGCCAGCAGGGACGCATTGAGGGACACACTGAGCCCCGCAGGGACACACTGAGGGCCACATTGAGCCCCACAGGGACACACTGAGCCCAGTAGGGACACATCGAGGGCCACATTGAGCCCCGCAGGGCTGTGCGCCCACCTACGCGTCCCGACCGCAGCCCCGCGCGGCGCTGAGGGCACACAGCGCCCACCCCGCGGCCCGGAGCCCCGCACGCCGAATTCCCCCCCGCCGCCCTTCAGGGCGCCCTCCGGCAGCACTCCCGGCTCACCGCAGCGATGCGGGCAGCACAACGCCCCGCAGCCGCCCCCCCCCGCCGTACCTTCTTGGGCGCTTTGGTGACGGTGGCCATGAAGGAGAACTTCTCGGCGTCCTCCGCCTCCTTGGCCTGCTTCGCCTCCTCGCCGCCGGCGGGCTCCGGGACCGACATCGTGCGGCGGGGCGGGGCGGGGAGGAGGGCGGGGTGGGGAGGAAGGCGGGGAGGGCCGCCGCGACCCTGCGGTGCGCTGCGGTGCGGTGCGGTGCGGTGCTGCGGGGTGCTGCGGGGTGCGGGCGGTGCGGGGCGGTGCGGTGCGCGCTCCACCAGCGGCGCTTCTGCGGCGGACACTGCGGGCGCCGCGCGGGGCGCCGGGGGCGGCTCTGCCGTGACGTCAGCGCGCGGTGACGTCATCGCGCACCCGCCGGACGAGCGAGGAGAAGAAGACGGCGGAGACGGCGGGAGAGGGAACGGCGCGATGGCGCCCCCTGGCGGTAGAAGGGGGGAACGGACCGCCGTGGGAGGACTCCCGGATAAGAGGGAGTGGGCTGAGGGGGGGGGGGGTGGTCACAATAAATAGATAGATAGATAGATAGATAGATAGATAGATAGATAGATAGATAGATAGATAGATAGATAGATAGATAGATAGACAGACAGACAGACAGACAGGTAGACAGGTAGGTAGGTAGGTAGGTAGATAGGTAGATAGACAGATAGATAAGAGGTAGATAGATAGGTAGATAGATAGACAGATAGATAAGAGGCAGATAGATAGGTAGATAGATAGATAAATAGATAGATAGATAGATAGACAGACAGACAGATAGGTAGATAGATAGGTAGGTAGATACATAGATAGGTAGGTAGGTAGATAGGTAGATAGATAAATGAAAGGATGAAAGAATGAATAAAGAAGCTTAACCCCACGATTCCCTGATTCTGTAATAAATAAATAAATGGAATCATAGGATGGATTGGGTTGGAAGGGACCAACCCCCCCCCCAGACCCTCACGGAGTCCCGCATGGCCGGGTGTAAGGTCCTGCGCTTGGGTCAGGGCAACCCCAAGCACAGATATGGGTTGGGTGGGGGATGGTTTGAGGGCAGCCAAATAAAGGGATTAAGCATTCATCCCCGTGGGGAGAGGAGGGGTGGGAGGGTCAGCACCCCCAGCTCAGCCAATACGGTGCTCCCGAGGGCCGCATCCAGCGCTGATGTGGGAGGGCTGAGTGCTCTGCAACGGGCGCTGCAGCTCATCCTGCCCCGCTGTCCGTCTGTCCGTCCAACCACGCAGTGCTGAGGAGCTCCGGTTCCCACGCGGGACCCCCATTTCCCACCCTGTCCCCCCCAGGTCCGTCAATGGGGGTACACACGTGTGCCTCCCCCCCACCGCTCGTCCCCCCGCCAGCCCCGCAGCGACAAAACCCACCGAGGGAGCAGCGGTGAGGCTCACATTTTTCCCGTTAACCAAAACCGCTCTGTCTGACCGCAGGTCGAGCCCGGGCCGGTCCTCGCTCGAGGCAACCCGTCATCCCGTCGGGGTGGCCGGGATCGGTCCGTTCCGTCCCAATGGCCCCCAGTGGGGAACCGCGGCCCCGCGGTGCTTTCCGGGACGGCGCTGCCCCGTCAGCAGTCTGCGGCCGCGGGGAGGGCTGCGGTCCAACGGTGCCCCATCCGCAGCCACCCCAGCGCCGATGCTGCTTCTTCCCCCCACAGACGTCGGGTTTTCGGCCCCATCCCAGCACCTCACCTGCTTCTAAGGTGTAACAACCCATCCTGGGGGCTGTCGTGTGCCTTCAGGAGAGGTTACCTCCCCTCCCCCCCTTAGAAACACGAAGGGGTAGGAACGGCTCCGTCCCCCCATTAAGGTTCCCAAAAGTGGGCGCTGAGGTTTTGCCCCTCCGACCCACCTTTGGGGCTCCCCAAACTGTCTGTTTTGCCCCCTAAACCTCCTCCACGTGCCTTCGCTTTGGGCTGCCCAGAGCACGTGGGGGTGCTGGGGATGAGGGTGGGTGAGGTGTACGCGTGGGGTGGTGGCCCCCCACCTCTTCCCCCCTCCCCGTGGCCTCATCTCCAACGCCACTGCCCCACAGCCGTCATTCAGCTCCAATGCTGCAGCAGGGCAGGGGCTCGCTGCCCCCAGCCCCCCCCACAGCCCCCGGGGTCCGCTCACCCCCATTCAGAACGACCCGAGCAGCCTCTGACCCCAACCACCCCCCCACCGCAACCATAATCACTATGGCCCAGATCCGGACGGATATATATAGGTCCCACTTCCTTGGGAAGGGGATGTGGACCTGGGAAACCCCCAACTGCTGCTGAGGAGAGGAAGGGCTGGGCTGAGTCAGCTGCCCTCGAGGAATCCTGTTTGTCAGCAAACACGGCCCCAAAGGGCCCACAGAGGGCTCCCCGGCCCCATCCTTCCCCCCCCACCCCCCCCCAACAATGAGCAACGGGGGGCTCAGTCTGCAACCCCCCCAGCTGCAAAGCCCTGAGCTGCAAACCCCATGCACGTCCATCGCAGTGCAGATGGCTTTGAAGAACACTCATATCCCAGTGTGTCATCCCCCCCCCCCCGCGCCCCCCCAGGGAACTGGCTTTGCACAGAGAGAAAGGGATGGGGGTCTGGGATCTTTGGGGGGGAGGGGGGGGAGAAGGAAATGCCTCGTGGTGTGCTGCCTCTCCAACTGAAGTGCTCGCAGGAAGCGAGCCTCAAGTGTGTTTGCTTTTAGCAGCTGCTTCGCCTCCTCCTGCATGCACTGTGGGGTCGGGAGGGGTGTCCAGCCCTGCACCCCCGTCCTCAGTGTAGGGATGGGGGTGGCAGGAAGGCTGGGTGCATCCCGGTGGCCGTGAACTCCTGCATGCATCAACAGGAAAACGGGATCAGCGTGACCCCTGACCCCAGCTCCGGCCATGCCCAGATCTCACCCTGCAGCCCCAGCACTTTGGGGAGGGGGGGGGGAGGGGAGGGGGGAGGCGAGGGACTCCCTGCAGCTCTGAGCATCGCTCCTTGGATCGGCCCCAGCTCGGGGCCAGAGGTGGACAGAGCACCCTGGGGCCAGAACACCATCCTTCCCCCGCCTTTCCCATAGGGGAAGGGAGCAGGACGGCCCCCAGTGTGACAAAACGGTCCCCCCAGTGCTGGGAGAAACCCCCCCCCCTCCCACCAGCCTGAGATATACAACAGAGCTGGAGAACTGATCTCCCACCATCCCCACTATGGGGCCAAGTGCCCCTCTCCCACCCCCCCAGCACACCCTATAGCAGCATAGCTGTCCCAGCCCCAAACCGTGCCCCCCCCCCCACCCCATATCCCACCTCCTCTTACCCCCCCAATTCCAGCTCCCACCGCGACACAGCGCTGCACGTCCATCTTTATTAATAATATTAAATATACAAGCTGTTTTCTATTATTTTCCTTAAATAGACTTCTTTAAATGACTTTGTATAAAATATTTCACCATTTCACTGTACAAAAAATGAGACAACAGAGGCAGAAAGAGCTCCAAAAGCTGCCCCCCCCCCCCCCCCCCCTCACCCACACCCCACATACTGAGCCAGCACCAGCTCCGGCCCCAGCCCGGCTCTGCACCCCACTTCCACCCCCCCCCCCCCCATCACCCCCAGGAAACGCCTCTTTTTTTGGCAGTCCATAAATACGCATAGAAAAAAAAAACCCCAAAATCAATACTAATGCTTTAAAAAACAAAACCCCACCACACCCCAATGTGCTCCGTCCCGTTTGCATCTCATGTAATATAAAAATAACACTTCCGACCCCCCGGGAGCGGCGCTGGGCAGGGATGCCGTGTGGGGTGGGACGCAGTCCGGGTACCGCTGAGCCCCCAAACCCCACACTGCAGCCACGGCCCCATTGCCGTGCTGTGCTCCAGCAACAAAATCCAGTCTGGGGCGAGGCCAGCTCGCAGCAATAACCCTGCAGGGAGGGGGGAACCCCCCCCCCCCAAAGTGCATTTGTTGGATAAAAGCGTTTATCCACCGCGTTCGTGGAGAGCCTTCCTGCGCAGAGCGGCGCCGGGCAGCTCCCAAGGCCAGCTTGGGATCGCGGGATGGGGACGGCGCCACGGGTCTTAAATATTCACAGTGTGAGGGTTTCCCCCTTTGCAGGCCGGGCGTTGGGTCCTCGGCACCGGTGGGATGCGGGAGGGGTCCCCCCATGGGGCGCCGGGGGTCCCCCCGTGCCAGGGGTGGGAGAGGAGCAACGGGAACCGTGGATGGGTGGGGGGAGATGTTCCACTCGCGGCACCCAACGCCGTCCCCGTGGAGCCCCTCGGTGCCATCCGCCCCATCGCCGGGGTCCTGCAGGGCTGCACCGCCCCGTCCTGCCATCCTCACCCGTGGGTTGCAGCTGCAGGACAGGGCCTGGGGGTCATCGCGGCGGGGGGAGGCCGAGCAGCAGCCGTCCGTCGCCCAGCGAGGAGCGTCCCCAGTCCGTCCCCCCGAGCAGCATCACGTCCCGCAGGGGGCCCTGGGGGGCAGAGGGAGAAAGGTCGGTGGGAGATGAGGTTACGGTGGGGAGAGGCGCGTTAAAATGGAGAATTGAAAGGGGGGGGGGGGGGAAGCCAATAACGGAAAGGCCGTCTTTCACAGAGTACTTCAACACGCATCTGAACGTCGCCGTTACGAATTAACGGGCTGCAAAACCTCACGCTGGCCGCGTTGCTGAGGCGCAGCCCTGCCGTGTCCCCACCCAGCCCAGCTGGGAGCCCCTCCCAGCCCAAAGATCGGGGTCAGCGCCCGTGGGGATGGGGCCGCCCGCCGGCCCTGCCCCCCCCCCCCCCTCACCTCACAGCTCCTGCGTCTCCAGCTCCGCGCAGCCCTGCGCTCCCTGCAGCGCCCTGCGAGGCAAAACGCAGCGGGGGTTATAGGGCAGGCCGTGGGGCCGGGGTCCCCGGGTTGGGGTGGGCGCGGGGGGGTCCCCAGATCCCGCAGCCAAGCGCTGGGACGGCACCCACCTGCTCTCCGGCTCCTCGGGGTCGCAGCCCCCCTCTTTTAGCGCTGCTCCCCGCTGCAGGACCTGCGGGGAGGGAGGGGTGAGGATGGGGAGGGGGCTCCCGCCGGGAGGAGGAGGTGAGGGAGCCCCCCCAGATGACCCCTCCGGCGCCGCTCAGCATCATCACCCCCTTCCCTGCAACGGGGCAGCTCTCAGTCCCCACCTTACACGCGGAAACCCGGAGACGAGCGGGGAAACCGAGGCAGGGACGGGTGCCCCGGGGGGGCTCACCTTGGACTTATACTTGTAGAAGAGCAGCCCGCCCATGGCCAGCAGCACGGCCACCACGCTGGCCACCGTGACGTACACCAGGAGCTCCCGGTGCCCCCCGCTGGCGGCTGGCGGCTCCTTCCTGCGCTGCTCTGCGCTCAGAACAAAGCTCGAATCAAAGCTGGGTCCGGCCCCGCCGTCCTCGGGCTCCCGCAGCCGGCTCAGCCCCCAGCCTCGCGCCCTCGCCCCGTCCCCGGGGCCGCCCTCCGCCCGGCCCCGCAACGGCGGAGCCATCCTGGAGAAGCGGAGCTGCGTGACCCGCTCGGGGCTCTCGGTGGGACGGCGCCCGACCCCGCGGCGCTGCGCAGAGCCGCTGCTGGGGACCGCCGCCGGCATCGCCGCGCTGATCCCTCGCGGCGAAGGGAGCCGATGTGGGAGGGCGGGGGTCCCGGCGCCCTCCTCCGGCATCCCGTGGGACGGGATGGATACGTCCTCAGCCTTCGGGCCGGCGCTCGCGGCCGGATCCAGGAGGGCTCCAAGCGTCTGCTGCATGGTGGGGGACGGCGCCGACGCGTCGCCGAGCCCGGCTCCTGGCAGTTCCTCGGCCCCCGAGCTGCCCTCCACGCTACTGGGGGGCTCGGACGGGGCACTGCTGCCTAACTCAGCCAGGATGCCACCGAGCTGGCGGTAAGGGACCCTGGTGCTAGCGGGCGCCACGTCCCTGCCGGCACGGGTGGCAGCGGAGAGGGAGGGCTGGGTGGCAGAAGGGAGGGCAGGGGACAGGCAATTGCAGTCAGGATCTGTCCCCACACCTGAAAGAAGCAGAGAGAAGAGACGGCCGTGGGGTCACCGGCAGGCAGCAGGTCCGAGGCGGGGGTCCCCCCGCGTCCCCGCGAGAGCGAAAGCCCCAAAAAGGAGAGCAGAGGGAAGCAGGGAGCAGGCAGGGAGCAGGCAGGGCCGGACGTGGCAGCAAGACAGAGGCGACAGGACAAGTGGAAGCCCGTCACCGGGTCCCCTGAGCTGGCAGTGAGGGGTTATCCACGATGCAGCATCGCTGGCAGGAGCCGGCCACGGTGACATCCCCACGGTGCGGCGGTGACACGGCACAGCCCGGCGCAGACAACACTGAGACACCTCCTCCACGGGCATGCAGACACAACAGCGTGGCACTCGGACAAGCACGGGTGGCAACACGGGTCCTGACAGCCCGGAGGGCAGCACTCAGCCTCACCCAACCCGGGGGCATTTGCTCCACAGGACTGGCACGAAGGGGAAACTGAGGCACGGGCGCAACGTGGCTCGGCCGAGCCTGGACACCTCCAGCCGTGCGGATGGAGCCGCCTTCTTCTCCCCCCGCTGCCCCCACGGCCTCATCCCCAGCCCCATTCCCCACCTCTCCGCCCCCCCTCCCACCCCCAGCAGGCGCTCAGCCCCAAACACGGACACACAGCTCCCAACACGGCCACGCGCTGCGCCCACACGCGTGTGCAGGGCCGTGCACGCGAGGCTCCAAGCGGCTCCATGCGGGTGAGGCCGGGCTGGCAGAAGGCAGAGCCGTACCTGGGGAGGAGCTGTGCTGCCGGGGCCCCGCGCACGCACTGCGGTACACCTGGCTGCAGTCCTTCTCGAAGGTCTCCTTGTTCTGCAGCAGCTGTTTGATGTCCTGGAAGAACTGCCTCACCAGCACCAGCATCTCGTAGGGGGACGTGGTGAACTCCTCAAAGCACATTTCGGACAGCTGCGGGACGGGTCGGGCACAGCTCAGCATCCCGGATCCCACCCAGTGACCCCAGAGGGTACCACGCAGCACCCAGCGCTGGCTCTGACCCCGCAGCACGGAGCCCCACGTGCCCACCCCGCCGTGCAGGGGGGTAACGCCGTACCGCGTGCTCCTCGTCATCCTCGTCCCTGATGCAGGGGTCCACGTTCTCATCGATGTTTTCGTACATCTTGCGCACCGTCTTCATCTTGTTGGCGTTTGTTGAGTTCTCCTTGAACGTCGTCCTGTTCAGGATGGTGCCCAGCAAAGGGAAGGCGGCTTTCACGTAGCAGACAGAGTCGCTCTGGGAGGAGACGGAGCGCCGCAGTGAGAGGTTGGACACTGCATGGGCAGAGGGAGCGCCGCCGTCCCGCCCTGCCCGGGGAAACGGAGGGATGGGGACGGCGAACGCATCCCATAGGGACACCCCCCAGCGCCCCAGGAGCCATCCCACCCCCCCAGCCCACCCCCTGCCCGGCCAGGGGCCGCTCACCAGCCGCATCTTGCTGATGAATCTGAAGGACACTGTGCCCGGCTGCTGCATCTGCGTGTCCGCCTGCAGGGACAGAGCGCGCTGTCACCACGCGGGCGCTGCCCAGCCCTGTGCCCACATGTGCACAACCCCCCCCCCGACCCACAGCGCAGGGCTCCTGCTTCATCCCACGCCATCCTCCTCCTCTTCCTAAGGATGCGCCCCCCGGTTGGACAAAGCACTGCCGCCGGGGACCAAGCAGCGCCCGCCGCCACCTCTCTTCCCCATTACAAAAGGAGGAAAATCCCCCAAACAACCCCTCCGAAGCCCAGCCCTCCTCCAGGGCGTGCAGCCGCCTCCGGGCCCGCATCCCAGGCTGGGAGGGCGCGGGCTGCCAGAAGAGCCGTGCAGCACTGGAAACAATTGCTCCATTATCCCGCGGGGCTGCAGCGAGGGCCGGCTGCTCTGCGAACGCCGGAGGAGGAGAGGGCTGCGATCTCCAGCTGGGAAACCGTGGCTTCCATTCAAAGCTGCACCGGCCCCTCCGTCCCCCCAGGCCACGCGCCCGCTTGGGATCCGGGTGGGCTGCAAAGCAAACCTTCCCCGTGCACGGGGCTGCAGGGACAGCCCGTCTTGCACAGAGGACGTCTGCCAGCCCCAGCACCGCTGCTGAGCGCTGCGAGAGGAAGAGGCGACGCGAGCCCGGACGCAGCGGTTACACACAGCGGTTATGAGCCGAGCTCAGCTCAGGATCCCTCCAGCTGTGAGCCCAGCGGCGCTGCAAAGGCCAAATTTAATCTGCTCCGAACGCGTCCGCGCGGCCACACAAATCCCCGCGTGGCCCGATTCCCTGCACAGAGCATCCGCGGCCGCAGCGCCCGCTCGGAGGTGAGCCAAGGGCCGGCACGGGCAGCGCCTCCGGCAGCCCTACGGGGCTGGGATGGGGCCGGGATTCAGCTCCCCAGGGTGAGCACCCCGTGCCCCACGGGACGCATGCGCCCGTCGCCCCAGCCCGGCTGGCTCCGTGGCCCCCCTCGCTGCCCGCCACCCACTCGCAGCCCCGTTGCCAGCCCAGCTTCCAGGCAAGCAGCTGGACTCAGGAATGCGGCCGGATTCCTCGGCTTAACCCCTGCACGGCCGTCGCGGCCCCAAAAACGCCACCACCCACCGGTCCCCTCTGCTGCACCCCCAGCACTCCCCGCTCTCTGCGCCCGGCTCACAGCCGCAGCTGCTCCTCTGGCTGCAGCCACGCTGCGGGCGCGATGCCACTCCTGTGCCCGCGGGTGCCCGGCTCCTGGGTGCCACCGCTCGAGCCACCGAGCAGGAGGGGGACCCGTGGGGGTCCCATCTGCACCCCTGCGGGGCACTCACCAGCTCCTGCAGGTGGTCCAGGTGCCGCTCGGTGATGATCTGCTGGCAGTAGCTGTTCTGCTCCGTCTCATGGATGCTGCAGACGAGGAGGAGGGACGAGAGCAGGGTGCAGCGGAACAGGGACACCTGAGCAGGGCAGAGCGATGCTTGGTGCGGGGCCGGACCCCCGAGACCCCCCTTCCCCTGTTAATCCCAGCTTTAGCAGTGCTGACCCTGCTGCAGTCCTCCCACCCCACGCCCATCCTGCTACTTCCAACGGGGAATTTCCCATTCCCCAACACACGTGGGAGCTGCGTGGCTCCGGGCCATCCCCGTGGCTGACAGGCGCTGCGCCACCCACCCCCCAGAACCCTCACCCACCCCGCAGACCCCCCCCAGCCCCGCACCCTCGGGGCTCTTTCCACGCTGGGCTGCTTTGGCATCACCCCGAAGTCCCCTCCCAGCCCCCCCACAAGCAGCGGGGCGGCCCGAAGCACCCCAGCGGGCAGAGGGGCTCCTCCGGGGGGGGACCCGGTAGACCCCACGCGCCCCACATCCCGGCACCGAGAGGGTGCGTGGGGTTGGATGGGTGGGGGCAGTTTCCCTGGGAGCCGGCCCAGAAATGCTCCCGGCTTGTGAAACTGCAGATGTCGCCGGCAGGGGGGGGGGGGGGGGCGGGCGGGGGAGAGAGCGCGGCCATGGGATGGGGATGGGGACCGGGGATGGGGACGGAGCTTCGATCCGCCGGGTCGGGGACCGGGACGGGGCTGAGGACGGGGACCGGGATGGGGGCGGGGATCGGGCCGGGACCGCACCCCGCGGGGAACCGCTCCGATCGGCACCGGGAACGCAAAGCGAAAGCAATCGGGCCATGGCGGCGGGACGGGGCCGGATGGGGGTCCGCACCGCCACGTCCCCGTGCGCACATCCGCGGGGGTTGGGGGATGGGGTGGGGGGGAGGACGCACCGGAGGGGCGCGCAGGTGGCAGCGGGCCGGGAGGGGGGCGGGGGACACCCCGAGCGACCGCAGGGGGCGGCGGGCGTACCTGGGATCCGAGGCGGGGCATGGGGGCTGCCGTGGGGCCGGGGCTGCGGCGGGTCGGGCGGTGCGGGAGAAGGCGGCGGAGCGGGGCCGGGCTGAGTCCGCCGTCGCCGCCGCGCTGCCCTTTATAGGGCCGCTGACAGCATGTGGTTTATGAGAACAGGGCTGGCGGGCGGCCAGCTCCCGGCGGCGCTGCCCCGCTCGGCTCCGCTCGGCTCCGCTCGGCCCCGACCGGTGGGCACGGGGGAGACCCCCCCCCACCGCCCCACAACCCCACGACCACCCTCCCGCCCCCCCCCCCTCCCCTTCTCCCCCCCCCGCCCCCTCACGGGCGTGCAGCACGCGCACGCCGCCACGCGCTGCCCCCTCCCCTTCGGCCGGGAGATGCACGCGCGGGCCGGGCACGCGCTTGTGCACGCGCATGTGCGTGTGTGCGCGCCTCCCCCCTCACCCCCCCACCACACACACACACACACAGTGGGCCTTGCACGCGTGTCTGTGCACGCGCGGCCCTTGGAACACGCACACATGGCCACACGCAGCTGCCTGCACACTGCCTGGAATGTGCACATACACACACACACACACACGCATGCACAGCCCTGGGACATGCACACACACACACAGCTGCGGAGCTCGCACACCTCTGTGCACACTCACACCCCTTGGGACATCCACATACGCACACACAGCTGCACGCGCAGCCCTGGAGCTTGCACACGTGTATGTGCACACACAGCCTTGGAACGTGCACACATGGACGCACACGGCTGCTCGCACGCCCCTTGGGACGTGAGCCTATGCACACACGTGTGCCTGCACACACAGCTCTGTGACACGCATGCACAGCCCTGCAGCTCGCTCGTGTGCACACACATCCCTTGCAGCGTGCACGTATCTGCACACACACAGACGTACTTGCACACCCCTCGGGCACACCCACACAGCTCAACATCCGCGTGTGCAGAAGCACACAACACGCCTGCACGCAGACGCACACACCTGCAGGCCGAAATACACACACGTGCACCTCTAAACACGCCCCCCCCCTCCATGCACGCCCACTTGCACACACCGTGCACCGTCGCACAAGCACGGCCCTGCCTGCGGTGTGCACACGCACTGAGCACCGCGCGCCTTGGCGCCGTGCTGCAACGAAGTTTTCCTGCAGGAAATCCTGCATGGTTTTGCAAACCGCCCCCCGGGAGCAGCAGCGGGGCCGTGCAAGGTTGCTCCATCAGCAGCCCGCGTTCTGCAGCAGGGCCACCCCGCAGGGGACGCTTTTGCAGGGGGGGGCTGCAGGGTGTGGGTGTGTGGCACGGGGCGTGTGCGAGGCATGCAGGGACGGAGCTGCGGGCGCACGGATGCATTCGTTCCCATGGGCGTGCAGGGACAGACGTGCGTGTGCTCGCACCCGCGTGTGCGTGAGCCGCTGCGGTTTTGCACGCCCAGAAATGCGACGGTGTGCACAGGGATGTCCCGGCCGAGCTCTGCGTGGGGATGGAGCTGTGGGTCTCCCAGCCCTGGGGGCGCAGAAACCGTCGCTGTGTGACGGCGCTGGGAGCGCACCAAAGCCGCTCTCCTCTCCCGGGGTTTTCCTGCTCGTCGCCCGCTGTTGTTTTGCAAACGACTGGAAGCAATTAGTTGCCGTGAGGCCGAGCGTTGGCTCGGGGAAGGGTCGGTCACACCAGGATGGGGAAGCGGAAAGCGGGAGATGCCGCAAACGCCGCTGGGTGCTGTGACAACGGAGACAACGGTGACATCGGGCCACGTGTTGCTGACAGCCGCCTCATCGACGGAGCGGCCGATGGCAGCGACGGTTCTGCTCGGAGCAGAGCTGACCCAAAGGGGATGGAGCGATGGGGATTCAGAGCTGAGCGCACGATGGGGGTCAGGGCAGAGCTGGGGGCAGCCGGAGGGGGGGGAGTGTGGGGGGGGACAGCGGTGACAGCTCCGCAATAGGGCCGCGTCTGCGCCGCCAATGGGGCCACATCTGCGCTGCCGAGCGAGGCGATAACCATCAGCGCTGCGGCTGTGGGGGAGGCGGAGGGCGGATGTTGGGGTGAGCGCGGAGCTGCACCCCCCCATAGGTCCGCGCTGCCCCCCCCCCAACTTCACCCCGTGGGATGGCCCCGTTTCCGGGGACGAGAGGCTGCGGTGGGCACACGGTGACACCGCGCTGGGGGTGACTCACGGGGACCCCGTGGCCGTGCGTGGGGCTCCGTCAGATCTCCCATCGGAGTGACCGGAAAGATGTCACGGCGCGGTCATGGGACACGGCTGTTGCAAACAGGGGCGGTGGGACGGCCGGGTTAATAATAATCCGCTGCTGAGCGGAGGGGAGGGACGCGGCCGCCCCTTTCGTTTTGGCAAAAGAAATGCCTCCTCCCTTCCCCCAACCCCCCCCCCCCCCCACCAACCCGAACCTGCCGAAATCCCTGAGTCACGGGACAGAAATAGAACGGCTGCGGGGCTGGGGGTGATGAGCGGTGCTCCCCGAGCGCTGCCACGCAGATGGGGGTTGGGGGCTGCGGGGTCCCTCCCCACGACGCCCCGCCTGCAAAGCGGTGATCCGGGCCCGCCGTGGGGACGCGGGGTGACGCGGGGTGACGCGGGGATCCCGGCCCCGAGCGCCGGGGTCGTCCCGTTGCCCCCACCGCTCCGGGAGCTCCGGGTGTGCCGCTGGGGGGGCGCTGGGGGGGGGGGAAACTGCGGCCACAGCGCTGCCGCGGATCGACCTTCCGGCGTCCCCGGTGGGCGCGGGAGCGCAGCGCAGCGCTGGGATGAGCTTGTAGGGACAGCCGCCCCCAAAGTGGGGGGGGGGGGTGGGGGGCGCTGGGGGTGAAGCGGCTCATCTCAACCGCCCACCCCCCACTCCTCCGGCCGGGCTCAGCCCACGGCTCCGCTGAAATCACCGCCGCCCACTCACCGCGTTAAGGCGAAAGTTATTTCCAGCGGAGAGAGCGCTGCGAGATCCTTCCCGACCCCCGCACCGCTCCGCGCAGCCCCGGCCCCGCACGCCGCCCCGCAGCCCCGCACTGTTGGCACCGCAGCGGCACCGCGCCGGGCGGGGCTGAGGGGGGGGTGGGGGGGGGAGAGTGCCCGGCTGGAAATCCCCGTGGGAATGCCCCGTGTCACCCTCAGCCTCCACCGCTACTGCGTGGGATCCCGCATCCCCTTCCCGCAGCGCTGCTCCGTGTCCTCCCTTCCCCTTCTCCCCCCCCAGCCCGGCGCTGCGGGGCCGCAGTGGCCGCAGGATGGGCAGCGCGGGGTCACGCCGTGTCTGTTGTCGTAACGGGGGGGTCAACATCCCCCCCCCGCAGCACACTGGGGGGTCTCCGGGCAGCGGCCAGCGGGATCAGTGCCGACCCCACAGCTCTATGGGGGAAGGGGGGCGCGGAGGGCGCGTTATGGCCCCACATGTGTCCCCAGAGTGTCCCCAGGGCTGAGTCACACCGCGCTCCTCCCTCCACCAAACTCTCCAGGCCGAGGAACGCGGCCAAGCCGGAGCCCAAAGCCTCTCTGGGGGGGCTGCCCCCCCCCTCGGCACCCATCGGGGAGCAGCGCGGGGTTGGAGGGGGGGGGGGGGGGGGGTGCAGGAGCTGCCACTATCAGCTCCACAGCGGTGGCTTTGGGGTGATGCAGACCCACACGGCAGCAGTGGGGGTACAGCCAGGATCGGGGTGCGGGGGGGGGCAGTGCCCTCCGCCCCCTACACGACGCCCATCAGCACTGCCCGCCGCGTGGCACAGCGTGGGCACAGCCCGGCCGGAGCCAGACGGGTGCTGCCCCTGAGGGGGGAGTGGGGGGGGTCCGGGGGCTGCGCCGGGAGCAGCTGAGTGCGGTGGGGGGGGGCACGAGACTGCGTGCCAGCAGCGGGGGACGGGTGGGCAAAGGGCTTGGGAGCGCTGCGGGGATGGACGGCATCGGCGCCACGGGGGGGGAACCGGCGGCACCCAACCGGGGGGGGGGGAAGTCGGGGGGGGGGAACCTGGAGGGAGGGGGGAGCATCAGCTCTGCGCTGGGACTGCTCGGCTGCTCTGTGCGCTGCGCCCCGACGGCCGCATCCCGCATCCCGCATCCCGACCCCACACCGCCAGGCCGGCAATCCGCTGCCCACCCCACGGACAGCGCCGGAGGAAGGAAGGGGAGGGGAGGGATGAATGGGGGGGGGGGCTCTGCCCCAGCAGAGCTGGTGCGCCCGGAGGGTCTGGAACAGAGGAGCTGTTTGTCCCCGCCGCTCTCCGGTTGTTTATCCGCGCTGCTGACATCAGCGGCAGGCCCCGAGCACGCGCGCCCCGTCCCCGCTGCGGCTGTGACCCCCAGGTGCCGCCCCCCCCCTCCATCCCCCCCATACGGCTCTGCCCCACACACACACAGTGGGGCCTATAGGGCTGCCGGGCCCCTTCCCCGGTCCAGCGTCCGTCCTCGCAGAGCGGGCAGCCCCCTCTTCTGACCGTGTGTGACATAGGGGAAGGGGGGGGGGGGCTGTGCCGGGGGGGCCGAGCACCGCCACAGACCCACGCACCGCCCCCCCCCACCCCACGGCACGGCACGGCACGCACCGCCGCGCGGGATGCCCGGGGTTGGGGGCACTGAGCGGCGCAGCGATCCGACATCGGGACGGAAAGCAAAGAGATCCGATCCGCTCCAAAGCCCACGGGGGGGTCGGGGGGGGGATTGGGGTCTGTGCTGGGGGGTGTCGCCCAAAGCCCTCAGCCCTTCTGCGGCCGAACGCAGCGCAATGAGCGCTCCGGAACCGCTCGGGTCCATTAAACGCATCTCCGCGCTTCAGGGATGCGGACGGGACCGGCCGCGACCCCCCCCCAACTCCGCTCCGTCCCCTCATCCCCACCGCTCTGCACGACGGAGAGTCCTTCGCTGCCGCGGGGGATGCGCTACGGGGGGGGGGGGGTGTGGGGTGGGGGGGATGGAGGGACGGGGAGACCCCGCGTTGGGCCCCGTTGGCTTCAGACCCCCCGCGGGGGGCGGCGGTCGCTCTGCGGTGGCCCCGCGGGGTCACCCCGCCCCACCTCTGCGCTCTCAGCCCCGCGGGTGGGGGAGGCTGAGACCCCCGAGCTGCGCTCACCGCCGCGCGTGGGCCGAACGGGAGGGCGCTGCTTTGCGGCGCTCTGCGATGGGGCTGCTCGCCCCCCCCCCTCCCCCCCCCCCAATGTCATTCTGTGGCCGCTGCTGTCGCACGCCGAGGCCGCCGCGGGCCGCCCCGCTGACCGCAGTGCTCTCCATCAGCGCCGCCCCCCCCACAGCTGCCCGTCGGAGTGCCGGGGGGGTCCTGGGGGTCACTGAGCTGTCAGAGCGCACAGCCCTCTGTGCTCAGCGGTGCTCCCCACGGGGCGATGCCGCCGCGCCCGCATCCCCAACCCCCCCATCTCACCCCAGCGCTCCCTGTACCCCCAAACCCCCTCAAGACCCCCCAATTTCCCCATACACCCCAACCCCCCCAACCCTCCCCGTGCCCCCAAACCTTCCCCGCAACCCAAACCTTCCCCATATCCCCCAACCCCCCCCATATCCCCAACCCCCCTCAGATCCCAAACCCTCCCCATACCCCAAACTCCCCCCCACCTCCACCCCATTCCCCCCAACCCCCCTCCCCCCCCAGCCCCATAACCCAGCCCCATAACCCAGCCCCACACCCGGCGCTGCAGCACTGCCCGGCCCACATCTGGCTCTGATTTGCCTGGAGAAGCCGCACAGCCCGCGGGGCTTTGGAGCCTCCTGGAAACCCACGGGCAGACGCCCGGCGCAGGATGTGGTCTCCCGGTTGATAGGGGGAGGAAAATGGGGCTGGGGGGGGGGTTATGGGGTGGGCAGTGCTGCTATGGGGCCGAGGATGGAGGACCCCCCCCCCCCCAGCCCGGTCTGTATGGAGGGGCCCGGCCAAGAGCACAGCCCTGGAGAAGGAGCTGGAAGGCGTCCCCATGAGCTCACCGCCACGTGCTGCCCAGCAGGAAAAGGGGGAAAAAAGGAGGAAAACGGTCATTTCTGTAAAAATAACCTTCGTGTGGGGTTTGGGGACGGGAGAGAAAGTGTGGCGCTGGGAAATGAGAGTGTGAGCACAGGGAGAGAGCGGGGCTGTGGGGTGACGGGGGGGTGGACGTGGGGATGTGGGGATGGACGTGGGGATGTGGGGACATGAGGTCATGGGGGTGGGCATGGGGACATGGGGACATGGGGACATGGGGATATGGGGACATGGGGTCATGGGGTCATGGGGACATGAGGACATAAAGACATGGGGATATGGGGATATGGGGCCATAGGGACATGGGGACATGGGGATATGGGGATATGGGGACATGGGGATATGGGGACATAAAGACATGGGGATATGGGGACATGGGGACATGGGGTCATGGGGTCATGGGGACATGGGGACATAAAGACATGGGGATATAGGGACATGGGGATATGGGGATATGGGGCCATAGGGACATGGGGACATGGGGTCATGGGGTCATGGGGACATGGGGACATAAAGACATGGGGATATGGGGCCATAGGGACATGGGGACATGGGGATATGGGGATATGGGGATATGGGGACATAAAGACATGGGGACATGGGGACGTGGGGATATGGGGATATGGGGACATAAAGACATGGGGACATAGGGACATGGGGATATGGGGATATGGGGCCATGGGGATATGGGGATATGGGGACGTGGCCCTGGGGAGGAGGAGATGCTGAGAGCTGCACTTCCCCCCTTTGGGGTCACCCTGCGGGTACTGCATCCAACGGAGCACCCAGGGATGGAAAGCAGCAGTGTGGGATCAGACCCCACAGCGGCACCTCTGGGGGCTTATAGGGGGTGGGCACCCCCAGCTGTAGGGCACCACCCAAATGGGGCTCCCAACTTTGGGGCGTCTCCACTTTGGGGGCATCCCCACTTTTGGGGTGACGTCCGGTTACCGGTGGGTCCGGGTCGCCTATAGGCTCAGGTTCTGAATGGTTGTGGCTCTCCAATGGGTTCGGGTCCCAAAGGGTTCGGGTCCCCATTCTGTTCTGCCACATTCATTAAGCCACCATTTATGGGACGCCCTCCTCCCCACATCCCACAGACACATTGGGCTCAGCCCACCCCCATCCCACCCCCATCCCACCCCGGTGCCACGACCTCCACCCCACAGCCCCCCCCTTTCCCCATCTGATGCCATCCAGCCCCACTTGCACAACTTCCCCTCCACGGGGTCCCCCCATTTCTGGGGAAGAGCCTTTTATGGCCACATCCTCTGCGCCCCAAACAGCTCAGAGCCACATGCTGCTGCCTCGTTAGTCACAGCGCTAATGAGGAGCCCGGAAAGGCCCTGGGGGGGGGACGTGCCTTCCTTGGAAGCGCCCTCACCCCATTTCCCTGCAGTGGGGGAATTGGGCTCTGGTTGTGTCAGTGGGTTCGGGTTCCCAGTGGGTTCCGGTTCTCAATAGGTTCTGGGTCCCAATGGATTGGGGTTACCGGTGGGTCCGGGTCACCTATAGGCTCAGGTTCTGAATGGTTGTGGCTCCCCAATGGGTTCGGGTTCCCAATAGGTTCGGGTATCCGATGGGTTTGGGTCCCCGAAGGGTTTGGGTCCCCATTGGGTTCAGGTCCCCATCCCGTTCCGTCCCCATGCATCCCCACTCACTGCCACTCGGCCCCATCCCACCTCCTGCCCCTCTGTGTGCCCTCAGTGCCCCTAAATATTGCCATTGTATGGCTTTTCTCCCTCACAGATATGGATTGGGGCCGGGGGGGGCACACACGGCCCCATACAGCCCCACTGCCGCTCTCTCCCTCCATCCCCACTTCTCCCCCCACACCAAACACCCCGGGTAGGTATTCTGCCCCAAACGCTCCCTTTCCCCCCCCAGACCCCCCCTCTTCCCTTTGGGGACAGAATGGGGACCAGGCTGGGGAGGCCCCCCCCAAATCCCCTCTAACCCCCCCTCCCCTCCCCCCCCCCAGCCCCGTGTTGGGGGCTGCAGCCCCACAGCTCCGCGGGGTCGCCCTCACCGCAGTGGGGCGTTTCTGTCCCGTCCCCCCCCAGAAGTGTCACCCAAACGTTCTCAGCGCGGGGGGGGCCCTATAAAATTGGGGGGGGGGGGGGGGGAGGTGACATCTGGGTGCCATAGGGACGTGCTGCCCTCTGGTGGCCGCACGTCGGAACCGCACCCCCCGGTGGGGAAACTGAGGCACAGCCCCGACCCCCCCCGGGGGTCCTTCCCGTGCACCGAAGGGGGGGGCGGTAACGTACCCACGCGTACCCCCGGGACCCCACGGAGCCCCCGCCGCCACCCCGCGGTTGGTGCGTACCCACCGGCACCCCGCAGCCCCCCCGCGTTCCCCCCCCGCGCAGTGGGGCCGGGCGGGGGGCGACGCACCGCCGGATGGGCTCAGAGACCCCGCAGCCCCAAAGCCGGGGAGCCGCAGCCGCCCCCCCCCAACCCCCCCCCGTCGCCCCCCCGTCGGGGCGCAGTGGGGCGCGGGAGGTCAGCGGGCGGGTACGGGGTGGGGCGGGATGACACCAACGGGGGGGGGGGGAGGATGGGGCGTTGGGGTGGGGGGCGCCGGGGGTCGCGTCGCCCCCGACGGGAGCAGCACGAGGAGGGCGGAAGGGGGGGGGGCGCCCCACGGCTCCGGGGCTCAGCGGGGGGGCGGGGAGGCCGCGCTGTGCCCCACACTTCGGCTCCCCCCCCCCCCCCCCAACCCCCCCCCGCCCCACCTGGAAGCGAACGCCTCCGGGCAAAGAGCGGCCGGGCGCGGCGCGACGTCACCCCGGGACCGAACGGAACCGCCGCCCCGCAGCGCCGGCACTGAGCGGGGGCTGCGAGCGCACGGTGAGCGCGGGGGGGGCGGGGGGGGGTCGCGGCTTAACGGGGGGGTCGGGGGGGGGGGGGGGTGGGGGGGGACACGCGGCCGTGCGGGGAACCCCGCCGGGCAGAGGGTCGGGGGGCGCAGCGCCCCACAGCGCGGCCCGACCGCCCCATATGGGGTCCGCCCTCCGTGCCCCCCCAGCACCGCCGTGAGGATGGGAGACCCCTTCGCCCACTGGAGCGGATCCGCAGCGCGGTGAGAGCCGCGGGAGGGCGGGGGCGGCGCTGACGGCACCGCGGGGATCACCGCCGGCCGTCCGTCCGTCCCTCCACCCATCCCTCCGTCCGTCCGTCCCTCCATCCCTCCATCCCTCCATCCGTCCCTCTCTCCGTCCCCCCATCCGCACAGCACTGAATATGAGGACAGCCCCCACGGCCCCGCCAGCTTCGCCCGGCCCAGCGCCAAAAGCATCTACAGTGAGTATAGGGCCGCCCCACACGGCCCCCCCCGGACCCCCTCCCCATACCCCATACCCCCCTCCCCCTCCGTGACCCCCCCCCGGCCCCACAGATCAGCGCAAGGACTACGGGCAGACGCTGCTCAAACCCCAAAGCGACTTCCAGCACCACGTGGAGGTAGGAGACCCCTCTGTGTGCCACGGGGCCGAGGGGCGCAGAATACCCCATAGCGCCCCATAGCGCCCCATAGCGCCCCATAGCGCCCCATAGCGACGGCGCGGTCCCCGCAGCACCTGCTGACCCTTCGCCTGGAGCGGGAGCTGCGCGGCGCGGAGGACTGCGTGGGGCGGCTGCGGGAGTTGGAGGCGCAGGGGAAGGTGTGGGGTCAGGACGTCCTCCTGGGGGTCCGCGGGCACGAACTGCTGCTGAGCGACGTGGAGAGCCGGGTACCCCATGGCGACCCCCGACCCACCCCCACCCCCCCAGAGCCCACCCCACGTGTTCCAATCGCCCCACGGAGCCCTTCAGGCCCTCTCGCTCTCCCCACTCCCATTCACCCCCATAACCTCCACAGCCCCATAACCTCCACAGCCCCATAACCCACCCCCCTGCAGCCCTCGCGTCCCACTTTGCACCCACTTAACCTTTGCATCCCCATAACCCCCCACCCCATAATCCCACACTTTATAACCTCGCACACCCCGTAAAACCCCACCTCATAATCCCCAGCCCCATAACCCACACCCCATAATTCCACTCCCCATAACCCATATCCCATAACCCCACACGCTATAACCTCCCTATAACCCCCCACCCACAACCCCATAAACCCCACAATCCCACACCTCATAACCCCACACGTTCCTATAACCCCACACACCCCATCATCCCACACCCCACAACCCCCAAAACCCAATACATCCCATAAGCCCATAACCTGATAACCCCATACACCCCATAACCTCCCACTCCACAACCTCACAAACCCCACAATCCCCCACTCCTCAGCCTCACAAACCCCATAACCCCGTGCTCCCCCCTATAAACCCACAGCCCACACCCCCCACCCCATAACCCCATTCCATAATCCCATACACCCCATACCCCCATCCCCATAACCCCATACACCCCATTACCCCCGCCCTATAACCCCCACCGCATAACCCCATCCACTCCATAACCCCCACCCCCGTAACCCCATCCACCCCATAACCCCATCCACCCCATAACCCCCACCCTATAACCCCCACCCCATAACCCCCACCCCATAACCCCCACCCCATAACCCCATCCACCCCATAACCCCATCCACCCCATAACCCCCACCCCATAACCGCCCCTCCATAACCCCCACCCCATAACCCCCACCCCATAACCCCCCCCCATGACCCCCTGCCCCACAGGAGGACCTGGACTCGTTCCCTCTGAGCAGCATTCAGGACTGTTTGGCCACCCCGGATGTGGGCAGTTACGATTCGGTGTTGGCCGTCAGCGTTCAGGAGAGGGGCCGGGGGGGGAGCAGTGTGCTGCTGTTCCACTGCCACCACATCGGGGTGAGGGGGGACGGGGGGGACACGTAGGGCTGATTGGCTGTAGGGGTATGGGGTTATGGGGATGGGGGTTATGGGGATGGGGGGTTGTGGGGATGGGGGGTTATGGGGATGGGGGTTGTGGGGATGGGGGGTTGTGGGGATGGGGGGTTATGGGGACATGGAGTTGTGGGGATGGGGGGTTATGGGGATGGGGGGTTGTGGGGATGGGGGGTTGTGGGGATGGGGGGTTATGGGGACATGGAGTTGTGGGGATGGGGGGTTATGGGGATGGGGGGTTGTGGGGATGGGGGGTTATGGGGCTGTGGGGTTATGGGGCTGTGGGGTTATGCGGCTGTGGGGCTATGAGAATGGGGGGTTATGGGGATGGGGGGTTATGGGAACGTGGGGTTGTGGGGATGGGGGTTTATGGGGCTGTGGGTTGTGGGGATGGGGGGTTGTAGGGATGGGGTGTTATGGGGCTGTGGGTTATGGGGCTGTGGGGTTATGGGGCTGTGGGTTATGGGGATGGGGGATTATGGGGCTGTGGGTTATGGGGATAGGGGGTTATGGGGCTTTGGGTTATGGGGCTGTGGGGTTATGGGGCTGTGGGGTTGTGGGGCTGTGGGTTATGGGGCTGTGGGGTTGTGGGGCTGTGGGGTTATGGGGCTGTGGGTTATGGGGCTGTGGGTTATGGGGCTGTGGGGTCCGTCAGGCCGGGACGCTGAAGAGCAGCCTGGAGAAGTTGGTGCGGCAGCGCAAAGAGGAGCAGCGGCAGTACGGGTATGGGGGGGGGGGGCTGCCCTGGGGGGGTCACTGCCTGTCCCAAAGGGTCGCCCTGTGTGGGATCTGAGCCCCCCCCGCCCGCTGGTGGTACTGCGCGCTGCCCCATCTGCCCCCCATCTGCCCCCATCCGCCCCCCATCCATCCCCCATCATTCCCCCCCCCACAGCCCCCATCCAACCCCACCCACCCCCCCATCCCCTATCCATGGGCACTGAGCCCCACAACCCACACCAATGGGCGCACCCCGAAACCCATCGGGCTCTATTCCCCCCCCCGCCCCATCCCTGAGCTCCCATCCCCCCTCCCACCCCATCTATGGGCCCCACCCCCCCTCCTACCCCACCCCCCGGGTCACAGCGCCCCCCACCCCACAGCCACCATCGCCCCCCACCCAGGAATGTCCCGGAGACGCCTCCCGACCCCCCCTACATCCCGGTATCCTACAGAGCTGCGGAGCCGTGGGCAGAGCACAGCGGGCCCCAATCGCTGCCCCCCATCCAACACAAACCCCCCTCAGAATACGGTGAGCCGTGGGGGGCGGGGGGGGGGTCCATGGGGCGGGGGGGGGGTCGGGCGCTGTGGGTCCCGCTGGCAGCATCCCATATCCCCCATAGGAGCGGATCAGAACATTTGGATGGGCCCCAATGGAGAGGTCATGTCGGACCCCGAACGTGACGTGGTGCGTATCCCCATTCCGCCCCCCCCCTTCTGCCCCCCACCCCACACGAGGGCCCCCCACCCCACCCCCCACTGCCCCCCATTGCCCCCCCTGTCCCCGCAGTTGGTCCTTAACCACGTGCTGGGCGATATGGAGCTGCTGGTGGGGCGGCTGCGGGGCAGCGCCGGGAGCACCAAAACCCCAAAGAAGAAGAAGAAGAAGAAGAAGAAAGGTGGGGGGGTTGGGGGGGGGCACCGCTGGGGGTGCGATGGGGGTCCGGGGGCCGCCGCAGTGCCACCCCCTCTGTCTGCCCCCCCCCCCCCCCCCCAGATCTCCCCTCCAAGGCAGAGTATGTGGACTTCTTCCAGAAGGCGAAATACGCCCTCAACCTCCTGGTACGTCCGGGGGGGGTGGGACCCCACGGGCACAGAGCCCCCCCAGCCCCAAACCCTATGGGCACGCAGCCCTCCTACCCACAGACCCCACACACGGCCATAGGGGGGGCCGGGCGGTGTGGGGGGGCTGCATGGGACCACCCCGTTGTCCCCCCCCCCCCCTGCAGGCGTACAACTGGCAGCACATCCGGACCCCCTCCGGCCCCGAACTGCTGGATCTCATCTTCCAGACCCTGACCTCCGTGAGCGCCCCGGGGACCCCCACCCGCCCTCCACCTCTGGGGGCGGCCGCAGAGGGCTGAGCCCCCCCCCCCATAACAGGTCCTGGAGCAGTGCCCCCACCCCCACCTGGCTGAGGAGGTGGAGACCCCATTGCTGCTCCCGGAGGCGCTGCAGCTGTTGGAGGGGACCCTCCTGCCCGAGCAGCACCGCACGTGGCAGAGCCTGGGCATGGCGTGGCACAGGAGCCGGTGGGGCAGCCCCACACCTCCAGTGGGGCACCCGGCGCAGATAAACCCCAACCCGAACCTTCACCCTAACCCAGCTCTGAGCCTTATCTAACACAGTTCTAACCTTAACCCCAACCAAACCCAACCCTGACCCGACCTCAATCCCGAAACAACTCAGCTGAACTCCAACCCCAACCCAATCCCACCTCAACCCCAACCCAACCCCAACCCAACCAACCCCAACCCCAAAATCACTCCAACCCCAACCCAACCCGTCCTCAACCCACCCTGACCCCAAAGCAATCCCAACTTCAACCCCAACACAACCCAACTGCACCCCAACCTCAACCCAACCCCAACTCAATCCCAACCCAACCCCAAACCAATCCCAACTTCAACCCCAAAACAACCCAACCCAATGTCAACTCTACCCAACCAATCCCAATCCAACCCAACCCAACCCCAAAATCACTCCAACCCCAACTCAACCCCAACTCAATCCCAACCCAACCCCAAACCAATCCCAACTTCAACCCCAACAGAACCCAACTGAACCCCAACCTCAACCCAACCCCAACCCAACCCCAATCCCAATCCAACCCAACCCAACCCCAATCCCAACCCAACCCAACCCTAACTCAACCCCAATCCCAATCCAATCCAACCCAACCCCAATCCCAATCCAATCCAACCCAACCCCAACCCAATCCCAACCCAACCCCAAACCAATCCCAACTTCAACCCCAACACATCCCAACTGCACCCCAACCTCAACCCAACCCCAATCCCAACCCAACCCCAACTCAACCCCAACCCAACCAACCCCGACCCCAATCCAACCCAACCCCGACTCAATCTCAACCCCCCCGCAGGGCGCAGTACCCCAATGCAGACCAGGTCCCGCGCTACGTCCCCACGTTCTCTGACGGCTGGCTGCCCCCCCCCATGCTGACCGCAGATTATCAGCCGGTATGGGGGGGCTGTGTGGGGGGGCACAGCCCCGTGCCTCAGTTTCCCACCACCCGCCGCTCCGTCCCACAGGTGTTGGACGGGAATCCCCCCGGATACAGAGATGCTCCGGGGCAGCTGTGAGCACACCCTGACCCCCCCACCCCCCCCAGATGGGGACGGCAGAACCCACTCACCGCTGTGCCCCCCCCCCCCCCCACAGACCACCCCCCCACCCCCCCACGGCGGTGCGGGCGTTGTATGAATTCCAGGGCAGAAACCCACAGGAGCTGAGCGTGCGGATGGGGGACACCCTGCAGGTACAGCACGGGGGGGGGGGCGGGGGGGGGGCGGGGGGGAGGTGGACCCCCTCCCCATACGGGGTGCCGCCCGCTGCGCCCCCCCAGGTGTTGGACCAGCAGAAGAAGTGGTGGTTGGTGCGGAGCCGGGGGGGGCAGCAGGGCTACGTGCCCAGCAACATCCTGGAGCCCGTGGGGCACGAGGACGGCAGCCAGGTGCGCCCCCCCACCCCACCCCCCATAGAACACCCCCGGCTGGCTTTGGGGGGGGGGGTCACCACCCCCTCACCCCTCTCCGCGCCCCCCCCCCCCCCCCCAGGGCAGCCCCCCCACTCTGCACGTGGGGTCCTCTCCGGCGGAGGTGACGGCGTGGCTGAAGGACAAAGGCTTCTCTCCGCTGTGCGTTGTCCCCCGACCCCCCCATCCTCCCCATCCCCCCCCCACCCCAAAACACCGCCCCCCCCCCTCACCGCCCGCCGTCCCGCAGCACCGTGCGCTGCCTGGGGGTGCTGGGGGGGCAGCAGCTGCTGCAGATGAGGGCGGCGGAGCTGCGCGCTGTGTGCCCCGAGGAGTGGAGGAGGGTCCTCTTCAAACTGTCCTCCGCCCGCTCCGCTCTGGGGGTGCGTCTGGGACCCCCCCGCGGGGGGGGCTTTTATGGGGGGGGGGGTGATGAGGGGTGAGCCACGACCTCACGCTTGTTGCCCCCCCCCCAACCTGCAGATGGACCCCACGGACTGACAGCGCTGATGCCGTAACAGCATAATGCGGTCCCCCCCCCTCCGGGATGGAGCGCCCCGCTGCGGGGGGGGGGGCGGCTCCAAAGGACTGGGGGGGGGGGGGAGGCAGAAAGGGGACCCCCACTGCCCCCCCCCCCCACACACACAGCGCCCATCCCACCCACAGCCGTTGGTGGAGCGGTGCTGCTGAATGGGGGGGGGGCGCTGGGGGGGCACCCCGGGAGATGTGCACTCCTTGTTGGGGGGGGGGCAAAAGAAGAGGTGTAAAATAAACGCACTGACAGCAGAGACAGCGGCTCCGTGTGCCAATGGGGGGGGTCAGCCGGGGGGGCCCCACTCCCCTCCCCCCCACCCAGCGGGGTACCCCCCAGACCCCCCCCATCACTGCATTGTTAGCGGGTGGGAATGCGTTACTGACCCCCCCCGCGGGAGGGGACATCGGAGGGGACACCCCAAGGAGGGGGGGGGGACCCCAACCCCATCCCACCCCCACACTGGGGGGTTTGAGCCCGGCCCCCCCACCCCACAGCACGGTGAGGGACACACAGCGCTGCACCTCCTCCTTTTATTGAGGCTGGGGGCTGCGCACTGATGGGGGGGGGGGGGGGCGGAGGCCAAGGCGGGGGGGTGTGGGGGGGGGTCAGGACCCCCTTATTCCTTCTTGCCCCCCCATTTGGCCATCTTATTATTGATGGGCATCTTCTGGAAGCGGCTGGACTTCAGGTACGCCGCCACCTTCTCCAGCGCCTATGGGACACAGAGGGGTGGCGGTGAGGGGGGGGGGGGGGCACATCACCACCACCCCCCCAACCCCCCCCCCCCCAAATAGGGGCCGCCCCCCCCCCAGCGCTGACCCCGAAGCGCTCCATGAAGCTGCCCAGGTTGCCGTAGGGCTCCAGGCAGCGCGGGGCGAAGATGCGGTTCTGATCCAACACATCAAACATGAGGAAATCCACGAAGGTGAGCTGTGAGGGGGGGGGGCACACAAACAATGAGGACACGCGGACCCCCCCCGTGTGCCCCCCCCCTATCCGGGTGGGTGGGGGTCGCACCTTCTCCCCTGCAAACCACTTTCTGTCCCCCAGGAAGGCGGAGAAGAGCCGCAGTTTGCCGGGCAGCTGCTCCAAATATCCCGGCTTCAGCTTCTCCTAAGGGGGGGGGGGGAGGAAGGAGGGGGGGGGGCACACGGTAGGTGGGGGGGTCCCCGTGTGCCCCCCCCCCCCCCCACTAAAGGAATGGGGGCACTCACGAAGTCGGGGCTGTAGCACACCATCACCAGGCTCATACGGAAGTCCATCACCTGGTTCTCCAGCACGTCCACGCGCTGCCGCTCCTCCTCCGTGTCCCCACCTGCGCACGGATGGTGGCACCGGGACCCCCCCCAAACCCAAACCCAAACCCAAACCCAAACCCAAACCCAAACCCAGGGTCGGACCCCCCCCCGGCACTCACACATGTTGTGCTTGCGGGCGATGTAGCGCAGGATGGCGTTGCTCTGGGTCAGTTTGACGTCGCCGTCGATGAAGTAGGGGAGCTGGGGGGGGGAGAAGGGGGGGCTTGGGGACATCGGGTGGGGGGGGGGGGCACGGCAGGGCAAAGGGATGTGGGGGTGGGGGGGGCGTCTGGGCATGGGGGGGACAAAAGGATGTGGGGGGGGCACTAAGGCACGGGGGGGGCATGGCAGGGCAAAGGGATTGGGGGGTGGGGGGGGCGTCTGGGCATGGGGGGGTCAAAGGGATTGGGGGGTGGGGGGGGCACTAAGGCATGGGGGGGACAAAAGGATGTGGGGGGGGCACTAAGGCACGGGGGGGGCACAGCAGGGCAAAGGGATTGGGGGGTTGGGGGGGGAGCATCTGGGAATGGGGGGGACAAAAGGATGTGGGGGGGGCATCTGGGCATGGGGGGGGCACAGCAGTGCAAAAGGATTGGGGGGGTGGGGGGGGCAGTAAGGCATGGGGACATCAGGGTGGGGGGACACTGGGGTTTGGGGGGGGGGGGATGGGACACCGGGGCAAAGGGACGTGGGGGGGTTGGGGGGGACACCGTGGGACATTGGGGGGGGCGCTGAGATGGGGGACATGGAGGCACAGCGGTACTGTGGAGGTGCCCCCCCCCCCCCAGACCCCCCCCATACATTTGGGAAGTCCAGCCCCAGCTTCTCCTTCTCGTTGATCCATTGGCTCTTATCATAATCGGGGGCTGCGGGGACAAAAAGGGGTAATGCCACGATGCCCCCCCCCAAAGCACACAAGCTGGGGGGGCTCAGCCATACAGCCCCCCCCCACACACACACTGCGGGGCTTCCGAGGGGCGGGGGGGGGACCGACCACGCTGTCCCCTCCCAGCACCCAAAGCGCAGTGGGGTGAGGAGCCCCCCCATATTCTAACAGCACAGTGGGGGGGTGGGGAGGGGGGCCGTGGGGGGGTCCGCCTGCCGCCCCCCCCCCTCACCTTCCCCGCAGCTGTACAGTTTGTCCTCATAGGGCGTCCCGGTGTGCTCCAGCAGCAGGCGGATGGCGTGGGCCAGCTGGGGGGGGGCACAGGCAGCAGTGAGCCCCCCCCGTGGGACACAGAGGCACGGGGGGGTGAGAAACGGCCCCCCCCCCACCGCACTCCACGCGCATCCCCACGCATTCTGTGCTCCCCCCCCCCGCCATGCAATGGGAGTGCAAAGCGCAGCACATGGGGGGGGGGGGGAGGGGGAGCAAACAGCGCTCCCACGGAGGGGGGGGGGCGAAAATCCTCCAACATCCGCAGCCCCTCCCCTCCCCAAAGAGAAAGCCGTTGCGGGACCCCCCCAAGCGACCCCCCCTCAGGGTTGGGACCCCCCTGTACGCCCCCCGCTCGGCGACCACCCCCGGGGCCGGGACCCCCTCGTGCCCCCCCCACCCCAAACCCTCAAAGCCCCAAAGCAAAGCACAAGGTGGGGGGGGGGGGGGGGGGTGAGGGGGGCGCAAAGGGCCCCCACCAATCCAGAAGGACCCCAGAAATAAACAGCCCTCCCCCCCGCCAAAAAAACCCCAAAACTCCGAGACCCCCCAAGCGACCCCCGCCCCCATACGGGGTAAGGACCCCCCCCAGGGTTGGGACCCCCCCATGGCCCCCCAGGGCAGCCCCCCCCCCCCCACGCACCCCGCGGATATCCCAGTATCCCAACACCGCCATTGCTGCGCGCACTCCCGACGGCGCCCCCCCCGCCCCCTGAGCCCCCCCCGCAGCTCCTCCCTTTCCCGGGGGCGGGGCTTTGAGGGGGGGGTCTTAAAGGAGAACGCGGCGGTGCGCAGAGAGAGAGAAACCCTCCCCTCTTCTTGGTCCCATCGCATTGGGGGTGGTCCGTACCTCGGGGCTCCCCTATTTTTCCGGGGGGGGTCACCATTCCCCATTCCCCTTTCCTCCCCCCCCGGAATTGTTCCCCATTACCGGGAGACCTTCCCTTGCCCCCCCCCCCCCCCCCGCCACGCTTAATGGGGACCCCCTACCTGTGGGGGGGCTCATGGTGGGGGGCACAGAACCCCCCCCCAGCACCCCTTCCATGTTGCATGTGCCCCCCCCAGACCCACAGTGTGCACAGGAGCCCAACAAGGAAGGGGGGGTCCCTTATTCGGGGGGGGGGGCACACCTCCCTTCACTTAAGGTGCTGCAGTCTTTGTGCTGGGGGGGGCACGGGCTTCTTCCTCCCCCCTCTCCCCCCCCTTCAGTTGCCGAGGTGCCCCAATATCCCATAACCCCCCCTCCATTTCCCATTATCCTGAGGGGGGGGCACAGAGTTTGTCCTCCACCCCATCCAAGAGGTGACCCCATGTCGTCCCCCCCCCCCCCCCCCAAATGGCTCCACACACACACAGCAGCGCAGACCCTCAGCTTTATTCTGCAGAGGAATGGGGATGGGGGGGGGACGGGGATGGGGGGGGGTCCATCTTCCCACCCCCCTCACTCTTTCTTGTTGTTCCACAGCGCCGTGTACCAGAAAATGGGGGCCTTCATAAAGCGCCCCGAGCGCATATAGGCAGAGATCTTCTCCAGGGCCTGGGGGGGGACGGGGGGGGGTCAGAGCAGGGATGGGGATGGGGACAGGGAGGGGAGAGGGGAAGGATATGGGATTGGGGACAGTGTGGGGACAATAAGGAGACAGGGATGGGGACAGGGGGGAACGGGGGGGCAGGGATGGGTGGGGACATCGAGATGGATACAGGATTGGGGATAGGGATGGGGGCAATATGGGGACAGGGATGGGATGGATATAGGGGGATGGGGACAGAGACAGGTTGGGGACAGGAATGGGTACAGGGATGGGAATGGGAATGGATACAGGATGGGGGACAGGGTTAGGATCGGGTGGGGATGGATGGGGTCCGGGACATTTTGGAGACAATTTGGGGACAGGGATGGGGATGGAGGGAGACAATATGAGGACAGGGATGGGGACGGATGGGGATGGATGGGGACAGGGATTTGGGGTCCCCGCTGACCTCGAAGCGCTGCAGGAATTGGCTCAGGTTGCCCTGCAGCTCGGGGCAGTCGGGGACGAACATGCGCTGCTGGTCCAGCACATCGTAAGCCAGGAAGTCCACGAAGGTGAGCTGAAGGGGGGCAGCGGGGTCAGCACAGCACCCTGCCCCCCCCAACCCCCCCTATCCCAGCCCCCCCCCTCCCCCAGCACCCACCTTGTCCCCCACAAACCAGGACCGGGAGCCCAGGAAGCGCGACAACTGCCTCAGTTTCCCTGGCAGCTGCTCCAGGTACGCCGGCTTCAGCTTCTCCTGCGTGACGGGATGGGGTCAGCGCTGGGGTGGGACCCCCCCGGACCCCCCCCGCCAACAGCTGGGGTCAGGCAGGATGCACATCCCCACTGCGCACCCCATTATGGGATCCCAACCCCAGCGCTGAGACCTCACAGCTTTATCCCAACGTCCCCCCACCCCATCACAGCCGCCTCGGGGACCCCCCCGGGGACCGACCCAACCCCCCCACCCCCCCGGGGGGGCACTCACGAAGTCGGGGCTGTAGCAGAGCCGCGCGAAGGCCATGCGCAGATCCATCAGGTGGTTCTCCAACACGTCCACGCGCTGCTTCTCCACCTCCGTCTCCCCACCTGTGGGATGGGAAATGCATCAGACCCCCCCTCACCCCCCCAGCCCCCACCGGACCCCCCCCCCCCACTCACACATGTTGTGCTTGCGGGCGATGTAGCGCAGGATGGCGTTGCTCTGGGTCAGTTTGACGTCGCCATCAATGAGATAGGGCAGCTGGGGGGGGGGGGGGGAGAGGGGGGGTCAGAGCCATGGCAGCCCCCCCACTTCACCTCCCCCCCCCCCCCCAGCACCACTCACGTTGGGGAAGTCGAGGCCCAGCTTCTCCTTCTCATTGGTCCAATCGCTCGGGTCGAAGTCGGGGGCTGCATGAGGGACCCCCACATTGCATCGGGGTGGGAATATATGGGGGGGGGGGGGGGGGGGGCAGGAGCAGCCCCACCCCCCACTCTGCCCTCCCCAGATACCGCAGAGGACTTTGCTCCAGGATCAAGGTCTGTAGGGTGGTACGGGGGGGGTACGGGGGGGGGTGGGGGGGGGGGGGGCAGGAGAACAGGGCTGGGTGCCCCCCCACAGAACGGCCTACACGAGGGGTGCACCACCCCCCCCCCCCCCCCCCCCCCCCCCTCACCTGGCCCGGCTTTGTACCGCCGCTCCTGGTAGGGGGTCTCGGTGTACTCCAGCAGCAGGCGGATGGCGTGGGCCAACTGCGGACACAGCCACTCCGTCACCCCCCCACACTCCCCCCCCCCCCCCACCGCCCCCCGCCCCCCGGGACCCCCCCGGCTCACCCCGCGGATGTCCCAATAACCCAACGTGACCACCATGGCGAGCGCCGATCCGCGGACACCGACGGGACGTTCCGCTCCGGAGCGCAGCGCAGCAAAGCGGAGCGCCCCCCGTCCCCACCCCCCCGCGACGTCACCGGGGCCGCCCCCACCGCGCGGGGTTCGGCCCCTCAGCGCCCCTCCCCGGCTCACAGCGCCCCATTTCTTACTTAAATACTTTATTTCCCATGCTTTGCTTTTTTGCTTTTTTTTTTTTGCTTTTTTTTGTTGTGGTGGTTCCGGGGGGGCTGTTGGGGGGGGCGGGGGGCACACAGGACGGCGTGGGGGCCGTGGGGACACGGCGATGGGAGCAGCTCCTCTCCCCCCGCCCCCCCCCCCAGCCTCAAAGGGACCACAGGGGTCGAGCAGCCCCACATTATTCTATGCCATCGGGTCCCCAGCACGATGTGCCCCCCCCAATGCACGGGGGGGGGGGGGAAGGATATGTTGGGTCCCCTCTGGGCAAGAAAGTGGACGGAGAGGCAAAGGGGGGGTGTTAAAAACACGGGGAGCCACGGCTGGATGCTGGGGGGGGGGAGAGGTAAGGCCGTGTCCCCACCCGCAGTGCCCCCAGCACATCGCTGTGCAGGAGGTGACGCCGGGACCCCCCCCTTCCCACCCCCCCCCCGGGGCATAACACAGAGAGGGGAAAAAAAGCAGTGAAAAAACGACCAAAAGGACACACAGAAAAAAAAACCCCAATACAAAAAGACACAGAGAAGAACAGAGGCACAAAGATGGGGAGGGGGCAACCCGGGGCAGCAGGAGGGGACGGAGCCCCGGGGATGGCACTGGGGGGAGAAGGGGGGGGGGGGCGATGGGAAGGGGGGGGTCAGTGGGTGGGCGGGGGGGGGGTGACGGACAGGGCGTCCTCCTCCTGGATGGGCTCCAGCTCTGCGCTCTGCACCGCCTGCGTGATCAGCGTCAGCTCCTGGCACAGCGTCTCAAAGCGGTACCCCACGCGGATGTCGGGGACGTTGGTGCGGCGGATGTCGTTCCCCTCCGGCCCCTCTTTCAGGTAGTGGGGGCCCAACCAGTAGCTCTTCACCTGAGGGCAGGGAGAGAGAAGGGGGAGGGGGGGGGGGGAGGACCTGCAGCCGTCTGCACGGCATGGGGGGGTCCCGGGGTTGAGGGGTGTTGGGGTACCTTATGGGAGAAGCCGCTCATGAGGACGCTGTTGCGGGCCAACTCGCACATGTCGCAGGAGCTCAGCTTCCAGACCTGCGTGGCGATGCTGTACTCCTCCATCAGCGGCTCCTGGGGGGGCACGGGGCCTTAGCACGCCCCCATAAGACCCCCCCCAAATGGAGAGGGAGGGGGTCCCAAGGTTCTCCCACTCCCACTGGACCTCCAGTATCATCCAGTGCTTGGTGGCACCTTCTTACTCTGGGCCATTGCCAAACCCAGCCCAGCAGCCACCACCGACTCCATTCCATGGCCACGGCCACCACCAACCCCACAGCATCCCCAACCCCACAGCCATCGCCGACCCCAACCCCACAGCCATCGCCACCACCATCCCATTCCATCAGCCCAGTGGCTGCCCCAAACCATTCCGGGTGTGGTGGGACCCCCCCCCACCCCCTCACCTTGGTGAAGTGGAACTGGAGGGGGTCATCGGTGGAGAGGGAGACCATGAGACCCCGCGAGAGGTACTCGGGCAGGGGGTTGCGGTGGTAGCTGAGGAAGAGGCTGTTGTTGCTCAGCGGGGACATGGCGATGCCGATCTGCGCCAGGTAGTACAGGTACTGCAGCACGGGGGCCTGGGGGGCACAGCAGGGTGAGGGGGGGGCCCAGGGGTGCACCAAGACCCCACGGCTGAGCCCCCCGGCCCCGCTCACCTTGCGCAGCAGCAAGCCATGCGAGATGTTCTCCGACACCATGAAGCCCGACACGAGGTGATGGATGGGGCCGGCCTCGCCACAGTGCGGGCGCAGTACAAAGGTGTGGAAGCCCCGCTTCCTGTGCATGGGGACAGCCGTGGGCCTCCAACCCCAATGTCCCATCCCACCCCCAGCCCCCCAGGGCCATGGGGACTGCACGACCTTACCTCCGGAGGTGGTTGAGCACCGTCATGTTGGCGTACATGTAGTACAGGTAGTAGGAGTAGGGCGGGTTGTCCTCCTCCACCCAATTCCCCGGCAGAGGGCTGTCCAGGTTGAAGATGTGATGCTCCGGTTTGGATTCGTCATCCACGCTGTCGAAGCCGTCCACCTGCAGGTGCCAAGTCCAAGTGGGGCAGTCACCCCCCCACTGGGACCTCCATCCCCACAGCCGTAAGGCGGGGAGGGAAGGAGTGGGTCAACCACGTATCCACGAGGATGGGAGGGAGTGGGTCAGGGTTGGGGTGCGGTGCTCACGTGCTCCAGAAAGAGGTGCAGCTCCGGGTGCTGGGCAGGGTGGATGGTGGCCTCGTAGAGGGGCAGGAAGATGTTCTCCAGCATCTCCTGGAAGTTGGCCAACTGCTTCTTGGTCCGGTAGACATCACTGAGCGTGGATGGACAACGCTTGGAGCCCAGCGCCGCGTCCCTCCTCACCCACCCCCCGACCCCGGTCCCCCCGACAAGACCAGGACCCCCCCCATAGGACCAGGACCCCCACCCCCAGGGACGGGCACTCACAAGAGCCGGGGCACCTGCACCAGCCAGCGGACGTTGTTGGAGTGGACGCGGTGGTTGACGGCCCAGCAGGCCAGCTTGTCCCACTCATCGCGGGAGCGGCCGTAGATGGAGAGGCGCAGCTCGGCGTTCTGGTACTTGCTCTCCTCCAGGTCGGACATCACCTCCTGCCAGAGGAGGGAACAGAGCGTCAGCCACAGCCACAGCCACAGCCACGGGGATGGTGGTGGCACCGCCACCGTGAGGACACGGGACTCGCCTTGATGATGTGCGCAAAGTACTTCCCCGAGACGCGGTTGTCCGTCTTGATGAAGATCTCCCTCAGGATGGACTCCCCAATGGGGTTGTACTTGGCGTTGAATTTGTCAAAGCGGTGGAAAGTGTTGCGGTCCTGGAATGGGGGCACAAACGTGAGCCCCCCACCCCCACCACACGGAGCCCCCTACGTGGGGCTTTCAGCACCACGCTGCGGGACAGCTCCCACCACCCACCGCTGCAGGACGGCCCGGAGGAGACCCCAACTCCCACCGCCCCAGAGGAGACCCCCAACCACCCCACCACGGTGGGATGGCCCTGCAGAAGACGATCTCACACCACTCCACCACTGTGGGATGGCCCCACAGAAGTCCTCGCACCATCCCACCACTGTGTTACGGCACTGGAGGAGACCTCCCACCAACCCACCGCTGCGGGACGGCCTTGGAGACGAAGACCTCCACCACCCCCACCACCATGGAACAGCCCTAGAGGAGATCTCCCACCACTCTGCCATCGTGGGATGGCCCCGGAGAAGAAGACTTCCCCCCACGGCCAGGGCTGAGCTGAAGGCCCCACTCATCCCCAAGCTCTGGGGACGGCCCCGTACCGCGTGGACGTCCAGAGTGTCCACGCTGAGGTCGTAGGCGGTGAGATTCATGGTCTCAAAGACCTCCTTGAGCGTCTGCTCCTTGCCTTTCTCCACGTGGACGATCTCATCCAGGTGCTTCTTCATGGCCCTCTTGATGAAGCGCAGGAGGTGCTTCTGGTTCATGCAGGACGAGGCGTGGATGTGAGTGTCCACCTGGGAAGCAGAGGTGGTGCTGAGGTCCAAAAGCCCCCCGGGTGCCCCCCGGGCAGGGGGCTGCCAGGCCACAGCCCTGCGGTACCTTCCGGATGTTGTAGAAGTCGCGGTGGGGCACCTTCTTCTGGGCTGCCAACTCCTTCATCTCGTTGAGCAGCACGTGCATCTGGAACTTGGAGCTCAGGTACTGCAGGCGGCGGTAGCAGAAGGATTTGCTGCCCGGGGGGAGCGGGGAGAGGGTCATCAGTGTGGGGAGAGAAGGGAGAACACCCCTCCCCAAAGGTCGGCGCACAACAGAGTGCACCCACGCTGACCCCGGGATGAAGGGGAGGACGTGGGATAAGAGCTGGCACCGCACACCACAGCCACAGCCACAGCCACGCCCCCACGGTGCCCACCCCCACGGTGGGACCCCCCCTCCTCACATGGGCCCATTGATGATCAAAGCCATCAGGAAATTCATGTCGGCGATGAACTCCTGCAGGTCTGGGTAGGGCAGGTCCAGCTCCGTGCTCCTGGGGGGGGGGACGGACAAAGGTGGTCACACCCCCACATCTCCCACGCCCCCCCCCCCACCCTCTGCAGGGCACCCCTACTTGTCAGTGAGGTCCTGCTTGGTGTAGACGTGCACCACGCCGTCCACCATCTTCAGCCCAAAGCCCAGGTCGGCCGGCATGCTCTGGGGGTCCCACTTCTCGTAGGGGTGCTGCTCCGCAAACGGGGGGTGCACGGCAGCATCTGCAGCAAGAAGACACCCCAAAGGTGCACGGAACCACGGGGGGTCACCGCGAGCAGCCCCACAGCCGGCGCTGGGACCCCCCCCCTCTGCCCCCCACTCACCGGCAGCCACGGGGGTCTCGGGCACCTCCTCGTAGCTGCGGGTCTCCAGGGGCTTCTCGGAGAGCTCCTGCAGGAAGCGGGCGGTGGTCTTACAGAAGCTCTGCAGGGACAGCCCCATGTACTTCTCACGCAGGAACAGCGCCTTCACCACACTCTTGGCCGCGTCCAGCAGGTCGGTGAAGGGCACCTGGGGGGGAGATGCGGAATAAATAGGGGTTTCGTCCCAAATAATCACCCGTGGGGGCCAACGGGTGCAGCTCGTTGTGGGGGGGGGGGTTCTCACCCCACACTTCTCCTCCCCAGAGATGGTGACGCGTTGGAACTCGCGCTCCAGCAGCGCCTCGCGGTCCTTGGGGATGTGATCCACGCGGTCCTCGTGCTGCTCCTTAAGGAGCCTGGGGGCACAGCACGGCGCTGGGACCCCCCCCCAAGGAAGGGGGGCTGGGGGCGTCCCCAGGTGGCAGTGCCCCCCACCCCGGCCCCGGCAATGGATGCATCCCCCGACCCCACAGAGCACAACGAGAAGTGGCGGTGGGACAGAGAACGAAACGAGTCGTGACACAGACACCCCCAAGCGGAGACAGGAGGGAGGGGACACACAGCGCCGGGGGGGGACGGACAGGGCCACGCCGTGCCCATTGCCCCCCATCACCCCAAATCCCATCCCTACACCTCCCGCCCTGGGTGTGTTAACCCCTTCAGTGCCAGCGTGGGCGCAGGGTGGGGGGCACCTCTTGGCTCTGTGCTGGGGCTGTTGGGGGGGGGGTTTGGGGCCGGGGGGGTCCCTGAGCCCCGCTGTCACCGCGCCGGACACTCACTGTAAGTCGGCGGCACTGTCAACTTTCAGGAAGTCCTGTTTGGCTCTGAGCAAAATGTCGGGCTCAAGTCTGGGGACGGCCGGGAGGAGAGAGGGGGGGGCGAGTGGGAGATGGGGGGGGGGGGGGAGAGAAAACACCCCATTAATGCCCCACAGGAACAGACAGAGCCCGGAACCAAATAAACCAGGAGATCAGACGGCAAAGCTGACACCCACGGGAGAGGACAGAGCGGGCACAGAGGACGGACAGCCCCCGGGGGTGGCGGCGGCCGTCCCCAAGAGGGGGGGACACCCACGGGGGGATGGGGGGGGCAGGGGGGGACGCCCCCTTACTTGACATCCTGGCTGATCTGACGCTCCAGGCGGTGCCGCCGCTCCTCCAGCTGCTCGATGGGGCTCTCCTCGGGGAACTCATAGGGCGCCGTGCGCATCTCGCTCTCGGCCAGCGAGCGGCAGAACAGCTCCTGTGTGCCCGGCGTGTCACGAGCTGCGCCCGTCCTCAGCTCACCGCCACCCCCCGACGTGAGCTGCGCCGGGACTCAGCCCTGCCATCCCCATCCCATCCAACCCCAATGCGCTGCAGAGCCGGCGGTGGGGCGCGTATCCGGCCCGCCACAGGGATGGACACGGGGTGCCGGGCATCAGGAGGCAGCTGAGCCCCCCCGCATCCGACGCCCCCATTCCCCCCCCGAAGCTGAGACCCGTCCCGCTCGGTGCAGGGCTGACCCACCTCGGCGATCTCTTTGTATTTGCCGTCCATGGAGGTGCGCAGATCCACTGGGAAGTGCTTGAGGCAGTGCGGGGTGCCGGGCAGGGATCGAGCCGACTGCAGCGGCCGGGAGCCCCCCCGCACCTCTGTGGGCACAGACGCTGTGTGAACCCCACGGGGGGGGGTCGGAGGGGGGTCTGCAGCCCCTCCACAGCCCTCTGGGATCCACATCCCACAGCATTGGGGGCGCACAGAGGCAGTGCCGCCTCCCCCCCCGTGCACCATAAAGGGGGGGTAAAGCAGTGGCAGTGGGGGCGGGGGGGGCAGCTGTGGGACCCCCCCACGGCACCGCCGAAGGGGCCCATTGTCACACATCACCCCGGCCGGGCACCGCGCCTCCCAGCTGCCACGGGGAGCCCCCCGGCCCCACCCCGAGCACTGAGGGGGGGCACAGCCCCACATCCGTGCCACTGCCCCACATCTGTGCCGGCGCAGCCTTCATCTCCTCCTCCTCCTCCTCCACACCGCACACAGCGCTGCGCCACAGCACCGCCGCAGAGCCCCCCCTCACCACCACCACCACCACCACCCCTCGCTGCCCTTTTGGGGGTGGGGGGGGATGGTAAAGGGACGCACCGCCGGGACCGCCCCCTCCCCAGAAAACCCCCCGCGGAAGCAGCGCAGCCCCGGCGGTGATGGGCGCATTCCCGCAGCGCACACCCGACCCCCCCCCCCTCCTCCCACCGCGGGCACAGCGATACGGGGCGGGGGGGGGGAGGGGGGGCTCACCTGCGGGGCCGGCCGCTTGCAGACTGCCCCGCTTCTTGAAGGGGAAGTGGGCCGGGGCGGCCATAGCGCTGCGGGGGCGGTGCGGGGGGGGCCGGGAATGGCGGCGGTCCCTCCCCCACGGGTTGATGATTGATGCGGGGAGCGGAGCCCGAGCAAAGTCCCCGGCGGAGGGAGAGCCCGGAAGCGACCGAGGAAGAGGATGGGGCGGGGGGAGGAGGAGGAGGAGGAGGGATGAAGGCTGCCGGAGCGCGCGGCCGCACCGAGGGGCGGGGCGAGAACCCATGGAGGATGGGGGAGCGGTGCTGCCCCCACCCGAGAGCCGAGGGAGCCCCGGCACGGGGGGCATTGCTCCCCCCCCCCACCCCAGAGCGCCTCCAGCAGCGCAGTACCGACCCCAAAGAGATTCGGTGTCGGACCCCCCCGCACCCCAAAACAGCATCAGTGCTTCCGGCGGCAGCAGCGCCCCGCACGGGGACGGGATGTACGCAGAGCGTACTGCCACCCCCCGGCCCCATCACTCCCCCCCATATGGACCCCTCCAGACGGGGCATCGCCTCCTCCATCGCTGCCCCCCCCCCCACGTGCAGGACCCCATGGAGGGGCTCCAAAGCCCCCCAGAAGGGGAAACCTTACCGTCCCACAGACAGCCCACCCCCAGGAGGGACCTCAACCCCAACATCACCCCCAGACCCTGCTGGGGGGGTGGGAGCCCTCAGAGCCCTCAGAGGTTGAGATATCAGCCCCGCCCCCCCCCAAGGGACCTCCAGAAGACCCCCCCCCCCCATTGGCACCTCCAGCAGCGCTGTGCCCCCCCCCCCCCCTTCAGGAGTTATGGTACTGCCCCCCCCACCCAACACACACCATCATCCCCTCCAGCAGCTCTGTGTCCCCCCCCCCAACGAGGTATGGCGTCGGACCCCCCCGCCTCAAAAACAGCATCAGTGCCTCCGCAGCCCCCTCTGTGCCCCCCGCCGGACCCCCCCATAGGGCACCCGCACCCCACAGCAGCCGGGGGCCGCGCTCTGGGGGTGTCACCGCCTGTCGTCCCCCCCCACCCCCACCCCCACCCCCCGGTCCCCCCTACCTGTGCCACCGCTCCGGACCGGACGGGCACAGCGGGGCTGAGTGCCCCCAACCCGGCGCTGGAACGTGCGGTATTTTTAGCGGAGGGAACGCAGCCGGCCCGTCTGCCCCCCCCAGTCTCATACGGGGGGGGGGCAGTGCCCTTACGGGGACATTGGGGAGAGAGGGGGCGGGGGGGGACCCCCGGGCTGAGCGCTGCGTTACGTCCGGGCGCAGTCCCAGCCCGCCGCGATGGCATTTTAATTGGGCCCCCCCCTTCATTAGCGCCGCGTTCATTAAAGGCGTTGTGTCCGCGGGGACTGCGGGGGGCGGCTGACCCTTTGTGAGCACCGCAGGAGGGGGACGGGTGGGGGGGAGGGGGGGCGTTGGGGGGGGGATGCCACCCACCCGGAGGTGCTGTGGGGTACAGAGGGGCTCACAGCCACCGCTATGGGGACGGGGGGGGCACAGCGGGGTGTGTGTCGCCCCCCCCCCCCCCCCCCACCGTGACATCCAGAAATGTGGGGTGGGGACAAATGGCAGCAGGGGGGGGTAGGAGAAGTGGGGTGGGGAGAGGAAGGCTGAGCACCCATAAAGAGCTTATGCAGCGGGAGGGCGAGCGGTGCGCAGCGGCGCAGATTATGGGTGCTCGTTAGCGGCTCGCGCTAATTAGCTCCGTTTCCCAGCAGGAGGAACCCCACAGCCCCACGGGGGGGGGAACGGACACGAGTGGGGCTGAGCCCATCCCTATGCAAACCCCACAGCCCCCGGTGCTGGCACCCCACCTCCCCGGGGGTGTCCCCATCTCCCGTGGGGGTGTCAGACACCCATCCTTACGTAACACCCCGCGCCCATCTCCCCACCATGCTCTTCGCCCCCCCCCCCCCACCAGCCCCTAATCTTTGCCATCTTGGGCTAATTGGATTCCCATGGGTCACGTGGGGAGCGATAAAAAAAGCCCCCCCAAATCCCTCCGGGCCCCAGAAATCGGGTTTATCCATGGGGAATTAAGGGAGAGCGCGGGGGGCAGCCGGCCCGCAAGCAGCCAGCCCAGCGCTCCGGTGCGGCCTTTGCAGGTTCCCCCCCCCCCCCCCCCCCCCTCCTCAAAAAAGAAAGCATTTCTCTGCCCGCCCCCCAGGGGTGCGTGCACCCACCCCGAGGAGTCCTGGAAGAGCGCGGGGACCTGGAGGAGCTCGAAGCTTTGGCAGAGGAGGACGAGGAGATGGGGAGCGGGGCGAGCGCCGAGGACAAGGAGATGGCCAAGAGGTCCAAGGAGCTGGAGAAGAAGCTGCAGGAGGATGCGGATAAGGAGGCGAAGACGGTGAAGCTGCTGCTGCTCGGTAGGGCGGGGGGGGGAACCCTGTGGGGATGTGAAATTGTCCTCTTGTTGTCATGCTTGGGAACAGGGAGGGTATGGGGACTGTCCCCGAGGTCCCATGTGTGGCACTGGGATCCCACTGATGGAGGCAGCAGGGATGGGTATGGAGAAGTAATGGGGAGCGGGGAGGTGTCCACGTGCATGGGGAGAGGGGTGTCCCGGGGGTCCCAAGGAGGGGACACACAGCTCCCATCCCATCCGCATCCCCATCTGTATCCCCATCTTCATCCCACCCTCGTGCCATCCCCATCCTCACTTCAGCCTCCTCCCCACACCACCCCATCCCCACCTTCATTCTCACACAGGTCCCATCCCATCCCCATCCCCATCCCATCCCATCCCCACCTTCATTCTCATTCATGTCCCATCCCATCCCCATCCCTGTCCCACCCCCATCCCCTCCTGCTGTCCCCCATCCCCTCCTGGTGAGCTGGATGTCCCCCAGTGCTGCGCCCTCAGTGCCACATGGGTGGTGGGGACCAAAGGGACAACGTGGGGACAGGGAATGGAGTGGTGACACCTGTGGCACATCATGGGGGGGTAGGACTGCAGCACCCCCAAAGCCCCATGATGGGCACAGGAGGGGTCCGTCCCTGCAGCACCGTGGGGTGACAGCGCAGGGCTGGGGGACAGCGAGTGGCAGTGGTGGCAGAGCTGGGGGGTGGGGGGCACAGGGTGAAGGCGATTAGAGCCCTAATTCTAAGCAGCTTCCTGTGCCGCCCTAAGCTGCTTACAGCACCGGAGCCCCACGCTGTCATGGTGGGCACCCGGCCCTATGGGAATCCCTATGGGTGCCCATGGCTGGGGGTCCCTCCCGGCTTAGGTGTGCCCCCCTCTTTCCGCAGGGGCCGGAGAGTCGGGGAAGAGCACCATCGTGAAGCAGATGAAGTGAGTGTGGCCGCATCCTTACGGCCCAGACGTTCCCCCCATTGCACAGGGCTGTGGGGTTGGGGTCTCCCTGCTGCCCGGCGCCCCCACAGCAGAACAGGGCGGTGCCGGGGAGGCAGGGGGGCACCTCACGGTACGGCTGATGCCAACATCCCCCCCCCACCCCCAGGATCATCCACCAGGATGGATACACACCCGAAGAGTGCATGGAGTTCAAAGCTGTCATCTATGGGAACATCCTGCAGTCCATCCTGGCCATCATCCGCGCCATGTCCACGCTGGGCATCGACTACGCCGAGTCGGGACGGGCGGTGGGTGGGGGGGGATAAAGGGGGGTCGGTGGTGGTGGCGGGGAGGAGATGCGGTGACGAAGGGCTGTGTGTCCCCGCAGGACGATGGGCGGCAGCTCTTCAACCTGGCGGACTCCATCGAGGAGGGCACGATGCCCCCAGAGCTGGTGGACTGCATCAAGAAGCTGTGGAAGGACGGCGGCGTGCAGGCGTGCTTCGATAGGGCTGCAGAGTATCAGCTCAATGACTCGGCTGCATAGTGAGCACCACCCCGACCCCCCCCCCCGTGCCCCCCATAGCCCAGGGGAGCGCGGTGTCCCCCCCAGCACACGGCTGTCCCTGCAGCTACCTGAACCAGCTGGACCGCATCACGGCCCCCGGGTACCTCCCCAACGAGCAGGACGTGCTGCGCTCCCGTGTGAAGACCACCGGCATCATTGAGACCAAGTTCTCCGTTAAGGACCTCAACTTCAGGTGGGGGTGCGGCCCCCCCAGGACGGGGCAATGTCCCCATGGTGGCCCCGGGGCCACCAACCCGGATGGGCCCAGGGATGTCCAGTGTCACCACCCCACGGGGGGCCACCAGCCTGCAGCTGCCACAGGGGAGGGGGCGTGGGGGAAGCAGAGGGGTCACTGCCTGTGTGTCCCCCCCTTTAGGATGTTTGATGTCGGGGGGCAGAGATCAGAGCGCAAGAAGTGGATCCACTGCTTTGAGGGGGTGACGTGCATCATCTTCTGCGGGGCGCTGAGCGCCTACGACATGGTGCTGGTGGAGGACGACGAGGTGGTGCGTGGGGGGCACTGTGGTGGGGAGGGGGGGCGCAGGAGCAGGGCCTGCCTGCCTGGGAAACTGCAGCTCCTCACAGCAGTGGCACTGTGGGAATGGGGAGCGCAGGGTAAGCGGTGCCCACAGCCCCACACTCTGTGCTCTTTTTGCTGGCAGAACCGCATGCACGAATCCCTGCACCTCTTCAACAGTATATGCAACCACAAGTTCTTCGCCGCCACCTCCATCATCCTCTTCCTCAACAAGAAGGACCTCTTCGAGGAGAAGATCAAGAAGGTGCACCTCAGCATCTGCTTCCCCGACTACGACGGTGAGCCATGGGGGTGGCAGATGGGGAAGGGGCTCCGTGGCACCGGACCGGAGGGCAGCGATGGCGGCACAGAGCCCCCACCCCCGGCAGCAGCCCCCCTCGTCCCCCCCCAGGTCCCAACACGTTTGAAGATGCGGGGAACTACATCAAGACCCAGTTCCTGGATCTCAACATGCGGAAGGATGTGAAAGAGATCTACAGCCACATGACCTGTGCCACAGACACGCAGAACGTCAAGTTCGTCTTCGACGCCGTCACAGATGTCATCATCAAGGAGAACCTCAAGGACTGCGGGCTCTTCTGAGCAGGTAGGGGAGGGGGGGGATGAGGTGGGGGAGCACATCGTGCCACGCTGGGAGCCGTGAGCCCGGCCCCAAAGAGCTGGCAGCAACGGGGAAGGACGTTTCCCTCAGCGCCCCCTTCTCTCCCCCCAGCAGAAGAGACGACTGCAGCTCCACATCACTGTTCTGCTGAGCAGAGCCAAAAGGACAACACACGGAGTTCCCCAGCCCCCACTTTTTCTATGAGCTGCTCCCCCCATGTCCAAACCCACGCTAGGAGGGGCCCCAGCTGCCCTGCCTGCCCCACATCACGGCCGTTTCCTCTGGGGCAGCACCCAGCTGTGCTCCCCACACACAGAGCTCAGCGCAGGGGAAGAGGAAACGGGCACTGGGGCGATTGGCATTCTGCTACTTAGAGCTGTATTTGCTCTTTACTGTTTGTAAATAAATGCCCCGTACCTCGTAGACGAGCCCTGTACGCCCTCAGTGTTCACTGCAGTCATCAGTGCAGCTTCACTTAGGAAAAACCAACCAACAAAATAAAGAGATGTGCATGACTGGATGTCTTGTTTCTCCCGTGCTGAAGGACGGAGGCACAGCTGGTGGACCCCCGGTGGGTCCCCACCCCTCCCGCTGCCCCCACATCACAGCAGGGTGATCCTCACCCCACAGGCTTTGACACACCAACTCCTGCCCCACACACTGCCCTGCCCCACACCCAGCGCAGGGAGAGCAGCAGAACGAGGCACAAAGGAGGGAAAGGACCCAACTGTTCACTCACCATTTTAATACTGCCAACAGCTACAACAGATCAGAACTGTACACAATGACAACCCGGGAGAAAGAGCCCCGAGGTGATGGTTCAGCAAAGGAATGGACCGATGGGGTATGAACGTTACTACAGGGAAAACGATGGCAAAGGGGGGGGATTTGGCACCACATATACAGAGTAAAGGCATGCTGTCCATACAGACCCTGCACAGGAAGGCCGTGGTAAATGCAGAACACGGCGTGCCCTTCACCAGACTGCCAAGAACAGAGCACAGTGCACAAAGGCTGTGTCACAGCACACGGCCTCCAGCAGCGCAGCGTGCTCACCACGAGCAGCGTTAACCCATCAGCACTGCTCCCACCCTCACTGCGTGTACCAACACAGAGCAGGGCAAAACCCACAGCACAAGGGGCCAATGCTACGGCCACGCACAGCCTGTAAGACGTTGCAGAAGTATTGAGTTCTGACCACAGCGAGTGTTAAAAACAGAGAGTTCCTGCTAAGAGGAATGCTTCGGGCATGGCCTGCTCACGTGTGCATAGATCAGTGATAGTTTCTGTTGGTTTTATTTGTAAAACGAGAATCTTTTGCGAAGAAAGAAAGAGTTTTAGTAAAGTTATAGTTTTCTCCATGGAAAAAATAACGAAACAAAACACCTTAAAAACAGACTAGTGGTGGTTTGGTAACCAAAGAAAGAGAGAAAGCTACATATGGAAGGCCTGGAACCCAGCACCTCAACTCCACGACAGCTGTACACGTTTGGGTTACGCCATCCGGACGACGTCGGGGCGATGCAGAGTCCCACGAGGGCCGTTCTGCCCCGACCCAACCTCAACAGCCCCTACCAATTCAAAGGTCCCTAATACAGAAGGTTGTGCTAAAGAACGCGACGATTCTGCATGCTGCTTTCAGCCCCCTGGTCCCGCTCATGCCGCCGTCCCCACGAGGCAGCAAAGTCTGCTCCTCCCAAGGGCGCTCCGTGAGAACTGCAGGGAGAGCAGTGAGCGTCAGAGGGAGCAGCACAGCCCGGCCCGGCCCCGCAGCGCTCCGCTTTACCTTCAGTAGAGCCCACACTCCTTCAGGTTGTTCTTAATGATGACGTCCGTCACGGCGTCGAACACGAACTGCACGTTCTTGGTGTCGGTGGCGCAGGTGAAGTGCGTGTAGATCTCCTTGGTGTCTTTCCTCCGGTTCAGGTCCTCAAACTGACACTGGATGTAGGCAGCCGCCTCCTCGTACGTGTTGGAGCCTGGCAGAGATCAGGTCCATCGCTTCAGCCAGCAGTGAGCAGCAGGGAGTTTTTACACAGATCTTTTAAGCACGTATTAAGCTGCTCGCAGCCATCTGCCTCATCCAGCTCCAAACCAAAGCCACTGTTAACCCCTCCCTGCTAAACCTCAGCTCTCATCTCAGCTCGGTGAGGTGCCGCCTCACACCCCCAGGAGGGATCATCACCCATAGGCTGTGCACCACAGCATCCCCTGAGAGAACAGATACGGGCTGGGCTGCCCAGCACACACAGAGCCACGGCCACGGGGGACAGAGCCCTGCACTGCAGAGGCTCCACCTGAGCCTGGCAAAAGGGCAGCCCGTCCCCACCTGTGTGCCCCCACCTGTGTACTCCGGGTAGCAGATTGTCAGTGGGCTCTTCTTAATCTTTTCCTCAAACAGGTCCTTCTTGTTCAGGAAAAGAATGATGGACGTGTCTGTGAACCATTTGTTGTTACAGATGCTGTCAAACAGTTTCATGCTCTCGTGCATCCGGTTCTGAAAGGCAGAATGAAGGAGGAGGGTGATGCATCAGTGCAGAGCTATTCAGGGAGGAGGGGCGGGGGGCAGACAGGCTTCACAAGGCCCACACTACAGCACCAAGCACGGCACAGCCTGAGCCTGCTTCCAGCTCCAGGGCCACCAGCCGGGCGCCAGGGACCCCCCCACGACCCCCCCCCATGCTGTACCATTTCTTCATCCTCGGCCAAGACAAGGTCATAATCGCTGAGGGCCACGCAGAAGATGATCGCTGTGACGCCTTCGAAGCAGTGGATCCACTTCTTCCGCTCCGACCGCTGCCCACCGACATCAAACATCCTGCAGAGGCACAGCACAGGCTGAGAGGCCACACAGAGCTCTGCCCCGACACAGGAGGTGGGGGAGGCTCATGGAAGGGCCTCCAGACAAGCGGGGTGCAGTGCAAGCCAGGCACACAGCCTGGGAGCAACCCAGAGCCCCCTCCCTCAGAACCCCGCCGGGCTCTGATTGTCTTCAGAGCCATTTCAGCAGAACAACTCGAGGTTCAGCTATCAGCTGCTGATTCACCAGGGCACGCTTGTTTTGTTCCCTGCCTCCCATTTCCTTAGCAACAATCCGTTTGCTTGACTGGACTCCAAACACCTACTCACATCAGCTCTTCCAGTTCATTTACGCTGAGCCTGACAAAGGCTTATCTGGAGCACGGCTATCTACCTGCACACTGCTGCTGAGAGCAGAGTGAAAAAACATCGTGAGGTCAAGAAACGCTTTTATGTATGAAAACAAAGAAAGGAACAAACAAACAGGTGAGCTGCTGCAGTTCAAATCTCCAGTGCAGGAGCTCCTGGCTATGAGAGCACTGCAGCACCTTGGCTGGCGGCAGCACTCTGCTCTGCTGAGACGCAGGGCTGCACAGCACCTTCCAGCCCATCACGTATCCAAGAGCCACAGAAACCATAAGCATGGATTTGTTATCACAGCAAACACACAGACAAGAGGGGCACTGTGCAGCGTGGGCCAAAAGCAACACAACGCGGTGACGTCAAAGCAGAGAGCCACCAGAGCAGCTCTGCTAACTTCAGTCTTCTATTTAAGGCAAATGCCCGCTGGTTCCCAGAAGGAAAGAGGAAGATCTCTGCGCAGATAGAGGCTGTTTGCTCAGCTCCTGCCATCCGCCACGGCTGCTGTTAGCACAGATGCATCTGGAAGGAAGTGGCATCCCTGACAACTCGGCCTCAAACTGATCCACATTTGAGTCACAGCTGCACCTCCTTGGCCCACTGTTAACAGCTGAGCCTTAACACCAGGGCTCCAGCACAGCAGGATGGCAGCTCCTGCTCCACGCTTTCCTTTGTGGAGCAAATGCCTCCACGACAGACACCTCGTGTCTCCAGGAGGGCAGGGAAGGAGCAGCCCCCCGTTTGCAGCCAGCAGAAGGGCAGTGATGCTGAAGGGAGCCTGCCTGCTCCCCCAGCTCGCTCCCCATCCATCACACACAATGCTTTCTGAAGGAGCAACGCACACTGCAGCTGGAAACGCATCCCAGTACATCCTGATGGAAGACAAACCTTCCCTGGATGAACCAGCAGCCATGTAAACAGCTCCACAGTGCAAAGCACTTCTGCTAAAACCATTTGTAAGTTACGACAGAAGCCAGAGCACTACTGTTCTCCTAAGGGCATGCAAGCAAACCACATTCTATAAGCAACACATGGATTTCTGCTAGAGCCCTTTTCAAACACAAGCTAAAAGTAAGCCAGTAAATGCTTATTTAGAGGCTTGGAGCAACAACAGCTTGAAAACAGGGCCAGAGGATGAGGGAAACTCACCCACAACACAACACCACACTCTCCTACATCCAGGGCTGGGGCTGCCTGCTGGGATGGGGACACACAGCAGGGAGGGCTAAGTGCTAAGGGCAGGGAGCTCAGCTGCCCTCCAGCAGCTGCTATGGGGTTAGAGGGAGCTCTGTGGGGCACACCGACAGGACGCTGCCCCAGGAGTTGGCCAGGCACGGCACACAGAGGGCCAGGAGTCCCTCACAGCACCCCTGTGTGCACACAGCAGCACCACGTGCACAGAGCCAGGCCTGGGCCTCAGGGACAGCCCTCATCTCCCACGTCAAAGAAAGGGGTTACACTCAAACTCAGCAGCCAGGAGTCAGAGCCCTTTTAGTATGTGTTGCTGTTCTGATCCTGTGAACAAGCAGTCAGTACCTGCGTCTGCGAGTCCAACATAAAAGCAGCTGGAAAGAACAGAAGAAGGCAAAGAAAAGTCAAACCAGAGAGCAGTGCCAGCACACGGGGAGGCAGCGGTGCTCAGGAGGTGCCTTGCTGGGGGTGTGGATCCTCCCCCCGCCCCCCCCCAGCACCGAGGAAATCACTGCAGCCCATAGGGTACGACGGCCTTCGCTTACTTGAAGTAGAGGTCCTTGAAGGTGAAGTGTGTCTCCACGATGCCCGTGGTTTTCACCCTGGTGCGCAGCACGTCCTGCTGAGTCGGAATGTAGGTCGGCTGGGATATTCTATCCAAGTCGTTCAGGTAACTAAACCAGAAGAGACAACACCAGAAGTGCTTTTTTTAGGCTGCGCTCTCGCTATGAATCTTTTATGAACTGCAGAAGAAAGTCATCACTGAATGTATTCATCCTCTCCCCACAACGCAGACCTCAAACACGCAGCAAATAGACACGAGGTCCCATGGGTCTGCCCTCGGGGGGGTTGTTTTAATTTCCCCCCCCCTCCTCCCCCCCCAACATGACCTTGCAGTGTGTGCTGGGAGCAGCGCTGGGCAGCAGGGCAGTGCAGGGGGTGCTGCTGCTGTAGGAGCTGTGCCAAGGCTGTTATCTCCCAGGGCAATTCAAAGCAGTCAAGGTTTTTCGCATCAAAGTGCGAGGCAATAAATCCAGCAGCTCGCTGTAAAGGGCAAGGATGCATCAAAGGAGCCAGCAGGAAGGAACTCAGCATAAAGACCGGGCAGGTTCATTCACATCCTTCAGCAAAGCCAGCTGACAGCCAGGGGTGCCCCATGGCGGCTGCTGGGGAGACGCACAGGAGGTCAGGGCTGCCCAGAGCACACAGCCACAGCCTCCTCCTGCAGCCCTGCAGCAGCAGACGCCCTCCACCACATCCAGACTTGCTGGAACACAATAAAGCCCAAGCAGCTCGCATTTGGGTTGGAGCACTCATCGCCCACAGCTGGGCACAGTCTGAAGCTCCGCAGGCATTGCTGTACAATATTGTTTCAGGATCTGCTAACAGCAGCTCCCCAAACCACACTGCTTGCAGCCCTTCTGCAATCTCCTTTGCCACCAGGCTTCCTCTGTACGCTGAGGTTGCAACACTGCTTCCCCACCTTGTACCCTCATGTTTACAGAGCCAGCTACTTCCCATGATCTGACACCATCTGGTAAACACAAGCTTGCAAGAAGGGCAGATTTTGTTCTTTTGTTTTCTTTTCTTTATGCCCTGAAATGAGGCTCCGGGCACAGAACGCTGACTGAAAGCCCACAGCATGACTCGTGGCTGCCCTGGTGCTGCCCTGAGCCTTCCCAGGCCCCGGGTCAGCAGCTGTGGGTGCAGAGATCCATGGCTCCATCCCCACTGGCATCACCCCATCCACCTCACTGCAGCACTGCCAGCAGCAGCGTTCTGCAGTGTGTGCTTCCAGGTGGGGAGTGCAGCACAGCTCCCCACTCCATGCACCCAGGTGAGCCCCAGAGCAGCACCTTTCTAACAGTTGGGTCACTTTTCCAGTGCTGAAAAGAGCACTTTCAAGGCCAAAAATGCCTCTGAGAGATTCCTATAAAGCACTCGTTATGAGTGGCTGCCCCTGGCATAGGGGCAGAGCAGCAGGCAGAGCCTGAGAGCAGGGAGGGGAGGCAAGATTGAGACGTCTGGGATGTCACCCCAACAGGGTGCAGGCTGCCAGCCCTGAGAACTCAGCCCTGCAGAGGAGCAGAGGGGAAGCACCCTTGGGAGCACTGTGCACAAAAGCCAGCACCCACACCATCACCACCTGAAGGGCTGCAGTGTGTCTGCGAGGGAGCTGAGGTGTAACACCAGAGATGAGGCACTCAGGGCTGCATGCTGAGTAGCAGCTCAGCTGATTGCTCGCTCTGTGCGTTAGCAAGGCAGGGTGCTGCAGAAGCAGCCAGCTCCTCACTGCCTCACTGCAGCATTTCCTAACTGCTGTGTTGCTTGGTGACCGACTCAGAAAACAGTGCTGTTTGAAGGCAACTTCCTGCAGGCTTCGGACGGAAGCAAACCCTGACACACAGCAGAACGGCCATGCAGGTCAGTGCTGGGTGCAGCCCCTGCACAGCCCCCGTCGCCCACAGAGCAGCTCCTCACGTATCAGAGGTGGGACACAACGTGGGCGTTCAGGAGCTCACCTCTAACAACAGTCTTTGAGAAGGAAGCAGTCTGACAGCCTCCGGCCCTCACTTCTGTACTCTGCAGCTCTTCCAAGGCTCAGCACCAGCACACAACACCAGGACTGCACACCACCTCCCTCCTTCAGCCCCACGTCAGCCCCAGATCAACACAGAGCCCTCCAGCTTTCCTCTTCTCCCCCACATCTTCCTATTGAATCCGTTCTCTCATTCTCAACTCTTTTTTTCCCTCCCTTTGAATCTGAAGCTTCTTCCCTACGTGCTGCAAGGATCTCAGAACGCTCCCCCTGTCAGCTCACCTACCTTGATCTGAACTCAACATCCTCTGCTGAGGTGTTACAGTTTCAGAAGTATTCTTGCTTATTTTCAAGCTGCAATGTGCTCTATGCAGACAGAGCCTGCAGGGAACCGAGCTGTGACTCATCTGAAGGTTTTCATAAAGCATTTCCAAACTAATTTCTCAGAGGCTTAAAACTTGGCCAAACCACGCAGAGCATTCAGGCGGCCACCAGGAAGCACAACCGACCCCACAGCCACCCTTCCTCCTGGGTTTACAAAGCAGCAAACGCACGGCTCTTTCCACAAAGAAGCAAGCAACAGCTGTTTGAACACAGACAGGAACTGCTTCGGTTCAGGAGGAGCAGCTGCCCTCCTCCCACTGGTTGTCACAGCGCTCACAGCCAAGCTGTGCCTGCTGGCAGCCCGGGCAGAGCGCAGTTCCTGCCTGCCCACCCCACTGCCACCACCCAAAGGGTCTCTTACACCCACCCAAAGGGGTCTCTTACACCCACCCAAAGGGGTCTCTTACACCCACCCAAAGGGTCTCTTACTATGAGGCGGAGTCGTTCAGCTGGTACTCCCTGGATCTGCTGAAGCAGGCCTGCACCCCAGCATCCCGCCACAGCCGCTTGATCACTCCAGCCAGCTCGGCCGTCATCACCCCCTCTTCTGCACTTCCAGCCAACACGAACAGCTGGCGGGCATCGTCCTGCAGGGAGGGAGGGGGGGGTGAAAAAGGAAATCAGAACTAAGTTTAAAGATTGCTGCAATAGCTGAGAGGCGAGGGAGCCTGATTTCCTAATCGAGCGTTTCATCACGAGATGGCACGCATCGATCAGGACTCTGCTGCTCACCCCCAGCATGCAAAATCCTGCTCTGAGCCGCAGTGTGAGAGCTCACATCTCTATGGGCTCACAAGCGGTGTGTGGACGTGGCCAACAGACCGCCCTGCACGCTGCAGGGACCACCTGAAGCTCCTCAGTGCTCTGCTTCTGTTCTGCTTCTGCAAGGCGAGCTGCCTGAGGGACACGTCAGTTCTGTGCTTTATGCTGAGCGCTCAAAGTGCAGATGATGAGAGGTCTCCCATTACTGCACCTCGTGGCAAACACTGCCCCACTGCGAGTGCCACAGAGCGGATTTCCAGCGCTCATTAACACAATTCGGAGCACAGACCCAGACTAAGGGAAACCAGTGAAGTACTTACTGCTCTGGCAACTTCCCCAAAGTCTATCTTTAGCCTTCCCATGGCTCTTATGATGGCAATGATGGACTGGATAGTATTGCTGTAGACAACCACTTTATATTGTTTGCATTCTTCCTCCGAGTAGCCGTCCTCGTGAATAATCCTGGAAGAAAACCAAGCTGTCATTCCTAAGCCAAACCAGAAGGGCAGCACAGCATTGCTTCGCCCTGCACAGCAACGCAGCTCACTGCCCGCACCCTCACTTACTTCATCTGCTTCACGATGGTGCTCTTGCCAGACTCCCCAGCACCTGAAAAGCACAAACAAACCGCAGTTAGCAAGCGGGTGAAGGGAGGAACAAAGGCAGGCACAAAGGCAGGCTGCCCCTGCGTGCTCCCAGCTGGGGGGCTGCAGGGTTTGGGGTGCCTCGCTGCCACCACCCCCTGGTTTCCCTTATGGATGCTGACACTGTGAGCGTTCACCTGCTCCAAAAGCAGCATGGAGCTCCCAGAGCACACAGCCAGCCGTGCAGCAGGGCAGGGACAGCAGGGAATGCCTCGAAGGCATGAAACCGGGGTGAAGATTTCTCTGACGGAGAGAGATGGAAGCAACGCCCCCAAACGAGCAGCTGAGTGCAGCCGCAGCTCTCAGGGTGTTGGTACAAAGGAGTGCCCGATTCAGAGCAGCCCCGTGTGGGGTGGGAGGGAAGCGGACCCAGAGCAGAGCTGCACAAACTGCTCTCACTGACCCAGGTGGAGCAGCTTAAGATATTACAGCCCAGAAGTGTGTTACTGTGTCAGGGAAGGAACACCACCATGGGACCCTCATCCGCTCCCACGGCAGCAGCCACGAGCAGCCGGGAGCTCACCAGAGCTGCAGCACAGCGCAGAGAGCAGACCTGTCCAGGCCTGCAAAGGCAACTCAGCTGCTTGAGTCAGCAGCAGGAGGAGCAGAGGCCCGGTTTCCTGCTCCAAACACACCACAGCTCCCAGCGCTGTGGCACACCCAGGGCACACCATATCGGTTCACAGCTTCCACCCTGTGTCTTTTCCCAGCACCCAAGCTGGCCGCCAGGCCTCAGCACAGCTCGGAGGGCTGAGCTCCCACCTGCAGAGCAAGGGGCTCCTGCCACGCGTTTTGCTGCGCCCCATTGAATTGCAGAGCACACGCAGTCTGCGCTCAGCGGCTGCAGGACTCGGCCCCAGGGCTGGGTGTGCTGTAAGGCAGAAGGATGGTGCTGAGCTGCGTTTGGTGACCTGACTCACACTCAGGAGCAGCAGATGTGAGGGCTGCCCGTTCCCAGCACAAAACCAGCAGTGCCAGAGCGCACACCGAGGGGTGGTGTGGTGACACAGAACTGCCCCACTACCCGCACACGGAGCTCTGCTGGGAGAGGGAACTGCCTTTAAGATCATCCGACGTGCGGGAAAGAAGGGCAGCTGGCAGCAGTGTGTTCTCACGTGCTCATCCCTGGCTCTCCCCGGGACCCCCCGGGCTGACGGAGCTGTGAGGCCGTGGGGGCACAGCACACACAATGCCCGCTGTCTGTGCAGTTACACAACAGCCGACACAAACGGCCCATTGAGTGCTGAGCGGTGCCAAATTGAGCCCTGGGAAGGGGGCACGGCTGCCTGGGACTGACTCAGGGCACCCCCCCCTCCCAGTGCACCCCGACTGCTCCCAGGTGCTGCCCAGGATTCCTTCTGCTGTATTCAATGACAACAGAAAGCCTCCCGACGTCCCACAAGGTCATTTGGATGCTGAAGCTGCAAACCAAACAAGCAGGGCAATGTTTTGACAGCTCTCGGTGATCACACGGAGCCGATGTGAGGCGGCTCCACGGCCCAGCATGGCGTCAGACACAGATGTCAGACACAGAGCGTGCGCTGCTCACAGTGTGGGTCACACCTCCACCCCCCACACGCGGCACCACCCAAAGCTCTGCTCCTTTGGGGGCGCACAGCCCCACTCCTGCAGGCACTGCTCTGTCAGCGCCCACTGCTCTGCTCGGGCTTTGGGCTCACCCACCCCCCTGGGGGCAGCGCAGACAGCAGGGATGCTGCTCCGGGCACACATTTCAAACCCATTTGCCCTCAGTCAAGGCTGAGGGGTTACCACATCGGAGCCCCTCGTGACAAAACACTCCCGTGTCTGGAAAGGAAAGGATTCAACTTCCACAAACGGTGACATCCCATTTCCTTTTGCCTCCTCCCCTTCACACCTTAAGGAGGGGACACTGCCAGCTCAGCTCAGGCGGAACAGCACAGAAAGCACAACCCCTCTTTAGGGCTGTCGGAGAAACTCAAGCAAGGAAGAATAACAGGACACATTTAAAGCTGAACGCCCCCACCCCGTACAGAAGTTGGAGGGCACCGACCCCTTCACCCAAGCAAAAACCCCACAGCCCAAAGCCCTGGGAGGAGCACAGACCCCGTCCTCCCCACGGCACCACCCGCTGCTCCGCTGCTGTAGGGAAGGTGCAGAGTGCCGTGGGTTTCCCCCACCCCCGTGGTTCCAGGAGCACAACCACGGCCTTTCTCTGCCCCTCAGCCCACGCTGAGCCCACACCCCCTGCCAGCTGAGTGACAAAACGCTATCAGAGCTAATTATGCCACGACAACGTCGCCAGGGGGGTTACAGAGCGCTCACCTGAGCTGTGCCGGCTTCACCCCTCCCCTCCTCCCCCCAGGCACAGCGTGGGGCAGCTCAGTGCGCTGTGCTTTGGGGCTGCCTGCGCTTGGGACACAGCACCAAGCGACGTGAGCCCCCCCACCCTTCGCCACGTGCTTTGTTTTTCTTTAACAACCCAACAAACCGCTTTCCTCCACGTCCAGAACCAAACCAAAGCTCAAACCTGACTTACAGCCGCATTACGCACAGCGGCAATGCTGACAGCGGGGGACGCTGATGGAGGTGGCGGCGCTTTGGGTTCCTATGGACACCCCCAGGGCCCGAAGGCAGAGCCGTGGGATGTCACCCCAACCCTCTGCTCGCTGTTTGTGCGGCCGACCCCGACGCAGCGGGGACAGGAGGTGATGTAAACAGCAAGTGAGAAAACATGAAACTGGAGACGGCGTCGGCTGCTGGGAACAAAAGGTGACGGCACTGCACAGAGCAGCACGTGGTGAATGTGGGCAAGGAGGGGCTTCATGAAGAGCAGTGGGAGCCAGCAGCAGCCCAGCTTGCTGTTTGCTCGGGCAGTAGCGCAGATTAAAGCTATTTCAGCAGCAATGCTGGGTTTTCATTACTTCGTCCCTTTGGGATAACTGCCCGGAGTATCCAAACCCCATCCAAGTGCTGCACCATCCCCACAGCACAGCAAGCTGTGCGCCCCACATCACACACAGCCCCACGGCAGCACCGCACAGCACACAGCGCAGCACAGCAGCAGTCTGAGCACCCGTACTCCGTTCTGTGCTCATCCCAGCTGGAAAACCCCACTGGATCCTACACTGGCATGCTGCTGCCTGCAGAGCTGCGTTGGCCAGGGGGCAAAGAGAGAAAGCAGGCTGCGTTCAGCACAGGATGGGGCTGAGGATGGGCTTCCAGGCAGCCCTGCCCATACAAACAGCGCTCACTGTGCTCTCAGCGCTGTGTGTGAGCGCTCCCCTCACCTCCATCGCTCTGCTCAGCCCAAACGAGGCCACGGCTCCGGGTGGTGCCTGAAGTTTAGCTCTAAAGAAATACATTTCTGCTCGACTTCACCGCATCAGCACAACAGTGAGAGCACTGCTCCGGTTACATAAACCGCCGCATGAGCTCCGACAACAACTTAATGACACGAGACACTGCTTATCCAGGGCATCTCAGTGCCACGGCCCGAAGAGAAACGCTCGCTCAAACAATGGAAAAAGCTCAGGAACTTTTCCATCCGCGCCGTGCTGCGGCACTGAAGGCTGTTTGTTCTCCCAGCGATCGGCTGCCCCGCTTCACCCCCACGTAAGGGGAGCGTCAGCCCTCGGATGGCCGCAAAACCGAGTGGGAGGATTGAGAGGTGGGTTGAGAAGGTGGGCCGTGGTCAGATGTGAACCTGATCTGAGCGGCTGCTCCTTAAGAGAAACGCAATACAGAGCCCTGCTCCGGTGTCACACTGCGTCCCATTGCCCCATACAGCTCCTCCGGAGTAACCCCAAAAGCACAGCGGGGGTGTTTCCAAAGGCACTCAAAGCGCTCTGCTGCGCTGCTGTGCCTTCCAAGCCCCGGCTGAGCTCTGTGCCCACGGGATCCTGGATGCCCCCTCACCTCCACCGCCCGCTGATGGGGTCGGGCAGCCCCCAAACGGCCCCGAGGAGACAGTCTGACACGCAGACACCAAAGCAGCGCCGCTGCGCCCTTACAACGTGCGGGCGCCGCTCAAAACAGAGCGAAGCCCCCGAGAACAAAGCGCTGCGCTGACACACGGCCGGACCACCGCAACCCCCGGGGATAAAGAGCCACAACGCAACGAACGGAGGATCCGCGGAGGATCCGTTCGCGGCGCTTCCGCTTTCCAAGCGCCGCTCCCGGCGCTTGGAAAGCGGAAGCGCCGCGAACGGATCCTCCGCGGATGGGGGCACACGGGACCCTCCGCTCCGCTATTAACAACGCACAGGAGCGGCCGCGCGGAGCGGTGCTGAGAGCGCACAGCAACGGGGAACCGCCGCCCACAGCCCGGGAACGGCCGCGCCTCGAAACACCGCCCCGGGCAGCGCTCCCACGACGGCCGCGCGGCGCTGCCGGGGATTGCGAAGGGCCGCACAGCGTTCGGACCCCGCAGCGCCGTCCCGCAGCTCCGCTCCGCTCCGCTCCCCCGCCCCTCCCGGCCCGGCCGCTCCTCACCCAGCAGCAGCAGCTTCACCTCCTTGGCCGCCTTCTCGCCGTCCTCCCGTAAGTTGCGGTCGATCATTTTGCTCCGTTCCACCGCCGCTTTGTCCTCGGCGCTCAGCGTGCAGCCCATGGCGGCGGCGGGGCGGCGGCCGCCGGGCCGGGACCGGGCGGGAACGGAGCGAGAAGAGCCGCGGCGGAGCGGAGCAGAACCGCGCCTCTCCCTCAGCCGGGGCGGCTCCCGCAGGCGGCGCCGGATATCCGCCCGCCGCGACCGTTACCCGCGGGGCACGCCGGGAAGCGCCGCCCGCGCGCGGCCTGCTGGGAACGGCGCTTCCGCCTCGGTGCAGCGGCGCATGACGGGAGCAGAAGTAGTGCGCCAGTTCCGCCACGGTACGGCGGTGCACGATGGGAGCTGGGAGGAGCGCGTCACTTCCGCCTCGGCGCAGCAGTGCCCGACGGGACGTAGAGGGGCTCGCGGCACTTCCGCCTCGGTGCAGCGGGGCGTGATGGGAGTTGTAGTCTTGAGGTGACCGCGGGGCCCGCCGTGCCCCAGGCCCGAGGGTGGGGCTGCCTCGGTGTCCATCCCAGAGCCGCAGCCCCTTCCCCACACCGAGCCCCACAAACCCCTCCCATCCCCAGGCGAGTCTCTCCAAGCCCCCCGGATCCGGGAGAGGCGGGCGGACCCGGCACCCGCGGGTGGGAGTCCGGGCCTTGGGGACGGCCTGCACACCACGGCCGGCCCCGTGAGGGCCCAGACCCCAACCCCGACGCGGAGACCCCCAACCCAATGCCGAGGCCCCAAACCCCACGCGAGGCCCCCACACCCCCATCCCCGCCCCACCCCGAGGCCCACACGGAGGCACCCGCAGCCGTTCTGCCCTTACACAGCCGTGTTTGCGCCCGGCGCCGCCGCCCCGAGCCCGGCGCTACAGCCCGGCTTTGGGCACGCACGGCCCGTCCCCGCCGCCCCGCTCCGGCCCCTCGGCCGCGTCCTCCCCGACCTGTCCCGGGATGCGGAAATCGACGGGCGCCGGGTCCCGTTTGGGGCTGGGGGTGCCGAGCGGCGGCGGGGGGGGCTCTGCGGGGCAGCCGGTGCCCTGCAGGAACTGCAGGAAGTTCTCCTCGATGGAGCCCTCGCGGCTGGGCAGGCGCAGGTCCTCCTCGGGGGGCTGCTTGAAGAAGCAGGTGAGCAGCCGGCCCAGCTCGGCGCGGATCTGCCGGTTGAGGCACCCGTAGAAGAAGGGGTTGGAGGTAAAGCAGAAGTAGCCCAGCCAGGTGACCACGGTCTCGGCCGCCGGCCCCGCCAAGGGTTGGGCGCTGAGGGCGGTGTAGAGGTGGAAGGAGAAGTAGGGCAGCCAGCAGAAAAGGAACTGTCCGCCCACGGCCAGCAGGATGGCGGCCGCTTTGCCCCCACCGAACGTCCTCTGCGGGGTGGTGCGGGGGGCGCCCGACGTGGTCACCATGGTGGAACGGCTGCTGAGCGACTCGGAGCGCCGGCGCGGGGTCTCCATCCAGGTGGGCGGCGGGCCGTGGTGCATGGCGGCCACCCGGGCCACCTTGAACATGCTGCAGTACACCACCACGATGATGAGGAGGGGCAGCAGGAAGTAGAAGGCGGCGAAGAAGACCACGAAGAACTTGCAGTACGGCCCGCGGCTCCATTGCAGGGAGCAGCCGCGGCCGGCGGGCGGCGGGCGGTCGGGGGCCAACCAGCCCAGCACGGGGACGAGCGACGTGGCCACGGCCTTCAGCCAGACGCCCACCAGCACGCAGACCACCAACCCCACCGTCATCCGCACCTCGTAGCGCATGGGGTGCACCACGTAGTAGTAGCGCTCCACGTTGATGGTGGAGATGGAGAGGATGCACATGCTGATGAAGCAGACGCTGAGGAACAGGTAGACCCGGCACATGGCCTCGCCCAGCACCGGGCTGTCAAACACGGCCGAGCCCGACAGCATCTCCAGCGGCATCAGGGTGAGGGCGGCCAGGAAGTCCACCAGGCACAGGTGGAAGACGAAGACGAACTTGCGCAGCGCCGGCGTCTTCACGATGACCGTCATCACGGCCGCGTTGCCCACGATGGCCGTCAGGTCGATGAGCAGCATGAAGAACAGCCCCACGGATTTGGAAGCCACGTCTTTGGGCTTGCTGTCGGCCGTGCCGTTGGGGGGCATGGGGCCCGGGGAAGGCTGGAGCGCCCGCGCCGCCCTAGAGCCGTTCCAGCCCCACGGGGCGGGCAGGGAGGGCTCCATGCTGTGGCCCATCGCCCATCCTCGGGGCTGACGGTGCGGGGTTGTGGGGCATCGCTGGGGGCCCCCGCCGCGGGGTGGGTGCTGCGGTGCTCAGCGCACCCGGGGGTGCCCCCCAACCCCGCTCATCTCCCCGCTCCTCTCCGCCGGGCAGAGCTGTGCGGCTGTGGGGAAGGGGAACCGTCAGCGGGGGGGCACGGAGGGGTGGCACAGTGGGGGCAAATGGGCCCCGCCAGACCCCGGGGGGGGCGTCTCAGCTCCAATGCAGCTCCCGGGTGCAGCCCCCCCCCCCTTATCCCCAGCACAACTGTGACACCCTGCATTCGGACCCCCTCCCAACGCCCCTTTTTTTGGCAAGGAAAACCCTCCAGCCTTGAAAACCCCCCACACTCCGTGGATTCATCCCCAAACGCTGCACCTTTACCCACACCCCGGGGACCGCGCGGGGCTGCGCCAGGACCACCCCGGGGACCCCTCTGCTCCCGGAGGGCCGCACATCACCCCCACCTCCGCCCCTCCCCGCTGGGTGCCACCGCCACAGGGTGAGCAGGGACCGGGGGGGGCCTTCCGGAGCCCCCCACCCAGGGGACTCCCCTTCCGCGGGGTGTGGGGGGATTCCCGAGCACAGCCATGGATGAGAGTGCGGGGGGTGCCCCCTCCCTGCACGACCACCCAGCGGGGACCCCCCCCCCCGCCCCCCGCCACGCGCACCCCCGGCCATCGCTCCGCCGTTACCGCCGCACCTACCGGGGGGGGCTCCATGGGCCCGAAGCGGGGCCGGGCGGGGATGCTCGGTGCCGGGGCCGGTGCTGAAGCCGCTGCGGCGAGAGATGCTCCCGCACCGCCCGGCTGCTGGGTCCTAAGCGCCTCCCGCCCGCACCGCACCGCCCCGGGAGCCCCCGGCCCCAAAATGGGCCGCCACGGAACGGGGAACCGGGCCCGGGGGGGGGAGCCGGGGGGGGGGGGGGAGTGGCTACTTCCAACGGCCCCGAGGGATGGGGGGGGGATGCGATCGGGGAAGGGATGCAGGCTGCTCGCAGCCCCAGCATCCCCGTGCTTGGTTTCCCCCAGCTCCCCCCAGTGAGGCCGAGGGGGGGATCTTGGTGGGGCTGGGGGGGTCGCTGTGGGGCTGGGGGGGGCATTGTGGGCGCAAGAGGGTCCTCAGGGGGGTGGAAGGGTCTCTGTGGGAATGAAGAGTCGGTGTGGGGATGGGGGGCGTTGTGGGGATGGGGGGCACTGTGGGGATGGGGGGCACTGTGGGCTTTGGTGTGCCGTTATGAGGATGGGGGGGTCACTGTGTGGATGGGGATTGGTGTGAGGATGGGGTATATGGGGGGGGACGAGGGGGCAGGGCCCAAAGGGGCTGTGGGGCACAGAGTGGGGAACCCCCCATGCCACGCCTCAGTTTCCCCCAGTGCCCAACCAAATGGTGCCGGGGGGTGCCTCCATCCTCACCCCACAGCTGGGAGGTGTTTGGGGGGGGGGCAGTGCCATGGGATGCCACGTCCCCGCTGTGGGCCCTATGGTTACGTGTGCATTGCTTACACAGCCCCCACAGCCCAGCCAAACCAGATTAGAAACGCGGGACCTCGAATGAACCGACCCCGCAGCACCCACACCTGTCTGCCCCCCCCCCCAGCCTGCAGCACCCCACAGCACGTGGGTGCGCTGAACCCCCCCACCCCAGCATTGTGGGGGGGCTCTCAGTGCAGAGCGGGACCCCAACCCCTGGATGCTGTGAGGAGGAGCATCCCTCAACCCCCCCTCCATGAACCCAAAGCACTGTGTGGCTCCATGACCCCCCCCATCAGAGGAGACCCCCACCAAGCTGGGGGCACACCCAGGCCCTGCTCAGCCCCCCCCATGAACCAGTTGGACCCACAGCCATACAGCAGTGGGGAAACTGAGGCACAGAGTGGGGGGGCACCCACAGCACTGCCGGACCCACTGCGGTGCTGGGGAAGGGGACGGAGGGGCTGCACTCAGCACGGGGACCCCATCACTGCAGCACCCGGCGCTGCCACCCCGTGCCCCCCCCACCCCATCACCCCACTGCTGAGCACCGGGGGGGGGGGGGGGGATGCGGGGCAGGGATTAACGCCCGGATTACAGCAAAGATATTGAGGCCGACCAAAGGACGGGCAGAATCCCCCCCCCCTCAAAAACCCGGGATGGGAGGGGGGGGCGGCGGGGTGGGGGGGGCTGCGGTGGCATCAGCCGTGGGGCGGGGGGGGATGTGGGTGGGGGGGGCGCCCTGGGGACACCCCGCACTCCGTACTGCAGGGCTCCCCTTTAATCGCTCCCCCCACCCCCCCCCCCCCACCCCCCCGCAAATAAAGAGCTGCATCATCGCGGCGCTGTTTGTGCAGCTCTTCCCCTCTAATTTTGGACCCGAGGAAAAAAAAAAAAAGAAAAGGGAAATCATAATTGTGGCACAAATGTTTGCAGCTAAAAATACAGCCGGGAGGCTGAGGCTGCACTGCGCACCATGGGGGCTGCGGACCCCCCCGCCCCCCCCCCTGCCATGGTGTGGGGCAGCACCCGGGGGTGCCCTTTGGTGGGAGCCCCGATAGGGCGACCCCCAGTGTGGGGGGGGCACAGGGGAGGGGGGGATATGGGGTGTGCTGTGGCTCTGTGGGGGGGTGGTCTCAGTGGGGGGGAAGAGGGGGGGAGCATGGGTGGGGGGTGGGTTTGGGGGGGGGTGGGATGGGGATGGATATAGAGATGGGGATGGAAATAGGGATGGGGGCGGGGATGGGGTGGTGTCGGGATAGGGATAGAAATGGGGACAGGGATGAGATGGGATGGGGGCAGAAATGGGGGCGGGGGTGGCGTTATTTGTTTGTTTGTTTGTTTGTTTATTTTCAGGTCCAAAATTAGAGGGAAAGGAGCTGGAAATGGGATGGGGATGGGATGGGGTATATATGGGGATGGGGTATATATGGGGATGAACTCCGGGATGGGAATAGGGGTGGGGATGGCATGTAAATGGGAAGGGGGATAGAGACTGAGACGGGACAGGGACAGAACTGGGACGGGGGGAGTATAGAGACCGGGATGGAAACGGGGCCGGAGATTGGGATGGGGGCCGGGATGGGACGGAAGCGCGGCGGATGGGGCCGGGCCGGGCTCCGAGGGGTTAAGCGGGCGACGCCGCGATTGGCTGCGGGCTGCGGGGCGGCAGCCAATGGGAACGCGCCGTGCGCGGGGGTCGCCGCGCCGGCTCCGCCCCCTGAGCGCTGTCCCGGGGCGCGCTGCAGCGCGGTGCGGGGCTCGGCCCGGCCCGGTTCGGTTCCGTTCCGTTCCGTTCGGTCCTTCTCGGCTCATTCCGGCGCGGTTCGGCTCCGCTCGGTTCGTTTCGCCTCGGCTCGGCCCGGCCGCGGGCTCCGGTAATACCCGGAGGGGTGGGGGTGGGGGGGGGGGGGGCGGGGGGAGCATCCTCGGCGGGGGGCGGGGCCGCTCCGCGGGGTTGGGCCGGGCCGGGCCGGGTCACGTGGTGCGGCGGTACCGGGCCCGGAGCGGCGGGGGGGGGCGGGGGGGGGGGGAACGGAACCGCCCCGCGGTGTCACAGCGCCGGCAGTGCCGCGCCGCGCGGGGATAACGGGGACCGAGCGGGGAAACCCCGCGTGGGGACGGCGGTGAGCGGCGCTGCGAACGGCCCACGCGGGGACACCGAACCGCCGCGCGCCGTGACTGCGAGATGCGGCGTTGGGCGGCCGAAGCCGCTCCGTGCTGTGACGGCGGGCGGCCGCAGCTGCTCTGTGCTGCCACTGCCTGACCGGGAACGGCCGCGCTGTGACACTGCTGGGACAGCGCACTGAGCGGCGCTGCGTGAGCAAAGCCACCTTACGCAGTGACATTGGGTGAGCAAAGCCACCTTACGCAGTGCCAGTGGGTGAGCAAAGCCACCTTATGCAGTGCCATTGGGTGAGCAGGGCCATTCCGTGCTGTGACATTGGGTGACCACAGCTGCTCTGTGCTGCGACTGCTTGACCAGGGACAGCCCTGCTGTGACACTGCTTGGGCACAGCCACTCAGTGCAGTGACACTGGGTGACCAAAGCCCATTGTGCAGTGCCATTGGGTGACCAGGGCCATTGCATGGTGTGACATTGGGTGACCAAAGCCAACCCAGTGACATTGGGTGACCAAGGCCACCTTACACAGTGACATTGGGTGAGCAGGGCCATTCCATGCTGTGACATTGGGTGACCAAGGCCACCCCAGGCAGTGACGTTGGGTGACCAAAGCCCGTGGTGCAGTGACGTTGGGTGACCGAGGCCATTCCATGCAGTGACATTGGGTGACCAAAGCCCATTATGCAGTGCCATTGGGTGACCAAGGCCACCTTACGCAGTGACATTGGGTGACCAGGGCCATTCCGCGCTGTGACATTGGGTTATCAAAGCCACCCCAGTGACAGTGGGAGACCAAGGCCACCCCAGGCAGTGACATTGGGTGACCAAAGCCCATTGTGCAGTGCCATCGGGTGACCAGGGCCATTCTGTGCAGTGACATTGGGTGACCAAAGCCACCTTACACAGTGACATTGGGTGACCAAAGCCAACCCAGTGACATTGGGTGACCAAGGCCATTGCATGGTGTGACATTGGGTTATCAAAGCCACCTTACGCAGTGCCATTGGGTGACCAGGGCCGTTGCATGGTGTGACATTGGGTGACCAAAGCCAACCCGGTAACATTGGGTGACCGAGGCCATTCCATGCAGTGCCATTGGGTGACCAAAGCCCATTGTGCAGTGCCATTGGGTGACCAGGGCCATTCTGTGCAGTGACATTGGGTGACCAAAGCCACCTTACACAGTGACATTGGGTGAGCAGGGCCATTGCATGGTGTGACATTGGGTGACCAAAGCCCATTGTGCAGTGACATTGGGTGACCAAAGCCCGTGGTGCAGTGACACTGGGTGACCAAAGCCCATTGCGCAGTGCCATAGGGTGAGCAGGGCCATTGGGTGCAGTGCCATTGGGTGACCGAGGCCACCCGACGTGGTGCCGCCGTGCCATGCCGCGGTGCCGCACGCCGTGACCCCCCTGCCCACCCCGTCACCCCCCGCTGGCGGTGCCATGGCGGTGCCGGGCGCGGTGCTGGCGGTGCTGGCGGTGCTGGCGGTGCCGGCGGTGCCGTCGGCCGGGAGCTGCCCCCCGCGCTGCGTCTGCGCCTCCAACATCCTCAGCTGCTCCCGGGCCGCTCTCAGCTCCGTGCCCGCCCCGCTGCCGCGCTTCACCTCCGTGCTGGACCTCAGCCACAACAACATCAGCCGCCTGCGCGCCGATTGGGCCGCGGGCCGCCTGGCGCATCTGCACGCGCTGCTGCTGGCGCACAACGGGTTGGCCTTCGTGTCCACCGAGGCGTTCGGCCACGTCCCGCACCTCCGCCACCTGGACCTGTCCTCCAACCGCCTCCGCGCGCTGGAGGAGAACCTCTTCAGCGACCTCCCCGAGCTGGAGGTGCTGCTGCTCTACAACAACGAGATCTCCGCCGTCGACCGCTCCGCCTTCGACAACCTGAGCCGCCTCCGCAAGCTCTACCTGGGCCGCAACCACATCGCCCGCTTCCCTCTGGAGCTGCTCCGCGACGGCAGCCGCCCCCCGCAGCTCTCCCTGCTCGACCTCTCCTCCAACCGCCTGCGTTCGCTGCCGGCCGCCGAGCTGCAGGCGCTGCCCGCGTGGCTGCGCGACCGCCTCTACGTGCACGGCAACCCGCTGGGCTGCGACTGCCCGCTGTACCGCCTGGTGGCCCGCGGGCGGCACCGCCGCCTCAGCGCCGTGCTGGACTTCCAGGAGGAGCTGCGCTGTCAGCTGCCGGCCGCGCCGGGCCGGGCGCCGGTGGCCGTGCTGGAGCTGGGCTCCCCCGAGCTGCTCAACTGCAGCGAGGCGAGGGAGGCGGTGCTGGAGGCGTACCTGGGGGACAGCGTCACGCTGGGCTGCGACAGCCGCCTGCGGGCGGCGCACGGCCGCCACTGGGTGACGCCGGGGGGGGACCGCGTGCCGGAGGAGGGCGGCAACGGGAGCGCGGCCGTGCTGGCCAACGGGAGCCTGCAGCTGCGGGCGCTGAGGCCGGAGGACGGCGGGACGTACGCGTGCCGCGTGTCGGGCCCGGCCTTCAACGAGACGCTCTACGTGGAGCTGCTGGTGCACAACTTCACGCTGCACGGCCCCCACGACGGCCTCAACACCGCCTACACCACGCTGGTGGGCTGCATCCTCAGCGTGGTGCTGGTGCTCATCTATCTGTACCTCACGCCGTGCCGCTGCTGCTGCCGCGCCGCCGAGAAGCCGTCCGCCCCCCCCCGCGACGACAGCCTCAATTCGTCCGTGCTCAGCGCCACCCCCGACCACGCCGCCGGGGAGCCGCCGCCCCCCCCGAGGGCTCGCGGCGGCGCCGGGCACCGCGGTGCGGCGGGGGGGCAGAACGGGAGGTACAAAGCCGGGGGGAGCCCGCCGACGGCGGCGGTGGCGGTGGGGGCGCCGAGGGAGGGGCCCCGGGCGCAGAGGAAGGTGTCGGATCCGGACTCGGTCAGCTCGGTGTTCTCCGACACCCCCATCGTGGTGTAGGGGGGAGGGGGGGGCACGGTGTGGACCCCCCCGCCCCCCTCCGGCTCTGCGGAGCGCGAGGGATGTGAGGACTGCAGTGGGGATGCTGCGATGCGGAGCCCCCCCCCCCCCCACCGGGGGTCCGGGTGCCGTGGGACCCCCAGCGGTGACAGCATCCGAGCACACGGGGGTCCCTGCTGCGTGGACGCCCCCCCGCACAGCGCTGCCTCCCGCATGTTGATCGTGACGCATGACCCCCCCCGGGAAGCATGACCCCCCCCGAGGCCACAGCTGCCGCCCACACCGGGGGGGACGACAATGGGGCACAGCCGCCCCCGGGGTGCAGCCCCTTTCCTCTGAGCCACAGCGCCAGCTGAGCCCTCCCTCCTTGGGGCCGTCCTGGGGGGGAGCGCAGCCGCCCCCCACGCGGGGGGGTCCCAGGGTGGGGAATTCCCCCGCCCCACACCCGACCCCCACAGCCCCCCCCCCCCCGTGTCCGTGTCCTCAGCTTCAGCCAGCGCCGCTCTGCTGCATCGGTGACAATAAAGAAACGTGCGCTCCCCACTCGTGTCTCACAACGCGCCGGGGACCCCCGCGCCCCTCTGCACGCGGGGGGGTCCCACTGAAGGGGCGGTGGAGGGGGGGGGGCGGGGAGGGGCGGTGCTTCGCGCTGCCGGACCCGGGGGGGCACCTGGGGACACGCAGCCGTTGGATGGACCAGGACCCCCCCCCCCCCCCATTGGCCTCCACATCCCCACGGGGTTCCCAAACACCGCGCAGACCCCCCCGCCCCCCCCCCCCCCCCCCCCAATACCAACTTTTCCATTTTTTTTTCTTTCTTTTTTTTTAAAAAAAAAAACCAACCGAACCAAAGCAAAAAAAAACCCCAAACGGAACCAAAACAGCCATAGGAACTCTTATAAATACCCGCGGCCCCGGCGGTCAGTCCTGCACGGGGACCCCCCCGGGTGCGGCCGCCCCCTCCCCGGGGGTTGGTTTAGCAGCAACGGCACAGGATCAGAGTCTTGAGGTATTTTCTGGAGGTCGCGTTTTGTTGGTGGGTTTTGTTTGTTTGTTTGTGTGGTGTTGTTTTCTTTTTTCCCCCTTTTTCTTCTCTTTTTTCTCGGGGTTTTTGTTTCGTCCCGGCGGCGCTTCGCGGCTCCGCGGTGCGCAGCGGCTCCGAGCGGCGGTGGAATCCCCCGAACCCTCCGTTAATGCGCTTTGGACTGCGGGATGGATGGGAGGGGGGCGGGGGAGGGAGGAGAAAAGGGGGGGGGTCAGCCGCTGTGTGAGCTCAGCCCCACGCTGTGCCCCCCCCCCCATAAGGACGGGGCGGCCCCAGAGGGTCCCTGCGGTGCCCCAAACGGTGCCCCAAACGGTGCCCTCAGGTTGGGATGCGGGCGCCCAACAGAACGTCACCACGGGGTCCCCAACGCGGGGCTGATGCGGGTGAGCCCGGAGGGTCCCCGCGGTGCCCCCCCACCCCACCCCGCCCCCCCTTCATGCCGGACGAGCTGTCGTTCAGGGCGCCCCGTGGGGCTGCGCCCGGTGTCCCCCCCCCCATTTCCCCACTCCACTCTCACACGCGTGGGGGAACGCCAACACCCGCAGCTGGGGGTGCACCCATAACCCCCCCCCCAGCGCCCCGTGCCCCCCCCCTCCCCCCCCCAGCCCTTACCTTCAGGACGCTCCGCTTCTCCTCGAAGCCCAGGGCGCTCCCCGGCTTCTTCCTGCGGACGGAGCAGCCCAGGTCGGGGGGCGCGGGGCTGGGGGCGGGCGGGGGGGCGGGCGGGGGGGCGGCGTGTTTGGGCTTGGAGGGCCGGCAATACGTGGCCGAGTTCTTGCGCTTCTTCACCTCGTCCTCCGAAATGCAGCGGGGGGGCGGCGGGGGGACCCCGACCCCGCGTAACGGAGAGCCCCGCGGCTCCGGAGCGGCGCTGAGGGGGGGGCGGCAGTCCGGGGGGAGCGCTCGCTTCAGCCTGCTGCCCGCACACGCCGAGCCGTTGAGCGCCGCCACCGCGGGGCTTTTCGTCTTGCCGGGGGGGGCCGAGACCTGGCAGGCGGGGCTTTTGCTTTTCGGCCCGTCCCCGGGGCAGGTCCGTTTGTAGGGGGGGCTGGCGGCCGCCCCCAGGGGCTGTTTGCGTTTGCGGGCGACGGAGTCCGGTTCCGTGCCGCCGGCCGCTTCCTTGGCTCGGGACGATTTGCTGGCCTTGGTGGAAGGCAACTTGCTGAAGGAGGGCGACGGGATGTTGGCCGGCAGCGGGGAGGTGATGGATTGGCTGCCGCCCCCCCCGCACTCCGGTTGGCTGCAGGCGGCGGCCGCGTGCGGGGACCCCACCGTGTAGTTGATGCCGGCGGGGACGCGGCCGTCCCGGGGACCGGTGGGCGTCGGGGGGGTCCGAGCGTGGGGCGGGGGGGTCGGAGCGGCGGGGCCGGCGGGGCTGGGGGGGGCGGGGGCGGCGGGGAGCTGCGAGTCGGCGGCCGGAGGGATCTTCCTGTGGGAGGGGGGAGGTGGTGGTGAGACGAGGAGCACCGAAGGGCTGCGCTGCCATGGAGGGACCCCCCCGGATTCACGCTACAGCTGCGCCCCCCCTTCCCCCCCCATACCGTGTCACTGCGCCCTCCCCACATCATGGAACTTCACCCCCAAATCTCCATCCTCTCCACGGATGGGACCCCTCTGACATCACTGCTGCCCCGGATGGGACCCCCCCACGTCACATCACTGTTCCTTTGCCCCCCGTATCTCCGCTCCCTTCCCTATGGGATCCCCCACTCCCTGGGTCCCTCCCACTGCCCCTTTCACGTATAGGACCCCCCCTCCCAATATCTGTTCCCTTGCCCACTGTGACCCCCCCACATCTCCGCTCTCTTCCCAAATGGGACCCCCCCAAACCACCACCCCATCCCCGCCGGGAGCCCCACCAGCCCACAGCACCCCACCCGCAGCTCTGTGCCCCCCCAGCACAATGGACAGCGGGACACCAGGATGGCTCTGCGGCCCCCCCGGCTCTCCCAGCCCCCCCCCATCACCTCCACATGTGCGAGCTGAGGTGCCGCTCCAGCATGGAGCCCAGAGCCGAGCAGAAGCGGTCCAACCGCCGGTTGAAGACGTAGCAGCCCGGGCTGACCAAGCGGCTCCCAAAGGTGCAGAACTATGGCGGATGGGAGGGGGGGGGGGGGGGGAGGGTCAGACCGGGTGACCCCCCCACCCCGACCCCCCCCACACCGCAGCGGGGGTCGCCCAACCCAACTCACCGCTTGCGGCCGTGGTGGGCGGGCAGCGTAGTGGCAGTCGGGGCGGTGGGCATCATCAGCAGCCCCCTCCTCCTCGCTGTCCTCGCTGGAGCCCCGACTGCCCCCCTCCTTGGGCAGGGGGAAGGGGAAGAGCCCCCCGTCCCCTTCCTCGGGGTCGCTGTCGGAGGAGAGCCGAGCCCTGTGCAGGAGATGGGCGGTAAGCGGCAGGAGGGGGGGGGCACAGATGTTGGGGGGGGGGGCAGAGGTGGGGGACAGCGGGTGCTCACCTGGGGGGCGGGCAGTGGGCGTGGGGGGGCCTGGGGCGGCAGGGCGATGCGCCGGGAGGGGCGGCGGGGGGCTGCGGCAGCGCGGGGGGGGCGGGCGGCTCAATGCCGGGGGGGTCCTTCCTGGGGGGGCTCTTCTCCTTCGGGGCCTCGCGGCGGGAGCTGGCCTTCAGCTCGGCCACCAGCACGTCGAAGTCCTTGGCACGGCCCTGCACCTCGCGCCGCTGGTGCACCGAGTGGATCTGCGGGGCGAGGGGGGGTCACAGCACGAGGGCCCACCCCAGGTGTCCCCTCCCGGCTGGGAGACCCCCCAACTCCCGCTACCAGAGGGGCAAAACCCCGTTGCCATGCTGCTCCCGGGGCCCCCCAGGACGGGCGCGCGGCGCTACCTTGCAGGTGAGCAGGCGGGTGCACACCTTCTTGGTGTCGGGGTTCAGCACGCCGCACTGCCGGTTCAGGTCGCACTCCTTCCCTGCGGGCACACGAGGTGGGGGGTTTGGGGGGCGGCAAAGCGCTCACCGTGACCCCCACGGCAGCACTCACACCCCCAGGGTACGGACCCAGCGTAGGACCCCACTCACCACAGCCCCTCAAGGACCTCATCCCCCCATGGATCGTATCCCCCCAAGGACCACAGCCCCCCCAGCGCCCCACAGTGGGGTCCGGCACTGTGAGCAGACCCCCCCCCCCCCCCGAGCTGTGCCATTGGGAACACAGCCCACCTTTGGGCACGGAGGGACACGGTTACCTGCCCCATTACCCACCCCAGAGCAATATCCGCCCCCCCCCCCGCCTGCAGCACTGCTGGACTCACGCGTCAGCTTCTTGTGGGCCCTGGGGGGCGGCCTGCAGACCCCCGGCTCCTTCTCCCCCGCTTTGAGCACAGGGCTGGCAGTGGGTGCTGGCACTGAATCCCCCCCGGCTCCTGGGGGCTCTTTGGGCGGCGGAGGCGGCGCAGGGGAGGGTCTCCCGGGGGGCTCTGCAGGGCTGGAGGCAGGCGGTGCAGGGGGCGCTTTGGGGGGGGTTTTGGGGGCCGCTTTGAGCCCCTCCGGCTTGGGGAAGCTGGGGATCTTCTCCAGGTTCACCACCGGCATGAACAAGCTGGGGAGAAACGGGGCGGTCAGAGGGGGGCAGGGGGCAGCAGGGGGGGGGGGGGGGGTTGGGGCACAGCGACCCCCAGCTCTGCCCACCAGAGGTTGTTGTCCTTCTGTGCCTTCTCTGGCAGTGGCTGCGCTCTGCTGCGCGCTCCCTTATCCCGCAGCGCTTTGCCCGCTGGCTGCCCATTGACGGCGTGGCATTTGGAGTACAGCTTGCTGAGCGGGCCGTGCCGCCGTTCTGTGCAAGGAACAGCCCTCCATCAGCCCCCCCCAGGGCTCACAGCCCCCCCCCCATCCCCCCCTCCAGGCCACCCCGACCCCCTCCCAGCTCACCGCAGTGCTTCTGGAAGGCCTGAGGCTTCACCACCTGGCTGCAGTGGTTGCAAACCACCAGGTAGAACTCGTCGTGCGCCGGGCAGTGGCCGAAGATGGACATGTCTGCGGGGCGGAGGTGGGTCAGGCACCGGGGCAGCCCCAAAACAGAAGGTTTTCTCCCCAAAACGAGGAGCTTACCTTCCTTGATCAGCGTCATGGCGTCCAGTTTCTTGCTCCCCTTGCTGCTCTCCTCCAGCTCCAACCCTGCTGGGAACAGAATCCCACCATCAGTACCCCGAGCTGTGCCGGCCTCAGCTCTGTGCATCCAGCATTGGCTGCTCGTCTGGCCCAGCTCTGCCTGCAGCCGTTGCATCCCCCTGCTGCCACGCACTGCCGGGGCTCCCGGGGCAACGAGAAGCACAATGACAAGGGTTAAAACCAGACCCGAGGACGGATCCAGAGCTCAGCCCTGGAATCGGGGGGCGCCGTGCGTGGCACTCGGCTGCACCCTCTGACAGCGGGGGACAGCGGGCGGCACCGCGATGCGCAGAGAGCACCGGGAGCCCGAAGCCACCAGCAGGGACCCACCGCCGTGTGTGGGGCTGAGCAGGGATGTGGGGTCGGCCCATCCCGGGGCCGGCTCACCCACGTGCCCCCGGCTGTGCCAGCAGCACCTGTCCTCGCCGGCCATGCCAGCCGGGCGCCGCGTCCGCAGCCACCCCGTCCAGCTGTGCCACACCGGGCACTCAGTCCCACCCGGCCGTGCCACGCTGGGGCCCCGGTGCCATCCAGCCGTGCTCCGAGCTCCGTCTCGTGGCGCCACGGCGGGCACTCAGTCCCGTCCAGCTGTGCCACGCCGGGCACCGAGTTGCGCACAGCTGTGCCATACCGGGCGCCCGGCGCTGTCCGTGCACGCCATACTGGGCGCCCGGCTGTGCGCGGCTGTGCCGTGCGGGGCTCGCGGTCCTCCTCAGCGCCGCCGTTCCGTGTGCCCGGTGCCGTCCAGCCGTGTCACAGCGGCCGCCCGCGGCTCCGCCGCGCGGGATCCCCGCCGCCCCCGGCCGCGCCGAACCGAACCGAACGCCCCGCGCCCGGCGGCCGCAGGACGGGATACACCGCCGGGACGGAGCGCCGCTCCCCGCTCACCTCCGCCCGCACTGCCGCCCGCACCCCGGTTCCGCTGCGGGACGCGCTGCGCGTCTCCCACCGCCCGGTGCGGGGCGCCCGCCGCTCTCCGTGCCCGGGGGCGGGGAGGTGCGGGGCGGCGCGGGCTGCGGGCGCGGCCCCGTTCGGCGGTGACCCCCCCCAACCCCGGCAGCGACCCCCCCCCCCCCCGCCTCCTTCCCCCCCTCCCGGCCCGCCGCCCCCTCACCCGGCTCTGCGGGCGGCCCGGCCCGCTCCACCCATGCGCTCCAGCTCTGCCCCGCGAACTCGTCCACGCTCGGCAGCCGCCGCTCCGCCGCCGCCATCGCCGCCGCGCGCCCACGCGCCGCCATCGCCGCCGCCGCCGCCGCGGGAGCGCGCCCCCCCCCTCCGCCGCCGCCGCCGCCGCCGCCGCCGCCCCCGCCCCGCGCGCGCGCCCCCGCGCATGCGCCGCGCGCCCCCCCGCGGCCCCACGGGCGGTGCAGTCCCCGCCCCGGGGCTCCGAGCGGCCGCGTGTGCGGGGCGGGGTGCGGGGCAGCCTGGAGACACCTCGGGAACCCCCCACGGAGATACCCGCTGCCGCACCCCGGTGTGGGGCGGACAGCGCTGCGTGGGGCAGCGCAGCCCGCGGCGCACAGAGCCCGCACGGCGGCCGGGGCCATCCACAGCCCTATGTGGGGCAGGGCATCCGTGGCCATACACACCTCTGTATGGGGCAGGGCATCCGTGGCCATACACACCTCTGTATGGGGCAGGGCATCCGTGGCCATACACACCTCTGTATGGGGCAGGGCACCCAGTGCCATACACACCCCTATATGGCGTACGTAGGACACCCAGTGCCATATACCCCCCGTATGGGAAGGACATCCAATGCCGATACCCCCTCAGTGCAGTACAGGGCACCCAGAGCCACACACCCTCATAGGACACACAGCTCCCATAGGGCACAGGACCCCCATAGGGCACAGCCCCCCCACGACCCCCCATCCCACACACACACACAGAGGACACCCGGCTTCCCAGGACCTTTATCCACCTCCGCACACAGCGGGGACCCCTCGGTACAGCAGTGCTCCGCGCCCCCCCCTCCCCACCCCCAGGCTGCGGCCGGCGCGAGGCCCCCGGGGATGGGATGGGGGGGTGGGGGGGTGGGTGCGGATGGGTGCCCCCCCCCCCCCCCCGGGGGGGCTACTGCTTATCGATGGCGCCCTGCTCGGCCGCGCTGTCTCCGCGGGGCTCAGCCTGCGTGTGCCACGTCGTCTCCTTGAACACAAACCAGCAGTTCCCGGCCCACAGCAGGAAATTGATGAAGCCGAAGAGCTGCGGGGGGAGAACGGAGCTGTGGCACCATGCAGCCCCCCCCCCATCCCCCCCCGTGGTGCTGTGTGTGCCACGTGCAGCGCGGTGCCATCCCTGCGTGTGTGTGTGTGTGTGTGTGTGTGTGTGTGCATGGCACAGCGGTGGGTGCTCAGCTCTGCAACCCGGTGCATGTTGGCACCCCCATGTGTGTGTGCACCCCTATGTGTATGCACAGCCCACGTAGCCCATCTGTGCACACGTGTGTGTGCAAACGTGCCTACATGTGCATGCGTGGCCAGCCCAGGCGTGCACGCACGTATGCACGCATGCACAACCCATGTGTGCATACCAGCGCCCCGTGTGTGTGCAATGCAACCCACATGTGCAAAGATAGGACCAGCCTGTGCACACACAAACCCACGTGTACACACACGTACCCCCATGTGCATGCAGGTACTCGTGTGCACATGCATGTGCACGTAGCCCCGTATGCATACACCCCCCCACGTGCATGCACTTACCCACGTGTGCACACACGTGCACCCACATGCATGCAGGTACTCATGTGCACGTGCATGTGCACAGAGCCACGTATGCATGCACGTACCCACGTCTGCACGCATATCCAACCCAGGTGTGCATGCGTGCACAGCCCCCCACGTGCATGCACTTACCCACGTGTGCACACACACCCCCATGTGTATGCAGATACCTGTGTGCACACGCATGTGCACGTAGCCATGTATGCATGCACCGCCCCCCAAGCGCATGCACATACCCACGTGTGCCCCCCCTTTGCCCCTCGTTCCATGCTCACCACGGAGATGTTGGCCAGCCCCATGGCCGGCGTGGCGCCGGCGTTGCACACCACGTCGTGGCCCTGGCACACACTCATGGCAGCAATGAGGCTGGAGGGCCGCGTGGCTGCCTTGACGTCGCTCAGCCCTTTGCCCCACGCCGCCGCCGCCACCAGCCAGAAGAAGGCGAAGCAAACGGTGACGCAGAAGTCCTGTGGATGTGGGGCTGGGCTCAGTGCCTCCGCTGTGGGGTGGGAGCCGTGCCCGCCGCCCGGCCCTTACCGTGAACGGGAGCTTCTTGTTGTCGGCGTAAAGGGAATGGAAGCGCAGGTAGAGCACCAGGGCCGCCATGGCGTAGAGGAAGGAGAAGACCCCCAGGGTCACAAAGAACTCGGCGGGGGCGGAGAAGTCGCCCACCAGGTGCAGCGTGCGCGGCTCCGACTCGCCATCACACTCCGGCATCTCGAAGGGGATCTGGTACAACCTGGGGGGAGCGGGGCTGGGGGGTGGCTGCGGCACCCGGAGAGCGGAGGGGACGGGAGGGGATGGGGATGGGGCGGGGACTGCCCAGGGGAAGGGGCAAAGGGGCTCCATGGGGGGAGGGGGCACGAAGCCAGGACTGGGGGACCCCGGTGCCGGGGGGCAGCCCGATGGCGGTGCCCAAATCCCCCTCCTGATGCAGCAGGTGCTACAAACCATCACCCACAGGGCGGAGAAAGCCCCGCATCCGCCCCGCAGCGCACCAAAGCTGCGGTGTCCCCATCCCATCCTCACACCCCGTCCGGGATGCCAGCGCTGAGCACGGGCTTTAACCCCGCATCCCACCCAGCCTCATCCAGGTCCCTACGGGGCCACGCGGGAATCACAGCGTGCGGGGAGGGGATCCCATTTCTGCTGCCCCTCACCTGAAGGGGTACCCGAACTGCACGGAAATGGCACTCATCTCTTTGGTTTCACCGCTGCACTTCACCGTGGCCCCACTTTCACCGCTGAAAGAACCGCACGCCCCGAAAGCAAAGATGGCAAAGAGCTGTGGGAGGGGAGCGCAGAGGTCGAGGGGCGCTCAGAGACCCCGCAGCCCCACATCCCCCCTTCCCCCCCCCCCCAACGGCGCTGAGTCACAGCCATGCAGGGCGCGATGCCACCCCGCAGCTGTCAGCCATGTGCGCCAGCTCTGTGCACCAGCAGCGAAACGGGGCCGTGGGGCACGGGGGGGGACACTGCCCATCCCCTCTAATTTTAGGCACGGCCCCAATTGCTGCAGCGTCCGCACTGAGGGACACTGTGGTTTGTCCCCGTGCCCCAATAGGGGCGGTGGTGGCACTGTCCCGAGTGCCGCTGGGCTGTGGGGAATCCTCCCGGCCAGGCTCGGTGCCACAGGGATGGGCTCCTGTGGGTGTTCCCTCGTGGAACCAGGAGCACTGACAGCTGTCCCCGTCCCCAGCGTGGGACGTCCCCACGTGTCACACCGCAGCGTGGCTCCCATTCGCTCTCCGTGGGTTCCCCTCTCGCTTTCCATTTCGGGCTGCACTCAGGGCCTGATCGCACACAGCCAGCGCTGCCCGGCGCCGGGGGTCACAGTGGGGGGCTGAGCCCCCTCGGCCCCACTCCTCCAGGCAGGAGATCCCCACCGCCCCCGGCCTCACCCCCACACTCTGATCCCACTCGTGCCTCAGTTTCCCTCTGCCAGTCCTGTGCCGCTGCAATGCCGCCCTCCCCGCAGCCCTGAAACCCAATCCTGGCGCCATTCATAGCATGGGGCACAGGGAGGGGGCCGTGCATTACCCCCCCATGCCCCGAACGTTCCCTCCTGAGTTTGCTGCCCCACACTGCCCCCTATTCCCCAATGTGCTGCCCCCCCCACCCCCCCACACCCCACAGGTCCCACTGTCACCGTTCCCCCCGGCACGGCCGGGCGCTGCCACCCGCTCAAGGTCACCGGGGAGGCCAAAGCGGAGTGCCCAAGAGGCCCCCACACCTGGAGCCCCCCAGGAGCCCTCCGTGGGGATCCCCCCACCCACGGCTGGGAGGGGTGCGAGTGGGCAGGGGGGGCTCCGATGTTCCTCTGTGAGCTTTGGGACGACCACGGGGTACCCCCAGAATGGAGGGGGAGGGAGGCGAAGAGCTGAGGGCGCCGGGGGGGCCGCGGGGGGCACTCACCCATTCCAGCACCTTGACGAAGCCCAGCGGCTCCTGGAGGCGGCCCCAGCGCATCCCGGCCAGGACCCGGTCCTGCGGAACGGAGAGAGCGGCGTGAACGGGGGGCAGCGCGGGGGCACCGGGCTGCGGAGGAAGGGGGCACCGGGGAGCAGTGCCGGGCACGGGGGGCAGCGGGGCCCTACCTGGAGCCGGGGCGCTTTGTCGCCGCCCGAGGGGGCTCCGGACTCCGCCATGGCCGCGGCCGTCGGGGCCGTCGGGGGCTGCCGCCGCCTCCTCCGCCCGCCGCCGCCGCTCCGCTCTCAGAGCCGCCCCCGCGCCGCCACCCGCAGCCTCAGCGCCCCCGGGCGGGCACAGCCGCCCCGCCCCGGGCACAACCCGGACCGCCCCCGCCCCCCCGCGACCACCGTGCACGGGGCGGCCCCGGACCGCCCCCGCCGCACCCCCCGCTGCAGTAGTGGGGTGAACCCCGCCCCGGCACCCACCGGGACCTCCGTGCGTCCCTCCATCCATCCCCGTCCCGCAAACCGGGACCCCCGCAGCAGCACCGACGCCGCCCGGGGCCGTTCCCGGGCCGCCCATCCCGGGATCGCGGTGCATCCCGCGCCCCCCCGCCCCGCACAGTACGGGGGAACCCCACGACCGCGTGCAGCCGCGTACCGGGGAGGAAGCGCCGCGCGGGGGGGAAGCGGAAGAATGGAGGAGGGGCGGCCGCCCCACACTGGGGGTCCCACGGCCACGCGGGGCTCACCGGGCTCGGAGCGGAGCGGTGCCCACCGAGCACCGGCACCCACCGGGGGTCCGCACCCCCCCGCCCACCCCACGGCGCTGCCCGCTGCCCCGCGCCCGGCATCGAACGGCCACGCCCACTCAATCTTTGACCACGCCCACATTCGGTTTAACCACGCCTCCATCTATATGGACACGCCCCCTCCGGCTCCGCTGCCGCTCAGCCCTCGCCCCGCCCCTCTGCTTTGACTCCTCCCACTCTCTCCCCTCCGAGCCCGCCCTCCTCGCCTCCCCATTGGCCGCGTTCCTCCCTCCTCCCGCCAATGGGCTCGCGGCGCGGGGGGAAGTGACGCAGGGAGGCGGGGCGGCGCGTGCGCGTTGCGGGCCGTTGGCAGGAAGTGGATGCGAACCCGGCGAGGGCAGAGCGGCTCCGGTTCCGCTGCCGCCGCCGCGCCTCCCCCGCACCGACCCCGCGCCCCCCGCCGCCGCCACCACCATCACCATCACCATGTTTCTCACGCGCTCTGAGTACGACCGGTGAGTGCCCTTTCTCCTCCGGTCGGCCCTTCCCGCCCTCGCTCCGCCGCTCGCGGCCTGCGGCTGAGTCACGGGCCTGCTGCCACCCCCCTCGGGGCCCAGCGGCGGGCAGTGCGGGCTGCGGCCCGGTCCTGCTGCTCCCCCTCACCCCGCAGGGCTGCTCCCAACGCGCGTCGGGCTGCCTCGGGCTCCGTTCTGGGTTTATTCCGTTCCACGTACGGCGCATCCCGCTCTTACAAAGCACTTTCGGTTCCGCGCCGCCGCTGGAAGGCCCCGACGGGCCGCGGTACTGAGCGCCCCGGGGCCGCGGGGAGGATATTCCGCAGCGTTAACGCAGCGCTGGCGCTGCCCGGAGCTGCGGGTGCCCCATCCCCGGAGGTGCCCGAGGGCGCGGATGGGGCTCTGAGCAGCCTGAGCTGGCGGTGGACGCTCAGCCCACAGCAGCAGATAGGGGACGATCTTTTCCAACCCAACTGTTCTGTGACCCTATGAGAGCCTTCCCTGGTGTGGGGGCAGCAGGCTGTGTAAAACCCATTGGGGATTTCCGTGTGGGGCTGGAGCCCTCGGTCTCAGCAATGGTTTCAGACGTTGGGAAAGGGCCTGGGGGTCTTGGGGAGGGGGCAGCGGGGCATCTGCCAGTGAGGCCTTTGCCTCCCGGTGCCAGAGGGCTTGCTGCTTGGGGTCTGTTTCCAGTGTCCTCAGTGCAAAGTGGGATGAGAACAACCTTCCCTTCGGCTCACTGATGTCTGCTGTTCTGCTTCTTCGTAAGCATCCCCAGTCCAGCACTGCTGGAGTGAGGAGTGCAGAGCCCTCCTGTGTCACCTGTCCTTTGTCAGCATGACTCCTTGTCAGCCTTCAGCTTTCTTCCTTTCATGCCATCTCTGATGTTGTTCTTGCAGGGGCGTGAACACTTTCTCTCCGGAGGGGAGGCTGTTCCAAGTGGAGTATGCCATCGAGGCCATTAAGGTATCTTCACCACAATCTGGCTGTCATACTGTTGTGTCAAATGATCTTTCAGAGTGGGTTTGGTCAGAGAAAAGCCAGGCAGGTTCTTTTCTCTCATGCTCTGGTCTTGCTCTGCAGTGAAACAGGGTTTGGCCGACTTCCCAGAGCAGTGCAATGCTGAGCAGGAGCGGGAAGGCACTGCTTTCCCAATAGGTGCTGCTCCTGCCAGCAGCTCTTTGCCAGCCTTCTATGTTCAATTTGCAGTGCAGGAGCTGTGTTCCAGCACTCAATTCCTTCCACCCAGCGGCACGTCCTGCGGCTCTGCTCATCTGCTTTGTGTGACTGGAAGCATCAGTGACCACTGCAGCTTGGAACATTTACCCACAAAGCAAACCCAACCCAGAAGTGCAAGTCCCAGAATCAGAAAAGCTCATTTCGAAGCCAGAGGTGCTGAGTGCTTGCGCAGCCTGACTGACTGCAGGAGCTGGCACTAAGAGCACTGTGTGCTTAATGTCCATAAGTACTCCCCAAACAGCAAAGGAATGCTGTGCTTTCTCTTTGCTGCCCTGAGCTGAGGGAGCTTTAATATACAGTCTGTGATGTGGTGCCCCTTTAAAAAAAAAAAAAGTCACGACTCTTCTCTCTCTGGTTTGATTTTCATTCTCTTGGCTTGCTGCTGTGCAGCTCAGAGTGAGTCACAGTTTGCTCAGGTGAATGTTAAACCCTGATGAGGAAGGTGGGAGGCAGTGTGCTTGTGAGCAAACTGACCCGTGGCTGCAGAGCTGTACGGCCTCTCTGAGCCTATAAGTGTTCTCAGCTGATGAATGTTCTTGTTCCTTTGTTCCTAAGAACTGGAGCTGCTGGATTCTGATCCGTGGGGAAATATCACGGTGTTCACCTTCACGTCTGCCCAGTGCCACTTGTAATGCTTTCAATTTGGCACGCCAGGCTGGACAGGTTTCTGTCCTGAAGCGTCTGTCTCCAAAACAACGTGCCTACAAATAGCATAGGCTGGCATGAGCATTGTACAGCTGTGCTCAGTGTCACAGCTAGACCCTGCTTGGAATGGAGGTGGTGACTGTTGTTGTTTGCAGCTCGGCTCTACGGCCATCGGCATCCAGACCTCGGAGGGCGTGTGCCTGGCTGTGGAGAAGAGGATCACCTCCCCACTCATGGAGCCCAGCAGCATTGAGAAGATTGTAGAAATAGATTCCCATATAGGTAAGGAGAAATGTACTTCTGCTGCCCCCCGGGGCACCCACCCAATTGTTGTTGTGTGTAAATACGTACAGTAAAGCTCTGTCCCTGTGAGTTTCAGAACAAGCCTTTCCTGCAGGCAGCTCTGGCAATCCAAGTGGGAATGCTCAGCTCTCCCAGTGAGCACCAGGTCCTGCTCTGCTGGCCTGCAGCCTGGAAAACCAGCGGACATAGTTACAGGAGTAGGAAGAGGCAGCTGAAGCACCCCCACCTTCTGTGACCTCTCTGATGAAAGCTCATCCCAAAATTAGATCTGGGAGGGCAGGGAATTATTGCAATGTAAAGGCTTGACTCGAGGCCAGGTTCTCCTGGAGCACTAGTGCCTGTACCCCTGCTCCTGCACCGAGGGGGCCCACAAAGTTCTCCTTACCAAATATGTCAGCGTGAAGAGCAGGAGGCCTCTAAAATACCTACATTGCTGAGGAGATGGATCATGGTGCTTAGGAGCTCCTGCAGGGTCTGCTTTCCCCTTGCTGTGTGTTTGTGGTGCAGCCCTTAGAACAGGGAGCAGCTCTGTGCTGCAGGCTCCTGCAGGGGCGGCTCCTGAACCCCGCAGCAGGAGGAATATGTTCCCCTTCCTGTGGCTTCTCTTGGAAATAGCCTCAGTTGTGTCTCCCTGAACTGGTTCACGTCTAGGGTGGGTGGGAAGTGTCACTGGGAGAGCCTGGTGGTGCATCTGCCCTTTGGCTGTGCATCCAGCCCGGCGTGGGCGTCCATGGGAAGCACTGCCTTGCTCTGTGCCCACACCCACTGCTCCCCGTGCTCTGCAGGATGCTGCTGGCTGCTCCCACGCAGGGCCCTGCTGTGTGCACCGTGGGTGGTGGGAAGTCTGGGGGAGAGCGGGTTGCAAATCGCTGATGAAATGACTCGTGGTTTCCCTCTCTGATTCCAGGGTGTGCCATGAGCGGCTTAATAGCGGATGCCAAGACTTTGATTGATAAAGCAAGAGTGGAAACACAGGTAAGACTTGACATCTCTCGAAACAGCAGTGTTAGCGCTGGGGGGCGTCTCTGGAGTGGGATGATGGTTGTAGCAGAGGAGCTGGTGGGAGTGGGAGCTCTGTGTGCAGCGTGGCTTCCTGCACAGAGCTCCTGCAGAACGGATAGTGCAGCCTCCTGTGCGTTTTTCTTTTTCTATGTGGAACACTTGGTGGGAATCTTATGCCACATCTCCCCCCTGTTCCTTCAGTGGGTACCACGAGTGTGAGCACAGAGTGCTCTGCCTTTGTCTTCCTCCTTGGTACCCCAAGGCTCCGATGTCCCCAGCTGTTCTGGGGGACCCTTCCTCTACTTCTCAGCTCACTCTGCATTGAGGGCTGTCTTCAGTGCTTCCATCCCGTGGCTGAGCACCTCGCTCCCTGTATGCATTGCCTGTCAGGAAGGGCTGGGGCAAAGCTCTCATTGGGGTGTCGCTGCAGGGCAGCATGTGAACGATGCAGGACTGTCATCTTTGGGGAGCAGAGCCATAATCTGAAGCCTTGTTTTCCTGCAGAATCACTGGTTCACTTACAATGAAACCATGACTGTGGAGAGCGTGACGCAGGCTGTGTCCAACCTGGCGCTGCAGTTTGGGGAGGAGGATGCAGACCCCGGTGCAATGGTGTGTAATGGTGGGCTGGGCTGCCCCAGGAGCCTCCCGTGCCCCCCTGGCTCTGCCCTCAGCCCTGCCTGACCATTGGCTGCTTTCTGTTGCAGTCTCGTCCATTTGGTGTCGCGCTGCTTTTTGGAGGAGTTGATGAGAAGGGACCTCAGCTGTAAGTTCTGCTCTGTAATCCTCGGAAGAGACAAAACCTCAGAGTGAAACAGCCGAGGGCTCTTTAATGACTTGATCCTGTGGTTTTCCATAAGCCAAACCCTCGGGGTTTATCCCATTATGTACCTGACATGTTTGGTAATGCATTTAAACCTTCCCTGCATAAGAAGGGCCGCGGCAGCACGATCACAGGCTGCTTGTTCAGGATTGAAGAGAGTGCTCTGCCTTTAGTGAACCCTTTGCTTTTCTTCGTGTGGTTTCCTGGGCGGGAGGGAGGTGCTTAAGCTCTCCTTGTCCTGAGTTTATTCCTACCTTTCCCTAAAGGAGTAGCAGAGCCACGGTAACATAATATCTGCAGCCGTCTGTAACATTCCTTGGGGAGGCGGAGTGGTTGAAACCTGAACTGGTGCTTCAAACACTGCCTCTGCTGGAGGTGGGAACGGCTCAGCACAGCCAGCCCAAAAAAGTCCCCCTGTTGGTCTCCCTCCCAGGAGCAGTGGTGAAAACCTACTGATTTTGTAAAAGAAAACAGGGAGGGGGAGAAACATTCTGCTATGAGCGTGGAAGGCGGTGTTGGGGTGCATTGCTTTCCTCCTGGCTTATGAGCCCAGCGTGGGGCTGCAGGCAAATGCCGAGTGCTTCCCAGACCTCGGCCCTGCTGTGAGCTCAGCACTGTGCTCTGGGTGCCCTGGGTGTGCAGTGTGGCTGTGGGTCCGTGCGGGGAGAAGCCCTGGTGCTGTGGTGCAGGATGTGGTGCGCCTCTGCTTGCTGATGCCTGTGCTGCCCACAGGTTTCACATGGACCCCTCGGGGACGTTCGTGCAGTGCGATGCCAGAGCCATCGGGTCCGCCTCGGAAGGAGCGCAGAGCTCACTGCAGGAGGTGTACCATAAGGTAAAGGCTGTGCTGGGTTGACATCTGACTTAGGGCAGCGTGCTGGGGGAGCTGTGCGAGGCTGCCAGGCTGGGCTCAGGCCTTGGCAGCTGCTCCGGTGATGAGATACGGCGTGGAGCTGCTGGTGGAGGAGCTCCGTGTGAGCAGTGCTGCAGCACCTCTGTGGGCTGTGGCCGCTCAGGCTGCCTCGTGGAACACGAGCCCGGTGTGCAGCGTGCCAGGCTGCGCCTCCAGCAGGTGATAATTGAGTCCATGTCAGGAAGTACTCTATAAATAAATGCTGCTGCATGAGCACGGCCAGTCGGCATCAGGGCTCGGTATGGCTGCAGCCCGAAGCGTAAGGAACCAAAGTGAGTGGCATTGTTCCTCTGGGCGTGCAGCTCCGAGCAGTGAAGCTAACAGCTTTTGTTCTGCGAGTCCTCATCCTATCTGATATTCAATAACAACTTTCTTCTCTCTGTGGGAGGGGAGCTGCCTGCTTTGTGTCAAAGGAAATCAAACACTATAATGAAAAGCGTAATTGATGCTGTTGATTGCCTTGAAGACTTCCAGCCTAAGCCTCCATAATCTAATTAAGCAGCAGAATTGCCAGAGTTCTGCGTTCTGTGGCTCGTTCACCATCTTCCCAGTGCAGTTACTGCACACACAGCTATCATCCATCTGAATGCTGTGCAGCCTTCTGGCTCTAGCTCCCCTCATGCAGGGATTTATGTTATTAAAGCACAAAGGCTTCTGCCAGGAGCCCAGCTTGGGGGGGGGGGAACTGCTTGATAGGCAGTAACTGGTGAAGGGAAGCGGACCCTCGTGCCCTGCTCCTGACAGGAAGGTTTGTGTGCCCAGCTTAACAGCTCTTAAGCTTTAGAAAAAGTGATACAGAAGCAGAAAGTCGCCATCCTTGAAATTGTCACTGTCCTTCCCGAGCAGTGTGCTTTGATCTCCTGTTGATACAGTAGATAACTTGATAAGCTTTTAAATTTACTGCCAGTGGCAGCTTAAGGGATTAGAGAGAAGAAGCAGGGAGAGCAGCACGCTGTTGGAGTTAAAGGGGTAACACAACGAACGCTGGCTTGGGCAGCAGCAGTGCAGTGAGCAAGTGGTTTGTTTTACAGTCCATGACGCTGAAAGAAGCAATCAAATCTTCCCTCGTCATCCTGAAGCAAGTTATGGAGGAGAAACTGAATGCAACCAACATTGAGGTAACTGTGGCTCTCTTAGCAGCGTGCCCGGGGACAGTCTTACAGTCTGAACTGCCTGCTCATAGTGGGCTGGGAAGCGCTGGGAGCTTGATTTTGGCTTCTGGATGTGTGCAGCCGGGCCTGTGTGCTGGGCTGGGCCAGGAGTGCTGGTGCAAGCAGTTCTCCTGGGCTGCGGGGCCGTGGGCTGCGTGTGGGGGGGGCGCTGCCCCTCCTGGCCTTCCATGGGCAGAGCCAGCTGCCGTGCCAGCAGGATCACTTTTTCTTCCCCTGTGTTCAGCCATTCTTTTTTCCCCTGCTACTCGTAATATTAGAAGGAATGAAAATTATACAGCTCCCGGACTTGCTATATTCGGGCTGGGATGGTAGCCAACAATCCCTTGGGCAGAAGGGCCGGGGAGGTGAAGCCTCCAGGAATGACTGTGCTGTGCCAAACTGCTGCTCTCACGGGGCTCAATGTGAGCCAGGTGTGTGGTGTCCCTGCAGCCTCCATCGCCGGGCCGTAACGCTGCTGCTCAGGTAGTAATGGTTAACATAAAAACCAACAGAACCTTTCCAGCTCGTTAGTGATAACAGATAGATGATGAGCGAGGCTGGCAGATAGAGTTTGCTTCTATTTCTGGCAGGCTATGAGATGCCAGACCTTTGAGAATCACGTCGCTCTGACTGCTCCTGCTGTTCTCCCATTCCTGTCCTCTGAGCGCTGGGAGTCCATTTCCCAAACAGCCTTCAAGTGTGCACCCCGTTGCTTTTATTAACTGCTGCTGCTGGAGGCTCTCCCGATGTGCTTAACTGCCTTCGTCAGAGGGGGAAGGAGCCCCACACTGCCCCACAATGATGCCAGGCTGCATTCTGCTTCCCAGCTGCGCCCCATCACACACAGAGCGGCTCATTCTGAGCAGCTTCAGGGCTCCTCGGGAGGCTCTGCTGTACAGTGTGAGGAACCGAGGCAGTGCTGCATGTACAGTATCCTTATGGCATGTCCCCGTTTGACAGGGCTTAACTGTGCTTGGCAGGGCTCTGAACCTATGGAGGAATCACATTGGGGTTAAGCACGAGAGGAATGTGCCGAGGATTAAAAGGTCACCATTGACTCAAGACACCCTTCTGGTTGAAAATCTTTCACTGACGGAACTGCTTTGCTTTCCAGCTTTGCACAACTGTGCGCTGCTCCACTTTGTATCCCCTCTTTCCTGCGTGGGGTTTTTCCTCCTAGCAGCAAGGGGAATGGGGAATGTGGCGATGGGAGAGCTGAACCCATGGGCAGCAATGGAGCCTGAAACGGTGTTCTGCTTTTACATGAATTATTCCTGCAGAGGCTGTGAGGGAATGGTTTGGTGGAGCTTTGGTGCCAGGTCAGCACATGGGCGTGATTTGGGTGACCTGGAGTGGCATCTGGAAGTCCCTGACAGCCCGGTGTGCCCCATAAGGCTGGGCAGTCACAGCGTGCTGCTGGGGGCTGAGCCTGCAAGCTGCAGCCTGGGGCACATCGCTGCCCGCAGCCCTGCACACCGGGCACTCCGGATGCCATCACGGTGTCGGGGTATCTGTGAGCATCCCTGGGAGCTCCAGCAGCGCTTGGTGCCCGCAGCAGCCACCGGGCTGTTGGGCTCCCATGCTGGGTGCAAACAGCAGTCGGTCCCACGTGCGTTGCTTTGGCAGCACTGCCGTTCTGCAGTCCCTCACGTCCTGGTGATGCATCCCAGCTGCCTGGGCAGGGCGCTGTGCCCGGCGCTGTGCTGCTGCCACCCGCTCCCCTCGCCCAGCAGGCGGTTCCAAGGCACATCCCACTGACCAGCAACCAGAATGCAGTTTTGCAGAGTGAATCTGCGGTCCTCCTTTGGGTATTTTGCTATCCTGTCCTCTCGCCGCACAGAGCACTGCCCACAGGTTCTGCAGGTGGGGCTGCGGGGCTGAGCTGCAGCGTGAGGAGCTCCCTTAGCACAGTGCCCTTCCCCAGCAAGCAGCAGCAGGGCCTGAGCGCTCCCCATACGTGTTCCCTGCCACTGCTACTATGAGGAGACCGAGTCAATTAAAAGCTATTTCTGCAGCAAGCTGCTATTTTAGGGAATCAAAGAGCGTGTTACGGGCTGGGATGATCTTGCTGGGCTGGCAGATCAGGCAGCCGGGAAGGAACAGCTGCTCTGTCTGCTGTGGCTGCTCTCTGTTCCGTGCCCCATGCTGTCGCTTCACATATGCAGGCACATTAACCCCTTGCTCCTTCTCTTTCAGCTCGCCACCGTGGAGCCGGGCATGAAGTTCCACATGTACACGAAAGAGGAGCTGGAAGAGGTCATCAAGGATATCTGAAAGGGACAGAGGCTTCCCCCCATCAAAGCGAACTGACTCTCAGTTCCTTCCAGTACCTGTGATTCTATTTCCAGCAGCATCTGTAATTGCTCTTCTCAGAAGACTCTTAAGGTTTTTTTTTTACAGTCTCTGTACATAACGGATCTCTACAATAAGAGGAAATGACAATAAATCATTTTGTTACTCTATCCTGGGCTCCATGTAAGGGGGGGCTGAGGGGACATCCCTGAGGGCTGAGCACAGAGCAGGTGAGGACAGCAGCAGCACAGCCGGGGCTGCGCTGGGTCGGGCACGAGTCTCCCTCTCGTGGAGGACACAGCACTCCTGGGGGGAGCAGCAGCACCCCCAGTTCCCAACAGCACCGACCTGTGAGTGCGGAGTGGTGATCCTTTGCTCGCCCTCGTGCAGAACACACTGCTTTTGCTCCCGGTTGCCTCCTGCAGCCATCTCTGTGTCCTCCCCGCGGTGCCCAGGAGCCGCTGCTCAGTGCAGGTATGGCAAGGAGCTGAGCGTGCACAGCGCTGCCCGCTGCCCCACACCTCTCTGCCACTGCTCTGAAACCGCAGCCTCAGCCTAACAGCACCCACAGCTCTGGGAACAGCACTGTCAGCACAGTGTCTGCACCAACCCTGAGCCTCTCATCCCCGTGGAGAGGTGGGGATGCCCACCCGGCACTGCCTGGCACGGCACACTGCTGCTCACAGCTGTTGGCCTCCGCGTTAGCAGAGGGGAAACCGCCCATCTATTAATTTTTTCCCCTCTCACTGCTGCCAAACAGGTGCAGGAAATGGGACAGCTCTGAGCCGAGTCCCTGCCCCATTCCTTTGCAGAGCCAAGGGGCAGTGCCACGCCGTGCCTGGGCAGTGCCAGCCCTGCAGGTGCCCGTGGACTTTGTCCTTCAGGGCCGCATCCCTGCGCCTGGCTCGGGCTGCTGCCCCATCCCCTGCCTCCCTGCTGTGCTGCTCCTCACCCTGTTTGTGTCCCAGGGAACAAAAAGCTGATTCTTCCAACCCGGCCCTGTGGTAGAGAATGGTGCTTTGTGCCCTGCTCTGGGGCAGAGGGGGGCACGGTGCTGTGTGTGCGGCTGGGGGGGTGTGGGGGCTGTGCCCACGGAGATGTGGGGCAGCCGCCCCTGGGAGGGCTTCTTAGGGGCTCTGGGAGATGAGCTGTGCCCCCAAACCAGGAGTGGAGTTCTGCCCTCAATCTGGGAGTTCGGCCCCCCAGAATTCAGAGCTATGCCTTAAAACGAGGAGCTGTGGGCCACGGCTTGGAACGGCGCCCCAAAACCGCGAGCTGTACCCCAAAACGTGTGAGATTTGCCCCCAAATGGGGCGTTGTGCCACCAAAGCAGGAGTCTCCAAGCTGGGCTCTGTGTCCCCAAACTGGGAGCTGTACGTCGCGGTGGTGCCCCATACTGGGAGTTATGCCCCAAAGCCACGTGCTGTGCACCAAAACCGGCTGTTATAACCCACAGCCGGGAGTTATGCCCCCAAAACCACGATGTACGCCCCCAAGTCAGCAGTACCCCAAACCCCACACGTCGTGTCCCCGAAACCAGCAGTTTGACCCCAAATCCACGACTGCTGTCACCCCCCCCCCCCCCCCCTTCCCCGGCCCGCCTGGGCTCGGCGCGCCCCCGCGCCCAGCTACCTGTCGCCTCGACCAATCAAAAAATCGCTCGGCCGCCCCCCGGGCGCAGCCAATCAGAGGGTTGTCGTTAGGTGGATAAGAGCCCACGGGCCGGATGAGAGGGGCGGGCTCGTACCCATCGGACTAGCACCGGGAGCCAATCGCGAGAGGAGAACGGCGGTGATCGACGCGGCAGCGGGCTAATCGGAACGCTGCCGCGGTGGAGGCGGTTCGCCGGGCTCGAGCGACGTCCCCTTGAACCAACCACGCGGCGGGGGCGCGGCGAGGGGGCGTGCCGCGGGGCTCCGTTAACCAATGGGGCGTGGCGGACGGGCGAGGAGGCGGGGCGAGGCCGGTGCGGGCGCGGGGCGGCGGCGGCGGCCGGAGTCGCCATGGGCCCGCGCGGGACGGCGCGGCTGACGGCGGCGGTGGCGGCGGTGGCGTTGGCGGCGGCTCTGCGGACGTCCCCGGGCGGAGGGCCGGAGGAGGGCGGGGAGGGCTGCGGGGGGCTGCGCGGCGTCACGGCCGTGCTGGGCAACAACACGCACCAGGTGAGCGGCGGGCGGGGCGGCGCCGGGCGGGGGGACGGGAGGACCGGGAGGACCGGGAGACCCCCGCACCGCCACCGCCACCGCCCGGCGGCAGCGAGGACGGACGGGACGGAGCGGCGCGGGCGGACGGACAGAGCGAGGCGGGGAGGGGCAGACGGAGCCCGGGGCACCCACCGGGCTGGGCGGGGGACGGACGGACAGACGGACGGGGAGCGCTTCGCCGCCTCCCCCGGTGCAGACGGAGGTCGGTTGCGGAGCCGGGTAGGGCGGCTGGACGGACGGACGGACGGGCGGACAGCCGCTCGTGGTGGCCCTGTGTTGCCTGGGTGGGACGGACGGACGGACCGACAGCTCCGTCACGCGCCTCTGGACGGACAGCCGGGCGGACGGACACACGGACAGCCCCGTCCCGCAGCGCGGGGTGCCCCGATCCGACCGCCCCCCCCTCCTCCCCACGGCGTCCTCCGCCACCGCTCCCCGCAGGGTGCGCCCGCTCTGCCGGCCCGGCCGGTCGTTAATTGCCGCTAATTGGCACCCGGGGACGGGCGCCGCCGGGACGCACCGGGAGCGCGGAGTTGGGACGCGGTTGCTGCGGTCCGCTGTCTCCGCTCCGTGTCCGCGCCGGGGTCGCCGTTCGGCCGGGGGTCGTTTCCATCCCTTCCCCTTTCCCCCATTCCCCCCTCCGTGCAGGGGAGGCGCGGGGCGGCGCTGCCCGGCGGGGCGCTGTTTGGGCAACGGGGACGGCGGCGGTGGCCTCATTTCCTCCCCTTCCTGAGCAGAGCCTCCCCGCCCCACTGCCGCCCCACACCCACCCGCTCCTCCCCCCGGCCCCGCATCCCCCCGATCCCCACATCCCCGTGCCCTCTATCCTCCTCCCAGCCCCCTCCCGGCGTTGCGGACCCTCAGGAGCTCCGTGTCCCCATCCCTGTGCGCACCCCGCGGGGTCCCCCCCGTCCGGGGGCTGTCGGTCCCGGTGCCCATCGAAGGACGTTTCTCCCTTCTCTCCCTCAGTGCGTCTTCGATGACCTCAGCGGCTCCGTGTCCCTGTCCTGGGTGGGCGATAGCACGGGGGTAAGATGGGCTGAGGGTGGGGGTGCTGCCGCCCCACTGAGGGGCTGTGGGAGGGGGGGACCCCCGGCGCCGAGCCGTGCACGCTGTGCTCCCGCAGGTCATCCTCGTGCTGACCACGTTCCAGGTGCCCTGGGTCATTGTGATCTCCGGGCAGTCCAAGCTCTACCGCAGGTACTGACCCCCCCCTAATCCCCCTACTGTCCCCCCGTCAAATTTGAGGAGTGGGGCCCCGCAGGCAGCGTCAGCCCTGGCTGCTGAGGGGGTCCCAGTGGTGCTGACAGCCGTGCCGTCCCCTTACAGTGAGGACTATGGGAAGACCTTCAAGGACATCACCAACCTCATCAACAACACCTTCATCCGCACCGAGTTCGGCATGGCCATCAGCCCCGACAATTTGGGGAAGGTGGGAACCCCACGCCCTGACCCAAACCCATAACTGAAACCCCCACCCAAACCATTAACCCCTACCCCAAACCCACAACTGAAACCCAAACCCCCAATCCTAACCATTGACGCCTACCCCAAACCCCCAGCTGAAACCCCAACTGAAACCCCAACCCTAACCCTTAACCCCTACCCTAAACCCACCCCCCCAACCCTAACCATTAACCCCTACCCTAAACCTAACCCCCCAACCCTAACCGTTAACCCCTACCCTAAACCCAACCCCCCAACCCTAACCATTAACCCCTACCCTAAACCCCAACCCTCTACCCTAAACCCAACCCCCCAACCCTAACCATTAACCCCTACCCTAAACCCAAGCCCCCAACCCTAACCATTAACCCCTACCCTAAACCCAAGCCCCCAACCCTAACCATTAACCCCTACCCTAAACCCAAGCCCCCAACCCTAACCATTAACCCCTAACCCGTAACTGAAACCCTGACCCTACCCCTATCCTACCCCCTAATCCCAACCCTTATCTGCTATCCCACACCCCCCCTCGGCCGCCCTGGGTGCGGTGCCGCAGTGCTGAGCCCGGTGCTGTGCCCCCCCCGCAGGTCATCCTGACAGGCGATGTCTCCGGTGGGAGCCGCGGCGGCCGCATCTTCCGCTCGTCCGACTTTGCCAAGAACTTTGTGCAGACGGAGCTGCCCTTCCACCCGCTGGCACAGATCTCCTACCACCCCCAGGACTCCGACCGCCTGCTGGCGCTCAGCACCGATGTATGGCCGCGGGGAGGGGGGGGCGTTGGGGATGGGATGGGGGGGCGTTGGGGATGGGATGGGGGGGCGTTGGGGGATGGGATGGGGGGGCGTTGGGGATGGGATGGGGGGGCGTTGGGGATAGGGAGGTGTTGGGGATGGGATGGGGGACGTGGTGGGATGGGATGGGGGGGCGTTGGGATGGGATGGGGAGGCATTGGGGGATGGGATGGGGGGGCGTTGGGGATAGGGAGGTGTTGGGGATGGGATGGGGGACGTGGTGGGATGGGAGGGGGAGGCGTTGGGATGAGATGGGGAGACATGCTGGGGATGGAGTGATGGTGGGGATGGGGGGACGTGGTGGGATGGGATGGGGGGGCGTTGGGGATGGGATGGGGGGGCATTGGGGATGGGGTGGAGAGGCGTTGGGATGGGGAGACGTGCTGGGGATGGAGCAGTGGTGGGGATGGGGGGACGTGGTGGGATGGGATGGGGAGGCGTTGGGGATGGGATGGGGAGGTGTGCTGGGGATGGAGCGGTGGTGGGGATGGCATGTTGGGATGGAATGGGGGCATGTTGGGATGGGGTTGTGTTGGGGATGGGATGGGGCCGTGCTGGGATGGGGCAGGGACATTCTGGGATGGGGGGACGTCGTGGGATGGGATAGGGGGAGGTGTTGGGGATGGGATGGGGACATGTTGGGATGGGGAGACGTGCTGGGGATGGAGCGGTGGTGGGGATGGGGGGATGTGGTGGGATGGCAGAGTGTTGGGATGGGATGGGGATGTGTTGGGATGGGGCTGTGTTGGGGATGGGATGGGAGCGTGGTGGGATGGAATGGGGGGACATGTTGGGGATGGGGCCGTGCTGGGATGGGGGTGGGGACATTCTGGGATGGGGATGTGTTGGGATGGGTTTGGGGGGACATGGTGGGATGGGATGGGGAGGTGTTGGGGATGGGACCATGTTGCAATGTGGATGTGTTGGGAGGGGGTTGTATTGGGGATGGGATGGGGGACGTGTTGGGGATGGGGACGTGGTGGGGGTGGGGCTGTGCTGGGATGGGGACGTGCTGTTGATGAGTGGCATTCGTCTTTTGCAGAACGGCCTCTGGGTCTCCAAGGACTTCGGGGAGCGCTGGGAGCAGATCCACAGAGCCGTGTGCCTGGCCAAGTGGTGAGCGCCCGCCCGCCGTCTGCGCTGCCGGGGTGGTGCCGCCGCACCGCCGCCTCCATCACCGCTCTCTTGCAGGGGTGCAAACAACACCATCTTCTTCACCACATACCTGAACGGCTCCTGCAGTGAGTGCCGCCCCGCTGCTGTCCCCGGGGAGCGCGGGGCGCCCCGTTAACCCGCTGCCCTTTGTCCCCAAGAAGCTGACCTCGGCTTCCTGGAGCTGAAGAAGACCACCGACTTCGGCAAGACCTTCAAAGTCATCGGCACCAAGATCTACTCCTTCGGGCTGGGCGGCCGCTTCCTCTTCGCCTCTGTCATGACCGAGAAGGTGGCCATCCCCTCCCTGCGTCCCCACCTCCGTCGGCGCAGGGAGGAGCCGGGCTGAGGCTGTGCTGTGGGTCCTGCAGGGTTTCACGCGGCGCATCCACGTCTCGCTGGACCAAGGTGAGAGCTGGAGCATGGCACAGCTGCCCTCCGTCGGCCACGAGCAGTTCTACTCCATCCTGGCGGCCAACGACGACCTGGTGTTCATGCACGTGGATGAGCCGGGCGGTGAGCGGGGGTTGGGGGGGGGTGGGGTGAGGATAAGGTGAATGTGGGGATGGGATGGGGGTGAGGATGGGGGTAGGATGAGGATGGGATGTGGGTAGGAGATGGGAGGTGTGAGGATGGGGATGGCGTGAGGATGGGAGGAAGATGGATGTGGGATGGGGGAGGAATGGGGATGGAGTGTGATGGGATGGGGATGGTGTGAGGATGGGGATGAAGTGAGGATGGGGATGGCATGAGGATAAGGTGAGCGTGGGTGTGGGATGGGGATGAGGATGGGGGGTAGGATGAGGGTAGGATGGAGATAGGATGTGGGAGGGGTGTGATGGGATGAAGGTGGGGATGGGATGGGGTGAGGATGGGGATGGGATGGGATGAGGCTGAAGTGGGGGTGGGATGGGGTGGGCGCTGTGCAGCTGGCACACCGCAGCAGCAGCAGTGCGCCATGGAAGCTGCTCCGCTCCGCAGCACGGCGCCCTGAGCCCGGGCAGGGCTGTGCCTTTGAGGAAGGACTTTTTCTCATTAATTCCTTCATGAGCAAACTAATTAGCGGGCAGTCGCTGTGGGAAGGCACATTCCTGGCACGGAGCGTGGCCGTGTGTCAGCTGTGGGGCTTTTTCCTCTCCCTGCGCTCCTCCCCCCGCACGGAGCCGATGGGTGCCCAGGGCCCCCCCATTACCACCACCCCATCCCCCCCCCAGACACCGGCTATGGCACCATCTACACGTCGGACGACCGCGGCGTGGTGTACTCCAAGTCCTTGGAACGTCACCTCTACACCACAACGGGCGGGGAGACCGACTTCACCAACGTCACATCGCTGCGCGGCATCTACATCACCAGCGTGCTGTCCGAAGGTGGCAGCTCAGCTCCGGGGGGGGTATGGGGGGGGATGTGGGGCTGTGGGGACGCGCTGCCAACCCCGCTGTGCCCCCTGCAGATAACTCCATCCAATCCGTCATCACCTTCGACCGAGGTGGGGAGTGGGTGCCGCTGCGGAAGCCCAAGAACACCACGTGCGACTCGACGGCGCGCAGCAGGGAGGAGGTGGATGCCGGGTGCTCTGTGCCCAACCGGGGGCGGCCGTCCCCACCCCCACGCTCTGAGCCCCCCCCGGGTGGGGTTGGGATGGAGACCCTCAGGGCGGGGGTGTGTTGGGGTGACGCACACCGCGTTTTGCCCCATCCCTGCAGGCATTCGAGGCCAGGCTGGATGTGGCTCTGGGCAGCCTGGGCTGCTGGTTGGTGACCCTGCACATAGCAGGGGGGTTGGAACTGATGGTCATTGTGGTCCTTTGCAACCCAGGCCGTTCTGTGGTTCCGTATGATTCTATGGCAGAGCCCACCCTGATGCGTTTGCTGCTTGTCCTTGCAGTGCAGCCTCCACATCCACGCGTCCTACAGCATCTCCCAGAAGCTCAATGTGCCCATGGTGCCGCTCTCCGAACCCAACGCCATCGGCATCGTCATCGCGCACGGTAGTTGTGGGGGGCACAGAGTATGGGGGGGGGGGGGGGGGGTCTGCATCCCCATAGCCAACAATCAGTGCTGCCCTCACTGTTGGTTTGGTTTCTTTCCCCCCAGGGAGCGTCGGGGGGGCCATCTCGGTGATGAGCCCTGATGTGTACATCTCGGATGATGGGGGGTACACGTGGGCACGGATGCTGGAGGGCCCCCACCACTACGCCATCCTGGACTCGGGCGGCCTCATCGTGGCCATCGCACACAGCAGCCAGCCTGTCAATGTCCTGGAGTGCGTGGGGAGGGGGGGCTGGGGGTCCCGGCAGGGGGAGAAGGGGGGTCTGGGGGGCTGTGGGGGTTGGGGAGGTGCCAGGGCTTGGGGGTGGCCATGGGGATTTGGTGGGGGGGGGGGGTGTGGAGGCTGAGGTGGACTCTGAGGGTTTCTGGTTGGTTTCTGGGGTTGGAGATGGGATCTTCTGGGTGGGAGGTTTGGGGTGGGCTCAGAAGTTGGGGAGGCTCTGGGGGGGGTTTTGGGTATGGGGATCTGCAGGGCATGGAGGTGGGTTCTTGGGGTTCGGGCTGTGGGGTTGGGGGGCTCTGGGGGTTGGGATGCAGAAGGGCAGCAGACGCCTCCCGTGCTCCCATTGCTGCAGGGAGGTGGGAGTGGGGGGGGGTCCATTCCATCTCCTGAGCATCCCCCCCTCCCCCCCCACCTCTGCAGGTTCTCCACTGATGAGGGGCAGTGTTGGTACCGTTACACCTTCACCAAAGAGCCCATCTTCTTCACCGGGTTGGCATCCGAGCCCGGCGCCCGCTCCATGAACGTCAGCATTTGGGGCTTCCGCAGCAGCTTCCTGTCCCGAAAGTGGGTGTCCTACACCATTGACTTCAGCCAACTGCTCAGCCGCAGCTGTGAGTGAGGGGGGAACCCCCCCGTGGTGCCACCTTTGGGGCTGAGGTCGTCGGGAGGGGAGATAACGAGGGGGGAAATAAGGGGAAGGATGGGGGTGGTGATGGGGGGAAATGGGGATGGAGGGGGGGTGGGATGGGGGGTGAAATGGGGATGGGGATGGATGTGGGGTGGGGAATAGGGATGGATATAGAGATGGGAATAGGGGTGGAGATAGGGATAGAGGAGGGAGTAGGGATGGGTATAGGGGGGAATGGGGATGGAGGGGAAATAGGAATGGAAATGGGGGAGGAATAAGGATAGATAGAGGGGAGAATAGGGGTGGAAATGGGGGTTGATATGGGGGGGAATCGGGATAGGTATGGGAGGGGAATGGGAATGGGAATGGAGGTCAGGGATGGGAAAATAGGGATGGAAGCATGTGGGGGTGTAGGGCTGGGAAGAGAGGAGAATAGGGATGGAGACACGGATAGATAGAGGGGGGAGTGGGGATGGGTATAGGGATGGAGATGAGGGGATGGAGGGGAAATGGGGGGGAATAGGAATGGAAATCGGGACGGGGGGGGGTACGGATGGGTATGAGGGGGAGTGGAGATGGAAACGGAGGGGAATAGGGATGGAGAGAGGGATGGAGAGGGGGGGAGAAGAGACGCGGGGATAGGGGCGAGGATGGGGAGGAGCAGGGATGGAAATAGGGGCGAAAACGGGGACGGAAACGGGAGGGGGGTGACGAGGGGCCCCTGCCCCCCTGCGTGCAGGTGAGGACGAGGACTACACCATCTGGCTGGCGCACTCCAGCGACCCCCGCGACCCCTCGGACGGCTGCATCCTGGGCTACAAGGAGCAGTTCCGGCGCCTGCGCAAATCCTCCGTCTGTCAGAACGGCCGCGATTACGCCGTCACCGCGCAGCCCTCCGTGTGTCCCTGCACCCTGCACGACTTCCTCTGGTACCGCAGCCCCCCCACTGCCACCGTGTCCCTCTGTGTGACCCCACTGCCACCGTGTCCCTGTGTGTGACCCCAGTGTCGCCACCTCCCTGCACCCCTCATCCCGGTGCCGTCCCAATGCCGCCGTGTCCCTGCACACGATCCCGGTGCCGTCCCAGTGCCACCACATCCCCTCCCACCTCATCCCAGTGCCCCCACGTCCCCGTGCACGACCCCACTGCAGTCCCAGTGCCACCCCAGTGCTGCCACGTCCCTGCACCCCTTACCCCAGAGCCATCCCAGTGCCACCCTGTCCCTGTGCAAGACCCCAATGCCATCCCAGTGCCACCGCGGTGCCACGATGTCCCTGCCCACCTCATCCCACTGCCATCCCAGTGCCGTCGTGTCCCTGTGTGTGACCCCAGTGCCATCCCAGCGTCGTCCCATTGCCACCATGTCCCTCCCACCGTGTCCCCGTGCATGATCCCACTGCAGTCCCATTGCCACCACAACCCTGCCCCCCTCATCCCAGTGCCATCCCAATGCCACCATGTCCCAGTGCATGACCCCAGTGCCATCCCAGTGCTACCCTAGTGCTGCCATGTCTCTGCTCACCCCATCCTGGTGCCATCCCAATGCCACCACGTCCCTGTGCATGACCCCAATGCCATCCCAGTGCCACCGCAGTGCCATCCTATCCCTGCCCACCTGATCCCAGTGCCCCTATGTCCCTGTGCATGACCCCAGTGCAATCCCAGTGCCACCCTATCCCTGCCCCCCTCATCCCAGTGCCACCCTGGTGCCACCATGTCCCTGTGCATAACCCCAGTGTCACCACGTCCCTGCACCCCTCATCCCCGTTCCACCATGTCCCCGCATATGACCCCAGTGCCACTTCAGTGCCACCATGTCCCTGTGCATGATCCCAGTGCCAGCCCAGTGCCACCATGTCCCTCCCACCTCATCCCAGTGCCACCCCGGTGCCACCATGTCACTGTACCCGATCCCAGTGCCACCACACCCCTGCCCACTTTACCCCGACGGCCCCACTCTTGCTGGGCTCACACCATGGGGTGCTGAACCCCCCTCACCCCCCCGCAGTGATTTCGGCTATTACCGCCCCGAGAACCAATCTGTGTGCGTGGAGCAGCCCGAGCTGAAGGGCCACGACTTGGAGTTCTGCCTCTACGGCCGCCGCGAGCTGCTGCGCACCAGCGGGTACAACCCCAATCCTACACCTCGGGGGGGGGGGCCGGGGGGGGGTCCTGGGGGCTCACAGCACATCTCCCCCCCCCTCTCCACCCCCCATTTTGTTCCAGGTACCGCAAGATTCCTGGGGACAAATGCAGTGGAGGGGAGAGCCCCAGCAGGGAGGAGACAGACATGAAGAAGAAGTGCACCAGCACTCTGCTGAGCCCCGGGCAGCTGGTGGGTGCCCCCCTTCCACCCCGACGTGGCTTTGGGGTGTGCTGACCCCATGGGGTGACGGCGTGCTGTCCCCGCAGGCGGCGTCCCCCGACCCCACACCCATCGTGCTGGCCGTGGTGGCCGTGCTGCTCGTTAGCGCCGTGGCCGGCGTGCTGCTCGTTAAGAAATACGTCTGCGGTGGGAGGTGGGTCCCAGCTTTGGGGTCCCCGTGGCTCTGTGGGCTCCCGGGGGGTTTGTAGGGTCCCCGTGGCTTCGGGGATCCCCCTGCTTGGAGAGTCCTCGTGGTCCCCGTGGAGCCTCTCAGTGGCTTTGGGGTGCCCATAGTCCCTATAACTGGGGGGGCTCTGTGGGTCCCATGGGGTCTTTCCATGGCTTTGAGAGGTCCCCATGGCTTTGAGGGGTCACCCATGGCTTTGAGGGTCTGTGTGACTTGGGGGCTCCCCATGGCTTTGTGCTCCCTATATCTTTATAGGGTTCTTCTGGCTCTATAGGGTTTCCATGGCATCGGGGTCCCTATGGCTGGGGATTTCTGTGGTCCCCATGGGGTCTCTGTGACTTTATGGGGTCCCCAGGGGGTCTCCGTGGCTTTGGGTTCCCCATGGCTTTTTGGGGTCCCTCTGGCTCAGAGGTCTTCATGACTTTATGGAGTCCCCATGGCTGGGAGGGGTCCTCGTGGTTCTGTGGGGTCTCCATAGCTTTATGGGGTCCCTGTGGCTGGGGGGGGCATCCCTGTGGCCCCCAGGGAGTCCCCACGGCTTTGGGTTCTTATGAAGTCCTCATGGCTTGGGTGTCCCCATGGGCTTTGTGGATTCCCCGTGGCTTTTTGGGGGGGGTCCCCATGCGCTCCCCTTGGCTGCCGGCTTCCCACAATCACTATGGGATCTCCGTGCCGTTATGGGTTCCTGGGAGCGCCTGGGAGCTCTGCGTGGCTTTGTGGGGTCCCCACATCTCTGCCCCCCCCCCAGGTTCCTGGTCCATCGTTACTCCGTGCTGCGGCAGCACGCTGAGGCCAGCGGCGCTGAGGGGCTGGAGACAGCAGACCCCCCCTCACCACCCTACAAGGGGGGGTACCACGACGACTCGGATGAGGTGAGCCCCCCCACACACACACACCATGAGGACCCCCCCCCCGGGTTGGGGTCCCTGCAGTGACGCTCCCCTCTCCCCCCAGGACCTGTTGGAGTAGCGGCGGCGCTGGGACGGCACAGAGCTGCGCTGGGGGGCAGGCAGGGCTGGGGGGGCTGTGCTGCGGGGGGGGCACACAGCAGCACGGTGGGAGTCCATCCGAAGGGTTCTTTGCAGCCGGGGGGGGTCAGTTTGCTCTTATTTCTTTTGTTTTCCCCTTGATTTTGTTCTTTTTTTTGGGGGGGGGGGAGGAGGGGGGGTTATTTCCCTTTTTAGGGGGGGTATTTGGTATTTTTATGGGTTTTTGTCTTTTTTTTTGCTCTTTCCCCTTGGTTCCCCCAGGCTGCAGGGCTGTGACCCCCCCACACCCTATTTGATGGAGCTGCCCCCCCCTTGGGGTGTGCCCTCCCCCCCAGCCCAGCATGGGGACCCCCCATGCAGCAGCACATGAGATGCAGGGGGTGGGGGCCCCCCCATTCTCCAAAGCAATACGCTGCTGGGGGGGTACCTCCCAGCCCGCCCCCCCCGGGCTGCCCTTGGCCGAGGGAAACGTAGCAATAATGAATTCAGGCTTGAAGCTTTTTAACAAGGGGCTGGGGGGGGGGGCGGGGAGGGGGGGCTGTGTGTCCCTGTCCCATTCCCCCCCCCCCCCAGCTCTGCTTTCACCCCGCCATGTTTCAGTCCCAGCACTGTCACTGTCTCCTTACACTGGAAATCCCCTTCCATGGGATGGGGTGGGGGGGGTGGGCAAGATTTCGTGCCCCCCCCCCCCCACCCCACAGTATAGGGGTGTGTGCAGGGGGGGCTGCTTGCATGCGCTTCTGCAGCGCCGCAGTGGGGCCGGTGCATGCCCCCCCCATAGGGAGATGCCATAACCCCCCTGCCCCCCCCCTCCCCCCCCCCAACTCAGAGCTGGGTGGTGGCAGGGTTGGGGGGGGGGGTGTGGGGGGGGGCCATGTAGAGCTCTGTAAATAAACCCGGACGTGTGATAACTTTATACCGGCATTTTTCTGTATATTTGCAATATTTTGGGTTCTTAGAAATAATAAAGGCGAAATGGACCCTGTGTGAGCAGCTGTGTGTGGGGGGGGGGGGGGGGGGCACCCAATGGGGAAGGGGGTTTGGGGGGGGGGGGGGTGATTAAAAATTCCATCGTTTATTGCAGATTAAGGCAACGCACCGTGGGCACACAACACATCCATGCACGTAGAAAAATAACTTGGGGGGGGGGGGGACACCCAGGACCCCCCCTTGGCCCCCCCCCCCACTCCTTGCTGCGAAGGGACAGCACAGCCAGGGGATGGAGGAGAGACATGCGGGGTCCTGGGGCCAGGATAACACAGCGGGTGGGAAATGCCCCCCCCCCACCCATCCTGGGACCCCCAAAAATCCCAATTTCCATTGGGGGGGGGGGGGGCTGGCAGTGAGTGGCTGAGATTTACCCGTGACCTCAGGGCAGAGGTCGGTACCTGTGTGTCCCCAGGTGTCACCCGGGGGTTTGGGGGTGGGGGGGGGGGTGGACATGGGGTCAGGGCTGGGAGGGTGGGGGGGGCCCGGGGGGGTCGGGGCTGGGGGGTGCAGGCTGTGGTTTGATGCCGTGAGCCTTCATGTAGGAGATGAACTGCTCGGGGATCTCAGCCAGCACGTCCTTGGCCAGGCGTGCCATGCTCAGCACCTGGCTGCCCCCCCGGTCCGTGTAGTCGCGGAAGGGGACAAACTGTGGGGGGGGACGGGGCACAGGATGGGGAGTTTGGGTGTCCCCATGGCCTGGAGCACACCCCTGTCCCACTGTGTCCCCATATCTCAGTGCCCCCCCCCCATGTCTTGGATTACCCCATATCCCACTGCATCTCCAGGCCATGATCCCGTCCTTCCCCCCCATCCCTCCGTGCCCCCCCCAGTCCCAGTACCCCCCCATCCCACTGTACCGCCCCCAGCCCCACTGCACCCCATAACCCAGCACACCTCCCCCATCCCCCCATCCCCACACTGGGCCCAGCAGTGGCACCCCATCCTGGTGCCGCTGGGAGGGGTCTGTGGGGGGGTGGGCAGGGTGGGCACCCTCTACCAAAGTACAGGGCTGGGGGGGTCCCATACCTGCACAATGTCCCTCTCAGCCACCTTCCCACGGGAGGAGATGCGGATGTCATCCCCGTCCAATTCCACCATGGCTGCAGGGAGAGGTGGGGGGCTGAGTGCTATCAGCCCCCCCCAGACAGCAGGGACCCCTCGGGGGGAGCACAGCCTCACCGTCAAACTCAGCCTGGCCGACCCCCACAATGATGATGGACATGGGGAGCTTGGCTGCCTGGAGGGGGGGAATAGTGAAAACATATGGGGTGACACTGCCTCTGGGCACCCATGGATCCGTGGGGTGCCATGGGGTGCCGTGGGGTCCCCCCCCAGTGGCAGCACCCCCCCCTTAGTGCCGCCCCGGTGCTGTGTGCCACGTGGGGGCTGCGCTGCGTGGGCACGGCTGTGCGCATGGTGCTCGGGGCCGTGACGTGATGTGTGGGTGCATCCCGCTCTGGGGCTGAGATGTGCAGCCCTTTGGGGCTGCTCTGCCCCCCCTCCCCACCCCTGGTGGCACAGCATGCATCACACATCCCCCCCCACCCCCCCCACCCAAACACGGGGACAGCAGCCCCACATCCTTCCCCCGCCCCCTGACCCCAAACGGAGCTCTGCCGCCTCTGCTCTCCCCTGGAGCACCCCATGCACCCAGCTGGATGCTGCACCTCCATGTTTTGGGGTACCCCAATAAACCACAACCAAGATAGCGGTCCTGCACCTCAATATTTGGGGCATAACGTGTCCTTAATTGGCTCTTGCATCCCAATACTTGGGGCACCCCAATACCTGGGGCACCTCACGCCCCCAGCTGAGCCTTCCACCCCAATGTTCTCAGACACCCCATGCCCCCCAGTTGGATCCTACACCCCAGTACTTGGGGCACCCCATACCCCCAGCTGGGCGCTGCCCCCCTGGGGGGCTCAGGACACCCCCTCATGGCAGCACTCACATTGACGATGGCCTCCTTGGTCTGTGCCATGTCCGAGATGACCCCATCGGTGATGATGAGCAGCACGAAGTACTGCGATCCATCCGGCACAGCCGCTGCTGAGCTGCAGGACCAGCATTGAGCACAGGGTGTGGGTCGGGCATCCCCCCCACCCCCCCACCAGGACCCTCCCCCTATTACCGGGCCACATGGTTGACCACAGGGGCGAAGTTGGTGGGGCCATAGAGCTGAACGCTGCGCAGGCTGCGGTGGTAAGCCTCCAGGATGCCCTCAATGCCACTGCACGATGGGTTGGCCGCGTCACCATTCTGCGGGATGTGATGGGGTGATGGGGGACGATGGCATCCGGGTGACGAGGGACACTGTGAGCCGGTCCCAATGGGAGGGAGGGGAGGGGGGGGTCTCACCAGTGGGAACTCGTGGGACACGCGCCCATCGGGTGGGATCTTGGCGCCGAAGCCGAGCGCGGGGAACATCTTATCGCTGTCGTAGTCCTGGATGATCTCCCCCACCGCCCTCAGCGCCATGGTGTAGGCGTTGAGCTGGTAGGGGCTCAGGTAGTGCAGGGAGGTGGACTGCGAGGGGTTGCCTGCATCCAGGGTTGAGGATAAGGGGGGGGGGGGGTGTCAGCTTGTGGGGTCGTGGCCCACCCCCCTCACCATGCGCACCCATCACCGGGGGGTGTACCGCCCACTGCCAGCACCCACCGTTGGATGCAGTGAAGTCGATGGCCACCGTGAAGTTGATTTGGGTCCTGGGAGGGGGGAAACCCCTTGTGAGGATGGGGAGATGGAGGGGGACCCCCCGCTCCCCCCACACCTCCCAGGTCCACATGGGCGATGTGCCCCAACCCACAGCTCCCACTCCTGGAACCCCACCGGGGCCACCGCCACCACCGCATGGATGGGAGCATCACGGCTCACCCGCCCCGGATGTAGTCCAGGAATGTGTGGTCGGACTCCACGGCGAAGGACAGCAGTGTCACCTATGGGGACAGCAGGCTGAGCGGGACGGGGGCCACGCACCGCGCCCCGCGCTCACCCAGCCCTCACCGTCCCCGAGTTCAGGTACTTCTTCTTCTTCATCTTCTTCCGGGGGTTCACCACCTGCGGAAGGCAGAGGATGTGGGGCACGGCGGCACGGAGCACCCAGAGGTGCACCCCGGGGGCTGTCACACCCGTGGGTGATTCCTCGGGGGGCGGCGCAGGACCCAAGGGTGCAGAGCGGGGGTGGCTGCAGTGGGGGCACAGCACCCATCTCCACGCCCCCTCCTCACCTCGTAGACGTTGAACTGGCTCTGCCCCCGCGCCAGCTCCCGGTAGCTGGTGGTGAACTCACCGATGAAGTCGTGGCTGTAGGGCAGGGGGTGTCACCGTCACCTTGGGCAGGGATGGGGAGGTGGCCCCACTGCCCCCCAGCTCACCTGCCATCACGATCCCAGTCGTACACCTCCACCTTGATGGCTCTGTAAGGAATGGGGGGGTCATGACTGGCACCCAAAAGCACAACCCTGCACACCTCCTTCCCCACGAGATCGTGTTGATCCCTCTGTGGGGGCTTTTCTCCTTCCTCCTCCTCCTCCTCCTCCTCCTCGGCCGGTTTCGGTGGGATATTTTTATCCACTGTTGCCACAGCAACGTCCGACACGGGGCTGAGGCGGCAGCGCGACGCCGAGCCACCAACCGGCACCGGGGGCTCAACCGGGCGGGCAGCGGGGAGGACCCATCGCAGGGATGGAGAGCCCAAGGCAGGCGGGTACCACCGAGATGAGAGGGGAAGAGGGTACAGAGCGGCACCCCCACCGCCACGGGGTACCATAGAGATGAGGGGAAGAGGGCACAGAGCAGTGCCGCCTGGAGGACCGCGGCGCTCACCGGTCGTAGTCGCCGTTGCAGAGGGCGCGCACCGGGATGGCGAAGGCCGGCCAGACGGGGTTCAGCGTGTTCCTCATCACCTCCGTCTTGTGGCAGATGGTGAAGCTGTGGGGGGGGCGCGGGGGGGCAGGGATGTCACCCCATGGCCAACACGCATCACTTTGGTAGGGGGGAGGGGTGGTGGAGACCTGCCCTCAGTGCCACCCCTATGTGTGGGGGTGGTTCTGTGCCTCCCCCTTGGGGGGGGGGGGGTGGGAGGTAGGGTTGTACTTTCCCCCCCACCCCCCCAATCTCATGTTTTGGGGTACTCACGTCCCGTCCTCATTGCTGCGGTAGAAGACCATGAAGGGGTCGGATTTGCCAAAGAAATCCTTCTTGTCCAGTTTGTTGGCACAGAACTGCAGCGTGGCCACGTCCTGCGGCACAGGGGGGGGTACCAAAGGGATCCCCAGTCTATGGGCACCAAATGGGACACCCCCCCTCTGTGGGCATGGGGGGTTCCATGGGAGCAGCCAGGATGTGGCTCTCTCATCATCCTCACCCATGTGGAGGAAGGCCCCAGGCACAGCCACAGAGCTCTCAGCCCCCCCTTTCCCTGTGACCTCCCCCGTGGAACAAGATGGAGAGGGGGGGGTTCCAAAACCATCCCCGACCTCCCCCAGCTCTCACCCTGCAGTTTCCCAGCTCCTCAGCCAAGAGGATGATGGTGCCACACTTCTTGCCCGGGATGCCCCTATGGGACAGGCGGTGAGGGGGGGCACATAGTGACACGTGTCCCCATCGGGGGGGGGGCACCCCAATGCTCACCCATTGGACATGGCTGGTGCCGGCTTCCTGCTGCGGGGGTGCGCGGTAACCGTCCCCATCCTGCGGGGACACACAGTGGGGTGGGGGGAGGGCAGCCCCCAGCGGGACCCCGGGTAGGGGCAGCTCAGGGTGGGGGGGAAGGGGGGGTCAGCACAGAGCTGTGCTGTCCGCACTGCGCTCTGCTCTCCATCCCAGACACCACCAGGATGTGAGATAAGGACCTTCCATCGTCACCATCACCCGCGGGACGCCGGGCACAGCCCCCCCCCCCCTCCCACCCCCCCCAGCCCTGCTCACGTCAGCGGCTTCTCCAGGCGGCTGCCGGACGAGCCCACGATTTCACCCAGCGTGCAGAAGGCCTGGCCCAGGAAGTCCTGCAGAGAGAGGGGTCACCACCGCAGCCCCATCCCATCCCCATCCCATCCCCATCTCCATCCGCTATCCCCAGCCCTATCCCCATCTCCATCCCCATCTGCCATCCCCCATTCCATCTCCATTCCCACCCCATCCCATAGCAGCAGTGCCACACTCACGTGCTTGGAGAGGTCGGGACTTTTGGAGTCCACATCGTACCTGCGGGATGGATGGGAGCGCGGCAGTGGGGCACAGCGGGGATGGGGTGAGGGGGACTGCGCCCGGGGTGGGGTCACAGCAATGGGGATGGAGATGGGAGAGGGATGGGAGACCAAAGGGGATGGGAACGGCGGATGGGAATAGGAAATAGGGATGGGGAGGGGGCCGCGCCGCGCTGCGATGGGCTGGCAGCACTCACAGGTCGAAGCGCAGATTCTGCTTCTCCTCGAAGAAGTAATTGAGCACAAACTTGCGCACGAAGTCGGGGTTCAAGGAGTTGTCGATGACCTCAGTGCGGCCAAACTGGGGCAGCGCCGTCAGGGGGGGCAGCGCCAGGTGCCCCTTTGTGCAGCCGCGGGGGCAGCCCACCCACCCGCTCATTACAGCCCGAGCCCCTCAATTAACCAGCCGCTAATTACAGGGCACGCGGCCGGGGGCGGGAGCGGGGCTGCAAAGCTGGGGGAGGCTGGGCGTGCTGATTGGCCACCTGCCCTGCGCCCCAACACGCGGGTTGGCCGGCTGCCCGGCCCCCCAACGTGCTGATTGGTTGGTTGAGCGGTACCCCAACGTGCTGATTGGACAGCAACCCAACGTGCTGTTTGGCTGGCTGGATGGCACCCCGACATGCTATTGGCCGCAGCACGGGGCCGGCACTCACCTCCCGCCACTGCTTGGTGTCCGGTCCCTGGGTGTAGAGGACACACACTGGGGACAGAGGTGGTGCTGCTCAGCGCTGGGCCCCCCCGGCCCCCCGAAACCCCCCCCGGCCCCACTCACATGGGTCAGATTTGGAGAAGGTGTCCTTGTCCAGGAGCTGCCTGTGGGGAGAGGGGAAACTGAGGCACGGGGGGGGCACACAGGTGTGAGTTGGTGCACACAGTCTGAGTGTGTCGGTGCACAGCCGGAGCTGCAGTGGCTTTGGGGAGTTTCTCTGCTCCCCGATGGAGTGGGAGGAAAATAGGTCGGAGCGGCCGCAGGCAGCACAGCCGGGGGGGCACACAGCGGGGGGGGGGGGGGGCGCGCCCGGGAATCCCCACCCCAAACATTGAATCCTGAACTCAGCCTGCATGAGCGGCTTTGGGGTCCCCGGGGGTGGGATTGAGGCAGAGAGGGGCAGTGTGCCCCCCCCCCCCCCCCCGCCCCCTCCCCTGCAGTGAGCGCAGTGTCAGCATGGGGGGGGGCGCCGGGTGGCAGCGGGCATAGGGCAGGGGGGGATGCAAGGGGAGAGGGGGGCATGGAGAGGAGCTCGGGGTGGGGGGCATAGGGGAGATGGGGCAGACCCCGTCCTGCTACCTCCCAGTGCCCCCCCAACCCCACTGCCCTTTTCTCTCCCAGTGCCTCCCAGTGCTCCCCACAGCACCCCACAGTGCCCCTCGCTGCTCCCCAGTAGTTCTCAGTGCCTCCCGCAGCCCCGGGCCCCCATGCAGCCCCCGGGTACCCCCCCACCATCCACCCCTGTGCTCTTCATTCCCCAGCACCCCCCAGTGACCCACAGCCACCACCCCCACATGGCTCCCCCGGTGCTGCCCAGCACCCTATGGTGCCCTACAGCTGCAGCCACCTCCGCTCTCCCAGTGCCCCCACAACCCCTGGGTGTCCCCCCCCCCCAATGCATTACATCCTCTGTGCTCCCCAGCTCCTTCCAGAACATCCCAATACCCCACAACAACCACATCTGCTCCCCCAGAGCCTCCCGGTACCACACACCGAGTGCTCCCCAGTGCCCCCATTACCTCCCAGTGCTCCCAGTTCCACGCACCCCAAGTGCTCCCCGGTGCCCCACACTGCATACACTCGGAGCGCTCCCCGGTGCCCCCATTACCCCCCAGTGCTCCCAGCTCCGCGCACCCCAAATGCTCCCCAGTGCTCCCAGTGCCTCTCAGCACCACACGCCTGCAGTCTCCTCCATTCCCCAATGCCTCCCAGTGCCCCCAGTGCCGCTCACCGTGGGTGCTCCCCACTGCCTCCCAGTGCCCCCCAATGCCTCACACCTGCAGTCTCTCCCACTCCCCCACTGCCTCCCAGCGCCACACACCTCCACCCTCCTCCATTCCCCACTGCCTCCCCGCGCCCCGCACCCCTCTCCTACCTGCAGGACACCGTCAGCTCCACCTTGGTGGCCGGGACGCAGCCGCCGCCGCCCGCCCGCAGCCCCCCCAGCCCCGCCATGCCCCGCACCGCCGCCGCCGCCGCCGCCGCCGCTCCCGGGGCCGTCCCGGCGCTCTCGGGGCTCCCGGTGCTCCCGGTACAGCGCTGCCGCAGCGCCGCCGCCCCGGGGCTGCCCCCGGAGCCTCCCGCGAGCCCGCCCCGGTACGGCCCCCGCGCCGCCCCCGCGCCGCCCCCAGTAGCGCCCAGTGCTCCCAGTGCCGCCCCCACCACCACCCAGCGCTCGCCGTGCCGCTCTGCAGCAAGCCCAGGACCGCCCAGTGCTCCCAGTGCCACCCCACTGCATCCCCAGTATCTCCCAGTGCCATCCCCTGTATCACCCAGTGCTCCCAGTGTTGTCCCCTGCATCACCCAGTGCTCCCAGTGCCACCCCGGCACACCTCCAGGGTCACCCAGAGCTCCTCACGCCAACCCAGCCTTGCCCAGTGCTCCCAGTGCCACCCCACTGCATCTCCAGTATCTCCCAGTGCCACCCCCCATCACCCAGTGCTCCCAGTGCCGCCCTGCTGCATCCCAGTACCACTCAGTGCTCGCAGTGCCACCCCATTCTGCCTCCCGCATTCCCAGTGCTCCCAGTGCCACATCCCCACTATCACCCCATGATCCCCACCCCACCACCCACATCCCCCTGCACTGCTGCCCCTCAGTGCCTCCCAGTGTGCCCAGTTCCCCCCCCACCCCACCCCCGTGCTCAGGGTGCTCCCCGGTGCCCACAGTGGGGCTGCACTGAGCCCATGGGTGACATACCTGTGCCCCACGGGTGACACGTTCCTCCATGGGTGGCCCACATCTCCCACGTGGGCATCTCCATGTCCCCACGTGTGGGTTTGGTGCCACGGGTGACACCTCCGTGCCATGTCCTGCTGGGTGACATCTCTGTGCCCAGAGGTGACACCTCCACGTCCCACAGGTGATGCCTCCGTGCCCCACGTGTGACACCTCTGTGCCAATCTCCGTCCCCAGGGTTGACACTTCCCCACACCACGTGTGACCCCCCTCTGTCCCTATGGGTAACGTAACATCTCTGCATCCACGTGACATCTCCACACCCTATGGGTGACACCTCCACACCCCACAGGTGGTATTTGTGGGTGACACCTCTGTGCCAACGGGTGATATCTGTGCCCTCAGGGCTGACAGCTCCACATCCCTACGGGTGACATCTCTGTGTCCCTGTATGATACCTCCATGTCCCATGGGTGACACCACTCTGTCCCTACCCGTGACACCTCCATGCCCTATGGGTGACATCTCCATGTCTCCAAAGGCGACACCTCTGTGCCCCACAGATGACATCTCCAAGCCCCCACAGGCACCATCTGTGTGCCCCTACACACGAAACCCCCACGCCCTGTGGGTGACACCTCTGTGTGTGTGTATAGGGAACACTTCCACGCCCCTGTAGGTGACATTTCCATGTCCCCAGAGGTGACGCCTCCACGCCCCATGGATGACACCTCTGTGTTCCCACCCCACACACCACCACCACACCACTCCGTGCACGCTTTTATTCCCAACGTCACCCAGCAGGGACAGCTTTGAGCACTTTGACATCATCCAGCGGCCGGTCCTGCGCGTTGGTTTCCACCATGCCCACCCTGCCCAGCACCCCGATGCCTTGGCACACGCGCCCAAAGATGGTGTGTTTGCCATCCAACCACTGCGCCGGCGCCAACGTGATGAAGAATTGGCTGCCGTTGGTGTCCGGCCCTGCGTTGGCCATGGCCAGGATGCCAGCACCTGGGGATGGATGGAGGGAGGAATGGATGGAGATATGGATGGGATCGGTGTTTTTTTAGGGTTTTTTTTTTTTCCTTTTTGAGACATAAAGGTGGGGTTTGGGGACTGAGATCTCACCGGTGAACTTCAGCTCAGAGTGCAGCTCGTCCTCAAAGTGTTTGCCGTAGATGGAGGCACCGCCACGGCCTGTGGGCAAGGAGATCAGCAGGGGGTCGTGGCCCCACACCACGGGATCCCCGCTGTAGGGCTGGGGAGGTTCTGGTGGCCCCAGCACTGAGATAAGGGTCCCAGTGTCCCTGTTAGGGGGCTGAGGGTCTTCGTGTTCCCACTGTGGGACTGGGGATGTTGATGATCCCATCACAGGGCTGAGGGTCCCAGTGTTCCCATCATGAAACTGGAGGGTCCGGCATCCCTGTTAAGGGGCTGAGGGTCCCAGTGTCCCCATTGTGGAGCTGGGGGGTCCTGATAACCACATTATAGGGCCAAGGGTACCAACGTCCCCCTTACAGGGCAGCGGTCCCACTGTCCCCATCCTAAGGCTCAGGGTCCCAGCGTCCCCATCATGGAGCTGCGGGTCCTGACGATCCCATCAGGGGGCTGAGGGTCCCAGTGTCCCCATGACGGGACAGGGAAGGCCGTGCTGTCCCAGGAGGGGCTGTGGGGTCCCTGCACTCACCGGTGCCGGTGGGGTCTCCTCCCTGCACCATGAAGTCCCGGATGACGCGGTGGAAGCGGGTGCCGTTGTAGTACCCGCGGCGGCACAGCTCAGCAAAGTTCTTGCAGGTTCGTGGTGCGTGGCGCCAGTACAGCTCCAGCACCAGAGTGCCCATCCTGCCCACAGCACCACAGCGTCAGCATCGGGGGGCTGAGGAGATGGGGAGACTGTGTGGTACGGGGAGGGGGGGGCCAGGGGTTGGGGCAGGGAGAGCATGGAGTGAGGGGGGGAACCCGGGGGTTCTGGGAATGGGGTTGGGAACCGGGGGAGATGCCGGTATTGGGAACTGGGGGTGGTCGTAGAGCCGCGGGTGGGAACTGAAGGGAGCTCCGGTACCGGAGGGGTTCCCAGGGGCACGCAGAGAGCGGGGCGGGGGAAACCGGGGGAGGAGGGGGGTGGAGGAGGGCAAAAGGGGGTCCTGGTAGCAGCATCTGGGAACGCGAACCCCTGGGGGTCCCGGCACCGGGGGGGGGGGGGGGAATTGTGAGAGCGGGGAGGAGGGACCCAAAGGGGTCCCGGTACCGGAAGGACGTCCCAATACCGCGTGAGGGGAACCCGGCGGGCCCAGCAGAGAAGGAGAGGGGAGGCAGAAGGGGGTCCCGGTACCGGAGTGAGGGTTTCAGGGGCACCCTTAAACCGGGGGGTCCGGTACCGAGCGCGGAGGCCCGTGGGGTTCCCGCCTCTTACGTAGTCTCCATGGAGACGGTGGGCGGCTGCCAGGAGTCAGGCGGGACGGCGGCCATGCTGCTGCGCCGCTATTGCTGCCGGCGCCGGAAGCGGCACCTCGGCGTTTCCGGTGACACGCCCCCTCCCCGCCGACGGCCAATGGGCATCGCGCAGGGTTTGGGGGCGGGGCCAATCGGCGCGGCGGGCGGGAGCGCGCGGCGCCATTGTGGGGCCGGAGGGAGAATTCGAACGGGCGAAGCGCTCCGCCCCCCCCGGCCGGACCTCCCCGGAGCGCCGAGCGGGAGCCGGGCGGTGAGAGCCGCGGTGCGGGGCCGGGAGCCGCGGGATGGGGCCGAGAGCCCCAGGTGTGGGGTGGTGTTCCGCTGGGATGGGGGAGTGGGGCTGAGACCCCCCGTTTTGGGGCTGCGGGGCCCAGTAGGGCTTGGGATGTGAAGGGTACGGGGCTGGGATGGGGGCGAAGGGCTGCGATCCCCTTTTTGGGGCTGGAGGCCCTCCAAGGGTTGGGGAGGGGGACCTCCGAGTGTGGGGCTGGGAGCATCCCCTGTGTGGGATTGGGGTTCCACTGGGATGGGGGGGCTGGGGCCTCCCTTTTGGGGCTGCGGTGTGGTAGGGTCGGGTGTGGGTGCGGGGCTGCGGCTGCTTGGGATGGGGGCTGGGACACCCCAGGGTTTGGGACCCATAGGGTTCAGGGTGTGGGGTCGGACCCCCGGCGTACAGCTCTGTGGTCCCCTGGGATGGGGCCGTGGGGTGCAGGGCTGCCCCCCCAGCAGTGGGTCTGCCCCCCCCGGTGCTCGGGCTCATCCCGCCCTGCGTGCTGCCCCGTGCTGTCCCCGTGGCCACAAAGCCCCGTTGTGCCCGGTGCTGGCAGAGCTGTCCCCAGCGGGCGCTGTGCCCGTAGTGGGGACGTTGTGGGGGGGGCCGTGGGGTCACCCCTGCTTGCACCCAGGTCACCTATGGGCTCCGGCGCCGCTCGCTGACCGGGTGTGATGATGGAGGAGCGAGGTAGGGCGGCTGTTCCCAACACGGGGACCCCCTCTGTGTCCTCCAACCCGGGGACCGGAGGCCCCCTATGTGTCCCCCACACGTCCCCCCCGCATCGCCCCCAGATGTCCAATTCATCACCGAGGAGAAGTTCGACTTTGGCGTCCTGTCCCCTTCTGACAGGTGAGACGGGGACACGGGTGACATAACAGCGTGTGCCCACACGCGTGGCCAGGTGTCAGCCCGTGCTATGTCACCTGCTGCCCGCTGTGGGGCTCCTGGGCAGGGCTAATGCCGCCCTTCACCCCCAGCCGTGAGGATGATGACGATGACGAGGAGCCCCCGGGGGGCGCAAACGGGCGCTGGAGCCCCCTGAGCGGGGCCGGGCTGGAGGAGATGGTGCGTGAGGCCACGCGCCTGGCAGCGCAGCTGCAGCAATGCCAGCTGTCCCCGCTGCCCCCCGGCCAGGGGAGGGGCAGCCCCCGCAGCCCCCGCCGTGAGACCTTCGTGGTGAAGGACAGCCCCGTGCGGGCGCTGCTGCCCACCGTGCCCGCCGCCGGCGTCCCCAAGGTGGGTGGTACCGCAGGGGGGTGGGGAGGGGGCACGGCCGTGGTGCGGGGTGCAGTCTGCATCCCTGTGCCCCCCCCCTCTTACAGGAGTCCCCCCGCTCTCACCCCCCGGCGTCACCCAGGGGAGCCCCCAGCAGCAGGGGGACCCCGAGCCAGAGTGGTTCCCCCCGGCCGTGCCCACCCCGGGGGGCTGTGGCGCGGGGCAGGTCCGAGCCCCTCCGTGCAGGGACAGCAGGTAATGGGGTGGGGATGGGGACAGCCCACCCCATGGGGTACCCGCACCACGGGGACACCATTGGGAACGCGTACAAGGACCGTGCCCCCCCAACCCCACCATTTCTCCCAGCTCAGCCAAAGCTGAGGAGCAGCACTGCCACCCCCCCGACCCGCACACCCCGTGCCAGGACCACCACCACTGCCACCACCGCCCCCAGCAGCCGCCCCCCCCCGCCTAGCGCCATCCCCAAACCCCCCGGCCGGGCTGCGACATCGGGGACTGCACCAGGTGGGAGGGGACCCCCCCGGACCAGCACAGCTGCACCCAGAGGTAAGGATGGGGGCCGTCCCCTCTGACAGCGTGGGACCGCCCCGTGCCTCAGTTTCCCCACACGTACTCTCCCCCAGGTGCACCCCTCGGGGGGGGGGCTGGCTCCAGGTGCAGACTTGGCCCCCCCAGCAGCCGCCTGCAGCCCCCCCGCAAGACGGCAGCCAGCAGCACCCCGCGGTGACAGCATCGCCCACCTGGGGAAACTGAGTCACGGGGAAGGGGGGAGCACAGTGAGACCCCCCCGAGGGAGGAGGCAGAGGCTCAGGTCGGGTTTTGCTTTAATTACAAAAGGTCACACCAGCAGTAGGAAACCCCCCCGGCCCACCCGCCCTGCGCACCCAGGGGTCCCCCCCCCCCACCTCGCATCCTGCACCCAGCCCTATGGCACCGCCTGAGCCTTGCCTTGGGGAGGGGGACACACCATGGCATCCACACCCTCCAACTGCCCCCCCCAGTGCCACAGCACAGCCGAGCAAGGGTGGCAGCTGTGTGCCCCCCCCGTCCCCCTCCTGGGGGGGCTGGCATGCTGTGGGGGGGCCCTATATCCTTTTTTTTTTTTTCTTTTTTTTTTTTTTTTGTATTTTTCATGTATTTTTTAAATAAAACCCTCCATGGGGCGGCGGTGCTGCGGGCAATTCCTGGGGTACCCCATGGCACTGGGAGGGGGGCACCCAATGCCACACAGCTGCCCCATACCCTCTGGGGGGGAGAGGGGGGGGGGGCAGGCAAATCCCTGCTGACTGCAGGGTCCAAAGTGCAATGGGGGCTGCGTGCCCCCCACCCTGTACCACCCTCTGCCCACCCCCCTCCCCCGCTGTCCCTGGCGGTGGTGGTCCCCGTTAGATGGAGGTCTCGTCGCTCCTGCCAGGGGGGTGGGCACAAAGGGAGGGGGGGGGGGTAAAACGAGACAGACGGATGCGTGATCACGGGGGGGGCCGGGGGTGCAGGTGCCCACCACGGTCACAGCACCCAGCGCCCACCCAGACAGACAGAGATGGAGAGGGTTGGGGGAGGGGAGTGCACCCCCCCCCCCCCCGGACCCCCACATGTTAATGAAGAAAATTAAAAAACAGAAATCTGGGTTGGGGGGGGGAGGAGAGAAGAGCAGGGTTAGTGCAGAGTCTCCCTGGTGCAGCTTATGGGGACAGAGCCAACCCCCACCCATGGGTGTCCCATGGGCCCCACGCACCCGAAGGGCACCCAATGGGAACCCAACGAATACCCAATAGAAACCCAATGAGCACCTAATGGAAACCCCATGGGAACCCACTGGGAATGCAGTGGGAAACCAATGAGTACCCAATGATTATCCAGTGGGAACTCAATAGGAACCCAATGGGAACCCGAAGAGAATCCACTGAGTATCCAATGAATATCCAACGGGAACCGAATGGGAACCCACACAGTACCCAAACAGGAACCCAATGAGTACCCTGTGGGCACCCAGAGCCATACAACGGGCAGCTGATGAGCACCCAATGGTGCCCATGTACCCAACGGGCACCCTCACACCCAGCGGGCACATTTCCACCTGATGAGCACCCACGGGGCGCCCAACCGCTGTCCTTACACTCAGTGGGGACCCAATGGGAACCCTCACACGCAATGGGGACCCAACGGGCACCCCGGCACTCCATTAGCACCCCCTATTCACTGTAGCACACGCAGGGCATCCGATGGGCACCCCAGCCCCTAAGAACCCCCCCCTCCCCGCACCCTGGGGACCCCCCCGCAGCCCCCTGCCCATCTCCCAGCACTCACTCGGAGCCGGAGGAGTCCTCATCCACAGTGCCTGCTTTGATGCTCATAGCGATGGGCGCCGCGCCGCTCAGCTGCTCCTGCAGGCTCTGCCGGGGCCGGGGCCCCCCCGGACCCCCCCCGCTGGCTGCCTTCGCTCCCGGAGGAGGCGGCGGTGCCGGCGGGGGGCGGGGGGGGGCGCGGGGCGGCTCCGCGTTCGCTGATGGGCGGCAAACCCCTCTTCTTCAAGATGCCTGCGGGGACGCGAATGGCACCAGAGGGACGCGGTGCGCTGCGGTACCCCCAGCACTGCGCCCAGGGGTGCCCCGTACCTTTGTGGGGGTGAGGGAGGGGCAGCAGCGGGGGCAGCCTGGGGGGCCCCTCACCCCCCGGCACCGCCTCCACGCGCAGCGGTTCCGTGCCTCCGTGCCCGTCGCTCTCGCTGGCCGTTGTCACAAACTCCCCCGGCCAATACGGCCGCGTCGGGGCCACCGCGCTGTCACCTGCAGGAGGTGGGGGGGGGGGGGGCACTGAGCCGGGGTGCCCCACGCCCCCCCCCCCCCCCTCCCGACCCCCCTCAGACCCCCGGAGCGGCCGTTACCGGTGGGTGTGGGCGGCTGCTCGGGGCGCAGCAGCGCATCCCAGGCGGTGCCACCGGGCTCATCCTCACTGTCCGAGGAGTGCGTGGAGCCATAGGAGCCGCTGGGGTCCTCCTCCAGGGACAGGTCGCTGTCGGAGTCGCTGTCGTGCTCTGCGTGCCGGGAGGGGGGGGTGGGGTGGGAAGGCAGAACTCAACGGGAGCCCCCGCGCTGCGCTCACCGCCAGCTGAGCCCCGACGCACTCATTGCGCTCACCGTGCTGTGCGTCCGCAGTGTCCAGGAGCCCCCCCTGCTCTGCCGGCACGCGGCCGCCGTTCAGCCCCGCGTCCTCCCTGCGGGTGACAGCGGTGACATCCCGCGCCGCATCCCCCCACGCCCCCCCCCCCCCCCCAAACCCCGCCGTGCCCCCACCCCACACCTGCGCACGAAGGGGATGTAGCTGTGCTGGCTTTTGGCCACGCTGTGCAGCGATCCCGTGGAGTCCCCGCAGGGCGCCTGGTACAGCCGGCCGGCCACGTACGTGGTGTCACAGCTGTACGCCTGCAGGGACGGGGATGGGGATGGGGGCGGGGGGGCGGTGGAAGCCCGCGGCACCCCCCATCCCACAGCCGTGTACTCACGGTGGTCAGTGTGGATTTGGTGGCCAACGCGGGGTCGGGGCTGTGGGCGCGGGCGCAGGCGGAGCGCAGGCAGTGCCGCACCTCCCGGCTCAGCACCACACACACCAGGAAGAAGAGGGGGCCCTGGGGTGGGAGGGGGGAGAGGGTGGGTGAGGGACCCCGTTCGGGTGCCCCCTGTTGGCACCTCAGGTGGGTGAAGGACAATTGGTGGCGCTGGGTGTCCCTTTGGTGGCACCTCAAAGCAGGTGAGGGGCACTCTGCGCCTATGGGGCGTCCCATGCTGACACCCTGAACTGGGTGAGGGTCCCCCGGTGCCCCCGAGGTGTCCCCCATTGATACTCCAGATGGCTGAGGGACAACTGGTGGCCATTGGGTGCCACCCCAAACCAGGTGAGGATCACTCTGTGCCCAGTGGGGCAGTGTGAGGCTTTGGGGGGACGGAAATATGGGGCTATGGGGGTGGGGGTACCTGGAGGCAGTTGGAGATGGCGAAGAGGTAGTGGAAGAGGATGGCATCGCTGTTGACAGCAAGCAGGGCGAGCAGCCAGGCCAGGCTGGGCAGCACCAGCACCACCAGTGCTGTCTGCAGCCCGGAGCTGGGGGGGAAGATGTCAGCACCCCAAAGCGTTGTAGGACAGGACCCCCACAGGCCCCCTGCTGCGGGGCAGTGCTGCACATGGGCACCTCTGCCACCTGTGCTCCCTGTCCTTCGTGTGTTCCCACTGCCAGCTCACTCACCTCGTGCCTTTCTTCTCGAAGCCCTGGGGGGTGGCACAGGACGCCCTGGCTGCCAGCACGAGGAAGAAGACACCGACCTATGGGGCAGGGAGTGAGGGAGGGCTGCCGTGGGGCCAATTCCCCATATGTCCCCCATGCCCCATAAGTTCCTTGTGCCTCACATATCCCATAGATCCCATATATCCCCCATATGCTCCTATGCCACATATATCCCATACACTCCACATGTTGCCTATGGCCTATATAACCCCCACATTCCACACGTCCCATACGCCACGTGTCCCCCACAACCAAATACCCTCTATGCCATATATTTTCTATATACTCCATATACTCCCTATACACCTCATATACCCTATACGTCCCATAATTCCCCCACTCCCATATAACCCATACTCCCATATGTCCCTTCCCTATACCCCACATATGTACTCTATACTCCGTTTCTTCCCTACGGTCCCATGTACCCTATATACCCCACACACCCCTCACACCCCGCACGTCCCCTCTGCCCCATACACCCCACACATCCCCATCCTCCGCACCGCCACGGCGCAGGCGCTGGGCCCCGCCAGGCTCCACACCAGGCTGTCATGGATGGAGAGCCAGCAGAAGTCGGGGTTCCCGTAGCCCTCGGGGTCCAACCCCACCGCCAGCCCTGCACAGTCATGTGTTGGGGTGGGGCCTCACCGGCTGAGGGGGGCTACGCGGGGCAGGGTTAGGGTTGGGTTAGGGTAAGTGGGAAGGGGTGCGAGCTCACCGGTGATGAAGGCGGGCAGCCCCCAGCCCAGCACGTGGTAGAAGCGCATGGGCCCGCGGTCGACGTGCCGGGGTTCGGTGCGGCGCCGGTAGAGGTGCAGCGCCTCCAGCAGCGCCCACCCCACGGCGCTCAGGTGCAGGAACTGCAGCAGGATGGCCACCACCGTGCATGCCAGCTGTGTGGGGAGGGGGTCAGACAGGGACCGCCCACACCGATCACACCCCAGGGAGCCACGCCCCGTGGCCACGCCCACTCGAAGCCACGCCCCCTTCAACCACACCCACGCGAGGCCCCGCCCACAGCGAGCCGCACCCACCCTTAGCCCCACCTCCCAACACACCACACCCACCGTTAGCCCCGCCCACATTTATAACCCCACCCCCCCGAACCGCCACACCCATCTTAGCCCCGCCCCCCTCCCTCTTCCCACCCCCTCCACCCCGGTTCTCCCCCGGTTCTCCCCGCCCTACCGGCAGCTCGGCCTGGTTGATGCCCAGCAGGAAGACGAGCTGTGCCAGCAGCAGCGCGCAGGCGCCGTGCCGCCGGATGCTGTGGCGGTTGGAGCGCAGCCCCCGTAGGGCGCTCAGCACCAGCACGGCCAGCAGCAGCCCCGCCAGCGCCACGCCCAGCGAGCCGTAGGTCAGCGCCGCCAGCGGAAGGATCTCCCCGTTCTGCCGGTACCGAATCACTTGGCCACGCCCCCCCGGAGCCACGCCCACGCCCGGCCACGCCCACGACACACCCTCGTGGCCACACCCAATGGGGGGCGCCGCTCTGCTTAGCCACGCCCCCACGGAAAGCCACACCCATTTCGTTGACCCCGCCCCCCCCACGTGGAGCCCCGCCCACCCGTTGGCTCCGCCCCACAAGGACACGCCCACAGCATGACAGCCTATAGGGAGCCCCCTCCCCGTTCAGCCACGCCCCTATTGGAGCTCCGCCCACTTATGGTCCCACCCTATGACCGCCCCGCCCACATGGAAGCCCCGCCCACGTGTCGGCCCCTCCCCTTCCGGCCCCATTCATACAGCCCCTCCCTTTCCACAAGCCCCGCCCACTCACGTGCCCCCTCCCCTTTCCCATAAGCCCCGCCTCCAGCACCACACAGCCATGGCACCGCATGCCATCCCAGCCCCCCCGCGCCCCCAATCTCAGCTCCCCCCACCCCACCTCGCGCCGGGAGATGTCCATGAGCACGGCGAAGCTCGTCATGTGGTTGCACTGGCAGCTGACGTGGCTCTGATTCCGGAACACCACCTCACAGCCCCGCGCCGACCAGCCGCCCGCACCGCCTGCCCTGCAACCGGCCGGGACACCCCACAATGGGACACCCCACAATGCAATGGGACACCCCGCCATGCAATGGGACACCATGCCATGGGACACCCCACAATGCAATGGGACACCCCGCCATGCAATGGGACACCCCACAATGGGACATCCCGCCATGGGACACCCCACCATGGGATGGGACACCCCCACAATGCAATGGAACACCCTGCCATGGGACATCCCACAATGCAATGGGACACCCCACCATGGGATGGGACACCCTCCCATGTCACCACGAACGACACTGTCCCCATCCCACAGTGCCCCCCTCCCACGCCCATACCCCCGTGCCCACCCCATAGAAATGCGGCCCCGTCCCCACCCCGGCTCACAGCAGTGAGTGGTTCCAGAAGACGCAGATGGGTTTGGAGCGTTCCTGCGTTTCCAGCAGACGGAACTGCAGTGTGATGGGTTTCTCCAGGGCCCGCGGCGCCCGCCCTGCCGCAGCGTGCACACTGATGCTCACCACCGGCGTGTTGATGATGGGGCGCTTGGGCACCCTGGGGGGCGGCAGGTCAGGGTCCCCACGGGGGCCGCACCCTCCGCAGGCAGCCACCCCCAATGCCCGCGTCCGTCTCCCACAGACACCCTCATCCCCCACATCCCAGCACCCCAATGTCCCCCATTGCCCCGGCACCTTATGGGCACCCTTTGCCCCGATGCTTGCCAACCCCCCCAGCCCTACGGCCACCCCCTGTGCCCCACAACCCCCCGTGGCACCTGAGGCTGCGCTTGTCGGTGTCGTACTGCTCGGGCAGCAGCCCCGCCAGCGTGCGGTAGATGATGACGCTGGCGATGGCCTGGCCCTCGCTGGGCTCCGGGTGCCGCTTGTGCCGGGTCACCAGGGTCACCTCGTCCTCCTCCTCGTCCCCTGCAGCCTCTTCATCCTCCTCCTCCTCCTCCTCCTCCTCCATCTCCTGCTGCTGCCCACCTGTGCTTGGCGATGCCTTTCCGTGCCCAGCAGCGGGGCCTGGGGTGGGAGGTGCTGATGCCCTCCTGAGTGTCACACGCGGGTACCCCACGGCCCCCTCCCAGCCCCACAGCCACGCCGAGATCCCCAGCCCTCCAACCCCGATAGGATCCCCTATAGCGCTGCCCACCCCACAGCTGCGGGCTGCCCCCCCCTCGCCCCCCAGCACTCACGCCTGCCCTCGGGGGGCCGGAAGACACTCTCGGGCAGAATGACGGTGGTCTCCAGGTCGGGGGGCTTCTCCCCTCGCAGCGCCTCATAGCGTGGCAGCCGTGCACCCGCGAAGCTGCCCTTGTCCAACCGCACCACTGACACCACTGCAGCGGCACCAGGGCGTCACCAACGGCACACACACGCGTGCGTGGCCCCGGAACACACGTGAATGCACACGCGGGTCCTTGGGCACAGGCAGTACCCCCAGTTCTGAGCACACACACAAGTCCCCCCCTGGGCACACACAGTGCTCAGGTCCCCAGGTGTGCACGTACCCACATCCCCCAGCATCCAACTGCCCCACGGGTGCCCTGGGCACACAGGTGGGCACACGGCCGCGTCCCCGGGCACACCCGTGGATCGCTGGGTGCACACACGTCTCCAAGGACGTGAACGCCCCCCACCCCCACAGCGCTCACCGATGTTGGGGGTGACGATGGTGAAGGGGCTGAGGTAGGTCTGGCGCATGTTCTGTGCCAGGGCGCTGGCGTAGTCCTCAAAGTGCTTCAGCAGCCACGCCGTGCCGCCCTCCGTCTGCTGGATCAGCTCCCAGTGCCGTTTGTTGCTGGCATCCAGCAGCGCGCTGCCCACCCGCAGGAGGTTCTGGGGACGGGCAGGGCTGCTCAGTGCCCCTCACCACAGCATCAGGGCCCACCACCGTGGCGCCTGGGCTCTGTACCCCACAGAATGGGGCACAGAGGGGCACTCAGTTGGTCCCAGGCATCCCGACCCCACCGGGTGCCCATCTCCAACCGCCACCCCGGGGGTCACCGAGCGCGTGCCCATCATCCGTGCCCGACACCGGGCACTGCGCACCCCACTCCATCACCCCACTCCACCACCCGCCCCACGGCGGGTCCCCCCATCGGCCCCACACCTCGGTGAAGTGGACGTCCTGCGTGGCCGCCAGGCGGAAGCCCCGCTGGGCGCTCTCGTGCTGCAGCAGCCGCGCCGCCAGCCGATACGCCAGGCGCACATCGCTGCCGAAGTAGGCGGCCGTGTGCCGCGTGGCGTTGTGCAGCTGCAGCGCCACCCGCTGCGACTGCGCCGTGTCCAGCACCGACTCGTTGCGCACCAAGCGCTCCGCCTGCGGGGATGGCACCCTCAGCACATCCGCGACCCCCACGGCACCGCCCCCCCCCCCCCCCCCCCCACGCTGGGGACACTCACGAAGCCTTTGAGGGCAGCGAAGGCCAACGAGGTGCAGTTGAAGAGGTTGGGGGGCAGCCAGCCCTTGTGCTCGTCGCAGTGACGCACCGCTGTGCCTGCGGGGATGGGCGCAGTGGGGATGCTATGGGGACACTGCAGGGACACTGCACGCCCCTACAGCTGGGGGCTCTTGGGGCACAGGGTGGCACTGGGATGTGGGATAGCAGTGCAGAGCTCTGTGCCCCTCCTGAGCCCATGGAGCACTTGGGGACAGGGCTGCAGGTCACCAACCCCCCCCGTCCTGTGTCCCTGGGGTGTGGGGTGGCAACGGGCAGCCCTTGTCCCATGTCCCCCCTGCACCCACGGGGCACTTGGAGCACAGGGTGGCACCAGGCGGCTCTGTCCCCCATCCATCACTGATGGGCGTCACTGGGGCGCGGGGTGACATCGTGCAGTCCCGTCCCCACATTCCCCCCTTACCGATGGAGCCCTTTGGGCACGGGGCGGCGGCGGGCAGCCCAAAGCGCGTCCTCGGCCACCAGATGCTGGCCTCGATGGCACGGGGACAGCTGTCATAGTTGACTGCGGGAGGCAAAGAGTGCGGCCATCAGGAGCGGGGGACGCCGCACCGGGTGACACCGTGGTGCCATCACCCACCTTCACAGCCGCTGACCGTCACCTCGGCGAAGGGGTTGTCGCAGCGGTCGCAGTGCCGCCCGATGACGCCGGGCTTGCAGGGGCACTGCCCGCTGGTGGCATCGCAGAGGCGTGACAGGGACCCGGTGGGGTAGCAGTCGCACAGCAGGCAGGTGTCACTGCCCGCCGGGCGGTAGTGGTTCTCCTGGGGGGGCACAGTGGGTCGGCGGGGCTGTGCCGGGCGGGGGCGCAGCGTGGGGTGGTGGGGGGCACTCACCTTGCAGCGGCACTCGCCTGTCGTCTTATTGCAGTCGGGGTCGAAGCCTTTGGTGACGTCGCAGCTGCAGGGGCCGCAGGTGGGGTGACCCCACCAGCCCCGCGGGCACGGCTGGTCCACCCTGTGCGGGCAGCATGGCACAGTGGGGCACAGCACAAAGCGGTATGGCACAGTATGGCACAGTGGGGCACAGTGGGGCACAGCACAAAGCGGTATGGCACAGTATGGCACAGTGGGGCACAGTGGGGCACAGCACAAAGCGATATGGCACAGTATGGCACAGTGGGGCACAGCACAAAGCGGTATGGCATAGTATGGCACAGTGGGGCACAGCACGGCGTGGCACACCCTCCGTGCGCAGCCACTGCACAGCCCCGTGCCCTTCCCACACCACTGTGCCCCCCCCGTGGCCACCACCCCCTTTCCATGATGTCCCTTCCGCAGCCACTGCGCCCCTCCTGTCCTCACCGGGTCCCCTCCCCTCACCTGTGCTCGCAGTACGGCCCAAAGTAGCCCTGGGGACACTCGCAGGCGTAGCCATGGGGGGCACCCGCTCTGCGCACGCAGCTGCCCCGGTGCTCACAGGGGTCGAGGGCGCAGGCGCTGACGCAGCTGTCACCGAAGTAACCTGTGACACCGGGGGGGCACACTCAAGGGAGCATCCCGAGGGGGTGTCCCCTCACGCTGTGGCGTCCCCAGGGCAGCCTGTCCCTTGGAGAGGGGTTGGGTGGGGGGTGGCAGTGCTCAGGCAGAGGTGACAGCCCTGGGGACACAGTAGCCCTGCTGGCACTCACCCGGGTGGCAGCTGCAGGAGAAGCTGTCCCAGTCGTCACTGCAGTAGCTGTGGGGTGGGCACGGCCCCGAGTCGCAGGGGTCGGGCAGAGCACAGCCCCCCTCCACGTTCACCTGCACAGCCGTCGCCACCTCCAGCATCACCGCGCTGCCCGTCGTCCCCACGCGCACACCCTGCAGCACCAGGCATGTCCCCGTGTCACCAGGACCGTGCCCAGGGCCCATGTTGTGCCCCATGGCCCACAGCCACATCCCCGTGCCCACGTGCCAACATCCCTGTGCCCATCCCCATGGCACAGTGCCCTGTCCCCATTCCTTGTGTGCGTCCCCATGCACTGCGCACATCCTCACACCCTGCGCCACATTCCATGCCCACACCCCCACCCCATGTGCCCACCTCCCCGTGCCCATCCCCACAGCGCTGTGCCCACATCCCCCTGCCCTGCTCCCTGTCCCCATTCCCTGTGGGTGTCCCCATGCCCTGTGCCACATTCCTGTGCCCATACCCACAGTACTCTGCCCACACCCCCATATCATGCGCGTGTCCCCGTTCCCTGTGACACATCCCCACGTCCCTCTGCCCACCTCCACACCCCAGGGCACCATGCCCACATCCCCAAGCCGTATTCCCATCCCACGTGCCACAGCCCCACATCCCACCCCAGCCCCATACCTGCACACAGCCACGGAAGCCCTGCTCCACCTGCCCGCCGTCCCCCTGCAGCCCCCCGACGCTCAGCGCCCGCAGCCGCAGCCCCTGCAGCCCCCCGGCCACGTCAGCCGTCGCCTGCGGGGCAGAGGGGCACTGAGCTCCACGGCTGCCGGGGGTCCCCACCCCACAGCCTGCCCTGTGCCCCCCCCCCGCACCTGGTGGCGGCCATAGTCGAGGGCGAGGAGCAGCAGGGTGGTGGGGGGCGCACGGCCGGGGTCCCCCCGCAGCTCCAGCTGGAGGTGGTGCCAGGCGCCGTCGTTGACCCGCGCGTGGGGCAGACGCAGCAGGGCCAGGCGGGACCCCCCCTGCCACACGCCCGCCTCCGCCTGCCCCTCGCTCAGCTGTGGGCAGAGGTGTCAGTGTGCCTCCAGCAAAGCACCCCCAAAAGGGTGATGCCTCCCCAAGGGCGACCACCCCCTGCCGCAGCCCCCACCATAGCCCTCAGGATAATATCACCCCCTGCTGCAGCCCCCACAATACCCACCCCCAGGGCGATAGCCTCCCAAGGGCAGCACCCCCCAGCGCTCCCCCCCAGCAACAGTCCTCACACCCACCCCCAACCAGGACAACCAAATAACTCCTCCTGGATAACAGCCCCCCCCCCCCCCCCCCAGTACTGCCTCCAGGACAACGGCCCCCAGAGCAATTCCCGCAGGGCAATACCCCCCCGCCCATAACCCCCTCACCCACATCTCCCCCAGGGCAGCACTGCACAGGGCAATACTCCCATGCCCACAACCTCACGCCCATAGCATCCCGAGAGCAATATCCCCCATACCAGTGGACCCCCATGCCCGCAGCCCCCAGGGCAGCGACCCCACACCCGTGCCCTATACCCCACACCCCACAGCCCCACCTGCAGTGTGAGCGTGGCCATGGGCCCGGCAGAGGCGCTCAGCAGCAGCCCGCGGGGTTGGCGCGTGCGGAACATCAGCCCCAGGTGCCACGGCAGCGGCAGCGGCAGCGCCAGCCCACTCCACAGCACCAGGCTGCTGCCCAGGAACCGCTGCGGATTCGCCATCTCTGCGGGGCACGGAGTGAGGTGGGCACCCCTCTGCCACCCCAAAATCCATCCTATCTCTCAACCTCCCCTCTCCCCCCCCCAACTCCATACCTTCCTGGCACGTCTTGCCCCCGAAGCCCAGCGGGCAGCGGCAGCTGAAGCCGTCCCATTCATGCACACAGGTGCCCCCGTTGTGGCACGTGCCGGCGTCACACACCGTCTTCTTGGCAGGGCATCCTGTGGGGGTGGGGGGGGCATAGGGTTGGTGACTCCTGAATGGCCGGGGAATGGCACTGTGCCCACATCCGGCCACTGGGCAGGGGCTCAGGGGACACAGAGACCCCCAGTGCCATGCCCATATACCCAAAGGACACAGGGACCCTCAGTGCCATGCCCATATACCCAAAGGGCACAGAGACCCCCAGAGCCATGTCCATATACCCAAAGGGCACAGAGACCCCCAGAGCCATGTCCATATACCCAAAGGGCAGAGACCCCCAGTGCCATGTCCCTATACCCAAAGAGCACAGAGACCCCCAGTGCCATGCCCATATACCCAAAGAGCACAGAGACCCTCAAAGCCATGTCCATACACACAGACACTCAATGCCACGTCCACATACCCAAAGGGCACACAGACCCCAGTGCCACGTTCCCACACCAAGCGTGCACAGGAACCCCCAGCTCAAACATGCCCATGCCAAGGGAACACAGACGCCCCCATCCCCACCACCCAGGGCGCACAGTGCCCTTTGGAGCCCCCGGGACCCCCTGCTCCCCCAGCACCTGGCACGGTGCCGTTGTTGGCGATGAAGGCAGCCATGTCCACGGGGCGCTCGTCCACGCGCAGGTGCCGCATGCAGCCCACGAAGTGGCGGCTGCGGATGGGGAAGCTCTCGGGCAGGGTGGGCACACCGCCCAGCAGCAGCGGCCCCGTCAGATCCAGCGACCTGCGGCACCGATGTCACCTGGGCAGGATGGGGGGACACCACCGAGGGCCCCCCTTTGTCCCCCCCCCCCCCCCACCGTCCCCATCCCCATCCTCACTTCTTGGAGCCGGACTGCGTGCCCTGTGCCGCACACGAGTAGTTGCCCAACACGGGGCCGAACTTCAGGGCCATGCCCACGTCGCAGTCATCCACCGCCACCACCGCCACCTTCTGCTCCGACGGGCCCTGCGGCAGCCCCGACTTGCCCAGCACGGGCTGCGGGCACACGGTGAGCCCTGCTGATGGCACTGCCTCCTCCCCGCGGCCTTCGTCCCCCCATCGTCCTCCTCCCAGCTGGGCTGCAGCCCTTCCTCTTCCCTCCGTCTTCTTCCTCGTCCTCCAACCCACATCCCCAAAGCCCTCCGTTCTCTTCCCCATCCCCGACCCCATATTCCCTCTCCTCTCCATCCTCTTCCTCGCACCCAACCCCTTCAACCCTCCTCTTCCTCCATCCCCTCTCCCCCATCCCCCTCTTCATCCCCCCAAATCACCCCTGTGCCCCTCATCCCCTTCCTGCTCCCCTCCATCCCTTCCCTCCCACCCCAAACCATTGCCTCCCATCAGCCCCACGTCCCCATCCCTTCGCCCCCCACCCCGGGCTGCAGCATCCCAGTGCCCCCCCCCCACACCCCCACCTTATTATAGTAGTGCAGCTGCACCCGGTGCCACTGCCCATCACTGACACCGCCCGGAACGAAGGGGGACACCGTGGTGGTGGTCTCACCTGCGGGCAGCGCACGGTGCATCAGGGTGGGGGGCACAGGGAGGGGTGACACGGGGTGGGGGAGGGCAGTGCCATGGGATGGGACGCATGGGATGTGGAGATGGAGGCAACACAGTGCCAGGAGCACAACGCATGGGATGGGGATGCAGTGTCAGCTGATGGCGGGGATGTGAGGCATGGGATGCAGTGCCAGGGATGGGGATGCAGTGCCAGGGAAGGGGATGCAGTGCCAGGGAAGGGGATGCAGTGCCAGGGAAGGGGATGCAGTGCCAGGCTGCGGTGCCCGGGGGAAATGCCGTGGATGCCGTGCCGGGGTGCGGCCGTACCCGCTGAGAAGGTGAGCTGGATCTGCTCCTGGACGATCTCCAGCGCCACGAAGTCGTGCTTCTCATTGAAGCGCCCGTTGTAGAGCAGCAGCGCGTCCCGCTCCTTGGTGGCGAACCTGGGGACACGGGGCGTTGTGCCCCCACCTCTGTGCTGCGCCACTGGCACGCACTGCCACCCCCAGCCCCTGCCCCGCTGCCCCACTGCCCCCCTTGCTGCCTTCCAGGTACCCCACTGCCCCCGCACCGTGGCCCCAAGCCGTGTCAATGGGGCTCCCGCCAACCCACACCCCACTGCCCCAACCCTGTGCCCACAGCCCCCCCCCATCCCATCCCCCACCCCCCGCCCTCAACACCCCGTTCCCCCCACAACCTCTGGCCCCATTGTTCCTACCCACATCCATAGGGCACTCCCCAACCCTGGCCCCATTCTCCCCGCTAACCCACGACCCCATCCACCACTACCCCCTACCAATAGGGCACCCCCTGCCCTACTGAAGCCCACGGGGCTGCCACTTCCCCACTTCCCCCACCCCACACCCCCATCCCATTCCCCCCCCCGGGGCTCACGTCAGGGTAAGAGTGAAGTGGAAGCGCTGCCGGAGGCCCCGGAAGGTGATGAAGGATCGCGGGGGGAAGCTGCGGGTGCTCATGGCGCAGAAAGGCTTCTCGTAGTGCCCGGGGGGGCACTCGCAGCGGAACCCCCCCACCAGCAGGTTGACGCAGGTGCCCCCGTTGCGGCAGACCCCCGGTGCACAGCGGCCACGGCGGGTGCTCAGCTCGCAGTGCTCCCCTGCAGGGGGGGCACCCCGGTACTGACCCCCAGCACTGAGGGGTCCCTCCATCCCCAGCCCTGGGGTCCCCCCCGAAAGCATCTCCAAACTCCACTTATCCCCAGCTCCATCGCCGTGGCAACCACCTCCTGTCACCATGGCAACTGAGGCAAACCCCCCCCCTTCCCCCCAGACAGCTGGTCCCCCCCACCCTGGGGTCCCTGGGGGTGTCCCCGATGCCACGGCCCCTACAGTGGCCAAAGTGTCCCCCCCCAGAGCCACACAGGGAGGGGAGCAGATGAACATGCAGTGGTGGCAGAGTATCCCCTGCGTGTCCTCTGTGTGTCCCAGAAGTGTCCCTTGTGTGTCCCTCAGGTGTCCCATGGGTGTCCCTCTTGCATGTTCCCCCCACCCCGAGGTCCCCCTTCTCAGCGATGCTCTGCGAGGACCGCAGTGGAACAGAGGGGACAGAAGGGATGGTAGAGACATGGAAGGGACAGTGATGGGGGAGGGATGCTGGGCATGGACTTGGGGATGAGAAATGTATGTTGGGTGGATGGGTAGATCTGGGGTGGATGGATGGATGATGGGGGGATGGATTTGGGGGGATGGAAGAATGTTGAGGGGTGGATGATGGGGGATGATGGAAGGGCGATGGGGGGTTGGATGATGGGTATGGATGTAGAGAGGATGGATGGACGTTGAGGAGACGGACAATGGGGGTATGGATGGATGATGATGGGAATGGGGGGGATGGATGATGGGAATGGGGGGACGGATGGATGACGGGAATGGGGGCAAGGATGGATGATGGGAATGGGGGCAAGGATGGATGACGGGGACGACAGAGGGCTCTCACCAGTGAAGTCCTCGTGGCACTCGCAGGTGTAGCCGCCCTCGTGGCTCCGGCAGCGCCCGTTGCCGCCGCAGGGGCTGGAGAAGCAGAGGTCCACCTCCGTCTCGCAGTAGTCGCCGGTGAAGCCGGGCGGGCAGCGGCAGCGCAGGCCGGTGACGGGATGGATGGGCCGGAAGAGGACGGTGTCGGAGGCCAGGAAGGGCGCGGAGCTGTCGAACTTGAGGACGGAGACGCAGCGCATGTAGTTCTCGCAGGGCTCGCGCAGGCAGATGTTGTCGTCGAAGGGCAGCACGCGCTGCGCGGAGATGGCGGCCAGCAGCGAGCGGTTCAGGTACAGCCGCTCCTGCAGCTCCTCCGAGGAGAAGAAGCGGGCGCCGCGCGCCGAGGCCGGCAGCCGCACCGACAGGCTGACGTTGAGGATGCGCGCGGCCGCCACGTCCGTGTCCGTCTGGATGTTGAAGAGGACCACGCGGTGCCGGGGGGCGGCCAGCACTGCCGCCACCCCCTCCAGGAAGAGGCTGAGCAGCGGCGAGAGGAAGCGCTCCTGGGACATGTCGGCCAGGCGCAGCGTGATGCTGTTGCTCAGCATCTCATCCGTGATCACCGTCACCCGCAGCGTGCACTGCGCCGTGGCACTGTGCACTCCGTCTGTGGGCAGGACGGTGGTTGTGGTCACCACGGGGGCACCCGAGGGGGTGAGCACCCAACTCGTGGTCACCGTGGTGGCACCCGATGGCCATAGCCACGCACTGAGCACCCAACTCGTGGTCACCATGGTGGCACCCGATGGCCATGGCCATGAGCTGAGCACCCAACTCGTGGTCACCATGGTGGCACCCGATGGCCACGGCGTGAGCACCAAACTCATAGTCACCATTGGTGGCACCCGATGGCCATGGAGTGAACACCCAACTCATGGTCACCACAGTGGCACTTGATGATGATGGCCATGGAGCAAGCACCCAGCTTGTCATGGTCACGACGGTGGCACCTGATGGCCATGGTCATGGAGTGAGCGCCCCACTCACCATGGTCACCACAGTGGCAGCCACCAAAGAGGGCTGTGGGGGGACCACCCGACTCGCAGGCACCATGCTGGCTCCTGACGGCCACGCAGTACCACCCCAGCTGGTCCCGCTATGGGGTCAGTGCCTGCAATTCCTCCTCCTTGCCGAGTGGCAGAGGGACAGACAGACAGATGGAGGATGGGAAAAGGGTCGTTGGAGGACAGATGGACGGAGAGAGCACAGGGACAGCACAGGGACGGCAGACAGGGGGAGGTGGCTCAGGGGACGGTGACGGGTGATGGCTGGTGGTGGTGGCCAGGGGCTGGGGGGAGCGTTGCCATGGCGGTGGCAGCGGGGGCCCAGCTATGCCCAGAGCCTTTGTTCCTTGGCTCCTGTGCAGGGGGACATGGGGGGACTCCCAGCACACCCCCTTTGTGTGGCTGGAGCAGGAGTGGCAGCGTGGGGGGGGGAGGGGGGGGGAGGGGGGGGCAGGTACACAACAAGGATGGGGAAAATCACAGCAGCAGGCAGCATGCTATGGGGGGCTGGGGGAGGATTTGGAAGGGGAGATTCTGCACTCAAGCTGTCCCCTCTGTAAATGGGGTGAAAAGGTTTTCCTACATGCCTTCAAAGTGGGGCTAATGGGGAAACTGCAGGGAAGGGACGGGAAGGGAGGCAGGATTTGGGGAGGGGGAACCAAACACCCCCACCCCTGTACTCTGCTCCCAGAGATCCCATGGCCGAGCACTGAGGGCCCCCGGCCAACCTCTCCATCCCTCAGTTTCCTCCATTACAACACAGTGGGGCAGCCTGGACCCCCAACACCCCTCAGACTCAGCAGTTTCCCTGTCCCCACTGTCACCCCCATGCCAGGCAGAGCTCCAGGAGAGATGCACTGCCCCCAGGTGCTCCCGCACGGTGCCAGCAGGTGGGAGGGTCCGAGCTCCATGAGGCGCAGTGACTCAGTTTCCCTCCCTGCCCCTGGGGCGGTCCAGGAGCCACTCCTTCCACACCCTTAGAATCGCTCCCCCCAACCTCTGAGCAGCACCCACCAATTCCACCCTGAAGTCTGAACCTCCCCAGAAGACACACACGGGCAGCTGGGACCCCCACCCATGTACAGCTCCCAACCAGGACCCCCCCCCCAAACACACACACGAGGCCCTGGGAGCCCCAAACCCATGCAACAACACCGTAGACCCTCACTACAAAAATCCATGCATGGAGGTATTGGACTCCCCCAGGACCCCCAGGTGGGGAGGACACAGGGGGTGCTGAGACCCCGACTGCCCTTGGACCTGTGGTGGGACGGGATGGACAAAACGCCATCAGCGCATCCCCAGATCTGGAGGGGACACCCCAAAACCGCCCCATCAGGGGGTCCTTACCTGACACCGAGACCCGCATGACGGCCTCCAGCGGGCGGTTGTTGTCCAGCGCCGGGCTGAGGCGCAGGTCCCCGGTGCGCGGGTCCAGCAGCACCAGGTTGAGCTCATTGCCTTGCTCGAAGGAGTAGGTGAGGCTGTCAGAGACGTCGGGGTCGCGGGCCGGGATGCGTCCGATGACCCCGCCGGGAAAACTGCCCGAACGGTTGGTGATGTAATTGTTGAAGACGATCTCAAAGTTCCTCAGCTGGGGGCTGTTGTCGTTGGCGTCGCGCAGGCGCACGTGGACGGTGGCACGGCTCACCAGCGGGGCCGAGGTGGCCTGGACCACCATGACGTACTCCGCTTTGGCCTCGTAGTCCAGGTCGGCCAAGGCAGTGAGCTCCCCAGAGAAGATGTCCAACTGGAAGACCTCGGGGATGTTGCCCTCCACGATCTGGTACATGATCTGCGCGTTGGGGCCCTCGTCGGGGTCGGTGGCGGTGATGCGGGCCACCACCAGCCCGATGGGGCTGTTCTCCTCCACGAAGATGTCGAACTCATCGCGCTCAAAGACCGGAGGGTTGTCGTTGACATCCAGCACCGTCACCTGGATCTCCACCGGCGTCCGCCTGGCTGGCACGCCCTTGTCAACAGCGTATGCCCGCAGGGCGTAGAGCGGCACGTTCTCCCGGTCCAGGCGGCGCAGAGTGCGCACGATGCCCGAGGTGGACTCGATGATGAAGTCGCCGTCACCGTCGTCACCGCCCTGGAAGGTGTAGAAGACCCTTCCGTTCAGCCCCGAGTCGCGGTCGGTGGCCGAGACCTGGAGGACGCTGGTGAAGGCGGGGACGTCCTCGTAGACAGAGCCCTGGTAGGAGTCGCGGAGGAATTGGGGCGCGTTGTCGTTGACGTCGCTCACCAGGATCTCCAGGTAGGTGGTGTCGGACTTCTGCGGGATGCCGTTGTCACGGGCCGTGATGGCCAGCGTGTAGGACACCTGGTCCTCGTAGTCCAGCTCCATCTGCGTGGTGACGGCCCCCGTGTCGGGCGCGATGCGGAACTGTGGGATGCTGTCCTCCATCAGGTAGGTGATGCGGGCGTTCTCCCCCGTGTCCTCATCCGTGGCGCTGATGACCACCACCGTGGTGCCCACCGGGCGGTCCTCGTTGACGTTGACGGTGTAGTGGGAGCTCTGGAAGACGGGTCGGTGCGTGTTGGCGTCGGTGACGTTGACCACCACCTGGGCCGTGTCCTGGCGCGTGCCATCGGAGGCGGCGACGGTGAGCAGGTAGTGGCGCTCCAGCTTGTAGTCCAGCGGCAGGGCGAGCGAGAGGAGCCCCCCCCCGCTCTGGCTGGTGATGGAGAAGCGGTTGCGGGTGTTGCCGCTGGAGATCTGGTAGGTGATGACGCTGTTGGCGTCGCGATCGACGGCGGAGACGGTCAGCACGCTGGTGCCCACCGCCGCGTCCTCGTTGAGGCGGGCGCTGTATTCGCGCTGCGTGAACTCGGGGCTGTTGTCGTTGACGTCCAGGACGGTGACGCTGACGCTGGCCGAGGACGCCATGGGGGGGCTGCCCTGGTCCTGCGCCTCCACGCCAAAGCTGTAGAAGTCCACCGCTTCCCGGTCCAGCTCGGAGGCCACCACGATCCACCCGGTGCTGTTGTTGATGGCGAAGGGGAAGCCGGCGCCGGCCTCCAGGAGGCTGTAAGCCAGGCGGGCGTTGTCCCCTGAGTCGGCGTCGATGGCTTGCACGTGGATGACGGAGTAGCCCACGGGCACGTTCTCCAGCACGGTGGCCTGGAAGGGCGTGCTGACAAAGATGGGCGCGTTGTCGTTGACATCCAACACCTGCACCGTGACCAACCCGCTGATGTTGGACAGCGGCGGCCGCCCGCCGTCCTGCGCGCGGATGCGCAGCGTGAACTCCTTGTTGGCCTCGTAGTCCAGCGGGGTGACCACGTCCAGAGCGCCCGTCTGCGCGTCGATGTAGAAGTGGCCGCGCGTGTTGCCGCTGACGATGCTGTAGTGCACGGCGGCGTTGCTGCCCTTGTCGCGGTCGGTGGCCGTCACCCTGAGCACGGCCGTGTTGGGCAGCACGTCCTCGGGGACCTGCGCCACGTAGCGCTTCTCGCTGAACTGCGGCGCGTTGTCGTTGTCGTCCTCCACCGCGATGCGCACCGTGGCCGTGGCGCTGCGGGGTCCGGGCTCCTGGCCCTGATCCGCCGCCTCCACCAGCAGCTCGAACGCCTCCACGGCCTCGCGGTCCACGGGGCCGCGGGTGCGGATGACGCCGGAGCGCGGATCGATCTCGAAGACCTCGTTGGCACCTCCGGCGTTCAGCAGGCGGTACAGCACGTTGGCGTTGGGGCCGGCGTCGCCGTCGGTGGCGCGCACGGTCAGCACCTCGTAGCCCACCTCCAGGTTCTCCCGCACGCTCTCGCGGTACTCGTGCTGCTCGAAGGCCGGGTCGTGGTCGTTGGCGTCGCTCACCGTCACCGTCAGCGTGGCCATGGCGCTGCGCCGCGGCGTGCCGTGGTCCGTCGCGGTCACGCGGAACACGTGGGTGCTTTTGCTCTCGCGGTCCAGCGGAGCGGCCGTGGTGACGGCGCCGGTGTCGGGGTCGATGGCGAACAGCGCGTCGGAGCGGCTGTCGAAGAGCGCGGCCATGGCGTAGCGCAGCCGGCCCGCCTCGCCCGGGTCGGGGTCGGTCGCCGTCACCTGCGCCACCGCCGTGCCCGCCGGGCGGTTCTCCGGCACCGCCGCCTGGTAGCTGGGGGGCTGGAACTGCGGCGCGGCGTTGGGGCTGCGGCGGCGGCGGGGGAGCGACGCGCCCGGAGGGCTGCGGGCGGTGCTCCCGGCGCTCCCGATGCCTGCGGGGAGCTGAGAGCCCCCGGTGCCCGCAGCGCGTGCCATACGCTCGGCGCTCCCGGATCCTCCGTGGCTGTAAGCACGGCCACGAGCGCCGGTGCCGCTGCTCTCCCCGGTGCCGCCGGCGCTGCCGGCGTCCGCCGTGCTCGCGGCTCCTCCGTGGCCTCGTGTCCCGCCGCTCTCCCCGCCGCTCCCGGTGCCTCCGCGGCTTCGGCTTCCGCCGCTCCCCCCGGCGCCGCCGGCGCTCATTGTGCTCCCGGTGCCGTTCGCACCCCCGCTGTCTGCGTCACGCGCGGCGCGCTCGGTGCTCCCGGTGCCTCCATGGCCTCGTGCACCGCCGCAGCCGCCGGTGCCGCCGCTCTCCCCGCCGCTCCCGGTGCCGCCGGACCCCCCCGCGCTCCCGCCGCCGCCGCCGCCGTCCCCGGTGCCGCTGGAAGCGCTGGAGGAGAGCGGGGGCGGCCGCGCTCCGCCGCTGTCCCCGTCGCCGCGGTGCGAGGGCAGAGCTGCGGGCGGGCAGGTGCCGCCGCCGGTATCGGGGTCGGTGCTGCGGGGCCGTCCCGGCGCGGCCAGCAGCAGCAGAGCCAGCAGAGCCCGCAGCAGCAGCGCGGCCCCGCGGGCGGGCGGAGCGCCCATGGCGCGGTGCGGCCGCTGCCGCCGATGCCGCTCAGCCCCGCGCCGCCGCCCGCGCGCGCCCGCCGGGGCGGGGCCGACACCGTGCGGGACTGCGCGGAGCTTAAAGGAGCCGCCGCTCCCCCCCCACGGCACCGCCCCTCCCTCCGGCACCTGCCCCACCCGCGGGCACGCGGACACGCGGATGCACGAGGCGCGATCCGCGTGCACGCGCGTGCACAATGCACCCGCTGTGTGTGCCCGCACGGCCGTCCGTACGTGTTCGCCCGGCTGTACGGCACGCGGGTTACGCGTACATGCACACACACGAACGCACACCCACGCACATGGCACGGGCACACGTACACACACGGCCCACGCGCATTGCACACGTGTGCACACACGCACGGCCCGCTGGCACACCGCGCACACAGCTGCGGGACCCCCCAGAGCCGCACCGGGATGGAGCGGGGCGTGGGGGCACTGGGACAAACTGGGGCGAACTGGGGGAGCACGGCAGGCAGCACCGAGCGCTGCGGAGCACCGGGACGGGGGGAGGTCTGGGGGCCGAGGGACCCCCGGCAGCAGCGCGGAGCCGTTCTCCGGCGCTCGGAACGGGTCGGGCGGGGACAGCGGAGCCGCCCGCGGACCCCCATCCCGCGCCCGGTGACTCAGCGGCGCGCCCCGCCCTGCCCGGGGGCTCCCGGTGCCCTTCAAAGGCGATGCAGGGCCGGGGCGGGCAGAACCGGCCGGGCGGGGTGCTGCGGGGCTGGGGGGGCCGACGCCGGGCCGCCCCCCACACCTTTCCCGTGGGCGCAGCCCCGAGTTTCCCATGCGCGACACGCAGCCGCCTCCCCCGCCCCACTCCGGGGAAACTGAGGCACGCAGCCCCCCCCCCCAACCCCCCAACACTCGCTGCCCACCGCCGCGGGGGTCCCGGCAGCAGCTGGGCGAGGGGGGCCCCGGCCCCTCGTTGAATTACAAATGGGATCGGCCTTTGTCTGAGCCATTGTGTGGGGCCGGCGGTGGCCCCCGCGCCCAGCTGCTGCCATCGGAGGGGCAGAGACGGAGCGAGGCCGGGGCCGCCCCCGCGGGGCTGCAAAATCCCCCACCTCCAAAGCAACGACCGCCCCCCCGCCCCTCGGGCCCCCACGAGAGGACACGCAGCCCCACGCGCGGCTCAGCAGCTCTCTTTGCTTTATTGGGTTGAAGGACGGGAAGGTTTCCGCCCCCTGCCATGAGCCTGCCATGCAGTGACCCCGCCGAGGAGGGGGGAGGCGGGGGGGGCTGGAGCCCCCAGTTTGGGCCAGAGCCCCACAGCTGTCAGTTCGTTGCCCTGTGGGTGCCGCAGGGCCGGCTGGGGACCGGCAGCTCCGGCCACAGACTCGGCCCGAAGCGAAGGGGGCGGCGCAGAGCCCGGCGGAGCCGAAGGACTCAGGCGCTGCTGACGCCCATATTCTGCATCTGCTCCTCCAGCACCCGCTCCCCGCCCGCCGCCTTCTTCCTGCCCCCTTCCTGCTGCTTCTTCTGCTTCTTGGAGAGCTCCTGCTCGATGGGGGCCGGCTTCACAAAGCGGATGATCTGACGGAGGTCTGCGGGAAGAGCAGAGGGAACGGATCGCAGCTCGTGGGGCTCCCCTGGCCCCGCCGCCCCCAGCCCAGAGGCACGGGGGGGTGGGGGGGGGCGCTCAGCAGCGTGCAGGGCGTTACCTGGGGGCATGAAGTCCCGCAGCCGCTCGGGGACGACGATGCCCTCCTCGGTCTGGTAGTTCTCCAGGATGGCGCAGATGGTTCGGGTGGTGGCGCACATCGTGGCGTTGAGCATGTGCACAAACTCCACCTGCAGCAGGGATGCGTCAAGGGGTGACACGGGGGAACAGAAGATGGGGAACGGGGTAACACGAGCGCCCAGCCCCACAGCCTCACCTTGTCCATCATCTTCTTGGTCTGCCCGAAGCGGATGCGCAAGCGGCGCGCCTGGTAGTCGGTGCAGTTGGAGCAGGACACGAGCTCACGGAACGCCCCCGAGCCTGGGAACCAAGCCTCCAGGTCCAGCTTCTTGCTGGCAGCGTGGTTCAGGGCGCCTGGTGGGTGGCAGGGCAGCAGTTAGGGGGTGCGGCAGCAATGCGGGATGCGGCCGGGGGTCAAAGCCTGCAAAGCCACCTCAGCGCAGTGCTGTGTGGGAGGCAGCGCTCCTGCCTGGCAGAGCAGAGGACGGAAGGAACCTCAGCGTGGGCACATTTTCCTAACAGAAGCCATTTGGGCCACCCCTCTCTTCCAGAGGCACAGCGGGGATGGGGCGGGGGCAGCGCCAGCACAGCGGGGTGCGCCACAGCGTGTGCCTGTGCTGGTGTCCCCTCCCCATGACCTCCCCTTGGCAGGTCTGGGGATGCACAGCGTGGGAACGCGAGCCAGCAGTGCTCTCGGACAAAGGAAGCCGAGCGGGGAAGTGGGTCAGGGTCACGGTGACACCCGAGGCGCTGGCAGAGGTGCTGGGCTCCTCCCAGGCCAGCACGGCACGGAGACGGGGGGAAGAAGCCCCCAACCCCAAAAGCCGGCACCCCACACAGCCCCGTGGCGCAGACCCCTACCCGAAACGATGTTGACGATGTGGTAGGGGATGCCCAGCGACTGGTAGAACTCCTCGGCCGTGGCGATCATCTCGTCGAACATCTCCCACGACTTGTTGTCGTGCGGGGAGGCGTAGACGAACTGCTCGATCTGCAGAGATCCCCCCACGTTGGCTCCACCCCAGCCCCGAACCCCCCGCACCGCCCCCCGCCCCCCCTCACCTTCTCAAACTGGTGCACACGGAAGATGCCGCGCGTGTCGCGGCCGTGCGAGCCGACCTCCTGGCGGAAGCAGGTGGACAGCCCTGCATATTTGATGGGCAGATCCTCCGGCTTCAGCCACTCGTCCCGGTGCAGGGCGGCGATGGGCTGCTCTGAGGTGGCAATGAGGTACTTCTCATCGACGGAGCTGTCCTCCGCCTTCTCGCTGCCCTTGCCGATCACCTGGGGAACAGGAGGGGACCGTGGGGATGGGAAAGAGGCACTGCCCTCCTTTCCCAGCTGTTCTCGCACCGCTGCGGACAAAACCCACAGCCCTGGCAGATGCTGCGTGGTGCCAGCACGGACACCCCTGGCAGCAATGTTTTCCTGGAGTGGTGCTGAGAACAGGACGGCTGCAAAGTGGGTCGCAAGAAGGGGAGCAGCTGCCGTTCGCTGGCCTCCTTTCAGGGCCTCGATGGCCTCCTGCCAGCTCCTGGCGGCGAGGCTGGGGACAGAGCTGCCTCCCGTCACCGCATCGCCGTGACAACCGGCTGCGTTGGCTGGGGACCGCCAAGCCTTCCTCAGAGCAGAGCAGACCCAGAGCTGCCGCCCTGCTGGGATCAGTGGGTGGCAGCCGGCTGCCCCCCAGCACGGGGAGGCACGCAGTATGGGCTGGGCAGGACGGTCCCCGAGGGGATGTGGGTGCCAGGCGGCGAGACAGCGAGAGCCAGCGGGCGTCGGGCTCACCTTGTAGAGCTCCTCGTCAAACTGGCTGAGCTGGGCCACCTCCTGCATCACCTCCTTCCGCATGAAGAAGGGCGTGTAGACAGGAGTGTAGCCCTTGGCGCGGAGGCTCTGCAGGGCGTACTGGATCAGGGCCTGCTCCAGGAACACCAGGGGACCCTGCGGGATGGGGGAAGCCGTCACCGGTCACACACACCCTGCTGTGACGTCCCCGCGGGGCTGCAGGGCTGGGCTCTCACCTTCAAGAAGTAGCCCCGGCTTCCCGCGACAACGGCCCCCTTCTCTCCCTCATAACCGTCCACCATCACCACCAGGTCCACGTGGGAATACTTCTTCCTGCAGCTGCAGTCCCCCCAGATCCGCTCCACTTTGTTGTCCGCATCCTGAGCGCAGAGGAGGGGCACAGTGCTTCACATCTCCTCCCCGGGGCCGCGGTGATAGCAGTGCGTTCCCACCGGGCAGTTTGGGAACAGAGCCCCCAGTCCCCTCCCTTCCCCTCTCCCCCAGCCCCACACAGGGGCCCCATCCCGGCCCCAGGCTTTGCCATCCGGCAGTGACCGAACGCAGAGCCTGGAACCCCAGTGCTGATCCCTGCTGGTCACTCATTGTGCGGCCACTTGGCAGCTGGCCCGGCCCGATTGTGTTCCTCCAGCAAAATATTCCTGCTGGATGAATGGGGGCAGCGGAGGGAGATCCCGGCCCTCGGCTGGCCGTGAATTTCCCACGTATTGCCCGAACAATGCGCTGTCTGAGCTGCTCTTTGTGTGCTCCCAGCAGGAAACGCTGTCTTGTCATGCAGATTTCATTCACCTCCCGCAGATCTGGGGGGGGCGCCGCCCCTCCCGCTTTGATGAACCAGCTCGGCCAGCCCGGTGCAGCCCCACGGCCCCCAAAGTGCGCACGGTGCCGTCCCTACCTCATCGTTGCTGATGGGCACTGAGGGGTGCAGGAGGTTCCCGATCTCCCGGAGGCTCTCGAAGCGCTCTGCTTCCAGCCTGACGCGCTCCGCGTCGCACTCCAGGATGGCTTCGTCGATGAGGAGGCGGACCTTCTTGATCTGGGACACCTGCAGCCCCTGCGCAGGGAGGAGAACCGCTGAGGAGAGGGGGCTGAGCGCTGTTAATCCCCGTGCCCTGACATACACAGCGCATCAAACAGCAGCCGGAGGGGACAAAGCCCCGACCGACATCAGCCACGCTCTGAAAGGCCCCGGGTGAGGCACGGCGCCACGCAGCGCCCGGCAGCCACCACGGGGAGCAGTCAGCTCCCACGGCAGCAAAAGCCGCCCAGCGTCACGCTCATTAAACAGCGTGGTTAATGAAGGGGGAAGGCGAGCGGGCAGCGAGGGGCCTCCGGGGAACAGCAGCTACCGAGGCTGCCCAGATCCCCCACGAACTGCAGGACGGGTCGGTGAGCGGCGGCGGTGGCCTTCAGATGGATGACACGGGGAAAAAGCTGCCTTGGGACCGGGATCCCCGCTACGGGGCTGCAGGGGGGTGCCCAGAGCGGTGCTGGGGCTCCATAGAGCGCACAGAGCGGGGAGGGGGGGTCAGACTCACCCCCAGGACGTCGGCTGTCAGCTCATCCAGGTTCTGCGCGCTCTCCGGCACGGACTCATCGCTCCCCACGGGCTCCTTCTTCTGCAGCACGAGGGAAGAGAAACCCCACCAGGGTTTTAAGACCCAAACAAGAAGGTAAAAGCATCCTTTAGTGATGGCGGGGAGGGGCTGGCGAGGCCCTCACCTTCATCTTATCACCAATGGTTTTGCTGCAAAGGTTCTTCAGCTTGTTCAAGTTATCGGCACGAAACCTGCCTGCGGGGAGAGGGGAGGGAGCCGTCAGCGGGGCACACGAGGGGGGCTGCAGCGAGGAGCTCCTGCACCAGCGCTGCCTTCGGTGCCATTGTGAGCAACGCCACAGCTGCGGGGTCCCCTTTAAATGCACCGGCGGCGACGCTGCACCCCTCGGACCCCCAGATCCGGGGCTGCTGGGGGGGGTCTACGTGGGTCCGGGGCTGTGGGGTGAGATTGGAGCGCTCTCGCAGGGCCGGGAGCTGCCCCAGGAGCGGCGATGAGGGGACACACGCAGCTCCCAATGGGTGGCACCGGGTTGGATGTCCCCGCGGGGCGGCACGGCGGGACGCGCCAACCCCACCACGCGGCTGCAGGACGGGGGGCGCCTCCCGGGGCTGCGCTGCGGCGACGGCCGCGATGAGGGCAGAGCGACCGCGGCGTCACCCGGCGCCGGGCGCGGGGCTGAGCCGCCCCGGATTGCATCAGCCGCGGACGGACGGCGCTGCGGAGGCCGGCGGGGCACGCGGGGGTCGAAACACCGCCGTGGGGCCGCGCAGGGCCCGGCCCGGCTCCCCCGCCCCCCCTCCCGGGCTGCTCTCCGCCCCCACCCCGGCTTCAGGACCCCCCCCGTCCCGACCCCGACCCCGGGCCTCGGTTCAGCCCCGGGGGGAGAGCAGCTCTGCGGGGAGGGGGGGTGGGCAGCAGCACGCGGAGGGCGGCGGGGAGCGGCCGGGGCTGAGGGACCCCCAGGAAGGCCCGGGCCGCCCCCGCCCCACGTACACCTCCGCCAGGCGCCGTCCGCCCGCACCAGCGCGTCCACCAGCGCCGGGTCTTTGAAGCGCTTCCGCTGCATCTCCCGCACGGCCGCGGGGTCTCCGCCTTTGTCGGCGCGGAACAGGTCCAGGTCCAGCACCATGGCGGCGGCGGCGGCGGCGGCTCCGGAGCGCGGTGACAGCGGCGGTTCCCGTGCCCGCGTCCGCTCCGCACTGCGCCTGCGCCGCGCCGCAGGGCGGGGCCTGCGCGGAGCCGCCGAGAGAGGGCGCTGTGCGGGTAGAGCGCCGACCCCGCGCCGACAGCGCCCCCTGGCGGAGAGGAGGCGGCGCTGCGTCGGGCCGCGTGCGATCTGCGGGGCCCCGCCGCGTGGCTCCCTATGGGGCTCTGCGCGGCCCCACGCGGAGCAAAGGGCCCCTGTGGCATCCCCGGGGCGCCCATAGCACGCCAAGGACACCACCATCACCCAACGGCATCCTCCCGGTAATCTCCAGCATCCCCACAACATCCCTATGGCACTGTGCGCCCCCCCATGGGGCTCTCATGGTCTCTAACGGCATCTCCATGGTCCCCCCCATAGCATCACCAGCATCCCATAGCACCATACGGTACCTCAGGGTAACCCGCAGCATCCGCAGGCAGTTCTGGCAGCCCCACAGCATGGCCATGGCACCACGTGGCACCCCAGTGTACTTCATGGCGTTCTCCCTGTCCCCTATGACGTCCCCATGGTGCTCAATAGCACCTAAGGGTGTCCCTATGACATCCCATAGCGACATATGGCAATCCAAGGACATCCTGTAACACTCCATAGCATCCTCATGATACTCCATGGCATCCCCACAGCACCCCATAGCATCTTCACAGTCCCCTATGGCATCCTCGTGGTTTCCCACGACATCACCACGGCATTCCATACAACCACTGCATCACCCCATAGCATTCTCATCATCCCGTATGGCATCCCCACAGCCCAGGGTGCTTCTTGGCACCATATGGCAACACGAGAACATCCTACAGCATCTCCATAGCTACTTCACGGCACCATATGTTGCTCCATAGCATTTTCACAGTCCCCTATGGCTTCCCCCCCGACCCCCCAGCTCTCCCCTGCCCACTGCTGGGTGCCACACGTACCCCATAGCACAGACCCACCACAGCAGGCTCAGAAACATCGCCTTTATTGCACAGCCGGGACATGCGGGGCCGCCCGGTGCTGCCTAGAAAATGCTGAGATCGCTGTAAAAAGGGGGGGGATGGAGCCATGGGGTGGGGGACACGGGGCACCGCTGCGGGGACAGCCGCAGGGGGACCCACTGTGGGGCAGCATCACCCCAATGGGTGCGTCCTGGCAGGGGGAAAGGCAGCCTGGGGGGGAGCGGGGCTGGCATGGGGCTGTGGCACAGCTGGCATGGCAGGGGGTGACACGGTGGGGGGTGACACGGCCACCAGGTGCTCTCTGCTGTGCCCCAAGCAGAGCAGGGGGGGCCAGCAGCTTGCACACGTGTGCACACTCGTGCAACCCCCATCATGCACTCTTCTGCCCCACACATGTGCCCCCAACATGACACACAGGGCTGCCCCCCATGTCCCCCTGCCAGGCTGGGGGTGCTCCTGACCCCCATGTCTGTATTTGGCATTTTCCCAGGGGTGGGGGGAGACAAAAGTGCCCCGGGGCTCTGTGGGTCCGTAAGGCCACGGGGTGGGGGGAGAACGGCCCCCTCACAGCTCCAGGTCAGTGCCACCGGACGATGGCTTCAGGGGGACGGAGTCAAAGCCGTCTGGGGTGCGCTGCGGGGAGTGGGGACACTGAGGGGTGAGGACACAAACAGCGGACACCCCTCCCTGTGGGACACCTCCTCCATGGGGCATCCATCCCCATAGGACACCGGACATCCCCTCTGTAGGACAACTCAACCCCATGGGACACCTGTAGACCCACGAGTCACACCCAGGACGCTCAGCCCTGTGGGACACCTCCATCCCTTGCAACATCCCCATGGGACCCCCCACATCCCACGGGCAACTTCCATCCCCTTGGGACACCCCGATCTCATGGGACACCCCAACCTTTGGGACTCCTTTATGCCTTGGGCCAACCCAATGGAACTCCTCCATCCCCATGAGACTTCTCCATCCCTTGGACAATCCCCTGGGACACCCCCATCTCTTGGATCAACCCCATCCCCTCGGGTCAACGTCACCCCCACGGGACACCCTCATCCCTTGGGTCAGCCCCATGAGACACTCCCATCCATTGGGACAATCCCATCCACCGGTACAGCCCTGTGGAACACCTCCGACCCTACAGGACCCCCCTGCTCCCATTCCCACTCCCACCTTGGTGGCCAGGCAGCGGATCTTGCCCAGCAGGGACTTCTTGCTGGTGAAGATGAGCTCATCCTCACCATCCTCTCCCTCCATGATGGCACAGCTATCCGGTGCCGGCAGCTCGCTCTCCTTGGCCGCCGCATTCAGCACCAGCCGCGAGTACTTGTACTCCAACCTGGAGACACCCCAATAACCACAACCTCCGCCCAGAGGGACGACGGGACGGGGCGGGGGGCACATAGGGGCCGTGCCCCACACTCACTTTTGGTTCTTCTTCCAGAAGTAGGCAGCCAGGGCAGCCAGCAGCACGGCCACACACGTCCCCACCGAGACGCCCACCTTCAGCCAGAACTCAGCGCTGCGGCACGGGCGGACCCGGGGGGCGGGCAGGCGTTGCCCCCCGTGGCACAGCCGCGGCTCCTTCCACACATACGTGGTCCTCTGTGTGTGTCACGGAGGGGGTGAGGGTGGTGACATCCCCGCTGTCCCCGTCGCCCCCGTGTGTCCCCTACCTGCACGCCGCCCTGGCAAGCGCCCACGATGGCGCGGAAGTGGTTGGCGGAGCAGCGCGGGCAGCCCTCGGCCGTTGCCCACAGGAGGTGGAAGGTGCAGCCATCACAGGTGCCCTCGGGGCATTTGCTGTGGGGGACACACGGGTATAGGGGTGGCTGTCCCCAAAGTGTCGTTGCATTGCATTGCCTTCGCCGTGGCACCGCAGTGGGGCACAGCGCAGGGGACACAGCGCCGGCTGCCCCCAAAGTGGAGTCCCCAGGTGTGCCACCGCCCTCCCATGGCACCGCAGCGGGGCGCAGCACGCAGGGATACGGTGATGGCTGTCCCCAAAGCGCCACCGTGTCCTCCACGGATAGCACTACAATGGGGCACAGCACACAGGGACACGGTGGCGGCTGTCCCCAAAGCAAAGTCCTCAAGGATGGCGCACTCCCCGTGCTCGTGCATGGGGACAGCTGGAGACAGGGGGCACCTGGGGGGCCGTGAGGACGCTGCTGTTCCCCCACGTCCCCACCGCGGCACCCACCTGGGCACAGCCAGGCTGCCGGTGCCCGGCCGCAGCGGGTCGCAGCGCAGGCGGATGGTGGTGGCCCGGCCCCCGGCGCAGGACTGCGTCACCTCGCCGGACCTGCGGCGGCCAAAGGGAGTTCAGCGCATCCCCGCGGTCCCCTCCCCGCCCCCGCGTCCCCCCCCCCCCCGACGTCCGCCCACCTGAAGAAGAAGACGACGTCGGGCAGCTCGGGGCTGGCGGGGGGGAACAGCTCGGGGGGCGCGGCGACGCCGTCCAGCGCGGAGCTCACGGTGACGCCTGCGGTGGCACTCAGGTGACACGGGGGGACTCGGCAGCCGCGGCGCGCCACGACGGGGGGGCATCGGGGCACGGAGGGGTTTGGGGCTCACCCAGGAGGCGGTCCGCCAGGCTGACGGGCTGCGAGGACACGGCGGCACGGTGGCCCACCACGTCCGAGGGCACCACGATGGCCTGGCACACGTGGGACGTCACCACCCGCCCGGAGCCGCCCTCGTCGGGGAGCCGCGCGTCCGTCACGTTGTCCGTGCATGAGGCCGCCTTCCTGCCCTGCCGGCGGCACCGCGTCGGGGTGTGCGCAGCACTGCGTGTGTGTGTGTGTGTGTGTGTGTGTGTGTGTGTGTGTGTGTGTGTGTGTGGGAAGGTGCTTCCAGAACCGCTGTGTGCGCATCGTGCTGCCATCCCTTTGTGCAAGGATGCGCGTGTGTTTGCACGACTGCGTGCACTTCTGCACGTGGGCTCTATGGGCTGTGAGCGTACGGTTGCGTGGTTGCATGTTTGCAGGAACGTTTCTGCCGCCTCGTGCAAGTAGACACAAGTGTTTGCACAACTGTGCACTTCGCTACACGCGGGTTTTATTGATGGTGAGCACGGCTGTGTGTATGTCTGCATGGCTGTATGCAAGAATGCACGTGTGCTTGCACGACCACATGCCTGTGCATTTGCAAGAACGTGTGGCCGTAGGTTTGCACAACTACACACATGTGTGTCTGCATAACTGCGGAACCACGTGTTTGCATGACTACATGCACATGCTCGTGTTAATGTGCAGCTACGTGTGCACGACTACATGCGTGTAAGCACGTAACACATGTAAGCACGTGCTTGCACAAGTGTGCAGTTGTGTTTGTGAATGTGAGCACGACTGCAAGAGCCGGCAAATGTTTGCATGCTTCGGTGCAGCTGCTTGCACGCACACACGCTTGTGTCAACATCACCCCTTGTGTCACCCCCTGCGTGTGCTCCCATGGCCCCCCGCACTCACGTGGTTGCCGCAGAGGCTGATGTTGAAGTGGTGGAAGTATTTGAGGCCCTTGGAGGTGAAGCTGGGGCCGCTGGTGAAGGCGGTGCTGGCAGACAGTGCTGAGAAGTCGTAGTGCAGCGTTTGGCCGGGCAGTGCCAGGGAGAAAGTGCAGTCACTGTAGCAGAGGGAGCGGACCTGCCCGGGGTGGGGGACTGCTGTCACCCAATGGGGTCCCATCGTGCCACCCAGCCAGGGTGCTGTCACCCACAGGGAGGTGCAGAGGGCTGGAGGGTGTCGCCCATGGAGGACGGTCAGGGACAGATGTCACCCATCAGAAGATGGTGCCACCCACGTGGGATGTCAGAGGTTGGGATCTCCCAGCAGAGTTGGTGCCACCCACTGGGGACAGCCAGGTGCTGTGCCCCCCCCAGCTCCCCAGAGTGCCACCCACCAAGGGGTGCCCAGGGGGGAGTCCGGCACCCCCTACCCCCAGGCATGTGGGGACACGTGGCGATGCTCACCTGGTTGCTGCGGGTGCCGGGGCCGCAGGGCTGGCAGGCGGGGGGGCCGTCAGGTGGGTGGCCCCGCAGGAAGGTGCCGGGGGGACAGGGCTGGCAGGCACCAGTGCTGTGGTCCAGGGCGTGCCCGGGGGGGCAGGGGGCACAGAGCCCCCCAGTGGCGGCACAGCGGCGGCAGAAGGAAGCCACCCCCCCCAGCACGTTGGTGACATTGACGGAGTAGAGCTTGGCCACATCACTGGTGTAACGCCGGCCCTGGAGCGGAGCTCAGCATCACCCAGTGCTGGGTGGAACGGGGGCGGGGGGGGGGTGACGCTGCTGTCCCCATCCCTGTGCCCCCACTCACCGCCTCGCGGTAGCGCGTGCGCTGGAAGGCCCAGGTGAAGCTGGTGGTGGCATTCTTCTCCACCACGTAAGTGTAGGACTGCTTCCCCCGGGGGCCCGTCCACGTCTCCACCGGCGTGTTGGTGCGTGAGTTGATGCCCTGGAAGGGACAGCACGGGGGATGTGGGCACCCCGCGCCCCCCGCCACACCCCCCCCCCACCACCACTCACCACCATGAAGTACAGCTCACAGCTGACGCTGCAGACCGTCTCGAAGACGAAGGTAATCCGCGCCACCTCCTTGCTGTCCCCATCCTCCAGCGCCGGCTGCGGGGGGCTGGGGACACGGGGACGGTGGGGACACAGCACGGGGGTGGCGATGGCACCCCGGGGATGTGGGAGGCGCTCACCTGAAGCCGGGCACCAGCAGCGTCAGGATCATGAAGTCGTTGTCGGAGGCTCCCGCTGCCGTGTAGATGTAGTCCCCGGCCACCTCCCAGCCTGCGGGGACACGGGGACAGCTCGGTGACATCCCCTGCGCCGTGGGGACGGGGAGGGGGCGGCGCGGCAGTACCTGCCATCCCCTTGTACTCGAAGTTGATGCCGCTGAGCACGGTGGTCTCCATGTTAGGGGGCAGCACGTTCCACCACTTGTACTCCAGCCCCAGCACCGGCTCGGTGCCGGCCGGGCAGCGCACACAGCCTGGGGACGGCGGGGACATCAGGGAAGGCACCCATGGGAACTCAGGGCACCCCCCCCCCCCCCGGGGTCCTCCTTACCAGAGCCGTTGGAGTAGGAGCCGTAGGGACAGGGCTCACAGGCACTGCTGTTGCTTTTGTAGAAGCCGGGGTTGCAGGGGGGGCAGCGGGTCTTCAGCCCCGAGGGGGGCAGCTGGGCAGCGCGGGGCAGCGCTTCGCTGCAGATCTTCGGCTCTGCCCACTTAAACATCAGCTGCGTCTGCGCAGGGACACGGGGTGAGCTGCACCGGGCTGGGACACGGGCACAGGGCACTGGGCCAGGGCTGGAGGTGGCTGGGGGGGGTCCGTACCTCCCCGTTGGCATCGCACGCCGTGTGTGTGTAGAAATAGTCCTTATCAGTGCAGGGCGGGCGCATCTTGCAGGATGCTGAGCCGGGCTCTGCGAGCGGTGGTGGCAGTGAGGTCCCCGGGTGGCACCCAGGGATGTCCCCACGGCCCCAGGAGGAGCATCGCGGGGTGCAGGGCTGCGGTGTCCCCCCTTCTCTTCTCACCTGCATAGGCGGTGGGCTCGCAGGGCTGGCAGGCGGTGGCCCCTTTGCTGGAGAAGCTGTTGGCGGGGCACAGCTGGCAGGAGGAGGAGCCGGCGGCGGCGGCGAAGGTGCCGGGTTTGCAGGGGAAGCACTCGGAGGTGTAGGCGACCCCTGGCAGCGGGACGGCGCTCAGGGGTGGGGGGCCGTGGGGACCCCAACCCTGCGCCCACCCACCTACCTGTGATCCCGATGTTCCGCACCAGCACGGGCTTGGGGACCTTGGACCAGACGGAGAATGCTGTGGTCCTCCAGTAGAGCACGTTGTTACCACGGCTCAGCTCCACCTGCACGGCACAGGGCCAGGGGGGTCCCAGCCAGGGGTCAGTACCCGAGGAGGGCTCAGCACCCACCCCTGTGTGCCACCACCCTCCCCTCTGTGCCCTCAGAGTGCAACTTCCTGTGCCGGGGTGACAAATGGCCCGAGGGGGGTGGGGGGGGCTGTGGTGGGGAACCCTTTTGTGGGAGCTGTGGTGTGGGATCCTGAAGGTGACCCTAAGGACCCCCCCACGCTGTGCCATCCCATCGCTGTGCTCACGCTGTGGAACTCCCAGCCCTTCTCCGTGGTGCGCATCCAGCGCGACTCCTCCACCGTGGGCTGGCACTGGTCGTTCTGCACCTATGGGGACGGGGACAGCATCAGCACAGGGTCACCCCCCTGGCATCCCTGGGACCCCCACCCCGTGCTTACAAAGAACTCAAAGACGATGCTGCTGTCGGGGTAGATGTACTCAAAGGAGACGGTGCCCGACTGCTTCAGGCTGACGGCGTACATCAGCGTGGCCGTGCACTCATCTGTGTTGGAGGCGATGTAATCCCCCAGCGGCACCCACGTCGACCTGAGGTGGGGACACAGAATGGCACAGAGGCACACGAGGGGATATAGGCTCTTCCCTGTGGTATTTTAGGGTCTGGATCCCTCTGCAGTGGGACACTGTGAGAAGGACAGTTTGGACAGATGGGACAGTCCCAGCAGTGGCACAGGATGTGACACGGGACACGGGGACACCATGAGAAGCATGGGGTGATGCTGTTGTTACACTTGCATGATGCTGAGGAGGGGATGAGTTCAGGGCTGTGCAAAAGGGGCAGGAAAAACCCAGCCCAGGTGCTGCGGAGGAGCGGGGGATGTCCCAGCACGGTGACAATGGAGCATCCCCGTGCCAGCGCAGTGCCACCAAGCGGGGCGAGAGGCGGGTGGGCTCCTGCAGCACTGGGAGTGCAGCTGCATAATTAAAGGCAGCTGGAAGTAGGTTACATTTGCAAGCTGCACCGCCGCTGCAACGCGTGCTGCCGGCACGGCAGGGCCCGACGGCTGCCACCAGAGCTGATCAAAGGGCCGCGGTGCAAAACAAAGGCACTGGCTCGTGCCGCAGCACTGGGGAGGGCTGTGGGTGGGAGATCCCTCTGCAATGGGGCTGAGGGGGTCCTGGGGCAGCGTGGGGGTCCCCTTCTTGTGTCCGCGGTGCATTGAGGCTCCCAGGGATGGGCAGGGAGGGACCACGGGCGGTTCCCCATGCATGGACGCGTTGTGGCATCCCAGGGCCACTCACGTGGTGCAGTTCTCCACCACATCGCTGAAGCCATCATCCAACTCCAGGTTGGTGGCGACGTTGGCGAAGCCGTGGGGCAGCTCATCCCACTCGTCGAAGCGCACTCCGGTGCCCAGTGAGTAGGTGCCCTCAGCACAGGGCTTGCACGCCTGCGCCTTCATGTCGAGGAACTCGCCCGCCTTGCAGGAGAAAGCTGCCCACATGCAGGGGGTGCCGTCAGCGCTGCCCCCTCCCACCACCGCCTCTGCCTCCAGGACCCTCCCACCACCCCACCCTGTGCCGTGCTGCTGAGCGCTGCGTTCATTCCGTGTCTCTGACAGCATCGTGTTGACCCCGGGATTAGGAAAAGTCACGTCTACCCCATCAAAGCCCCCCCGGCCACCCCCGCACCCCAACCTTACAGCACTCGGTGCCCTTGACGGGGTCCGGCAGCCCGGTGCAGAGTCCCGGTGTGTGCGGCACCGCCACCCTCCACCGCGCGCCCGCGCTGTCGCATGCTGTGTACTCGTAGTGGTACTCCGACTGCAAGAGAGAACGCGTGGAGGGCTGAGACCCCACGGGGATGGGACCCCCAGCGAGCTCAGCTGCCGCTGTGGGGATATGGGGGCTCTTTTGGCTGGTGCCAATCCCACAGCACCCAGCATGCTGTGGAACACACTTAGGGACGAGGCTGCTGGGGGCCGGGTTAGGGAGAACAACACCCCCCATTACAATATCCACCCCATAGGGTGCTAAAACCCATGGTGAGCTATAGGGCCACACGCACGACCCCAGCGGACAGCACACCCCTTCCGTGGGCACCGCTCCATGCAGGGACAGAGGACAGAGTGCCACTGCAGCGCCCCGGGCAGACCAGCAGAGAGCCCAGGGATTGGGGGACGCGCAGCACCGCTCGGAGGCAGCCGCCCCCGTTGGCCTCGGCGCGCCCGCAGCACGAGCAGCTCATTAAACACAGTGCCGGATGCGCCGTCCTGCTGGGAGCCACGCAGACTGCGCCGTGCGATGGGACACGGATGGGGACAGGTGGCACCTGCAGGGCGGGCGCACGGGGCTGCAGAGCGCAGCGCTGCTGATCGCAGCTCTCCGTGCTGCCATCTGTCCCCGCTCCGGGGCTCGCTCAAGGCCGGGCGGAGGCGACATCGGGGGCAGGAAGCACCCGAGGCTCTGTCCCCATGGCCACCGCGGCACCGCAGCCCCCCCCCCCCCGGAGCACAGAGCTGTGGTTGGTGCGGGTTTGCTGGAAAACAAAGCTTTGATGTTTGCCATCAGCTCCATGCGGTGGCAGCGGGGAAGGGGGGGGCGACACATGGAGACAGCCCCCCCAGCCCCCTGCATTGAGTGCAGCGCTGCAGGGGTGGGTCTTGGGGACGCGGGGGTCCCCGTGGAACAAAGAACGAGTCCCAGCACACAGCGTCACACCTGCTCTACGCTCAGCAGGGTGTGCAACGCGGTGATTCCTCCTTCCCAAACTTGGAGGAGCCGCCGGCAGATGGGAATCACCCACCGCACATCGCCTAAAGCCACCTCCACTGACCCCAGGGCGCTGCGGACCTCGGGTGCATCCCAGCGAGCAATGGGGAACGGGGCAGGGGCTAAAGGACCCGGGAGCAGCCCCCCTCCCCCCCCTCCGCCCCCCCCCAGCCCCAGCGCCAGCATCAGCGCAGCCCATTGTTTCCAGCTCCGGGCCGTGGAACGAAATAAATAAATAAAGGAATTGGATCACGGAAAAAAAAACACAAATAAATAAATAATAAAAAATCTTAATGGCCCAGATGAAAAGCGGCCGCAGGGCGCGGGGGGGGGGGGGGGGGGAAGACGGGGGGGGACACACAAAGTGGGGAGTGCGTGGGGAAAGAGAACCCCCCCGAGGGTGACGGGGCCCTGGGTTAGCGGGCACGGAGCTGCAGGCGGGGGTGCATTCGGGCCGGGAGGGATGGAGTGGGGGAGCTCGGTGGCCCCCCCAGGAGGGTGCAATGCCCGCTCCCCCCCCCCGTTCACTCCCCGGCTCTCCCGGGCAGGACGCTCCGTGCTGCCCCAGTGAGATAAGAGCCGCGCTGCGCGCTGTGCCAGGCTGGGGAAGGCGCACGGCGAGGGGACGCCCGTCCCGCCGCCACCGGCCGAGCCCACGGCACCGGGCAGGGCTGGGGACCCCCGGGGTGGGCAGAGAGGAGGGGACGGGCGAACCCCGGGGCCCCCAGCAGCGATTCCCCGGCCCGGCGCTGTTCTCACGGTCCCCGCCGCCGTCACCGTTAACCGCCGTCCCGCCGGGGCTCGGGGTGACGGACGCGCGGACAGAGCGCAGCGCAGCTCCGCACCGGGACCCCCAGCGGGGGCTGCTCACCCCGGGCGCGGCCCCACGGACGCGGCCACGCGTGGGGCGCGGCGATACCCCCGCACCGCATCCCTCAGCGGCGCTCAGCTCCATCCCGTCAGCACCGGCACCCCCCGCCGCCCCCCCCGCTCCCGGTAACCCCCCCCGGTACCTCCTTGCAGACGTGCAGCCGCTCTCCGACGCGGCACAGCCCTACGGCGGCGGCGGCGGCCACGCACAGAGCCAGCAGCGCCCGCCGGGCCCCGGTACCGGTACCAGCACCGGCCATGGCGCAGCGGCGGCGGCAGCGCTCGGCCCCGCGCGGGCACCGGCACCGGCCCCGCGGTCCCGCCCCCCGCCAACGGCCCGGCCCGGCCCGCGCGCGCACCTGCCGCCACCTGCACCGCCCCCGCCCCGCCCCCGGGCAGCGCCCCCGGTACCGGCACCGGAAACGGCACCGGGCGTCGCTTCCCGGGGATGGCACCGGGCGCGAGCCGCCGGTACCGGGCATCATCCTCTGGAAACCGCATCGGTACCCGAGCATCGCCCTCGGGGGCGGCACCGGGCGTCATCCCTTTGAATCGATATCGGCACCGGAAGCGGCGCCGGGCAGCGCTCCCCGGGACCATCGCCGTGACCCCGGCACCGGGCATCACCCCGAGAGCTGCCCCCCCCCCTCTCCCTGCCCCCCCCGCGGTGCCTTCCCGCTGCCCCCCCCCCCATTCGGCCCCGCCCCGCGACAGTTCCCCGGCAACGGCGGCAGCACCGGACCCGCCATGGCAGGCGGAGGCGGCGCGACCCCGCCGGGCCCCCCCCGGCCCTGGAGCCGTCTCCACGCCGCGGCCGCGCGGTGCAGCCGCGACCACCAGAGTGCCCGGTGCGTTCCTCCCCCGCCCGTTCCCGTTGCGGCGGCTGAGCCTCTGTCTCCGTGCAGGGCCCCATCGCAGCCCGAACGGCCCCCGGAGCCGTGGCCGCGGAGTTGGGTGAGCCCCAAGAAGGAATCGGTGCATCGGATCCAGGGACGGATCGGTACGGCACCGGGACAGCGGGACAGCGGGACGGGGGCACGGCTGCGTGTCACGGGTGGGGGGGAGCGGCCATCGGCCACGCCGCGGGGGCAGCGGGACACGGCCGTGGGGGGGGGCGGGGAGGGGGGGCGGCTCTGCCCGCACCACGCTGAGCTGCCGCCCCCCCGCCCCCTCCCCGCAGAGTGCCCGCACAGCGCTGCCACCAACGGCGGTTACTCCCGGAAGGAGAACGGCGGCTTCTTCTGCCCGTAGGACCCCGCAATAAAGCGCGGAGCGGAGCCGGGCTCAGTGCGCGGCCGCGGGGTTGGGGGCGGCGGGCGGATCAGAATCGCCTGCGCTCAGGGGCCGGCCGGGGCCAGGCCTCGCCTATCTGATCGACTCATCCCGCCCGCCCGCCGCACAGCGCCCGCGGCTTCGCGGCTCCGTTCTTCTCATCTCGGCCGGGGCCGATCGAATAAGATCAATGTGTAGGGAGAGGGCGGCACGCGCTCACACCGCACGCACTCCAACGCACTCACGCACCCCGACCCCACGCACCCGCACACGCACAGCGCGCCAACCACTCTCCGCTCGCTCTGCCCCGTCGCGCCCTTTTATAGCCTCCTCCGCGCGGGGCACGCTGGGAAGTGCCGCCCGGCCCCTCCCCTCCGCACAGCGCCCCCCGCCGGACGGAGGACCGCGGTGCCGCCCCCCCCCACCCAGCTCCGCCGACGGCAGCACGGTGGTGGCGGTGGACAGAGCGCGTTTATTGGCACGACGAGCCCCGCCGCTCGGCCACCGGGGCACCAAAATGCGGCCCCGCACATGCGGAAGGGTCCTTCGCTGCCGGCCCAGCCCCCAGGACCCCTTGGCCATGGGGAGGGGGCCGGCGGTCACTGGGATCTTCCCTTCTCCCGGTGGTGCCGAGCCCCTTGACAAGTAACGCTGCATGGTGACGCCTGGTGCTGCCCCACACCGGGCACAGGGACGAGGCGGACTCAGAGTCGGGCTGCAGCGGCTGCCACAGCGTCCTGGCAGGGTCACTTCACCACGAGGACGTAGAAGGCCATCAGCACGCAGGAGATGGCCACGGGCACGTGCAGCCGTGTGCCAATGACGGCAGCTGCAGAGCGGTAGCAGGGGGCTGTGCTGGGCAGCACCCGGCCACTGTCCCAGCACTGTCCTGGACCCTGCATTCCTGTCCCCGTCCCATGCCACCACCCCCATCCCAGACCCCATCGTCCCTCCATCCCAGCCCCACCATCCCCATTTTGTGCCCCAAGTCAAGCCCACCATGCCCCCATTCCACATCCCAGCCCACTGCACACCCAATGCCACCATCCCCATCCCATGCCCAAGCCCAGCTCGTGCCCCCAACACCACCGTCCCCCTCTCACACCACCATCCGCCATCCCGGTTCCACACCCCATCCCATCCCATCCCATCCCATCCCATCCTATCCCCACATCCCCATCCCGGTCCCCATTCAGACCTCAACGCCACCACTTCCATCACGTCACCCACAGCCCGGCCCCACGCTCCCATCCCGGCCCCACATCCTTTACGTCAGAACCCAACGCCGCCGTTCCCACCCCCGTACCCACAACTCCCCCCCCCCCCCCCGTTCCCCCCTCACCTTTGTAGCCGACGCCCCACAGGCCGCGCTTCTCGGACAGCAGCCAGGCCCTCAGGCGCGGCACCTTCCTCAGGTAGGCGCAGGTGCACACCAACAGCAGCCCGAACACCAGCAGCCCGTCCAGCGAGTACACTGCGGGCGGCACAGCTGCGTCCCGCGGGGCAACGACCCCTCACCCCTCCCCGGCCCTCCCGGGACCCCCCCCCCCACTCACCGTTGGTCATGGCGGCACCGGGGGCTCTCTCAGCGCGGCCCCGGCCCCGCGCACACTGCGCATGCGCACGGACACTTCCGCCAACGCGACACCGGAAGTTGCAGGGCGGGCAGCCGAGCGCCGATGGAGGCGGGGGAGGGGGGGTGGATTGGGCCGCACGGAGCAGGCAGCCTCAATCGAGCGCCGATTAAACGTGGTTCCCCCACCCCGCTGCTGGTGCTCGCTGGGGGTGGGGGGGGGGGGATATGGGTTGGCTGTGGAGCCCGTAGGGTGTTGGAGGCGCTCAGAGGGTGCCGCGGGAGGGACAGCGTGTGTGGCCGTGTCTCAGGTTGTCCCATCCATCGTGGTAAGCCCAGGTGATGCCATCCCAAGGAGACCTCGGGACCTCCTGGTGACCCTGTCCATTAGTGGCCCTGGGTCCAAGTGACGCCATGCCCTGGTAGCCCTCTCCCCTCTGACCCTGCCTCACTCCAGAGGGTGATGTGAGCAATTCCCCCACCCTGTGCATGGCCCCCTCATGCAGCCCAAGATAGTGCCAAACCCAGTATGGGGGGTCTGGAGACACCAGGAGACACACGAGGAGCTGCTCTTCACCCCCAGCAGGGGATGGGGACAGGACCACTACATGGAGATGAGGAGTTTCCCAGCCAGGTGGCAAGGCTGGGGTGACCCAGGAGCTGTGCTGAGCAGTGCGAGCTGGAAGGGCAGCAGCAGAAGTCGTCCCTCCATCCATCCCTCCATCCCTCCCTCCATACATCCATCCCTCCCTCCATCCCTCCATCCATCCATCCGTCCATAGTGTGGCACAACATGGTGCTGCCTTCTCTGCTCCTCACCCTTTCTCTTCCCTTTCCTCCTCCCTTCCCACCCCCACGTCTGTCCCGGGAGGAGGATAATGGTCAGTGCTTCCTCCAATGAAGTGGAGGTCCAGGAGGGAGCAGAACTGGGAGAGAGGACGGAGCACAGGGACAGGGATATGGACAGGGATATGGACAGGGATATGGACAGGGACTGGCAGGAGAGGCCCCCAAGTGGGAAGGCACAGCGGTGGCTGTGCTTTGGGGGTGAGATGGATTCCTACTCCCCCAGAACAGACATCCCCAGCCTGGGGCCATGAGCACGATGGGGACAGTGCCAAGGGGCTGGGGCCGTGCTGCGCCGTGCCATGCATTTCTGTGCCAGACTGTGCCATACCACACCACGCCGTGCCATTCCGCACCGTGCCGTGCCAAACTTTGCCATGCTGTGCCACGCTCCTCCCCGCCACGCCGTGCCTCACCGTGCCGAGTTGTGCCGCGCCATGCAGGCCCTGCGGGCGGCGGGGGCTGTGTTGCTCACCTGCTCCTCCCCTGCTCTCAAGTCAAAACACGTCCCTGCATCCCGGGCGCAGCAGAGCGGCAGCGAGCACCGTGCTGACGGCCCCGCCGTGCTGGCACCCAGGTAAGGCAGCACCCGGCCCCACTCAGCCCCATGCCCATGGGGGTCCCAGCCCTTCTTGCCGCCCCGTAACCAGCGCTGGCAGCCCCTTCCCTGCCTCAGTTTCCCTACGTGCTCACCTTCCTGCTAGAAAAACTGAGGCATAGCGTGAGTGGGGGGCGAAGGCGATGCAACTCGGTGGCTGATCCCATCCCACCCATTGGGCCCCGAGGGATGGGAACGCCGCGCATGGGGGGTACGGTCGCACGTCCCACCCCCACCCCCACCCCAGGAAAACGCCTGTGGCCCAGACAGGAAAGAAATAAAAACTGGGAGAGGCACCCAGCGAAACCGGCCCCGCGCCCCCGCCACCTTTGCCCCTGGGATGGGGCTCAGCCCGGCAGCCCGGGCCGCCAGGCACGTGTTTGCACACCTTTGTTTATCGTAGGACCTACGAGAAGGCAAAGCAAACACGGCCTCGCCTTGCTCCCTGCAGGTACCCAGCATGGAGGGCAGGGAGGAGGCGGGTGACTCCGACAGCGGGATCATGCTGCACTCGGGTGAGCATCGGGGGACAAAAAGGGGTTTTGCAACCCGGGGTGTGATGGGTGCCCCCTCCTGGGGTGCACTGAGGGGCACGGCGGGGTGACAGACTGGGACGCTGCCGTTGGAGGGGGAGAATTTGCTGTTGGGCAATGCAGGGGTTCCCCATTTGGAGAGCGGGGGGACACTGTCTGAATGTGACTCAGTGGTGTTTCACTGCGGGTTGGGCTGAGTCAGTGTGAAAGGGCCCCCCCTGAACCTCCCCCAGTGGGAAATCACTGCTGTGTGCAGTGTGAGAGGGGTGAGCACAGCACCCATGGGTGCAGCGGCACCCATCTCAACATGGAGCTCTGGAAAACTGGGAAGTGGGGGGGTGTGGGAGGCAGGGAGGGGCGTCCGGCCGCAGCTCAGCCCCTCCATCTGTCTGTCCATCCACCTGTCCGTCCGTCCAGGCCCCGGCAGCCCCACAGCCCCGCTGAAGGAGTTGGCACAGCGGGTGCGCAGGCAGCAGCAGGCACTGGAGCTGTGTGTGCAGGAGCTGCGGCGGCTCTGCCTGCGTGAGGCGGTGAGTCTGGGGACGGGGGGGACCCCGCCAACCCCTCCCCATCTCCAGTCGCCGCTCAGTGTCCCCACACCCGTCCCCAGGAGCTGACGGGGACGCTGCCCCAAGAGTTCCCCCTGAAGGCCGGTGAGAAGCCCCCCAAAGTGCGGCGCAGGATCGGGGCCGCCTTCAAGCTGGATGAGAGCCTGGTGCTGCGTGGGACGGTGAGCGGGGGTCCTGGGGAGGGGGGGAGGGGGCAGAGGGCTGCAGCCATGGGGCACCCACAAAGGGATGAGCTGTTATGGGGCACCCCTCACCGTCCCACCCCCACAGAGGTGCACTGCAAAGGGCGCAGGAGGATGCAACAATGCGAAGTGCCCTGTGGTGCGCAGTGTCCTCTGGGTGGGGGGGGGGGGCTTGAGGGTGCCAAGTGTCCCCTTCCCCACCCCCAGGACCCACTGGGAGCCCTGGAGAGGGACCTGGCGCTGCAGATGCAGATTGCCAGAGCTGCACATCGCCTGTGCCGGGAGGAGAACATCAGCAAACAGCTGCGCCGCAGGAGGAAGACGGCGGCACTGAAGGAGGAGCAGAAGCTGAAGGCGCTGGAGGACACCCTGCTGGCCGAGCGCCGGGCCATGTCTGCTGGTGGCGCTGGGGGGGCTCAGGGTGAGAACGGGGGGCTTCCTTCTGGGGGGGAAGGGATGTGCGTCGCCATGGGTCCCCGGTGCACATGCACTGCTGTACCACGCGTGGTGCGTGCCCCCCAAAATGCTCCTCTGCATGGGTGCACCCCGATCTCCCACCCCCAGGGAGTGCACCCCGATACGCCCCCCGCCATGGGAGAGAGCGCCCCAAACCTTCATCCCTGTGAATGAACCCCAGAACTTCCTCAGTGGTAGATGCAGCATCCCCACGGATGTGCCCCGGCCCTCCTCCTCCTGTGGCTGTACCCTCAAGGGTGCACCCCAACGCCGCACTACCCCACTGTGCGCACCCCTATGCTTTGTGCCCGGCGTTTGCACCGCAGTGTGGGATGCGCCCCGCTCCCACGGCAGAGCCTGGGCAGGGCTGTGGGGCTGGGAGCTGCCCGGAGCGCTCTTCTGAGCCGGACCAGCCGGTCCCGCCGCCGTCCCCAAACGTGTCGGGACAGGCGGACGCGGGAGGGGAGCGGGGACGCGTTGGGTGGCGGCCGTGGGAGCGCGGTGCCCCATGGCACACCGCTGTGCCACCGCTCTCCCCGCAGAGCTCAGCGCGTCGGATGAGAGCTCGCTGTCGGATGCTGCGCTGCTGGAGGAGGGTAAGGGCTGTGGGTACGGGGGACGCATTCCGCCCCTCCCCACCGCAACGCTCCGTCTGTCCTGCAGAGGAGGCACAGCCGATGGGAGCCGGCACCCCGCAGCGCCTTCCATCCCCGTGCCCGTGGCCCCGTTTGGCCTCCGAGGAGCAGAGTGAGGGTCTGGGGTGCCCCTCTGCACCCCCCGGCCCCTGGAGAGAGACCAGCCTCGATGGACCCTATGGGAAGGCCAAGAACATCAGTGCTGAGCCTGGGGATGGGGAAACCCGCGGGCCGCGGTGCTGCCCCACATCCCCACCTGCTGTCGCCGCTGTCCCCGTCAGCCCTGAGCGCAGGGCTGGGGATGTGGCCCCGTATCGCTTCATCCCCGTCCGGAGTGTGGTGCTGTGCCGGCAGATGGGATCCAGCGCTCCCAGCACCCCAGAGCCAGCGATCCGACGTGGACAGTGCCAGTCCCTGAGGTATGGTGTGCCGTGAGCGGGGACGGGGGCTGCTGGCACCCATGGGGAGGTGGGAGATAACCCAGAGGGAGGATGGGGATAATTCGTGGGGAGGATGGAGGTGATCACTTCATAGGGCAGTCGGAGATAACTCATGGGGGGGTTGGAGATGTTAACCTGTGGGATGACAGAGATAACCCATGGGGAAGATAGAGATGACCCGTGGGGTGAGGAAAGAGATAAACCCATGGAAAGGAGGATGGAGCTTGCTGCATCTAGATGACCCCATGGAGAGGAGGAAGGAGAAAGCCCCATGGAGGAGATGGAGCTAAATCCACGAGGACCATGGAGATGACCCTACGGGGAGGAGGATGGTGACACTTCTGGGGGGAGAAGGATGAAGCCCACCCCTTGTCCCGCAGGGTGGATGCACGCTGGGAGCCGGGTGAGATGCGGGGCCGCAGCACCGCTCCCCGCCGCCGCCCCACACACTACACGGTGACGGTGCCCCCCTCCTGCCCGCCGGCCCCCAGCCCCACACCGCGCTCCGGCTCCGACGACAGCATCTCCGACGTCTCCAGCGTCTCCCACGCCACCTCCCCGGGCAGCAGCAGCCCCGACGTCTCCTTCCCACGTCCTCCAGCCCCACCACATGGCACCGAACCCACTTTCTACCCCCGTGGTGCCCCCCAGCTCCTGCCGCCCCCCGGCCCCCCGGTGTTCCTCTATGAGCAGGACCTGGCCCCGCTGCGCTACCAACGCCTGGTGCCCTCACACAGCCGCATCGTGCGCACCCCCTCGCTCAAGGACTACGTGCCGGGGGGGTCCCGTGGGCTCTCCAAAGCGGTGGTGACAGAGGAGCTCAAATCGTGGCACCAACGCGCCCGGCTGCGGGGAGCCCGGCCCCATTCCCTCGACAGACAGGGGGCCTTCCGGGGACACCGCTGCGCGACCCCCCAGGATGGGCCCCCCCTCCGTGGGGCACCGCTGCGGGCTCAGGTAAGGCACAGGGATGGGGGGAGATGGGGGGGTGGGGGCGATGGGGTGGGGATGGGATGGAGTGGGTGGGTGGGGGGTGATGGGATGGCTGTCACTTTGTGGGGACCCCCTGAGTGCTGCCCTGTGGGAGTGGGGATGACACGGGCTGTTACCCAGTGGTGGCTCTGGTTGGGTTCCATGGGGGTCCCCAGAGCATGAGGTCCTGAGGTGCCCTGGGGGGAGAACTGAGGGCCTGTAATGGTCCCTGGGGCAGCGTTGGACCCCACGAGGGTCTGTGGGATAGGGCTGGAAGGTCATCAGGGGCAGGAGCTCGTTTTACAGGGATCCCAGGGGGGTCCCTAGGGGAGGGTTAGGGTCCCACTGCCGGCACTAGTGCCTTGTGGGTGTTTTGGGGCCAGGATGTGGCCCTTTAGGGGAGGATGGGGGACCACAGAGGGTCCCTATAGGCGCCTCCAGGGCCCCACCAGCAGTACGGATGTGGGGCAGGTTGGGACCCGCCGCCACCCCACAGCCCCCACCATTTCCCAGTGGGGCCGTGTGCCCGGGGCACGGGGTGGGGTCCCAGCACCCACAGGTCCCTTCTCCCACTCAGGCGGCCCCGATCCGCATCCTGCGGCGCTCCCCTCCCGGCGTGCCCGTGCAGGTCTACGTGCCTGAGAACGGCGAGATCATCACACAGGTGTGAGGCGGCCCCCAACCCCACGGGGCACGGCCTGGCTGGCCCAGGGCAATGGGGAGAGTGGGGACACAGCCGTCACGCACCCCTGTGGGCATGGGGACGAAGGGGGGGGGGGGGGGCACAGCTGTGGGTTGGGGTGGGCAGGGCTGGCTCCTTACACTGTCCCATGTCACCAGTGACCCCTAAAGGGTCTGCAGTGCAGATGTGTCATAATCGGGTATCTTTTTTTTGCCTAATAAACGTGGTCATTTGGGATCTCTGTGCGGTCACCTCTGTCCTTGCCATCTCCCCGGGTCGTGTCCCTCTGTCCCCAGTGCCACCAACAGCATTGGGGTGAAGCCATGCATGGCCGAGACTGATGCTGGGGAGGGGGCACGGGGCAGGGGTGGGAGCAGGGGAGGGGGAGAGAGTGGGGTATGGGACCTATCCCATACAGGGGTTGGGTGTGGGGTGAGAGAGAGCAGGAGTGGGGGTGGGATGGGGCGCAGGGATGGGGTACGAGGGTGGGAAGGGGTAGGGAGTGGACACTGGGTGTGGGGACGGGGATGGAATGGGGATGGGATGGGGACAGGGATCGGTGCAGGAGGGGCCGACCGCGGGGCAAGGACAGCGCGGGGCTGCGGGAGGGCTGCGGGGAGCGGGGCCGTGCCGGGGCGCTCCGCCCGGTGGGGGCGGGCTGGGGCCGCTGCGTGCGGCGGGAGGCTGTGCCGCGGGGGGGCACCGGGCGGCGGCCGAGCTCCACCGGCTGCGGCGTCACTGCGGGCCTGCACCGAACCGGCACCGCCGCCGGCACCGCGCGGGGTACGCAACGGCCCCCCCCTCCCCGCCCCCCCGATGGGCCCCGCCGGCAGCCGCTGGCCGCTGGCCGGCACCGTGCTGATGACCGTGGCCGCTTCGCTGGGTGAGTGAGCGAGGCGGCGGGGGGAGGCGGGGGGGGGGAGCGCCGCGGGGCGGCCCGGTGACGCCGGCTGTGACCGTGGGACAGCCGCCCGCGGGACGCGGGGATTCGGGCGCGCGGCTCCGCTGCACCCCCGGCTGCTCCGCGGAGGGGCCGTGCACGAACCTCGGCTTCCTCGCCCGGGAAAGCCCGGCGGGGGGCGGCGGTGCGGGGCTGTGCGCGGTGCGGGGCTGTGCGCGGTGCGGGGCTGGGAGCGGTGCGGGGCTGGGAGCGGTGTGGAACGGCCGTCCGCCGCTGTGACCCCGCAGTCCCCGGGCGCCGTCCCCGGGGCTATTCCGGGAGTGCGGGCGGCAGCGCCAGAAATAGAGCGGGGGAGGGTGGGGCGGGGCGGGGGAACGCCGGGATGGGATGGGGAGGGGACCGGGATGGGGGGACGCCGGGATGGGACGCGGGGATGTCGTGGAGGGGGGTGTGGGGGAGCGGGATGGGATGAGGAGGTGTGTGGGAGGGAACGTGGGGGTGGGATGGAGAGCGGTGTGGGGACGTGGGGACAGATGAAAGGGGTGTGGGGATATGGGAATGGGATAGAGCTGGGGATAGGGCGGGCAGATGGAATAGGGGTACGAGGGCCTGGGGATGGGATGGAGACGGGTACGGGGATGTGGGGAGGGGTGGAGCAGGGTATGGGGGTGTGGGGCAGGGTGAAGCGGGGAGTGGGTACGTGGGAATGGGACAGAATAGGGTACAGGAACGTGGGGACTGCATGGGGTGAAGTATGGGGACACGAGGGTGGGATGCAGAGAGGTATGGGGATACGAGGATGGGATGGAGAGGGGTACGGAGACATGGGGACAGCGCGGAGTGAGATATGGGGACATGGGGGTGGGCTGGAGGGGGGACAGTGACATGGCAGGGATGTGGGGATGGGATGCAGTGACACACACAGGGTCCCCACCTGGGGCTGTGGATGTGGGCCGCTGCTGGTGGCACCGGGGTGGTGGCACCGAGGTGACGAGGGTGGTCCCCAGTGGCGGGGGGCGAGGACTGCCTGTGGTACGTGGACAGGAACGGCTCGTGGCACCCCGGCTTCGACTGCGAGGCCTTCTCGTTCTGCTGTGGCTCGTGTCACCAGCGGTACTGCTGCTATGACCCCCTGCGCCTCCTGACGGAGCGCCAGCAGCGCCACTGCCTCGCCTTCAGGTGCCTGGGGCTGCATGCTGCGGGTGCTGGGAGTCACTGCTGGGTGCTGGGTGTCATTGCTGGGTGCTGGGAGTCATTGCTGGGTGGTGGGCATCCATCACTGCTGGGTGCTGGGTGTCACTGCTGGGTGGTGGGCATCCATCACTGCTGGGTGCTGGGAGTCATTACTGGGTGCTGGGAGTCACTGCTGGCTGCTGGGTGTCACTGCTGGGTGGTGGGCATCCATCACTGCTGGGTGCTGAGAGTCATTGCTGGGTGCTGGGTGATGGGCATCCATCACTACTGGGAGTCACTGCTGGGTGCTGGGAGTCATTGCTGGGTGCTGAGCAGCACTGATGGGCACTGGGATCTGGGTGCTGGCTGTCAGTGCTGGGTGCTGGACGTTAATCACTGCTGGGTGCTGGGCATCACTGCTGGATGCTGAGTGCTGGGCATCCATCACTGCTGGGTGCTGGGAGTCACTGATGGGCACTGGGATCCGGGTGCTGAGAATGAGCACTGGGTGTTGGGCATCAATCACTGCTGGGTGCTGGGCATCAGCGTTAGGTGCTGGGATCTGGGTGCCGAGAATGGGTGCTGGGTGCTGCCTCTGGGTGCTGAGCACCACTGCTGGGTGCTTGCTTGTGGGCTCTGGGATCAGAGTGCTGTCCCTCAGCCCTAAGACCATCGCGGGCATCGCCTCGGCCGTGGTGCTCTTCATCGCCATCGTCACCACCATCGTCTGCTGCTTCATGTGCTCCTGCTGTTATCTGTACCAGCGAAGACAGCACCTCCGCACCCCCCTGCAAGGTGGGAGCTGAGGGGGGGGGACTGCGAGGGTGTGGGGTGCGGGATTTGGGTGTAGGGTGGGGGTCTGTGGGGATGTAGGGTGGGGACCGGGGGTGCAAGGGGGGATTTGGGATACGGAAGGATTTGGGGTACAAGGAGGGGGATTTGGGGTGCAAAGGGTGCGGGGTGGAGTACAGAAGGAGGGATTTGGGGTGCTGGGTGGGGGATTTAAGGTGCAAGGGAGGATATGGGATGCATGATGGGGGATTTGGGATGCAGGGTGGGGGACTCGGGGTTGGCACAGGGCAGCAGTGGGTGGCAGCCCGCAGCCCTCTCTCCTCCAGGACCTGAGATCCCACTGACCAGCTATCCTGCACCCCCACCTGCCCCCTTCCCTGTGGACCCCAAAGCCGGACCTGTGCCCCCCCAGCCTGGCTTCACCCCCATGGCCATGTACCCGCCCACCGGCCCTGCCGCCCAGTACCCGCTGTACCCCTCGGGACCCCCAGTCTACAACCCCACAGGTGAGCAATGGGTCCCCCCTAAAAGCACTACAGCCTTTTGGGGGGGCCCACACTGACACCCCCCTTATGTCTCCGCAGCACCACCACCCTACGTCCCCGCACAGCCCAGCTATCCCGGTGCCTGAGCCCCCCTGGGGACCCCTCTCCCAATGGGGACACCCGTAGGGGACACAGTGTGGGGGGGTACCCGCTGTCCCCGCCCCGGGGCCGTGATTCTGCCCTGTGATGCTCATGGAAATCTCTGCCCCCCGCCCCCCCCAGGCCATTGTGGGGACAAGCAGCACAGAGTGCCTTTTGTCCCCACCCCACACACTGGGCCCATTGTGGGTGCTCACGGGGGGAGGCCATGCATGAGGGTGGGGGCAGTGAGGCCGGGGGTCCCCCTGCCCTCCGGCACCGGGGGGGCACCGTGGTCCAAATGGGCAGCATTAAAGTGTGTGTCCCCCCGCCGTGGTGTTGTGTCGATGCCTCCACACCCTTTGGGGGGAGGGGAGGAGGGGGGGGACGGACAGATTTCAATGGGGTCGCATTCCTCCTCCTCCCCCCTCTGAACATTCCTACATCCGAAAACCAATCATTTCCTTATAGCAACTTCTTCAACCTCCCCCCCCCCAAACCGACACAGAACCGGGCTGCAAACCCCGATCACGGCGGCATTTTGGGGCCAAAAGCACCGAACCCGCAGCGCTGAGTGCAGCGCAGTGATTTCCCCACCGCTCTGCGCCGCGGGGGCCGGGATGCGTCTCCCCCCCATCCGCTGTGGGCTGTGATTCACTGCCTATTTTCGGAGTGATTCACACCATGCAGCGGCACTGGGAGGGGGGGGGGGGGGGGGGGCTAAATTTGGGACTGCCACATCCCGGCAGCCTGAGTGGGACCCACAGTGCTGATGCACTGCGCGGAGCTATGGGGTTTTTGCTTCCTGCCCCACCTCTGGAGTCTCAGCACCCCCCCAACCCTTTTCCTATGAAGAAAACCCCCTCAGCCATCCGCAGCGATCCCGGGGAGGGGGCAACCGGGGGGGGCAGCGCTGAGTTTTATTGAAGTGGGAGTTCAAATAATAAAATGGGGATGGGAGGCGCGGGTTGGGGGGGGGGGGCTCAGGGCTGGGGGGCCGCGTGCCCCCCGAGGTAGCGCTCGCGGATCTGGGCCAGGCTGGCACTGAGGCCGCCCAACGCCTGAGCGATGCTGCGCAGCACCGCTGCCATCTCCCGGCGGCTCTCGGCGCACTCCCGGCGGAAGGCGCGCACCTCCTGCACCAGCCGCTCGTTGCAGCGGATGAGGCGCAGCTCGGCCGGGCTGAGCCGGGCGCTGCTTTCGGGGGTCCCGTCCGTCGTGCCGGGGGTTCCCCCCGTTTCGCCGCAGTCACTGAGCCGTTCGGCGTCCGGCTCGAAGATGACGCTGCCGGGGAAGTCGCAGCCCGGAGGTTCCGGCTGTATCCCCAGGTCGGGCTGGGGGGGCTGCGGGGGGCTCCAGCCCTCGCCGGGGCTGTGGGTGCTGCTGCGGGGCTGCCGATGCGCCGGGACGGTGCCGCCGTCCGTGGGGTCATGGAAGGGCTCCATCTTCACCTCCACCGGTTCCTCCTTCACCGCCTCCTCCTTCACACCTGCGCAGGACGCAGCGCTGTCACATGGCTGTCAAACACCCCCCCCCCGCCCCCGTGGCGGCCTTTGGGAGCCCCCAGCGCTGGGATTTGGGGCAGGAGGGCAGGGAGCGCTGCGCCGTGGGGACACCCAATCCCAAAGCGCTCGTGTCCCGTGTCCCCAAACACCTCCGTGCGCCCTCTGCGGGCCCCGCATCCCCCGCCCACCCCCACCCATGTCCCTCATCCCTCTATCCGCATCCCCATCCCGGCACTCCCGTGTCCTTCGTCCCTTCTCAGCCCCTTCCCACGTCCCCACCCCTGTCCCGGTCTCCCGTGTCCCTGTTTGACTCCACCACATCCCTGCCCTGGACCACGTCCCGCCACATCCCCGTCCCCATCCCCGTGTCCCCAAACCCGCGCCCCAATCCTTTTCTCCACGGCCCTATCCCCGTCCAGGCTGCAGTTCCCTATCCCATCTCCCTCTCACGGTCCCGCTGTGCCCGTCCCATCCCCACATCCCCCCCTCGGTCCCGGTCCCTACCCCATATATCCGCCCCCCATACCCACGTCCCCCCCCCGGACCCACCCCACCCCCATCCCTCTCCGAGCCCCTCACCCGTCCCAGCGCTCCCCGCCCCGTTCCCCACTCACTCCACACCCCTCCTCCCCCCGTCCATCACCCCATCCTCACCATCCCACCCCGCTCCGTTCCCGCACGCACCGCGCGGTGCCGCCCTTTCCCCTCCGAGCAGCGGCGCCGCTTCGCCGCCGCGCGGTCCCCATACGGGCGCGGGTCCGGGGCCGAGCTCGGCGGCGGCGGTGCCGGTTCCGGCGGCGGCCCCGTGGTGCCGTGCGGCGCCGGGTCGCGGTGCCGGGCCCTGCCGCTCCTGCCGGTGCCGGGTGATTTTATCGTTGGCGCGGCGGCGCAGCCCCCTCCAGCGGTTCTTCACCTCGCCGATGTCGCGCTGGTTGCGGCCGGCGGCGTTGATCTTATTGGTGATGCGCCACCAGATCTTCTGCTTCTCGTAGGCGTTCACGGTGCTGGCGGCGGCGCCGAAGAGCAGCGGTTCGTAGCGGAGCACTTCGCTCATCAGGATCTCGATCTCCTGCAGCGTGAAGTTGGGCTTCCGCTTCAGCAGCCCCCGCCGCGCCGCGCCGCCCGCCGCCGCCATGCTGCCCGCCGCCCCCTCATGCCGCCGCCCCGCCGCCCATCGCCCCCCCTTCCCCCCCCCCCACCCCGGCACCGCCGCCCCTTTGTCTGCGCCGCCGCCGCCGCCGCCGCCGCACCGAGCGGCCGCCGCCGCGGGAGCGGAGCGGGGCGGGGGGGGGGGGGGGGGCGGCAGCGCGGCGGGGCGGGGCGGGCGGCGGCACCGCGACCTCTGCCGGCGGTGCGCCCCCCGCGGTGTGGCGCCCCCTGCTGGCAGCCTCCGGTACTGCCGGGAGCGGCCCGGGCCGGTACTGCCCCGCGCGGTGTGGCGCCCCCTGGCGGTCGCGTCGTGCAGCCCCGCGGGGTATTTTCGGAGCGGCCCCGACGGCCTCACCGTGCCCACGTTTGGGCCCCCGGTGCCCGGGTCGGGGTGCTGCCGGGGCGAGCTGATCGGGATGGCTCCTTTGCGTTTGGCTGCGGGGTGCCCAGCTGGTCCCATGGTGCCCTTTGGGGTGCCCCAAGGTGCCCGGTCTGGGGTGACCGCACGGCTCCAGGGTGCCGGGTCGTAATGTCCCTATTTTGTGGCACTTGACGTGGTTATCGGCATGGTGGGGATGGGCTGACGGTGGGACTTGGTGATCTTAGAGGTCTTTTTCAACACGAAGCATCTCCAAGCGTTCCCAGTGCCCCCTCCCACGCCACCACCTGGCCCTGTCCCCAGCTTCCACGGTGTGCTGGCCGGGGGTGGCTGTCCCCCTGCTGTGTCCCTGAGGAGCACTGAAGCGTTGGGTGAAGCTTTATTGCCGATGCGGTGGCCGCGGGTGTACAGACCACGAGCGAGGCTTTGCACCAGGGCAGGCACTGCGGCCCCAAACGTATGCCCACGGTTGGTGGAGTGACACTGTGAGTGACACTACAGGTGACAGTGTTATCCCTTTCTGCTATCCCCCCCCCCCACTAAGTTCCATGGAGCACTCAGTCCCTGCATGGGGACAAATGTCCGGTAGGAGAGGTCGGGTCTCATGTCCTGCAGGGGTGGGACAGCCCTGGGGACACCCCCAGATGTGACCCCCTCTCCTGCTCCAGCTCTTCACCACCTCCCCAAATCCCTCCCCCTGCACCACCCAGTGTTCACTCCATCACCCTCCTGGCAGCATGGGGACCCCATGGGGACACACGCCATGACCACGTCCCCATGGCCCACCTGTCCCCATCCGCTCGCCTCAGGCTGGATGGGGCTGGGGGACGCAGCCCCTCAGTGCACCTCTGGCCCAATGGCACCCCCAGCCCCATTGCCACCTCCCTTCTGCCCCTCTCCCTGCATCGGGGTGGGATGTGGCAGGGGACACTCTGCCAGTCCCCCCCCATCCGTCCTCGGCGTCCCCAAGCAGTGCGGGGCGCTGTGCTGGCAACAGAAAGAGCTTGAGGGATCACAACTGTACAAACAATAAATACGAGGTCTTTCTCACGCGCCGTGGCCAACCACCACGCCGGCCCTCCTCGGGCCCGGCCCTTCCTCCATCAGTCCCAGAGAGATCTCTGCTCCTCGGCGTCGGTCACTGCAGGGTCCCCAAGGGCTTGGCACGGCGAGAGTCACGAGGAAGGCGAGCGTCTCACTCCCTACTGCAGCAGCTTTGGTAGTTCCACCTGCAGGAGGAGATGTCCCATTACCGGGCACGGATCGGTGGTGGGGGGACCCTATGTTGCCGGGGGTGCTCAGAGCTCTGGGGTCACTGTCCCTTCCTGGCCAGGCTCTGGTTGTCCCCATGCCCCAGGGCAGCATGGCCAGGGGCGCAAAGTGCCTTGGGAAAGGGAGGCTTTGCACTGGGATGGATCCCCTGACCCCATGTCCCTGTAAGGGATGGATCTCCTGACCCCATGTGCCCTCCTGGGGACTGTGCCAAGGGATGGATCTGCCCGCCCCGTGTGCTCAGCAAAGGGATCTGGGTCTGTCCCCGCCCCATGCTCTGCACCGGAACCACGGAGCCCACACTCTGTCCCCAGCACTGCCTGAATGACCTCAGCCAGCGCACCAACCCCGCGGTGCTGCCCGCAGCCGTCCCCGCCGCAGCCCCACACTCACCTTCTTGAGCTGTTTGAGGTTGCTGGAGCGGATGGCCGCCAGGAGTTGATCTCGTGAGCTCTTCTCCTGCATGGGCGCCCGGTCCCCCATCTTCCTCTGCGTGGCCGGCGAGAGCGAGTTCCTCAGGTTCTCGTTGATGAGCGGCGGGGCGAGCGGAGGAGGAGGTGGGGGCGGCACGGCGGGCGCTCCCCCCTTCTTGGGAGAGTTTTTGGGGGGCGCTTTGGGCGACGGCTGCGGGGACCCCTTGGGGGACCCCTTGGGGGCTCCGACCTTGGGCACCTCCAGCAGGTCCTTCTTCTCGCCGCGCTCCTGCGCCAGCTTCTGCTCCTGGAGGCGCTTCTGCCTCTGCCGGTCCATGTTGCGGCTCAGCAGGTTGGTGACGGTCATGCGGGGCCCGGCCAGCTCGAAGTGGTAGCCCAGCTTGAGCAGCGTGGTGTTCTCCTTCAGCAGCTTGGCGATCTCCATCTCCGTTTTACCCCCGCAGATGTGCCGCTGGTTGTGGAAGCGCAGCTCCGTCAGCGTGTCGTTCTGCAGCAGCGCCCGGAAGATGGCCAGGATGCCTTTCCCCGTGATGTGGTTGGAGTCCAGGTTGATGCTGGTCAGCACCTTGTTGGACTTCAGCATGATGGCGATGGCGAAGGCCACGTGGTCGTCGGCGCGGGTGTTGGCCAAGGCGAACAGCTTGACCACGGTGTTGAACTCCAGCGCCTCGGTGAAGCGCACCAAGGTCTCGTTGTTGATGCAGTCCGAGTTGTTCACGTTCACCTCGGTGACGTCGGCGTCGTTGTTCTTCACCTTCTCGATGAGCTCGTCGAAGATGCTGGACGCCTCGTCCTCCTTGGGCTGCTCCGGGGCGCTGCTGGGGGTGGATGTGGGGCTGCTCTGTGCCGCTGCCTTGGGCTCCTCCTTCCCCTCCGCCTCGGGCTGCTGTTTCTCCTTCCCATCCGCCTCGGATTTTTTCGAAGCTGAGCTCTTCTCCTCTTCTTTTTTCTCCTTCTCTTTCTTCTCTTCCCCTTTCTTGTCTTTTTCTGCCTCTTTCTTCGATCCCGAGCTCTTCTCTTCCCCCTTTTTGTCCTTCTCGGTGACCTTCTTCAATACCGACCTCTTTTCTTCTTCCTTTTTCTCCTTCTCTGTCTCTTTCCTTGCTGCCGGGCCCTTCCCTTCCTCCTTTTTATCCTTCCCTGCATCCTTCTTCAGTGCTGAGCCCTTCTCCTCCTCCTTTTTATCTTTCCCCGCGTCCTTCTTTAACGCTGAGCCCTTCTCTTCCTTTTTGTCCTTCTCCGCATCCCTCTTTGCCATTGAACCCTTCTCTTCCTCCTTCTTGTCCTTGCCCATCAGCTTGTTCTCCATGGCCTTCACCTTGTCGTTGATGGCTTTCCTGTCCTTGGTTTTGCTCTCAGCCTCCCCTTTAGTTTTCGGCTCCGTCTTTTGGGCACTTTCTTCCTTCTTAGACTCTTTCCCCACTCCTGTATCGCGTTTTCTGGCCAGGTCTTTGGCAGGAGCTTCCTTTCCCTTCTCTTCTCCATTCTTGACTTCCTTCTTCTCGTCCAGCCTGCTTTCCTAACAACAGAGATCACGGAGCTGTTAGCAGGTCAGGCTCCCTGAGCTCCAGCCTCACCACCCAGCTCTCAGTCACATCCCAGACATCATTGCCAGCACTGCTCCGGCACAGCCCGGCCTTGGGAAGCCCCCCCCTCCCCCCCCCATCTGGGTGCTCTCACACCGCACTGCAGTCCCTGACTGTGTCCTGCAGAGCAGAACCAAACCTGTCTCCAGGGGAGGGCTCGGTGTGAGCGCCCCTATGCAGGCAGAGCCCGCGGGACCCCGGCGTGCTGGTCCTGCAGCCCCACATTCACTTCCCCATGAACCTGGAGCGAGGCACGGGACCCACATTTTGTGGCAGCAGTGCAGCTGTGAGACCCCTCCACTCCCACTATGGGTCGGTGCTATGCAGGGATGCATCTGGCACAGGAGAATGCTCAGCGCTGGGACCAAGCCTGCAGTGCAGGGCACAACCCTGCAGCGATGCCTGCAGCTGAGTTTGGCTATTTGGGCTTCCTTCTCCCCACTCTATGCCGGGGGAGCACGTGAGGGTCAGCACTGTGCCTTGAACTCCCAAATCACAGCCAGGACCCCACAGCAGCCCCATCCCAGCTCCATGCCAGCCCCCTGGGACTGCTGTTTGGTGGGAAGAACCGGCCAGGCCAGCAGCAGCCAGCTGCAGGGACAGCGTGTACCTGGCGCACACACAGATGCCATCTGGGACGAAGCTGTTTATTTAGCTAAGAGATTTCTTGGCTCCCCAACACGGAACCTGGGCAGGAGGCACAGAGGCACGTGCCAGACCCACAGAGCCACGTCCACAGCCCCAGCAGTGGGGATGGATGGGGAGCGGGGGGTGCAGCTGCCTCGCACACTGAGCCCAGAGGTGCCTTTCAAAGGCATTTGGGGACGTCCTGGGTTGGAATTTTGAGGATGAAGGTTCCTTGCACAGCTTCCCAAGCTCTCCAGCCCTTTCTCTTCCACTCCTCAAGCTGCAGCCAGCAGCCCCAGCCCCACACCAGGTGCTCCAAAAAGCCTTCTCCTTTCCGGCCCATGCTGTGCAGCTCGGTGATGGGCTGGGGGCTCCCCAGGACAAAGCAGAGTGAAGGCTTTGGCCAAGAATGAGCAGATCTTGAAGAAAGGGAGGAAAACTCTGGGGGAAAGGAGCTGCAAAACCTTCCATACTTAGAGGAGGCAATGGAATTCTCCAAATAAGACAAAACCAGAGTGAAATAATCAGCCCTGCAAGGCAAAGCCATATCTCTTATCTTGTTATCACATCGTTAGTGCTGTTATCATTAAAGCAACTGGGCCCTAATCTGCTGCCACATGTCCAGGGCAGAGGGAAAGGGGAAGGGGAGGGGGAAGGTGAAATGGAAAGGGAAGGGAAGGGGGGTAGGGAAGGGGAAAGGAGGGATGCACGTGTTCCCTGCTCCTCCCTTTGCCTCCCGCAGCATGGCCGGGGCCATCCCCACAGCCCCTCCATGGCCACCTTCAGCCCATATTTACCTTGGGCACCCAGGGACAGGCGCTCAGCACCCCTCCATGCCATCCCCTCCCCTGCAAGCATGATTATGAGGGGAATATTTTTACACTGCGTGTCAGACCTTTAAAAATAAGCCTAATGAAAACAGCCTGGTACTGGGCTGATTAATCACCAGTGTTTTGATGAACTGAAATGCCTTCCCGTTTCCTCTAAATAGACTAAAATGAGCATTGCCATTGCTTGTTAGCATTTGCAACCCTCAAACCCACTCAGATGCTTCCTTAAAAGGCAAAGCAGGCCGGGAACTTCTTGCCTGGAATCCGAGCGCTCGCAGCCCAGTGTGAGCAGATGGGACCGGGCTGTGCACTGAGCCCTGTGCTGAGCTGCCATGGGGCTGTGGGAGAGCAAAGGGCTGCACCCTGCACCTGGAGCCCCATTGCATGGGTTGGGGTGGAGAACAGCGTGGATCCGGGCGTCTGGGGTTGGGAGGTGGCAGGGATGCGGATCGCCCCGCTGTGCACAGAATTGGGTGCACGGTGAATGGGGGGCTCCTGGGGTGGGCTGGGGGTCACGGGGGCTCTCCAAATCCATGCTCAAGTGGAGGGAAGGAGCAACTGGCACGGTGCTGCTGCAGCATCAATCCCTGGCAGAGGGGAGCAGGAGAAATGCATTAGCAGAATAAATGTTTGGCTTTGGAGGGGGCCAGCTCACAGCAACGAGCAGCTATTTGCGGAGGCATGTCCTGGGAAGAGGCACTCATGGGCAGCATCACAGTGCTGGGCTGCCTGCCCTGCTGCAGCGGCCACGTGCTCGGGTCAGCGGCGAACACAGCGTGAGCCATGGGGAGATGTGCCATGGAGAGCTGTGCCGTGGGGAGCTCTGCCTTGAGGAGCTGTACCCCATCAACGACACGAGAACACACCAACTGCCAGCACTGCTGGGAAGTGGGGGTGGGGGGGGGCTCCAAAGGGGCTCCGGGTGCTGTTTGCTATGGGGGGGCAATGAGGATGTGGGCACTGAGCAGAGGGACACGGTGCTGTGTGCAGCCGTGGGGATGTCTGTTCTTGAGGAGCACTGGGGGAGCACACAGCTCTCCTGCACCACAGTGCACCAAGGAGCAGCTGAACTCCATTAACCCAGGAACAATTTTAGCCACGCTGGTGAACTTCTGCACCCAGTGGGCCCGGGGGTCTCCTCGTGACTCTCTCCCTCCCCACCAACAATGCTGGCTGAGCCATTTCTGCATGCTGGCTTTGGCCAGGACCTGCTGCGTCCACACAGAACTGTGCTCTATGCACCAGATCCCTTCAGAGCTGCAGCACAAATCCTGCACCATGAGAACACCCCCTCCCCCCAGCCCTGCTGTCATAACAACCCCCCTGCAGCCAACAGGACAGTTTTGCAGCCCATGGGAACCGTGCAAATCCCAAGTGGCAGAGGGGATTTTGGGGCACGGAGCAGCACACATCCTGCCTGCATGCAGCCAGAGGCTGCAGGGCGCACCCACACCCCCATCCTGCAGCTCAGCCATGGCAGAAGGGGTGAGGGAGCTGGGCATAAGGCACGTGGAGCTCCCAGGACACGGGGATGTCCCCTGCTGTCCCAACACAGCTCGTTTTGCCCTCGATGCTCCCGTCCCACCTCAGCCATCGCTGTCACTTTAATGAGATGTCCTATTGTCCCCTTCCCTTCTGGCCCAGCCTTCCTGACCCCAGTGCTGGCCGCATCCTCGCCCTTCCCAGGCCAACGCTCCTTCTGAGATGCAGTGCTGTCCTCTGGGGACCGGTCGGCTCCTGGCCATGACTTTTGCCTTGCTTTGCCTTCATTGGTGAATTACAGCAGATAACAAAAGTCTCCACGGCATTCCCCTGAATAGCACAGCCCCATCTCGTCTACAGTGACACGCAGCCATTTCCCCAGGAGCCCTTAGAGCTGCTGGGTACTTTGCAAATGGGAAGTCTCATTCTCTGCCAAAAGCTGGTTTTAGTAGCCTGGGTATTCCTCTTCCACGCGTTGCTTCCCAGCACAGACCAAAGGGGATATTCCCAAGCTGAGGCCGCTCTTCTGCTCATCCCCTCTCCATCTGGGGCTGCAAGGGGCAAGGTGTGCATCTCCAAGCCCTCCTTTGGATACTTCATTTGCAGCAGGCTGAAGGAGGATTGAGGAGAGCGACAAGCAGGAAGGGATGGAGCACTGCACCGCGCCGTGCTGCTGCCTGTAGACGCCTCCTCCCTGCCAGGACCTGCACATGGAATGCTGTGGTGGCTGCTGGTGGCACCCGGCTGCTATTCCCACCATGGCAAAGCCTGGGGGTGGGCAGCACGGCTGATTTGTACCGGCTCTGAGCTGCAGAGCCCACTGCAGCACACAAACAATGGTGTCACACTGCTAACAAGAGCGAGACGTCACCGACTGGAGCTCTTTTCCTGCTCCCTATATCTCCTTATCAGCAAAACATAAACAGACAATAAAGCTCCCCGCCTGTGGCAGCTCGGCCCATATAAGCCCAACGCTCCTAACATCTCCACGGGTTTGCCTGCATCCCCGTTGTGCTTTATGTAAATGCAGAGCTCTCCTGCTCACTGGCGGTGCTGCAGGCTGAGCAGAAGCACAGCACTTTGCCCACTCGTGCCCTTAGATGGGCCGGGTGCCTGGCAGGCACACAGCGCCCCTGGCACCAACGTGAGCCACGGGAAGAGCACCAGCCTGGAAACGATGCTCCTCTTCTCATCTGGCTGAGTGAAAGGCAGAGCCCGGGGGCAGCGGCGGTCCTTGGGAGGGGGGTGGGTTGATAAACAGAGCTTAAATGCAGCTGCGTTAGTCACAGAGCAGTGGGATGCTTCAGGAATGATACAAGCGCTGCTTTGCCCTCGGTTACGATTCCCCTCCAGTCTGTCCTGGCTATGCAAATCCACTGCTTGTTTTGTTTCCAGATGGTTCCACGGACAACCAACGAGATTTGGCCACGAATATGAACCCAAAATGCCATCTTGGTCCTCTGCGCTGTCACAGAGGGGTTCCCCAGCAGGGACCTCACCTGGCTGCGTACCCACGAGTGGGACACTGTTTGCTCTCAGTGGTTAAACACCACCAGTGAGCCTCAGCCCACGTGTGCACAGCCCAGCAGCCAGGGAGGAAGGACAGAGGGGTTTGTGGGAGGCCACCCCATGGAGCTCGGAAGAGGCAAGCTGCAAGGATCCCAGGTGACAGCAGCTCAGTTGAGCACACTGCTCAACGCCTCTGCTTCAGAACAACACCACATTCCCAGCATGGACTTCTCTCGCTGTGTCTTTGCAATTAGAGACCCCATTTACCCCTTGGTGAGCATTGCCAACCTGCCCTCCCTGGAGGCACAGGGAAGGGTGCATCCGAAGAGCAGCACAGCACCAAGCACTCGCCGGCAGTAGGAAATGAAGATTAATTAATTAATGCATCGCCCAGCTATGCGTTTGGCCGTGCGGCGCAGAGAAGTCAGGGCAAAGCTCACATCTATTTTGGGCTGTTTATAAACTGCCTCCTGGTTACCCAAGTTTGCCCTTTTCATCACAGAGAGAGGCTGTGTTGTTGTGGAGTCACAACAGTTCCTGATCCGACCCCCCCTTCCTGCTTTTAGGAGGGAATTGGGGTGCCTGGAGCGGGGCTGAAACTGAGCAGGCAGAGCTGGGAGACCAGCAGGACCCAAACCCTTCCCCTTAAAACGCCCCGCTTCCCGCTTTGGCAAAGCTCTGCACATCCTAATGCACACTGAGGGGAGGAAGGGATGGGCGTCAGACCCTCAGTGCTCCACAGCTCTCAGCCAAGGGAAGGCCTTGCAGGCAGAGCTCTGGCAGCCGGGGGCAGTGAGCCAAGGAGGGGAATTGCTCCCCCAGCCCACGCCGAGCACCGCATATAGAAGTGATGGCTGTGGCGTCCACACGGCCAGGGGGGAGCTGGGAGAGCTGCTTAACCCCTTGTGCGGGACTCCAAGAGAAACCTGCCCTTCTCATCTCTCCCTCTTTGCATCCCGGCTGCAGCCGGGCCCTGGTCAGGATGGGGGCTCCGTGGCAGAACAGAACAGCACAGCATCCCGAGCTGCAGGGGACAGCAGGAATTATGGGATGCATCCCCAGGCTGAACACACTGCTCCCCTGTCATCTCCTTGTATTCCAACATCGGATGGATGGTCTGCCTGGTTTACTGAGCGTAGGTAACGTGTGAGCTCCCTGCAAGGGACTTACCACTATTAGAATCGCATACATCACTATATGCCATAACGTTTCATTACCCAGCCTGTTTCATAGGACCAGTTTCCAGCACGTTAACTTTGGTGCCCCAATGCAGCCCTGCAGGATCACTGCCTCCATTCCCTTCTCCAGCATTCTGGCTCAGCCTGCCGTGGAAAGCGAGGGAAACCAAATGCTTCCCAGCCTCCCCCGCACTGAGTGCATACCAAATATTCTTAGTGCAGAGGTTAATAAATGTTGCAGGGAAGCGGGACCGGCTGCCAACGAGGCAAGGCATGGATGTATGGGATGAGGGCTGGAACGACATTTCGTCACCCCAATCTTAGAGGATTCACCCGATGCAGGGAAGGAGGTAAAGGGACCCAAGCCAAAAGAAAAGAATGGGTTTGAGCTGGATGATGAACGGGAAGGAAACGGCTCAGAGCAAATCCAGCTTCTTGGGGTGATTCCCACCAAGCAGCCAACTTCTCCCCTCTGTTACTCCACAGGGAGCAGAGGCTGCTGAAGCCCCCAGCCCTGCCCACAGGCAAGGAGAAGCCCCGTGAGAGCAGCTTTGGCTTTCGGATAGCTCCCCAAAGCCCCTTCTGGCTGCCAGCTCCCTGCCCCATCCCCCGGCCTGCCCACCACCCCCCAACGAGCCCCTCCAAGCAGCTCCCACACACAGCCGTGCCCGAAGAGCAGCACAGCGTGGGGAGCCTGGACTCACATCCACCGCCTGCTCCCTTTGGAGGCGCTTCCTGGGCTCCTTCCCGTGGTGGTTGAGCACCGCATCGCAGTTCTGCGTGCCGCCCGGGGCCACGTCTGCTTGCTTCTGCTCCGCAGGGATGCTTCCATCGGAATCCACCACATCCAACTCCTTCTCCAGCTCCTCCATCTCCTCCGGAGACAGAGTTGACAGCAAGCTGTCGATGTCCGGATCTTCGCTCACCTGTCGCCGATATTTGGCGACTTTGGACATCTTGGCCCTTTGGCGAGACACGGTTGCGGTTGTTGCGGTACCCAAAGCAGGAGGAAAAAGCCAGAGCCGAGGCTCTCACACAGCTTCCCACAGCAGGTGCTGAAGTGTTAAAGCTCAGCTCTGCAGCCCGGGGTACGGTGCTGATGGAGACGGGACATCCCTCGGCACAAGGGTTGGCCAATGGAGCCCAGCGGGAGGCGGGGAATGGTGCTGTCGGGGGAGCCTGAAACCCGAGGACATTCCAGGGAACCATGCAGAGCTGCATGACCAAATTTAGTCCGGAGCATTTAGCCTTTTAAAGGCAATGGGCCAACGGAGGGAGAAAAACAGGCAAAAATGCACGCAAGCTGGCAGGCTGGGGAGCTGGGGGTTGGGGGCACATCCTGGCCCGAGGGTAACAGGGTCAGCCTCACCCCCGAGCCCCCCTGCTTACAGGAGGGCAGATTCAGGAGCTTGGTGCTGTGCTCCTGCCAGCTCTGGGCTGGAAGCAGCAGCAGTGTGCCCAGCCTTGAGCTTCTTCCACCCCTATCCCAGTGATCCCCAGCATCTGTGGGGTCAGCCTGTCAGGGAGGGGCTGGCGGGGCTGCTGGTGCAGACTGCTTTCTGCACAGAGGATGTGCAAAGCCTGGCAGACATCAGCACTGCGTGCCCACCCGGCTCTGCTCCGTGGGTCTGAGCCCAGCACCGGCCCTGGGCTGCTTGGTCAGTGCTTCTGTACATTCCCCATCCTCTGCAGGGGTTTCTGCAGCTGCTCTTTATCACAGCTCCCCCATTCCCCATTGCCCAAACCCACAGACATCCCTCCTTCTGCACAGGCTGAATTCCTGACTGTCTTCTGCTTCTGGTCCAGGCGGTGTCCTAAGCCCAGGCTTTGCCTGGAGGCACCTACTTTCCATCCACCTAATCCATACAGAAGCTCCCTGGCATCTGCAAGTTCTCCCAGAGGGACGTGGCAGATGTGCTCTTTCTCTCCAAGTTTTAAAGCAGCTTTACCCCACACACCACATTTTGTACCCATTCGACACGCTGCCGGCTTCGCCCTTTTTCTTCATTCCTTATCAACCCCCTGGTATTTACTGCCTGCTCTCACATCTCTCTCCTAGCCCATGCGAGCAGCCCTCTGGTCTCCTCCACTGGAATGAGCTCTCCTAAGGTTTTCCTCACCAGCCCAATTACTCTCCCTGCTGTCTGGCAGCTCAGATCTCACCCCACACAGACACGGGGTGCTCCAGGTGGGCCTCCTGGCGCCTCGTGCTGCAGCCCAGACATTCCCCATCTGGATGGGAAACGCAGACTGCTTGCAGTCTAGGATTTCTCTTATCTCCAGCATTGCAGCACTCGGCTCCCGCTCATAGCCTTCCTATGATTCAGACACACAACCGAGATTGTTTCCAGATTGGGGAAGGAACTGTTGTTTCTAGTTTCCAAGTGCATAGCCTTAAACATTGCGCTGCTGCATTTCATCCCACGTCAGCCCATCACTCCTATCTCCCCGCTGCCCTGTGCTCCCCATCCACACCGAGCACAGTGATGCCAGGGAACGTGGCATGCTCAGCAAACGCTGCCAGCACTCCTCAGACCTGTGCTATGGACGGATCCCTCCAAGCTGTTTTATCTGCCCTTTCCTTCAGAGCCTGGAGGAGGGAAGGCTGAGCCCCCGATCTTTGCATGTCACAACGTGTCCCTGCAAAGCAAGCAGTACCTCCGAGCTGCAGCTCTTCCCAGCCTCTCAAGTAGGAGCTGCTGCCCTCCCAAACCCAACCTCAGCCCCACACCAAACCTCCCCTTGAAAGACACCTGCTCCCTCCCTGCAGCCTGCTCCACGTCACTGCTGTCCCCAGCTGGCCTGCAGGAGTCCCTTTGGTGATGGGCCTCTGCGGGCCCCCCGCAGAGTGGGACCCCCCCCGCAGTGCCACCCCCCGCAGGTGGGACAAGGCTGGGCAGGGCAGAGGAAGCTGATAACGTGCACCAAGGGCAGGGTCGTACAGCTGTGTGCATCAGTGCAGGTTGGGAGCTGAGCTGCCGGAAAGGAGCTCTGCAGAAAAGGACCTGGGGGTCCTGGCAGACCCACGGCAGACCAGAGCCAGGTTCCTGTGCAACCCGTGGTACCGTAAGGCTGGGGAGGTGGGCTGGGGGAGCTCCGGAGGTCCCTTCAAATCCTCTCTGTGATTTTGCAACCCTTCCCTCTCCCAGAGCCACACCACCACCTCCCGGCCGTGCCCACCGCTGCAGCACCGCTTCCCCGCATTCTTCAACGGGGACAAACGTGGCAGCACCGCGTGGGGAGCTGCGTTTGCAACGACTGCAGCGGCTGCAGCCCGTCCCATCGCTCCAGCCCGTAATTTATTAGCGCAATTAAGGGCCTCGCTGCTAATTGGGGCGCAATCCACGCTGCAGCTGAGCGATCTGCGGTCCTTATAAGAGGGGGCTGCGGGAGTCTAATACAGGGGCGTGAGGGGACAGCTGGGAGCCCTCTTTCCTGCATCCCGACGCCCTCAGCCGACCCTGAGAGCACAGCCCGGCACAGCCGCCCTCCCCGAGGGGCCCACGTTGGGTCGCACCGGGACAGCCGGTAGGACCACGGCCACGCGCCGGGCATTAGGACCGCCCGCTCCCCTCCGCCCTCGGGGGCGTGGCCAAAAGGTCACGGCGCATGCGCCGCTCCGACATCCGCCGTCCCGCCCTCTTCTCCGATTGGTCGGCGCGAGGAAGGCGAGGGGCCAATCGGGGCGGCAGGGCGGGCGCGGCCGGCGGCGCGTGCGAAGATGGAGGAGTACGCGCGCGAGCCCTGGTGAGCGGCGCGGCGCGCGCGGCGGCCGTTGGGTTTTGGCGGGCTGCGACGTGCGCGCGGGCGGAGCGGTGATCCGCCTGAGGGGAACGGCGGAGGCGGCTCCGGGAGCGGGAAGGCGGAGGGGGCGGGAGGTGACCTTGGCGACGCCGCTGTCATGGCCGCCGCTTCCGGGCTGCGTCACTGTGGCCCGCAGGGGCCGCGCTCGCCGCCCTCCGGCGCAGAGCCCTTCCCTGAACCCCCTGTGGGGCTGCAGGCCGCCCTGAGGGGATCGCGAGGCCTCCGCTCCGCCTCCCCTCCTCACAGCGCTTTCCCGCTCTGCGGGACCTCCTTAAAGTCGGCGAAACCGTTAACGCGAAGCGTGCGGATAACCCAAGTTAATAACGCACTGAGCCCAAGTTGATAACGCAGTGAACCCCTCAGGTTCCCCCCGCTGTGGGTGCTTCGTGTCAGCCTGTCCTCAGAGGACGCGGCAGGAGGCGGCTGTGCTGCTCTCAGGGCTGTTTCCTCCTTTAAAAGCCGCGTATCAAAGTCAGTTTACTGTTTATGAGCTGTTCAGCGGAGGTCTGGGGGGTTATGGGGAAAACCGGAGGGACGTGGGGATCTCCCAGGTCCTGTCTGGCCTCAAGGATTCTGCCGTCATGGGCTTTTGCTGTATATGTTGATGCTGTGGGGAAAGGAAGAGCTCTTTACATTATCAGTTTGGATTTCCGGCAAGGCTTTTAATGAGTCCCCTCATAATGCGCTAAGGAAGGTGGGGAGCTGTGAGGAGCTGCTTTATTCTTAACAGCAGATCAGAATCTGGGCAGGAGGTGCAGAGAAGAGAGAAAAACATGGCGAGGAGTGAAGTGGAGGCTGCACATCTCAGCTCTGACTGCACGCAGGAAGCAGGCGGTGGTGGGGTGAAAATAAGGCATGGAAAGGGGCTGTGCTGTATAATTCCATCAGAACTAGAGGGGATTCGTTAGGAATGTGAGATGGAAGCTTAGGGCAGGCAGTGAAATGAAGGACGGCACCTGATGGGACGGCGTTCCATCCTCACACTGCTGGTTGTGGGACTGAAAGCTTCGGAGTTGTTTTTTTTTCAGGTTAAAAGCTCGTGGCAAAACATTCAGTGAGTGTTCAGGGGCAAAGGAGCAGCAACATCACGTGGAAAGCGAGGTCAGAAAAGCACACTGATGCTCTGATGGCAGAACCTGTGAGCCCCGGGCTTGCCATAGCGTTCAGCTCTGTGTTTTGCTGGGGTTGCTGCCCACTGCCACCTGAGTGCTTGGCTTTTACTGTCAGGTTTTGATGTGAGATGAAAGAAACAAAACAACTCGATTTGTGCAAACGCTGCAGAATTTCCTAGCAGTGGGAGCACGGCTAATTGCAGGCTGGTGCTCCCAGGGAGCAGGAGAATTACAAAGCTCTCATGCTTGGCAGCAGTGTTGAAGGGGATGTAAGCCTCACATGAAAGCTCATCTCTGCAGTTGAAAGTGTTTGCTGAGAGGAAGGTGCTGCTTGTTTGGAAGCATTTGACGCTCCATGAGGTTGCCCTTTGGCAGCTCTGCACGGGCGTTGCTGCGTTTTGTTTTAATGAACTTCAAAGACCCTGGATGCATCAGAAAAACCTTTTCAGTTTAACAAGAGATGGCTTTGAAGTCTCCCATTTCAGTAACCTGAACTAAGGAAAAGTATGAGGAACTCAGGAAAGCGGTGTTTTGTGCTGCTTGTGAACTGAGTCCTGTTTAAATTTGCCAGTCAAGTTCTCTGTAGATCATGAGAAGAGTAAAATTAAAGTTATAATACATAATTAGGGCAGAGCTGGCTGTTAGCTGGAATTCTGCAGAGGTTTTCTGTGATGGAAATACATCTCTGTGCCACATGTGAGGAGTTCAAGCAGCTCTGTGCATTTGCTCTTTCCTGCTACAGGGGGACAGGCTGGCGGCCTTTGCTGAACGCTCAGCTGGTTTTGCTGCAGCATTTCCCCTGTTGGTGATGCTGCTCAGCAGCTGTGGGTGAAGCAGTGTGGTGGGCAGGCTTGCTTCCTTGCACCACTTTTGGGTTCTGTTCCAACAGCAGTGCTCCAGAGGTGTGAGTGGTGGATGTGCCACAATGGCTCGCACGGTGTGACATGATGGAATGCAGCATTTCCATCTTTGTGTTTCTTTACAGTCCCTGGAGGATTGTAGATGACTGCGGAGGTGCCTTCACCATGGGAGCGATAGGAGGTGGCATTTTCCAGGCCATCAAGGGCTTCAGGAATTCCCCAGTGGTAAGTAAAACCATTTGAGCAGTGCATTAAGAGTGCAGCTCTGCTTTCTCTGTCCCATCAGCAGTGCAACTTGCAAGCAGAAGGGAAGGCAGAAGAAATCCTGATACGCAGGGGTGGCTGTGTGTTGCTAACCTGGTCCCTCAGAGCTGCTCCCTCAGCTGAGTTCCTGCCTTTGGTTCTGGTTGCTGCACTCCACAAGTGGAGCCTGGGCAGTTCTCCATCAGCTGCCATAGACCTCTGCCTTCCTTTGAGAAGTGAGAAGGCTTAAAGAAGGAATCTTTCTCCCTCAGAATTATATGAGGGGATATTGCTTTCTGTAATTAAGCTCTTAATTAAGTATTAACGTTTTTCATAACTCAGTTTATTTGAAAGTGGGGTTTCGTTTAATTGCACAAATGGAACGTGGAAGTTAAAGTTTAGGTGATGAAAATCAGTTGTTTTCACTTTCAAGTTTTCAGCTGCAAAATCTTGACTTCAAACATGGTGCAGATTTTGATAAAAGTAATCCCCTGTTTCTGCTTGAACGTGGGTTCTAAAACATTCCTCTGGCTGTTATAGAAAGGGCTTAAAAGGGATGAAAGGGTTTTTTGTTGGGAGTGGTTTTTGGTGTTCGTATGTGACGAGTTCATTGCCTGAAGTTCCTTAATAAGCCATCAGTTTGAGGTAAATTTTGTGAATAAAATTCATAACTTTTTCCAAAACGAGTCGGGTCCTGCAGACACTTCACACAAGCAGGATTATGTGCTTTATTTTGCTTGAAACTGGTTGAGTAAATCTGTCCACGCTTCCAAGTGCTTACAGCTAAAACAAAGCTTGAGTGCATGCAGGAATAATGCAGTGTTAGAGTGTGCAGTTCTCAATCAGTTCAATTCCCAGCACACTCACAAAAAAGATGGATTCAGGTAATGTCTGATGGTTATACTTCATTTCTGCAGCTTACAGGTGTTTGTGATAAGTAAGTAAAGGAGCCGTAAAAATGCAGTTTTTGTAAGCTCCTCATCGTGGTGCATAGAAATAGGTGGTGCCTGTGGTGTGTTATGGTGGTAAGACTTCATTCTTTCATTCGGTCCTTCTTATTGTAGGGCGTAAACCACCGACTGCGGGGAAGTCTGGCCGCTGTTAAAACGAGAGCTCCGCAACTGGGAGGTAACTGATTTCTCACTCACGTTGCCATTGGCTTTCGAATTCCATTATAATCATGCTTTGGTAATGTTTTTGGTGATGTGGCTGCAGTATGGCTGGATCATCTGCTTTCTCTAAACTGGTTCTGTTCTTTCCCCCAATGTGCTCACAGGTAGCTTTGCTGTCTGGGGAGGTCTGTTCTCCATGATTGACTGCAGCATGGTCAGAATGAGGGGGAAGGAAGATCCATGGAATTCAATCACAAGCGGAGCCCTAACTGGAGCCATCTTAGCTGCCAGAAGTAAGAAATGGAGCTCTGGGGAGGGAACTAATTGGGAAAGCTTCTGTATTCTAATGTCCATTACAGTGAAGCAGAGCTGTGTGATTCCCAAACTGGAATTTACTTCGGAAAAGGAATTGAAAAATAATGTTAGACTTGTGTCCTGTGCTTATGAAAGTAATGATTATGTTCTCAAACATTACCATTGTTCTTTTGTTTCCCTGAGGAAGGGGGAGAGTTGCCTAGTAATTATTCCTTTATTAGTGATACTAATGGGGCTTAATGAATGCAGTGTTTGCTCGTAGGAGAGATTATAACTATAGAAAGAGAGCTGTAATGTGCAAAGTAATGCAACGAAAAAAGAAACAAGTGTTGTTTTGTGCTTTTATTTTTAGATGGACCTGTTGCCATGGTTGGATCCGCCGCAATGGGAGGAATTCTCCTGGCTTTGATTGAAGGAGCTGGTATTCTCTTAACAAGATTTGCCTCCGCACAGTTTCAGAACGGTAAGGAGTCCTCAGTGCAGCAGCACAAGGCTTTTGTTGTGCAGTGTTTGCTGATGTACCCAGCCTTATTATGGAGTAAATTGTCTCCACCACTCATCAGCTTCCAAGTCTGTAAGAAGTCAAAGCAGAGCTGCACATAAATTTTCTCTCTGTGGGATGACAGGTCTAGAGACATCCACACCTAAATGAAGTGGCAAGATTGGCTATCACTCAGCAGCATGAAGGTATAGGAATCGAGGTGGGGGGGGGGGGGGGTTCCCAGGCACAGGGGAGCACAGGGCTTCGGAGGGTGGAAGAGATATTTGGGATTCGTCTGAGCAAAATGTGCAGATGTGGGTGGTGTTATCAGAACAGCACTGTGAGGCTGGAAGCAAGGCTGGAAGCAGGGCTGCCAGGCTGAGGAGCTGCTTTCTGCCCTGCCCCTGGGGCATCCGCACTGTCCCTTGCAGGGTGTTGGCTGTTTTCACTCTGTGCTGTGTGGTGCTGCAGTGTGAAGGAGCAGTGGGTGGTGGAGGTGGGTGGTCCTGGCAGGGTGGCTGTGCTCTGTGTGCAGCTGATCTCAGTTAGGTGGTAAAGATCAGGCACATACAGACAGGATATTCCAAACAGGGGTAGTGGTGATGATTGGATTTCCAGAAACTGGATCCCTTTTGTTTTCTAAGTGCAACACAAGCTGAGATGTCAGTGAGTCTGTAACCATTTATGTAAATACATGCCTGCTTGAAATAATTAATGCCTCTGTTGGCCCACCTCATTTTGAGAGGAATACAGACAAAACCACTAGTGTTGAAAGGATTAGTGGCAAGCCACTAATTCCTGGTAGGATTCCTCTCTCAGGTTTGTTCACTGACGTTCTTTGTTCTGTCTAAATTGGTACAATTTCTGTAATAATTCGGTAGTACAAAAGCTTTTTAAAATGAACCTGCTTTAGTGAAAGGGTATCATCTGTCTGTCACAGTTTATTCTCTTTAAGCTTGGCACGTAATAAGCATATTGCTTCCCTCAGCAGAATGTCAGTAAGAGGAGTCAGGAAGCTGATCCACAACGACTTGTTCCATTTCACTGCCTTGCTTTATTGTGGGGCAAGTTACCGTGGATAAACCTTTACAGAGTGGCTGGGTTCAGCTGCAGGGCAGTAAGGCAGAGGTTTCCAGTGCCTTTCGGTGACTGAAAATGTTTCTCCCATTGTTTGATTTCTTTTCTTAGAAGTAAAAGAAATTAAAAAACAATTGTTCCTTATTGGAACAGGTGTAAAGCTCTTGAACGTCTTGGAATGAAAAAACAAAATCAAATGTGAAGTCTTGTTATTGGCTCCATTAATTTCAGAAGGGACTTATTTTAAAGAAAAACACTGTGGGTGCTTCCTGCTGTCAGTAGGAAGAATGCTTTGTCTTCTCATGTTTTTGACTTCTTTTTTTCCTTACCCACAGGCCCTCAGTTCTCAGATGACCCCTCCCAGCTGCAGCCCTCTCCATTTGGCGACTACAGACAATACCAGTGATCATCCTCATTCTGTTAGTTCGTATTGTAGCTGAGCTGTAATTTAAAATGCTGGAGGATCAGGATATGGTATGTCTTTACACCAGTGGTAGTCTCTTACACAAACCATGTCAAGAGGACCTTCAGCACTTGGCAGTGTAAAGCTGCACAGAACTTTTAGAAGATGACAGATCTATTTATTGGTAACAGATTCCATTGCTGTAACGTTAATACATGTCTGATAGAATACATGGAGATTTAAGATAAGGACCAAACGGAGTCTTGTAATCCCTTGGCCATTGGCTGAAGTGAATGTCTGTGAAGTCTTCTCTGGGATGTGGCATTAACTATTCCACATCTGGAATTTACCCTCTTCCCTTTTGGATTTAGGTTGCTATACAAATTTTGGATTTTATGTTGCTACACAAATTTCAGCTTAAGGGAAAGTGTTAAACTACGTGCAGGTTTACCTTCCAGAAGTGACTGTTACTGGAATGCACAAGCCAGTGAAAGCAGAGGGCTCTGTGTGGTTGGAGGATGAAGTGCATTGCACCTGCATGTGTGCTTTCAGCACGGTCTGTTGGCTTTTTGCTGTGGATTGAGTCCTCTAGTGCTCTGAAGGTAGCACAGTTCCGTTGGCTCTGTGTTTTCGTTCTTAGACTCCAGTTCTGAAGGCACGTTCCCTCTTGCCAGCAGTTAAAAATCATATCCAGTGGGGTTTTCTGTTGTAGGTCCTTCCTAATAGGTATATTGTATCATGAAGTGCCAGCAGGTGATAGCATTCAAAGGCTTGTGTAGCATTATCCGGGACAGCTGAGAGCTTTTCTTCTGCCCAGAAAGGATCTCTATAGTCTGAGGAAACTGCCAGACTCATTCAGTAGGACAGCATGAAAGTAACAGAAGTGCTCAAATGGGTGAATTAAGATTGTACAATGTGTGCATGCAAGTGCAAGATCCTGAGCATAAGGCTCATATGTCCTGTAGAAGTGACAATTTCCTCACCTGTTTCCACCACCCTGCCTGTCCCAGAGCCACTCCAGGACTGCCTGTTGCTCTGGTACCTCGCTGTTCAGTGTTGTTGCTGCTGGCATGTCATTTTCAAGAATCCTTAGCTCAACAGCCTTGTGTTTGTGAAAGCTTGTCTTGCTTTGCCTCTTACCTGGTTGCTCAGGTGAATTGTAAAGGATTGTCTTGATTTGTTACTCAGCCAGAGTGCTTGCTTCTGTTCCTGAGACCCCAGCTGTGGAGGAATGAGCAAATCCCTGGCAGGTGAGGGGAAATTACAGCCAGATCCCTCATCAGTGCTGCACCTCCCTCAGTATCCAAATCTGCATGTTAATCACCAGATGCTTTCCTGTGCTCTTTATATAGGACTAGCACACTGGGTGGTGTTCAGCACTGCATGCTTACCCTGGGATGGGCCTCTGCAGCTCAAGGGGGTCATCCTTGGCCCAGCTCATGTCCCTGCACTGCCCTCCAAGCTGTGTGGGGTCAGGAGGTGACTCTGTTGAGGCTGAGCTGCTCAGGAGCTGAGCAATCCCAGGCTGGGTGCAGGAGGCCCCAGCACTCCTAGCCTTTCCTGGGTGCTGTCAGATTGGGCACACAGCATCTGCTACTCAGGGACTGTATTTAAGCAGCACCCTGAACATCTTGGGTGACTTCTCCCAGCAGTGTTTGGCTGGGAGCAGACTTTGGTGGGGTTGTGGTAGGGAGGTGTGCAGGATCTGCTGCTCCCTGCTTTGGGGTTCCATCTAAGCCATGCATTTGGCAATGCCCAAAGCCAGGCCGTGTCCAAACAGCCCCAAGAGGGGTCACCACACACCCCTCTGCCTCACCTTGCTGTGAGGTTACAGGCTTCAGCTGCTCAAGAAGAGCTTTATTCAGCTCAGCCCCTCCCCTCTAATCCCCCATGACTGTCTGCGCCCCACGGTCACTCACACACCTCTCTCTGCACAAGGGCAAACCCTGATGTGAGGTGCTGCCCTTTGCTCCTCACATGCTAACCAGGTTACAGTGTCTTTGCTGGACGGCTGGGAGCCCTGCAGGTGAGCTGACAGCTCTCTTCCCCTTGCTGTTCCAAGGAGGAAAGGCAGCAGGTCCCTCAGCTCTGCAATGCACCATGCCTCCAGGGAAGGGTTTCCTGCCCTGTCATCTCCACAACACCCACAAGCTTCCTGTTTTGGTGCTGTCCTGACTCACTTTGGGCAGGATGGAGACCACAACTTGCAGGCAGCTCACAGCTATCCCTGACACTCTCCTCAGGGTGCTCTCCCTGGAGCGACTTCTCCATCAACACCCCAAAAAACGAGACCAACACCACCAGCACGACACTGAACTATTGACCTCTTTATTTCAATCAGCTACAGCAGCTCTACATTCCCCTAAAACACTGTCCTTCCTTCACTACCACAGACAGCGAGGGAGCCGAGTACACTGCGGTGGCAGCAAGTCTTCTTAAAGCTTAGTATTAAATATTAAATATTCTCTCATTTATGTTTACATTACTTTGTCAAGAAAAAAAAAAAAGACAATTAAAACTTAAGTTATGTGAATCTGTGCCTGTGCCCTGGGCAGCAGCATCGGGGGCCACAGAGCTGCCCTCAAGGAGGCAGCTCTGCTGGGAGGGGTCTGCAAAACCTCCATCCCGGGGCCTGGTGCCACGTGAGTGCTTGGGAAGGGAGTGCTCAGCAGTGCTGGGAGCGGAGCACCCGCACCCTTTGCTGTCGGAAATGGGCATGCCTGGACAGGTCAGAGGACTGTGGTGTAGTCAGAACACTGTTTGGAGGAGGTGAGACCTTAACAGTGCCGCAGGGCCGGCCTCGCCTCCCCTCAGCCCCAGCAAAGTGCGTGGGGAAGGGGGTAAGGATTTGGTCGACAGAACTTTGCTAAAGAATTTTTCTTTCTTTTTTTTTTTCCTTAGAAAAAAAAAAATGATAACAAACAAATCCAACAACAACCCCAAACAGTTTTGAGTCTTCCTTTGATTTTAGCAAAGAGAGTTTAAAAAGCACTTAGGAAGCTTGTACTAAAATCAGGTGCTCTCAGAGGAGAGAGTCGTCTGTGCACCCCCCTTCGAGTCCGTAGCGAAACTCCTGCAGGTTGGACACACCGTAGAAGTGGACAAAGGCCGCAGCCACCACGAGCACATGGAAGATCTGATGTGACTGGAACTGCAGGGAAGCAAGAAAGCCCTTTGAGCCGGATGGAAGCAGGCAGAGCAGCACTGGGAACAGCTCCTCCACACTGCTCGGCCCTGGGACTGCTCTCAGAACAGCACTGCCTCCCTCCTTTCTCCGTGGCAGTGCTACCTGCACTCTGCTGGGAGGCACCACGGCAGCCCAGCCTTATTCTCCCCATCTCAGAGATCCCCACCATCAACTCCCTCTCCTCAGCCTCACAGCTCCCCGCAAGGCACCCCATCAGCCCTCCCACAACACTCACCCAGATGTCGAATTTGCCCGGGAAGAAGCGCTCAGGAATGCGGGCAGCGTACAGCCCCGCACCTGTGATGTACATCACAGCCATGAGGAAGAACCAGCCCATCTGCCCAACTGTGGTGGCCTTCACGAACCCCTCGGCGATGGTGAAGTGCATGGTGGGCACCACACCGCTCAGCCCCAGCCCCAGAAAGACACCTGTGGTAGAGAGGAGAGATCAGCAAGAGGGAGCACGCGTGAGGAGCACAGCCCTGCCAGCCCTGCTGCTGGAGTCATTTGTTTGTTGAAGCTGCTTGGAGCTCAGGGGGAAGGTGCTAATTAGCAGTGTGGGAATTTTCAGCTGTCAAATTTAATTAGATCAGCAGAGGGCTGATAGCACCACAGCAGGATACCAGTGCAGAGGGCTGTGTCTTATAGTGGCAGCAGGAGGGTGGCCCTGCAGCAGCAGGCAGGGTTTGGCACTGCCACCACGCGCTTCACACTGCAGGAGCAAAGCAGCTCTGTCCCACAGCAGGCAGCTGTGAACTGTGCCAGCACACCCACACCACTGCTGCACGGGTAACGGTGGGGCTCAGCCCTCTTCCCTGCCCTCTTCTTGACACAGCACTAACACGGGTGCACGCATAGAGGCCTGCCCTGCAGCCTCCAGGACAGCAGGGGCATGGCAGCACAGACTGTGGAGGAGACCAGGAGGGAATCTGTCCCTCTCTGGATGAGCTGCAGCTCCACACTGCCAAACCACTTCCCGGAGAACCCGCATTTGTGTGGCACAGCCCGAGGCCACCCAGCTGCTGCTTACAGGGCTATTTCTAAACACCGCCTGCCTGCTCCAAACCTCAGCCTTGCTGAATGCCAAGAGGAGCTCAGACTGGCCCTGCTCAGCGGAGGATGCAAATCTCCAGCACAGTGAGAGGAGGCAGGAGGCCTCCCTGCTACATAGCAGCATGGTGCTCCAGGGGAATAAATGCTGCAGGTGCTGGGAGCTCTTTGCAGTACCCTGGAGCCCTGCTCTAGCATGGAACCCCCAGCACAACACAGCAGCTTCTTCACGAAGTGCCTTCCCAGCACACTACGTGGCTCCTTCCTGGGGCTGGGGACACACGATGAGCACGGAACACTCCTACCTGCTCTTGTCTGCCGGTGCTTGGGGGTGGCAAACCGGTCCCACTGAGCAACAATGATGGCAGAGATGCCCAAGACGCAGACAATGGAGAGGTAGATGAGTCTTGGCTGCGGGGAGCAGTAGAACGAATAATAGAGCCAGGGGACGAAGCTCCCCATGATCAGCAGTGCAATTCCTGAATAATCCAACCTGCAGCCAGGGTACAATGAGAGATACATGCAAGTGAGCCCCAAAGTCTGCCTCCTCCTGCATGCTCTGCACTTGGTGCCGTGCAGACTGTGCACCCAAACAGAGTCACCACCACCACAAAGCAGCCATGACCCCATGAGTAAAGCTGCATCAGGCAACAGATGTTCAAGTCTCATCAGTACAATGAGAAACAGGAGAAAGGACCTGGGGCTTACGAGAATGCAAACAGAGCTGGCAGGAGTGCAATGAACAGCTTGCTGGATATGCAGGAGCAGCATAGAGATGCTGTACACTCAAACCACCATGATGAGTGGTGGGCATTAGTCCTTGTGCATATGGATTTGATTGTTCTCCACTGCAAAGTGCTTTCGATCTATCGATCCAGGAACAATTTCACCACTGAAATGCAGTCGGCTGCATTTCCCACTGCCACAGCAGCCTTGCAAGAACCCTCCCCAGTACACAAGGACATTCCTGCTCATGGCAGGCAGCACAGTTTGTTCCAGACACAAGAGCCCATGGGATCTGGTGTTTGTGCATAGGAGATTGGCAGGATTTCCCAGCAAGCAGCACCCAAGTAAATGCCTTTGATAGACTTCTGTGAGCAAGATCTCATTCGAAAGCCTTGCTGCTGCTCTCCCTGTGCCATGAAGGCTGATGTGAACTTAACTCAAAGAGCAACACTGACCTCAGAGACGAGCACTGGCCACTGCCCAGTGTTTCCACATTGCCGGGAATCCTGTTTGTTTTGCTTTTCAATTTGGTTTCAGTTCAAATTGGATCCAACCCAGAGTTTTTCAAAACATCCAGTAAACTGGAAGACCCATGGCTGCCCAGTGAGACCAGGACCGTTCCTCACTGTGCTGCTCCAAGAGGCACTGAGGCCATTCTCTTGGGAGATACAGGTTCCCACAGGGTCCCAGTCCTCATAGGCCCCCTTCCCTGAGGGCATCAGAGTTGCTGCCAGATGCAAGGTGCTGAGGTACAGGACAGACCCTGGTCCTTCTGAGTCCCACACTGCATCCAATGAACACTCCCTTCCCCAAAGAACAAAATCTTAGTAAATGCAGCACTTGGAGAGGAAGTGCTGTGAGAAGTCAGAACATCCTGAGACCACACAACCACACCGGTGCTGACTCACTTTGAAAAAGTCCGTGAGACCTTCTCTGAGTGACAGTAGACAGTGTGGAAAAGCCAGGAGAAGCTGAGGCACAGCACCGCCCCGAGGAAGAACATCCCAAACACAACCTTCTCCTGGAGAGGAGCCATGAAGTACATGTTGGGCCGCAGCATGGTCAGGATCCCCAGGCAGAGGAACAACACAAAACCTGCAGAAAACAGCAAGTGGGCAGTCAGGCAGAGGCACATCCAGCATCGACCGAGGGAGCGCAGCAGATGGACTGAACCCTGAGACAGGCAGAGCACACTGGCAGCAGCACAGGGAAGGTGATAAGGGACACATGGGGGAGAGGCCAGCATGGCTGGCACAAAAGCAATGCCTGGGGGCATCTGTCTTACAAACACGATGCCTCCTTAGTACAGCAAAGAGCCAGGAGAATCACGGGCATGGCTGTGTTCTGCAAGGCAGAGGCTGCAAACATCCTGGGTTCCAAGGAAAAGTTTTACGAGACCCTCTGTTTTACCCAGAACACATTTCTCCATCCCAGGAACAGAAACAGCTGACCTATAGTGCTCAAGCTCTGTGCAGCGGGAGCACAGCTCAGCCAGCTCCTGAAGACCCTGAGCCTCTAAGTCCCCATGTAGGCCAGAACTCTGCAGAACATCTGGCGAAGCCTCCCTTGCACTGTGAGCCCAATGGGGCCATCAGCTCTTGAAAAGTGCTAACACCAGCACTGAGCTCAGGTCTCAGTGCTGCTGTGAGGAACTGTCCTGTTCTCCCTTCACTCAGAGGCCCAGGAGCTCCCAGCCACCAGCAACTTAACGGCCTACACGTGCAGAACCAGAGGGGTACATGATCCTAAAAGGAAGGCGGTAGGCACAGAGAGGACGTCAATTGAGTCCCTTGGAGCAAACCTGTCCTTCAGAGGCAGCCCCTCGCCTTAAGCACTGGGGCAGAGCACTCCTCCAGCCCTACAGAAGTGCTGTGCAGTCCCACAGCCCCCCGCTCACCTAACAGGTGAGTCCAGATGTTGCCCGTCTCGGTGTGTATTCGAAAGATGCTCTTGAAGCAGGCTCGGAAGGACGGCATTGGAGGCCGGTGCCCGTGCAGGAGGTAATCGTTGTCCTTCAGCCAGTCGGGCAGCACATCGTAGGGGATCACACGCCAGCGCCCTTCCCACACCTGCAACACACCGACTTGTGCTGGTGGCCACGGGGGCTGGCAGCAGCAGTGAGGCAGCCCAAAGGCTCAAGCTGAATCATCCTGGGAGCTCAGGCTGCACACAGAACAAAACCTGCAGGTCTTGCCTACAGCCAGGGCTCAAAAGGCCCTGAAACACTCCTCTGGGGGAGGAACTTTGGCTTTCGCAAAACCCCGTGGTATCCCTTACACCACCCACATCCTGCGGAGCACTTCCACATCCCCTAAGGAGCTGGAGACAATTCACAGCATTTAACCCTTCAGCACACTAAGTGTCCACTCCCAGCACCGGAGAATTCCATTTTAGTCACACAGAAAGAAGCCTGGCTGGCCACAGAACTGTGCTGGGATTCATGCATTTACCAAACGTGGTGACCATGAGCACCAGTGCTGAGCAGAGGCACCCAGCAAAACCAGCAGCAGCATTTGAGCTCCCAGGCCCAGATGATGCTGGTGCTGCTCCTGAGGCTGAGCACAGCCTCCAGCTGCCCCCCGGGATCCCAAGAAGCTCCCATACCTTATACACAAACTCTTCCATCTTCTCCATAGCATGATGAGCCTGCAGAGGCAGCGTCAGCACACGGACAACTTCCTCCTCTTCCTCACGGGCCACTGGGCACGGCGGGTCTTCAGCCTAGAGGGAGAAACACCGTAGGGAACCATTCCTGCCCATGGGGGGGGCACAGGCACCCAGAGAGCACCTGGGGCTTCATCCCTTCCCGAGGGGTCGGACAGAACCCACCGGTCACCACCACTTATGCAACTTGCTCCCGCCTCAACCATCTCAGGCAGGCTAATCCCAGACTGATCCTAGTTTAAAGGTGGGATTACCACGAGGGATTTTCATCCTTACAACTAAAGCTAAAAGAGCCCCTGGGCTCAGCCGGGTTGTCCTGGAGCCGGGTGCCCCTGGTGCACATGGCATGGCCCAGCCCAGCGCCCCCCATCCTTTGCCATTAGCAGCTCTGGAGCTGAGCACACCCTGCAGAAGGGCAGCATAACTCACCTGACAGCATAAGAGCTAAAATACGTTTTTGGGCCAAGCTCTCAGAGCACAGGACTGATCAACGATCGATCATCAGAGAATCACAGACTCATTAAGGCTGGAAAAGACCTCCCAGATCCCCCCAACCCCGTCCCTCAGCGCCACACCTCCGTGGTTCTGAACGCCCCCGGGGGGCGGCCGCAGTCCTCCCTGTGCAGCCGTTCCAACGCATCGCCGCTATTCCGGCAGGATTTCTCCTAAGGCCCAACCTGACCCTCCCCGCCACATCCCCGGATACAGAGCCCCGCACCCCGCCGCACTCCTCCACCTGCCCGGGGGATAACGGGCAAAGTTCGGGGTCAATCCCGGAGCACCGGGCCCACTCGGTGCCGGGCCGGGCGCCTTACGCTGGCGGTGCCGGCTGCTCCCTGCTCGCCCTTCTCCTCCAGCAGCGGCCCCAGCTCCGCCAGCTCCAGGTGGGCTCTGTCCCGGCCGGCGGCTGCCAGCCCGTTGCCCTGCGCGGCGGCGGCGGCTTTCCGGGACGCCATGGCGGCGGCGGCGTTCCTGGGGTCCCTCCGCGTCCTTGTGCCGCCGCACTGAGGAGGGAGGAAGAGCAGAGTCAACACCACCAGGCCCGGGCCGACACCGGAGGTGAGAGCGACGGAACCGGGCCGGAACCGCCCCCGGTGACCGCCCCCGGAGGCAGCACCCACACTCACCGGCCGCTACATCCCGCGCAGGGCGGCGGCGGCGGCACCGGAAGCGACGCTAAGGGAACGGGCCGCTTCCGGCCTCTAAACCCCGCCCCGACTGGGGCCTCGTAGCACTCGTGCTATGATTGGCTGAAGCTGCCGGCCGTCTCTCTCCGCCCCGATAACACCGCCCGCTGTGATTGGCTGAGCCGCCCAGCTGGTGGGAGGCGCTCTAGCGCAGCGGCGCCGTCTCGCTGGTTGCGCGTTCGACTGCCCCCTGCAGGCGGGGCGCGGCGGGGACGCACGGAGGGTTGCAGCGGACACCCATGGCGCGAAGTCCGGGCTCGTGTCGCTGTGATGGTGGCAGCGCTGCTCTGTTACCACATCAGCGCGGCCTGGAGGGGACCCGCGGGGGGCCCGGCATTGTCCGTCTGTCCCCTGTCCCGCTGTCTGTCCATCGCAGCGTTCTGGAACCGCTGGCGGCCGCGTGGCCGAGCTCCAAACGGCGTCGAGGCCTTCCCTGCCGTGTGTGGGCGGCAGTCACGGCTGCCCAGGCCGCCCCTGGCCGGTTGCCGCCGGCTCGTCTTTCCGTCCCTCAAGGACAGCTTTAATTACCCCCGGAGTCTCCCCGCCGCCGGATCCGGTTCCCATCAATGATTCATGGCCCGCTGTGGGAAGGGGTTCCTCGGCCGCCGGGTTGGGACCGGGGGGATTTTCCGACCTTTGCGGCGTTCCGTCGGCGGTTGGGGGTGCGCGGGGTGTCCCCGTGGGGTGAGTGGTGCACAGCGGGGCACAGCGTGGGAAGGCTTTGGGGGGGGGCAGAGGCAGCCTGTGGGTTTTGGGGCTTTGGGCGTCGCCCACTGCAGCCCGATGGGGGTCAGCGGTCCGTCGGGCTCCGGGGAAGGGCAGAATCCCTTCCACGTGTGCGTCCCGGCAGCAGCACGTCCTCCCCGAGCCTGGGGCTGGCGGGGGCCGGAGCTCAGCCCTTCCCTCTGCAGGGACGAACGCCGCTGCCTGCAGAGCCCGGAGGTCCCCATGGGTGTCCTGAGCTGCATGAAGTACCTGATGTTCATCTTCAACGTGCTGGTGTTTGTGAGTCCCGCTGGGGGCGGAGGGCTGCGGGGTGCTGCGCTCAGAGCCATCGAGCCGAGCGGTGCCATCCGCGCACAGCCGGGCTGTGATGCTCGGGGCGGCCCCCGTCCGAGGGAGGGGACCCCGGCACTGCCCCCACGAGGTGCCCTGTGACCGCGCTGTGTCCCGCAGGCCGGGGGGATCTGCCTGGTGAGCGTGGGGGTCTGGGTGGCTGTGGACCCGGCTGGTTTCCAGGACATCGTGGCTGCCAAGCCTGTGCTGAGTGTGGGTGCCTACCTGCTGCTGGCTGTGGGCATCGCCCTCTCGCTGCTGGGCTTCCTGGGGTGCTGTGGGGCGCTGCGCCGGAGCCGGCCACTGCTGCTGGTGGTGAGTGAGGGGCAACTGGGATGCAGGCAGCTGTGGGATGCAGGCAGCTGTGGGGTACAGGGTTAGGGTTCCCACTGTCCCTCTTTCTCTAGGCTTGTCCCACATGGCATTTCTGATCCTTTTCCTTCAGTTTTGAGGGTCAGAAACCCTTTTTTTGAGCACGGGCACCTCAATATCTTTGGCTTCCCCAGCCCCTGTCGTGTTCTGCCTTGCAGCTGTGGTGCTCAGAGATGCTGTGTTTGTCCCCATGCACTGCGTGCTCATTTCCTGTCCCCCTGTCCCTGTTTCCCCGTGCATGGGCAGGGATGGTGGCAGAGGAGGGGAGGAGCAGCAGAAGCAACCTGGGCTGAGGATGATTTCTGACCTTTCTGTCCTGCTGCCTTGCAGTTCTTCATCCTTGTGAGCCTCGTCTTTGTCACACAGCTCGTTGGGGCTGTGCTCTTCCTGGCGCACTGGAGGCAGGTACTGTCCCCTCAAGCTGATGGCTCTGGGTGGGTGAGGGTGGGCGTGCGGTGTCCCTGTCCCCATACCTGGTACCTGTCCCCAGGTGCTCACAGGTGGCACCGATCCCATAGATCCGGCCAGAGCTCTTCCTGTCAGAGCTGCGAAGGAACTACTGTGGGGATGAGGGTGCTGAGGTTTTCTCCGTGGCTTGGAATACCCTCATGGTGACGGTGAGTGGCCAGGAGCCCCCTGCTGGGGTGTGGAACACCTGTGGGTGCTGCTCAGGGTGACTGTGACCACGGGGGCGGTTCTTATGGACCACAGGACTCATGTTGGGCCATTCCCTCTTCCTCTGTTGCACCTCCAAGCATTTTGACAGCGTGTTGATGGGGTTTCCCTTCCATTTCAGTTCTCCTGTTGTGGCGTTTTAGGGCCTGAAGACTTCGGGAATGGCTCCCGCTTCCAGGAGCTGCACCCAGGGACGCCCTGGCCGCAGGCGTGCTGTGCCCGGGATGGGCTCCTGCAGGCAGGCGAGCTGCTGGGCTGGGAGCAGTGCCAGGAGAGGAGCCCTGGCTACATCCATGAGCAGGTAGGGCTACATGAGCACCTGGAGCCTGGGGCACCGCTGTGCTGTGGTTCTGTGCAGCGGAGGCTCCCCAAATGTCCAGCTGCTCCATCACGGTGCCCCCAACTTGTCCCAACCTCCCTGGCCCTCGGTCTGTCTCTGAGCTCCCTGCAGCCCTGTGAAGCACGAGGAATGCCTCCATCGTCTCCCTTCCTGCCCAGGGCTGCTTCCCCACCTTCAGCAAGACCTTGCAGAAGTACATCTCTGTCCCCGGGATGTGCAGCTTGGCCGTGCTGGGCATTGAGGTATTGAGCAGAGCTGGAGGGGACAAGGCAGGCGGTGGGTCACCTCAGTTGGGTGCTCTGTTTGCTGGTAGGGGAAGGGCTGCTGCTTTGTGTGTGCTGGGACCACAGGTGGGTCTGGGCTGCCCCCCCTTTAAGGCCTCTCTTTGTTACAACCACCCCCACAAAACAGGTCTGTCTCAGGGGTGTAAAGCCAACCTGCCACCCTCTGTGGGCGAGGTGGGTAGAAGGACTGAGGGAGCGAGCTCTATTTTGCTCCTGAAGGCCTGCAGAGGAGAAGCATTGCTCAGCAGGTTCCTCTATGCAGCTCAGAGCAGCCCCTTGCAGGGCACAGGTCTGGCGCCTGGCTGGACCAGGAACAGAGCACAGAGGTCCTTCAGCCTCGTCCTCCACCAAGGTGCTGCTGTGGCAGGGAGTTAACCTGCTCCCTCTCCTTCTGTTTCAGACCTTCGCTATGTTCTTCGCCTTTTGCCTTTACTACAACTTTGACTGAGCAGGATGCTGGGAGCAGCTCTCCAGGCCACGGGCATTGCAGCAGAGATGAGCCAAATGCATTGGAAACAGCAGCAGGCAAGGATACTGTTTTCTTGCATATCCCAGCCCAGCTGTACAGATGAGTAGCCTCATTGAGTCCTGTGTCTGCTCCAGTGGATGGGTAAGGATGAGGTGGCTCACTTATCCTGGAGCAGGGACAGGGCTCAGGTTCAAACCTTTGCACACATACACGTGGACAAGGAGGCTGAGCATCAGACTTGCTCCTGCTGCAATCTGCCAGGAAAATAGCTTTGACAACACAGAGTCCTGCCTCTAAAAGCTTCTGATCTGCTCTACCACCAGGGTCAGGATGTCTGCATCCTCCATCCTCCCCTCAGCTCTGTTCCACCACTCCTCACACCCCCCCCTCTCCTACACCTCTGGGCCCTTTTTGTCCTTTCTCAGCCCTTCCCTCTCTGCTGGCCTTTTTCTCTGTGCAGCTCCTGGAGATGCAACCTAGCTGTGTTAAATGGTGTAATCTGCAACTGGAATGTAAGAGCTGGCTCTCTGGCAGCCTTACAAGCCTTTGCTTCAAGATATTTTGAAAACCCCAAGCAAACCAGGAAAAAAAAAAGTAAATTAAAGCTTTATATTTTATTTATATAACTTCTCAACAAACAAACAAACCAACTCCTAGGAAACAGAAATAATAAAGCCTGCTACTATTACATATTAAGATATTTACCATGTAAAGAAAAAAGGACACAGAGCAGAGCTGACAGCCACATCAGGAACAAAAGTCACTTAGGGGTCCAGGCGAGATTTCTTCTCCTCCTTGCCGATGGTGCTCCCTTTTCTTTTTTGTGTGACAGATCCATTGGTGGTTTTTGTTTCATTCTGGTTTGTTTTCTCCTCCAAAGCCTCCAAAGAAATAAAAAGTAACAGCTGTGAATAATTTAGTTTTATAAGTAAGTCATTAGCACTGCTGTGCTAATTCCCATCTGTGCGTGCATAGAAAGCCTGCCCCTTCCTGGAAAGGACGCTGTCCAACTCAGGTATGGGGTGGAAAGCACTCAGGTAATGGAGATGGCCCAAACATAATTGATTCCTTGGAACAGGTTTTGATCTGCTTAAATGCAATTTACTTTTGTGCATCTCATCTGTGAGGTGGGTCAGGATGTAGAACAGAGGCAGGAAAATACAAAGCATGGTGGCAGAAAGGTTGCACTCCACCAGCAGCTGGGGAGACCAATCAGCTCCAGAGTTCTTCTCCTGATGTGCAGGAGAACAACGTGCAGGAGAAGAAGCTGAGCACGAGGTACAGCCACAGCAGAACATGCAGTTTGGAACAGAGCTGAGGCAGAACGAGGGTTGAGGATCTCAGGATTCTATCAGTGCTGCTCATCCCACAAACTTCCTGGGAAAGCACTGCAACTGTGAACACCTCATTTACATGGAGGGGGCAATCATTGTTCCCCCACACCACCTCTCCCCCTCTGAGCTGTGGTCATGGAAGGCAAATGCACACAGCTGCACTCAGCTGCAAAAGGAAAGCCCATTTCTTACCCTCTTCTGTTGGCTTGCGTATTTCTCAGTCCACTCTTTGGCATTTATCAAGAACAGTTGCTTGTTGTACTTGTACTCTGAGGACTGAACATAACAACAACGATTTGACCTAATATTAACACTGAGAAGCTCAGACTGAGCACTGGGGGTTTATTAACTCTTTGCAGCCCTGGCAGAAGGACTCCTGGTGCCAAACCCAAACTACTATGCGCACATCACGCAAAGCACACAGCTTTGTTGCTCACTTCAGTTTGCGTGAGCAAAGGCACTGCTCCACCCACAGCCCCTGAAGCCTTAGAGGAGCCCACATACTATGTCTGCCATGAGGGGGTCATCGGGGTTGGGCTCCACCATCAGCAGCTGTATGGAGGTCAGCAGTGTGGAGATGTTCAAGGAGGGCCTCCACGCGCCCTGCAGGAGGAAAGGGTGAGAGAAGCAGTTGAGAGGAAAACCCTCGGGATACCTGGAGAAAGCTCAGGGCTTGGAGCGCTCGGAGCCCAATGGAAAACACCCAGTTTGCTCTCAGCACACAGGCTGAGGCCTCTCTGAGGGAGCTGATGGGCTGTGCCTCAGCTGGGGCAGTACTGGGGCGGCCCATTTTCAGAGGGCTGCCTTTCCGCTGCAATCCTTAAAGCCTTGGAAGCTTATACGGAGCAAAGAAGGTCATGTTCTAATCTCTAAACAAAGGAGAGGCCACACAAAAACTCCACTGCTGCGCTCCTGTGTAAATAAGTCAGTAGCAAACAGACATTCAATCAGGCTTTTACAAGAAAAAGATAAGGAGCTCATTATCCTCCTCAGGCTCACTTACTGCGCCCAAGCAGCCCTATCTTACCTTTGGTGGTAACTTAAGAACATCCAGACAAATCCTTCCAGCAGAGTCGATGTTAGGATGATAAATAGGGGTCAGAAATCGAATCTTCGGGGGCTCAAATGGGTACCTTGAAGAGATCAGAGTTAGAAAACAGGATTTTATGTTCGTATCCCAGTCGCTTCCTCACCCAAGTAATGCCATTAAGCCCTCCTTGCAGCAGTTCCTGAGTGACATCCTCTCCCTGTAACTCTGGGAGGAAGCAGTGCTTTGCTTCCAGCTGTGCTTGACCAGCACTTCCCACAAAGAAGCAAACACGACGGGAAGCTTTGCACTCAGAATGAGCTGCTCTCCAGGAAGCTTTGAGACAACCGATGCAGAAATCATTACAGCACTTATAGGTTACTCAGCACACATCTCGGGCCGTCCAGCATGGAGTGCCCCATTCAGCCGGCAGGAATAACAATCACATGCCACACATGAATGGTCTCACCTACAGATAACAGCGTTCTTCATGGGGAGGCTGAAGGAGAGACCTCATATCAAATGTATGAGGTTATCATTTGAGAGACGTGCCGCACCAGCAGGACATCACTGCTCGCCTACCTTTCAGGAACCACTATCTCCAGGTCGAATATCCCTTTCTCATAGGGTGTATCTGCAGCTCCGATAATTTCTTTGAAAACAAACAAACAAACAAACAATATCAGCATAAATGCTACGTTCAAAACCACAGGAACTCATCCGACCACCTCCACGCACCACCCACAGTTCTGTGGCACTCCATAACAATCCTTACGGTTGGAGAGGACCTCCGAGGTCCCCACATCCAACCCCACTGCACTGCGTGCACCGACCCTCAGTGCCGCATCTCCAGGGATGGGGACCCCCCCGCCCCCCACATACGTGCCCGCAGCTCATCCAGCCGCGCTCCGCTCTGCCAGCAGCTGATGCCGGGCGGCGGCTCCGTGCTCAGCATTGTGAGCTCCCTGCTGAGCCGCGATGCTCTCTGCATGCCGTGGATATGAGGCTCTTCTTCAGCTGCCCTGAAGGAACCGCAGGGAGGGTTGGGTTGGGTTGGGAGAGGCCTTAAGGACCATCACATTCTGACCCCCCCTTCAGCTGTGGGGCTCCTTTGGCCGAAGGGAGGGCCCTCGCTGACTGCTGTCACACCATGCCCTGCTCTGAGGGATGCTCCCACGCCCCCCCCACAGGGCAGGGCCCCCCCCCGCCTTCCCACTCACCCCGCAGGGGGTTCCTTGGCTTCACCCCCCCTCCCAAAGCCTTTCCTCCAGCGCAGCTCACACAGAGGCCCACCTCAGCGGCCGACCCCTCCATAACTGCTGCCCATGACGTAACCCCACCCGCGCCCAAGGCCTCCCCCAACCCACCACCACACCGAACGACCCCCGACAAACAAGAACCGCCCCCCACTCCCCCCACTCACCCTCCCCAGGACCCTCTCACACCCTCAGCCCCGCCCACCTCAGCGCGCACCCGAGAGGCGGGACTTCCGCCGTCGCCTAGCAACGGGAGGAGAAGCTGTCGACTAGCCCCGCCCCCTACCGAAGATACGAGCGCTGATTGGGTGCCGCCTAGCTCCTCCCCCCAGCGGCGGCATTTCGAATCCGAAAGGGGCGGTGCGCGACTATTGGCGGAGATCCGCTGGCGGGAAATAAGCCACGCCCCCGCGAGGAGGGAAAAGTGCGCAATGTGGGCGTGGCTTACAGAGAGCCCGCCCACAGCCGTGGGGCTCCGGGACGGGACGGGATGGGACGGAATGGAATGGAATGGAATGGAATGGGAGAGGAGAGCAGAGGACGGGACGGAACGGGATGGGATGGGATGACGTCCCCTGTCCCGATGTCCCACCCCTCGCCCCGATGTTCCACCCCGCTCGCCGCCTCCATGGGAGCTCCGCGGGGCGGGCACAGCCCTGTCGGCCCCCGGTGCCCCCCCGCAGTGCGTTGCATAAGCGGCCCCGTGGCCTGAAGTCGAGTAGCGCTGCGTGTCACCCCAGGGCCCAGCGGGGAAACGGGGGCAGCGGGGCCCGAGGAGGAGGAGGAGGAGGAGGAGGGAGGTGACCACCGCGGCTCCGGAGCCGGGAGGTAACGCGGGGCCCCGGGGGCGGTGCTGTGTCACTCCCGAGATGTCCCTCCGGGTGCGGTGCCGGTTCCGCTGCGCAGCCCCGAGGTGCGGGCGTAGGGCTGTGCGTGCAGCGCTGTGCGGTTGCGCTGTTGTCACTCTCAGTGCAGAGGGAACAGTGGAGGGGAGCGCTGTGCATTGGCTCTGTGGGGTGAGGACAGTCCCAGGTCCTCAGACCCAACCTTTGCATCTCTCTGTATGGGCACCCGTGCATATAGCACACACAAAAAAGAAATTTTGTAGCTGAGAAGTTGCTCTATCGACTCTGTGTGTGATTGTGCTCTTTGCAGCTGTTGGAACTGCCATGAAAATAAACAGGAGGCATTACTTTCGGAGCAGCCAACGCGCTCGTGAAAACGTAGAAACGTGATTGGGTGGGGGATCTCAACCACGATGCAGCGACCCAACCTGGACTGAACGGAGGAGCACCCGATTATTGCTAATTAGCATCATTACTGTTCAGCCCAATCTGAAGGGAGCAGTTGGGGCAGTGCTCAAAGTGATAGCAACGCCCATTGGTCAACTTTGGTTGATCGCCTTATTCATCAAAACTTGACGTTATTTAATTAATAGACCCGGGCTTGTGGTACGTCACCAAAAGGGATGGGTGGACGCGTTCAGGTGTGGAGGACACTCATGTGGTGCGCGGTTCATCCCTTCAAAAAGCTCCCAGAAAGGAGAACGCAGTCCACAATACGTCTTTAACTCCTGGTGATCCCTATGGGGTGTTCTATGGTCATTAGTGATGTGTGTTTGATTGGTGTTTTTACTCTTCTGGCCATGAGAGGGCAACGTATGAGCAATAATCACTGCACAAACACACGGATTTGCCAACTCATCCCACCATACCCACTGCCCACATCCCTCAGTGCCACATCCCCACCTTCCTCGACCCCTCCGGGGGTGGTGGTCCCACTGGGCAGCCCACACCAGTGCCTGACTGCTCTTACAGAGAAGGAATTCCTCCTCATATCCCACCCAAACCTGAAGATGGGCTCACGGTGCTCAGAACAGCCCCTGCAGACTCCCTGCTGTGCGCACTACACGTGATTCTCTGCCCCACCTGCCAGCTGGGTGCTCCCCAGCCATTGGCACTCTGCTTTTCCTGCTCTCCCGTGGCGTGCAGTCGGTGCTGGGCTCCTTCCTGGTGCGCTCCGGGAGCTCCTCAGTGCCCGTGAGTTTGTGGGTTGGGGTCTGAGGGGCACTCAGTGGGCTGTGTTGTAGCCGGGGGTGCGTTGGGTGCATCTCAGTGATGCCAAAGTGTGCTTTTGGGCACTGTGTGAGGTCGGCAGAGCTGCGTCACCGCTGCAGTCCTTTGGGAGGGCGTAGGAAGGGTGGTTTGCTGGGAGGAGCTGAACCACCTTAGAGATAATTGCTTCGCCCTGCGCTCATCCACGGTCTCCTGATTCTTTGGGTGGGTGCTTGGAACAAGAAGCAGGTTGGCACAAACCCAGGGGGCGGCTCCTTGCTGCTGCTCACTGCTGCTCCCTGAGTGCATCCCTGCGAGCAGGGCCAGAAGAGCCCTGAGCTCCCCCAGCTCCAGCCCTCCTGCAGCCCTCCCATCAGCTGCAATGCTTCAGAGGGTAATGGTGGATGAGAGGTGACGGCCTCACGTCGTTCCAGGGGAGGGTCAGGTTGGGTTTCGGGACACATTTCTTCTCCAGAAAAGCAGTGATGTGTTGGCACAGACTGCCCAGGGAGTGGGGGGAGTCACTGCCCCTGGGGGTGTTCAGAACTGCAGAGCTGTGGCACTGAGGGATGTTCCTATGGGCACAGTGGGGTGGGGTGGGGCTCAGGGAGGGGAGAAGTCCCAACCTTAATGATTCTGTCATTCTATAGCTGCGGGAAGAAGCCATTCTCCATGGACGAGGGGCTCACACAGCTGCTGAGCGGTGGGACCCGGTGTGTACATATGGCTTTGGTCCCATCTCTCTTGTGAGAGCTTATGGAGAAACAGAAAAGATGGCTGCAAACAGAGCCGGGCGGCGTTAGGAGCTCTGTTTTGGCAGTCTCTTGGCCTCGTTCCTTCATGAGGATGCTGCACCCTCAAAGCCAATGCAGAATCATGGAACGGCTGAGGTTGGAAGGGACAGATCTCAGAATCAGAGCCATGGGGGTTGGAAGGGACCTCTGGGGGTTTCCTGCCCAACCACCCACGATGACCATTGGTGCAATGGGGTCTTTCCAGAGCCTTCTCTTCTCCTTCTCCCTCCCACCCCCCCCCAGCTCAGGGCAGAATGCGGCACCGCACCATCCACCTCTTCCGGAAGGGCCTCCGGCTGCACGACAACCCAGCACTGCTGGCTGCACTGCAGTCCTCCGAGGTCGTCTACCCCGTCTACATCCTGGACAGAGCCTTCATGACGTCCTCCATGCACATAGGAGCCCTGCGGTGGCATTTCCTGCTGCAGTCCCTGGAGGATTTGAGGAGCAGTCTGCGCCAGCTGGGCTCCTGCTTGCTGGTCATTCAAGGAGAGTACAAATCGGTTGTCAGAGACCACGTCCAGAAGTGGAACATCACGCAGGTGACTCTGGGTGCGGAGATGGAGCCCTTTTACAAGGAGATGGAGGCCAACATTCGGGGTCTGGGAGAAGAGCTGGGCTTCCAGGTGCTCTCGTTGATGGGCCACAGCCTCTACAACACCCAGCGGTACGTGGTTGCCCTACGGAGCACTGAGGCATCTCCAGAAGGGTTTGTTTTACGTTTAGCAGGAAAGGCTGAGGATCTCAGTCTCTGTGATGAGTTCCTTTTGAGAAGATGGGGCTCTCTGAGGTGGTGGCACTGAGTGCTGGAGAATTCCGAGTTGGCAGAAGAAGCTTCAGTGGTTGCATGTTGGGTTGTTGGACGTGGTTGGATGTTGGGTTCTAATTACAGCCTGAGGAATGTGTTGTTTTTTCCCCTTTGGGCTGTTTAATTCACTTTAAGCCCTTCCACTCACTGCTCTTAAGCAGCAGGAGGAATTCTCTAACACGGGGGAATGGGCTGATGGTTGGATGAGATGAGGGTCGTTTCCAACCTTAATGATTCTATGATCCCACATTCAAAAGGACTTTTGTACACATCCTTCTGTCTGGCTTTTGGGATCTATCTAACCAACTTGCACTGGTGTGTGGGTAATTGTGGGTCCACGCAGTTATTCACAGCTGAAAGACCGTAGATCGTGAAGTTAATAATGATAGGGAGATACTCATTAAAACAGCCTTAACAGCTCACCCTGAAAAGCCCTTCATTGGTGTAAACGCATGGATGGATGTGACGTTCCACCTTGAATTCAAACCATCTGTTCCCACCAGTGGTTGCTCCACAGACGGGGGGTGTTACTGTGCTGTCACCTCCCCATGCACCCACGGCTCCAGTTTCCTTCCTGATCCACGTTACCACGAGCACTGTTTTCATTTTATGTACAGGATTTTGGAGCTGAATGGTGGGACTCCCCCACTGACATACAAGAGGTTCCTTCGCATCCTGTCCCTTCTCGGGGACCCGGAGGTGCCTGTCCGAAACCCCACAGCTGAGGACTTCCAGTAAGTAAAGACCCAACGGGGGACCTGCAGGGCCTTCCTCTGCCCGAAACAGTGGGGTCAAATGATAAGAGTGACTTTTAGACATTGCATTGCATTGCTTTTGTGCATGGAGGGTTATTAATGCTCTGCTTCCCTCTCTTTCCCATTAGGAGGTGCAGCCCCCCTGAGTTGGGCCTCGCTGAGTGCTACGGGGTCCCTTTGCCCACAGATCTGAAGATCCCCCCTGAGAGCATCTCCCCATGGAGAGGAGGGGAGAGCGAAGGGCTGCAGCGCCTGGAGCAGCACCTGGCAGACCAGGTCCATCCTGCTGACACAGGGTTGTGTGGTTGGGCTGAGGTTGGTGCCATCCAATGGCGTGTGGTTGGGGCTGGACTGCAAGAAACCAGTTGGCCACGGCCTCCAGTTCGTGCTGAGGATTTGCCCTCCAAGCATCTCCACCTCAGGATTTTGTTGTTCCTGATGGGAGGGTGGTGGTCGGAGTATTTCCCACATGCGTGTTGCACATGCATAAACCAACAGCCAACAGCCCATCCCTGTCCATTGACTGGACGTTTCTCACCCTGCTCTGCCTCATCCTTGATTTCTGTTCTCATTTCAGGGCTGGGTGGCGAGTTTCACCAAACCAAAAACAGTCCCGAATTCACTGCTTCCAAGCACCACCGGCCTGAGCCCCTATTTCAGCACGGGCTGCCTGTCAGTCCGCAGCTTCTTTTATAGGCTATCAAACATTTATGCTCAGGTAAGGGAACAACTGTTCATAGCCAAGCAAATCTTATGCTTCTGAGGCTGGGGTTTAACCCTCTTGGCAGAGAGATGATGCAAATAATGCAACTTTGCCACAGTCTACTCACAATGCCTTATGAAGCCAGACGTGCTGCCAGTGTGCTGACCAGTGTATGTTTAGTTTAAGAAATCCCTATGTGACACCTTTTTGGAAGGCAGATGGAGAAAGCTCAGTACTGAACAGAATTCAGCCTTGGTGCAAAAAGCATTGCTTCGCGTCATTGGTTCCTTTGGCTTTCATGGGAAACCACCATGGAGGTGGTTAAGATTAATGTTGCTTTTGTGGGCATCACGAAATGAGTGAACTGGGATGGAATGAGCCAACAGAAGCGTTGATCTCCATGTCTTTGCAGGCCAAACACCACTCCCTGCCCCCCGTGTCGCTCCAAGGGCAGCTGCTGTGGAGGGAATTCTTCTACACGGTGGCATCAGCAACACCAAACTTCACCAAGATGGCCGGGAACCCCATCTGCCTCCAGATCCGTTGGTATGAGGATGCTGAGAGGCTCCACAAATGGAAAACGGTAACGAGATGCATTTCCACGATGGCTGCGTTTTGGTTTGGACCATCCAGGAGGGCTGACGTTGATTTCTGCCTCAGGCTCAGACGGGGTTCCCATGGATTGATGCAATCATGACCCAGCTGCGGCAGGAGGGCTGGATCCACCACCTTGCCCGGCACGCTGCCGCCTGCTTCCTGACCCGCGGGGACCTTTGGATCAGCTGGGAGGAGGGCATGAAGGTTCACTTCTGGTTTGGGGTTTTCTCTTTTTGTTCGGTGATTTTCCCTTCTGGCTGGTCTTGGGAAAGCCCTGCACACCGTGAGCACTGTCACGGTACTGTGGAGTGGGGAAGCTGGGGATGTGTTGATGGTAGGACCTGATAGTCTTAGTAGACTTCTCCAACCTTAACGATTCTATGATTCTACCGGTGCTTTATTACTGAGCCTCGCTAAAAACCTCATGGTTTATAAAAATCTCATTCTCTTTTCCTTGAGTCTGGGCCATGCTGTACAGGGTGCAGTGGTGAGAAGCCATTCCCATCCCCAAGGTCTGATTTTGGCTGATGATGATAATATTGGAGACTTGCCCAGTCTGCAGCAGTCTTCAAAGTCAGCCCTTTGGGCTTTGGGTTGCTCTGACACCAGGTCCTGCTTGAGCTTCCTGCTGGCAAACTGTTGCTGGAGAGCATTCCATGCGTGCAGAGTATCCCGACTAGCACAGTGAGAGCTTCAACCTCCATCTACCAGCCTGTATTTGTTGTTTTTTTGGTGGTTGGTGGTTGGTTGATTGGTTGTTGGTTGGTTGTTGGTTGGTTAGTGGTGGATGATTGGTTGGTTGTTGGTTGGTTGGTTGTTGGTTGGTTGGTTGTTGGTTGGTTGGTCGTTTGTTGATTAGTGGTGGATGATTGGTTGGTTGTTGGTTGGTTAGTAGTGGATGATTGGTTGGTGGTTGGTTGGTTAGTGGTGGATGATTGGTTGGTTGGTTGTTGGTTGGTTAGTGGTTGTTGGTTGGTTGGTTAGTGGTGGATGATTGGTTGGTTGGTTGTTGGTTGGTTAGTGGTTGTTGGTTGGTTGTTGGTTGGTTGTTGGTTGGTTAGTGGTGGTTGACTGCTTGGTTGGTTGATTGGTTGATGGTTGTAGGTTGGTTAATGATGGTTGTTGGTGGTTGGTTTGTTGGTTGGTGGCAGCTGTTGGGCAGTTGTGTTTTTACCACATAGGCAGCCATTTCAGAGGTGCTTTTTCCCTTCCTGTCCCCAAAATGCAGGTGTTTGAAGAGCTGCTTTTAGATGCTGACTACAGCATCAACGCAGGGAACTGGATGTGGCTGTCAGCCAGCGCCTTCTTCCACCACTACACACGGATCTTCTGCCCGGTCCGTTTCGGGAGGCGCACGGACCCGGAGGGGCAATACATCCGGTAGGGCCACGCACGGCACGGTGCCATCTGCTCAGTGCTGCTTCCCTGCTCCTCTGACAGCAGGATCTGGGGACCTCAATCTGCATGAAACACAACCCCCGTGGTTTATTTAGCGTGGAAGGAAACCCCAAAGGCTGCGCTTATGTAGGTGATGACTGAGCATGGAATTGCTTTGACTTTGGAGCCTGCAGACTCCAGGAGAGTCCAATTGCTGGGAGAACACTGAGTGTGCTCCACTCCATGTTGTCAACTGTGGAAGTGAATGAGCTCCTTAAGGAGCCCATCTCTCGCAGGCATGTGTGCTGAGCCTTATTAGCACGTCAGTCATGATCTGGAGTCCATCCCTTCCAGGAACACACGCCTGGCTTTGCTGACATTAGGATGATTTTCTCCAGGAGTCTTTGAAAGAGTATAAATGTGGGTTCTATCCTGAGCTGTACTTGTCAGTGAGAAAGTTAACAGTGAAAATAGTTTGGATGAAGTCAATAGTGAGGTAATACTTAAATCAATCCCATTATTCATTTGTGTGAAGCTAACTGGTGGAGGATGCTCCTGTATGGAGCTTTCGGAACAGAAAGAGTTCTTCTGCATGAAATGAATCAGAGCTCCCTCACAGTACCAGCAAAACCACCAAGAACGAATGTGGTGTAGGATTACACTTCAGTGTGTGGATATTTGTCTGCAGGATTGTAATAAAGACCTCTTATTCTTCTTGTGTTGTAGGAAATACTTACCTATACTAAAGAACTTTCCCTCTAAGTACATCTACGAGCCCTGGACGGCCTCTGAAGAGGAGCAGAAGCAAGCAGGATGTATCATAGGTAGCTCAGATACCGTGCTCAGGATTTTGCTGCTGATAACTGTCAAAAATAATTACGGGTGTGAAATGGAAGTGCCACACTTCCACCACACGTCTCTTTTGTCAGTGGATTCACCCAGCAGCCCATTCTTTGTAAATGCACCCATTCTGGTTTGATGGCACTGGTTGCAATTCTTAATGAGTCCCCAAAGTGCTCATCACAGATTTTTGGTGAAGTTTTACTCTTCCTGCATTTCGTCCTTGAAAACTGTTGGTCACAAATGTGCATATTGCCAAAAAGTGATGACGTGGATAAGGCACGATTGTGGAGCGAGGGGTATTTAGCTCTGGTAAGAGGGGTCTTACAGCAGTCCAACAAGGAGACATGGTCAAACGTTAGAGTTGAATAGCTGATTGCAACACTATACATTCAATCTGAACATCCACAGGTAGTGCATTTATGAAATGGAAGTCATAAATGTACCAAAAAACGGATGGTTTCTGTTTCAGCAATCTTGAAGCCTATTCTCAAATTCCTTTATCAATACAGAAAATGAGGCTGCATGGAGAAATTTAGCTGTGTCCTTTAATGGCACCCAAGATCCATTTATCCAGTGGCACTGTGTTTGTTATCAGTGCCTCTCACAAGAATGGCGAGTTGGGCCGTATCTGTAGCATCAGCACTTTCAGATATTGCCAAAGCAAGGAATTTGAAATCAGCAGCTTTACACTCCAAATTTCTTCTGATTTTTACATTTCAGTCTGGTGAAACCGATCTTAGAAAAATCTGTTATTTATTTATTTATTTATTTATTTATTTTTAAAATTGGGATAAATTGTATCCTCCATGCCTTCCATACATTGCTCCATAAAGAATTCACTTTGGTGTAAACCCAGTGAGACGTCCTTGCTTAGTCCTGCCAAGTCTCTGTCGTACCAGGTCGGGATTACCCCTTCCCAATGGTGGACCACAAGGAGGCCAGTGATCACAACCTGCAGCTGATGAAGCAGGCCCGAGAGGAGCAGCACAGAATAGCCCAGCTCACCAGAGGTAATAAAGACCTCTGTGCTTTCTGCAGCTCTGCACAACCACACACTCCAGCTCTGGCCCCGCCAGCTGTGTCTCTACAGCCCTGCCCGTGGCTCTGACAACCAGAGCATCATTTTTTATAATCATTGAGACATGAAGGTTGGAGAAAACCTCTGAGATCCCCAAGTCCAACCCTACCCCATGGTGCCCACTGACCGCATCCCTCAGTGCCACATCTCCGTGGTTCTGAACTCCTCCAGGGATGGGTACCCCACCTCTCCCTGGGTCATACGGAACTCATTGTTTCAACCCTGTGCCTACTGATGCATCCAGGAGGTTGCACACTGATACCCACCAACCCTGCGGGATAGCGGAGTGAACACTGTTGTGATTGTGGAGATGTGGAAAGACAAGGCTTGAGAAGCTGAGTGCCTGCTTCTGGCGTGGTTGCTGTTACCTGTACATAGGTTTTCTGGCATACTTGGCAGCTTTACCTGCTGCTGTCAATGCTGGCTGTTGCTGCACCGAGGTCTGAAAGGCTGCAAACTTTTATTCTTCCTTCCTTCTTGCCACAGATGATGCAGATGACCCAATGGAAATGAAGCTGAAGCGGGACCACTCTGAGGAAAGCTTAACAAAGACAAAAGCAGCCAGGATGACAGAGCAAACCTAGATCCCATCGGGGATTACCCTCTGGGAACTGAGGAATGACAGAAGGGAGAGCAGAGGCCAATCCGAGCAGGCGGAGCTGCGCTCCGTGCTTTGCCCCATGTGTGAACCAACCACCAGCAAAAGCTTTGTACCTTCCATGCATTCATTACTGCACTTCTTTTGAATGAATTTGTCTGTCTGTTGGTGGCTTAGTAGTCACTTATTGCAGCTATAGGTAATGGACATGTTTCTGTGTTGCTGTTATTCAAGTCCACTCAATGTTCATGCATCTTTGAAAATAGTCTTAATGATAAATGCCACTCTTTCCAACGTGACAAATACATGCCCATTTAAGAATGAATGTGTATGAATGTGTTCACACATTAGTGTTAGAAGCAGGATTTTGCCTCTCTTGGGTAGACAGGCAATTTTTAAGGGCATTGTGCAGTTTCTCAGTGGGTTAGGGCTGATGCCCTTCTTGGCTTCTCTAGAACTGTAGGATAGGTATTATTCCTATCATGTACCACGTGTAAAAATTCCCCCTTCCATTGAAATGGCTCCTTCCGAAGCATCACGAGGCTGAGCAGTCCATTTTCTTTGTACGGTTGGGGTTCTGTCAGAGGTCAGAGCAGAGGAGTGGGTTTTCATCACCGTGTAACGGCGCCACGTGGCCACGTGAGGGCGCCAGGAGCGACTCCTTCCCGTCCTTACTTCCGGTCCCGCAGGAAGCTCTCCCTCCCCGACGCCGCCAACCGCTTCCGGCCGCCGCCGGAAGTGCGGCCGCCGCCGTCTATGTCCCTCGAGGCCGCACGGGGGCGTCGCGTTCCATTTCTTCTCTCTCCCGGAAGTGTCCAGAACGGAAGTGGCCCCCGAGCGGCGGCTGTTTTACGGGAAGTGACGGCCCGCCGCGCCCCTCCCGCCGCGGCCGTTGTTCGCAGCCGGCTCTGCGCTCGCCCCCGCGGCTGCGGCCCGCCCCGCCATGTCCCGCTGCCCGCCGGGGGCCCCGCGGAGCCGAGAGGAGCGGTCGGGCAGCGCAGCGCAGTTGTGAGTACCGGGCCCGGGCGGCGCGGTGCGGGCCGGCCCGGCGCTCACCCCCTCCCGGCGGAGGGCGGAGGGGGGTGGGCAACGACGCCGCCGCCGTCTCCGCCGCCGCGCTCCCAGGCGGCTCGGCAGGGCCCGGTACGGCCGAGCAGGGAGCCACCCGCCAGGTACGGTCCCGCCGCCCTCCTCCCGCCGTCGGCGGGGCCCGGCCCAGAGAGGGGCGAGGCCACAACGCACGGTGCCGGGCGGCCGCCTCGGGGCGCTGTGCTGGGGAGGCCCCGGGGCGGGGCTGGGAACGGGAGGGCCGCCCGTCCGTCGAGGCTGTCACGGCTCCGCCCGCTCGGGGCCTCGACGGGGCGATGGCGCGGCGTGTGCGGGGAGGACGGGAGCGGCTGAAGGCGTCGGGCGATGCCGGGAGCCCATCGGCGCGTCGGTTCTGCATCCGGCCGCGTGCGCCGTTGTCGTGTCGAAGGCGCTGCGTTGCCGTGAGGGTTTCGTGCTCGGTTCGGTCGGGGCTGTCAGCTCCGCGGGGTGCCGTGCGGCTGAATCGGCTGTGCTGGCAGCAGGGGGTGGGCGCTCCCGGGCAATTAGCGCTGGGAGTAATTGTTCCTAATTGTTTCTAATTGTTCATAATTGTTGGTGCTACGAGGGCTGTTCTGGAGTGGGAGAAAGTGTTTCTGTACAGAACTACCCATAGACTTAGGATGTTTCTTCTGCCGTTGCTGAACGTTGTTGGATTACGGGAAAATATGAGGTTGTTGGGAAGGGCTTTCACCAAAGTTGTGTGCAGGACATGGCTTTGCATAGAAACTCAGAATCACCTCCAGCCTTTGTTCAGTAACAACAGCAAAACATTATTGCAATATTCAGCTCACGCATGAGCGGGACGCGGCTGCATAAAGGAAATGCAGACTGTGGTCAGTTTGCTTTCATTTGTTCCTGAGTTTAGGCCTACAGCTTATGCTCAATCTTATTTGGCCGCTTCTAGAATTTGGTGGTGCCCTTTTAAAATAAAGGAAGTTGGTTTTCTGAGGCTTGTAGCACTTGTGGTCCCTGATGGATTTGTTCGTAGTTAAGAGGAGAAAGTTGTCTCTAAAGAGTTAACTGGGAGGATGAGCAGATGGAAAAGCAGCTCACCAGGAAAGACTTCAGACTTTATATTGCTATGGTTGATTCTGTGAGTGAAGAAAACAGGAATCATTTCAACAGAGGAAAATACAGGATCTGCTTTCTGTTTTTCTAGCTTGATATGAAAGGAGTGCTTTTATCTATCTATCTATCTATCTATCTATCTATAATGTATATATACATAAAATCTTTCCTTCCTGTTTTCTTCTCTTATTTCTGCTTTCCTGGGTTGCTTAACACTCAACTGCTGTAGTTGAGGAGGAAGCTTTTGGTATTGCCATGCACACTGTGTGTGTAGCAAAACAATGACTGTTTTTGCTGAAGATAATGTCACCTAGTAGTCACTTACCTCTGTGATTGTCACAGGTTTTTATTTTGTTTTGTGTATAGAAGAAAGTCACCTGAATCTGATAGTTTCTTTGGTGATGTTAGAGAAGATTTACCACTGTTTGTAGTTCCAGGAGTTTATTGTCTTCAAGTTCTCTTCAGAGATCTGCCTTAATATTCAGTATCGTGCATGTGAAAGTACCACTGAAGTATTGTATCATGGCATGGAACAACAGAGGTATTTCTTAGTGACAGTGTGTGACATTTGAGAAGATTTATATCTGTGGGGTAGGGAAGCAGCAGAGCATGAAGAGGAGGAGGAAAATTCTACCTGAATTATGGGAAAAAAATCCCCATGAACAATTCAGAATGTTTTCCATGTTAAGTGTTTTATAAGGAAAATAAATGAGCCACTTCTTGATCAAAATGAATCTGGTATCTTTAAAGGAAGCAAGTGGAAAGATTTTTCTCTGTGCTCAAGGAAACCTTAAAACGTATTCTTCTAAGAATAAAATGCTTATAGAGAGACAACAGGTAGTTTCTGGATCTCCTCTTCATTACTAAACAATGTCTAAAATGTTGGAAATTCTTTATTTTATTTTGATAACATATTAAGCATCAGTCTTGGTTATTAATTTGTATTGTTTGAAAGAGTCCTTAGTGATGTGACAGAGATGCCATGAAGCATTTTCAACTTGTGACAAAATAGAAGAAGTGTCTAAAATTGCTGACAGTGACATCTTTCCTTCATATCTGTAGATGTTTGAGTAAATACATGTGAATAAGGCTTCTGAATATCTCATCTGAACGTTTCCTTTCCTTCTTGTCTATCTTTTAGCTTTTTGTAATTCTGCAGTTCCTGTAAGTACCTGTTATTTGTTTCAAGTGAAAGAATGCTGTTTGCTAGAAAATGGTTGTTTGGGGTTTCTTGATCTTTTTGCATTGTGTGTGAAGATAAAAAACTGAAGTTGTTTTCTGTAAACACAGAAAGCTGAGCGAGTGAGGAGTTCAGACAAACTGGAAACGTCAGGGGAGGTTTCTTCCTAAACTTAAAGGATGCTGTTTGGAGCCTGGCCCTGAGAACAGTTGTGTATGCCCACCAAAAGGGGACGTAGGAAGGGAGGGTAGTGATGCAGGGTGGAAATGAGAAGTGTGGAGGTGAGCAATGGGAATGGGTGTTGCTGCTGAAAGTAACATTTATACAGATGCATCCTCTATCACACCTCGCTGTTTGTCTTGTTTCATCTCTCTTTGCCTGCTGCTTACTCTCCTGCTCTCCAAATGTTAGAGCTGTGCCCTTGCTATGACAAGTGAAAGAACATGCTTCTCAGCAGGTTTCTTCTGCCCTTGGATGCGTGCTTGCAGTGCTAGGTAGTTTGAGAGGAGGTAAGTGCCTGTTTGCACAGTAAAAGTTGTAGTGGTTCAGCAGTTCTATGTCTGTGAACCTTGCTGGAAATCCCCTTCTTAATTTTCCTTCAAAATGTTATTGCTTAAACATGGGAAAGAAGAAAGGTTGAGAATGTGGACCATGGGGTTATTGAAGAGGCACTCAGAACATGTAAGGGATGCAGCTGCAAAGTGCTGTCCAGGAGCTCAGTGCTGAACTGTGTGGCTCTGCATTATCAGTAGAGCTAGGAGGTTTAAAAGTTGTTTGAAAAACACATTGTTGTTGGTTGGGTTTTTTTTTTTTTTCCTGCTTTAATTACATTCAAACGTTCAGGCATCTCTAGTTGTTGCTCTTAGTTAAAGCAAAAATATTTATGTAAGATCACGACACTTCAGTGCTAGTTTCTGTCAGCTGACCTTTCTGGTTCCAAAACACCTGACTCCATTTTAGCGCTAGGTGCTCTGATAGCAGCATCCAGTAAGAACTACGTGGTATATTGCCAATGCTGTCATTTCCAGGATGCTGTTGTTTCTAAAACAAACAATTTCCTGACCGCTGCACTGATTAATTACTTAAGTCCCTTCTTTTTCCACACGATATGCCTAGAAATGAAACTGGACATAATTGTCCAATACTTCGGTAAATGCTAATTGTAAGGTTACAGCAAAGAAAACTCTGCATGTCTAAAGCCTTTAGACAGACAGTAGCAGAGATTTTTATATTGGCCATCAAGGGAAATGTGATCTCTGACTACCAGGAGCTGACCTACTCGGGGAGCCAACAGCACCCTTATCGTTTCTCATTTGCTGGGAAAGGACCACGTCTGAGCAGATGCAATGGTTTCACACATGGATGTTCTCTCCTAATTGTTCTATTCTAAGCTGATTTGGAAGCCCCAGCTGTATTACTTTGCTGCCAGAAAAAAAAATGCCAGTGATTGGAAAAACTACTTGACAGCAAGCAGAACGCAGTACTGTTGTCATCTGGACTGAGTTTGGGAAATAAGCTAATGTTTTCAGTTAGTTTATTGATGTAGAAAGTCATTAGGACAGAACTAAAATACTTTTGGTGACTGAGTTGGCAGCTTTGCCTTTCTATCCTGGCTCTGATGTCAAGCCCAAGAAGCCTACTTGATGTTCATTGGATCTTTTCTACTCTAGGGAGAGACACTGTTCTGTTCCTCTTGGTATCAGCCTGCTGTGTCCTATTGGCAGTGCTTTGGGCTGTAGGTTGTTCTCTGTATTCCTTCTAGTTCTTGAAACCATTTTCTTCTTAGTCTTCTGTTTCCATAAATCATACAGAACTTCCACGTGTTCCTTGATTACATTCGTTTTAATTTCTTTGAAGATGACTGACTTTGTAGTACATATCTGTCTAGAGAATGAATGAGCAGGTGAGCTGTAGGCAAATGAGTTGGTCACCGTGCATCTTATTTCACAAAGTGAATGTATTTTGCATCTTATTTTATTTTTTCCATTAGTGTGTCTAAAGTAATTTCTGCTTCCATCTTGCCATATGATTAATCTCCCTATATTTTCTTGAAGCTTTCCTGAAATTCATACTTCCTATTGCTAAGTAGGGGTGTTAATAGTACCAAGGAGCAAAAATATGTCTTTTCTGTCAAAGCTGGAGGTAGCATTTATTTATTTATTTATTTATTCCATTGTAGAAGGGAAGGCCCACTGAGCAGAAGAGGAGGATTATTTAAGATGTTTCCTTGGGTCTTTAAACTCACTGTTTTCTGAGAAGGACGTTCTTGCTTCTCTGTGGTGTAATTGTTGGATGTTATGTTCAGTCTGTGGTATTTGAAATGCTAACCCAAACTGCACAGTATGATCTGCATGGCTTTTGCCTCTGAAGTTGTTGAAAATCAGATCTGGAGTTCTTTGGTAGTTAGTCTGTTTCTAAGGCATAGCAGCACTGAGTGTACAATTCACTGACGGGCATTAAGTGAACACAGCACAGATATTTTAATTATACTTTCTTTCTTTTTTTTCTTTCTTGTCTCCTTTCTTTGTTTTCTTAAGCATTGCAGGCTGTATGTACCGAGTAGTTCAGACGACGGGACCAGATGGAAAAAACCTTCTGAAATTACTCCCAATTTCTAAATCTTCTGGAAACTTTGTGCCAATAGTTCAGTCTTCAGCCATGTCAAATAATCCTAAAGTGAATGTTTCTAGTCCAGTTCATCTTGCTTTTAAGACACAGCTTGCCAGTACTGCTGCACCTTCATCTGTTAAAATACCTGTTTTTCAGTCTCCTAACTCTGGAAAGATTATCCTTGCAAGAACATTAGACAAACAGGAAGGTTTTAAAGCAGGTTCTGATAAAGAAAGCTTAACGACAGAATCAGCTGCTGACATCCAGAGTAGTTGTGTGTCAGTTGATAGACAGTCTTTGCAGAACGCTGCCGTAACGAGTTCATCTGAACAGAGTCACACTGCACACATGTCGGTAAAGACAAAAGATAATCCAATTTCTGTGAAGCCTCCAGTACTGCCCTCTGGCCACCACCTCCAGATACCAGCAGATGCAGAAGTGAAATCTGTCCCGGCTTCTTTTTTACCAGCTTCAATCCAGCAAAAAATACTTGCCGCTGCAGCAACAAATGTGACTGATGGAGCTGATAGTAAAAAAATGCCAACTGTGATTTATGTGTCACCTGTGAACACAGTGAAAACAGCACTTCCCAAGTGTTTGCAAGCTGTTGACCACAAACCTGCCCCAGATGTTTCAAAAACATTGCTAATGACAGCTCCACAAAAGGCTCATAGCTCTTCTCCTGAGACTGGAATGTCTGATGGTCAGCAGTGCCAGCATACGCCAATGAAATGGATTGTGCGAGAAAGCCCGCAGTTGCCAGCGCCTTGCCTTATTCCTGTGAAGTCATCAAATAACGTGGCTTCCAAGATCTTGAAAACTTTGTCAGATATGAAGAATGTAGAAGTTAACTCTGCAAACATTTTGCCACTCTGTTCTAGTGGTTCTGGTGTAAGCCAGACAAAAATCACATCCATTAAGGATAATGCTCTGGTCATGTACAATGGGAAAGTCTATTTATTGACCAGGAGAGGCTCTGATGTTCTGTCAGCCCAAGCTGACATGCAGGCATCTTCCTCTTATAGTGCTTCACTTAAGAAGGGAACATCCAAGCTAATTGATTCTACTGAAGTCACTAAAATAAGCAGTAAAGTGGTGAATCTGGTATTGTCCAAAAGCAAAGGAATGCCGTTACCTCAGAAAGATCCTAAAGTGTGTTCAAACTCTAAAGTTTCTTCATCTGGAGGTTTAAGAAATGACTTAAAATCTACATCTGCAGCTCTGGTGACACCAAGTGCTGAGGAGCAGAGTTCCACTGTAAACCGGGGAAAGAGTTTGCCTTTCATGGAGAGCATCTCAAGTGGAATGACCCCAATTACAGCAGTAGGGATGCAGGAAACTACATACCAAGATGACAAGGAAATGATTCATTCCTCCAAAGCAGCAAGTGCTGTTTTACCTCAGTCTGAACATGAGTGTGCTTTCAGTGAAGACTGGCAAAAGGTAACTCCAATAAATGTGACAATCTCAGTCTCTGCTAAATTGTTGTATGCTCCTGGGTCTGTTTAAGTGAAATGGCTTTTTCGTAAGTTGACAGACTGTTCTTACCTGGTAACCTGTCACCAGAAATGCTGGTGTAAAATGGGATTTATTTTTTTTCCTAGTTCAAAAGCTGAAAAGATTATTTTTTCCAATAAAATTGCTCTATGCAAATGGGAAAAAGGCATAAAGAAAAAAAAAAGGGCAGGGAGAAGATGTCTCTTTATTTCTTCACAAGATTAGTTATAGCATGTGAGAATATGGGTAAGCTGTTCAGCATTTGAGCTCTGGTTGCTCTGTGCTTTTTGACATTGCTGCCAATTGCTCACAGCAGGCCATTGGCTATGCTGGCATGGCACAAAGTAGGGAAGATTGGAATGATATGAAAGGAAGACGGTGGGCAAGCAGAGGTTGTCATTCTGAGACAAACTGATGTTCCTCTTCCAGTTTCTGCTAGCTGATAGAGCCAAAGGCAAGAGCTACATTTCCTTTCTTTCATGCTGTGATGCAGTGGGATCCTTTGTCTTGTGGCTTGATATCAGGCAGATAAAGCTCAAGATCTTCAATGGCAACAGTGCTGTTCCCCTTTTGACTGCCTATGTATTCTTTTAAAATCGTAGCCTAAGAAATATCTCAAAGGCTATAGCTGCAAATTCCGCAAACTCTGTACTTATGAAGGATTGCAAGTCAAGATTTCAATTGCTCGCGCAGACAGAATGAGTTTCCCTCCAGGTGAAGAATCCTTTGGAAGCAACTATATATTTGCTTCTGTTGACCAGGCCAAAGAGAAATGTCAGATAAGTGTGTGTATGCACATTTCAGGCATTTATTCACTGCAGTAACTGTAGGATCTTTTCCTCATTCCCAAAAAATCATTCAAGTAGACTTTTTGGTCCCTAACTTTGCAAGCCTATGGATGCCAGATGTAATGATGTGAGCTTGGTCTTGCATATTAAAAAAACAAAAACAAAAACAAAACAAACAAAAAAAAACAGTCCAGGTTACAGTGAGGATTACATATGAGAGGTGGTAAATAGTGCTTCATTGGTATCATTAACCACAATGCAAAATGAAGTGATGTCAGCAGTCTGAAAGTGATGATGTATAGAACACAGTTTGATCTTTTATCATCTTCCTTTGACACTTAGAACCTTCAGGATAGGTGACGCCCTCATTGCTTCTTTTAATTCTATAGTTTAGTAGTTGGACTTGGCATTTATTGGATGTTGTGCAATGTATCTGGTGTTTTAAGTAACTAACAAGAATGTTAGACCTATGATAATCTGCCTGTAATTCCTCAACATTGGCTTACATGCCTTAAATGCAACTCATGGAAAGGGTTTTTGGAAAACTAAGGCTTTTACATACATGGAGAAATTCATGGTTCTCTTACTGTTTCTGTATTGCAGGTCCAGTGTAAAAAGATGTATTCAGTAGGAAAAGTTAATCAAATAAGAGACCAAGAGAAGCCACATTGGAAACAGTATTTGCAATTAAGGAGAAAATTTGGTCTCTATAAGGAAGAGAGAGTCTACCTTAAGAGAATACCATTAACAACCTCCTGTGAGAAACCAGATGAGAGGTTGTGCTCCAGTAACAGCTTGGAAAGGAAAAATGATTCTTGCCCTTCATCCTCATTAGATGTGACAATTACAGACCAACATCAGGAATGTATTGAAGAGGAAAAGGTACCTTGATTTTTTTCGGTGCTAAAATATGTGTACTGCAGCATATTCAGAAGGCAGTGTAAGTGTAGTCAGTGCATAGATTGCACTTTTTGCCTGGACCATCTCACCTCTGGATTTGTCAGGGGAAGTTGATGATTGTTAGATCACTGTGGGAGCTGATCCTTGGACTTGTTTCTGTACTGCTGCAGAGCTGAGTGATTTCAGCATGACTTGAGTACTCTTTTTAATCCTTTTTTCTGGGTTCAGCTGGAAGAAACCTGAAGAACAAATGCTTTGATGATGGTGACCCTCTAGTTATGACTGAAGATTGAAAAGGACAACATTTATGGGAGTAGGAACTATACATCTGTGATCCTGATTTGTATTTAGCCTTCTAAAAACAATTAGGCATATCCGGTTGTACAGTGGGTATATGCAGAGTAATCAAGAATTTTCCAGGGCAGCTTTATCTGTGTATTCCAAATCAGGCAAGTGCTGTTATTTCAAGGCACTTCAGACATTTATATAGCTAGGTGTGTCTCACTTCCCAAAAGAGCTATCCACTTAGTGTTATTTAAAGAAATTTGCTCATGTACTTGTGAGGTGTTGAGAGTTGCAATGTCTTTATAAACTTAGTCCTTTGTCATTGGATAGGAACGTTCTGGAGTGCTTCTGGAAAGTTTCCTTTATTGTAAAGACTTCCATTTTAATGTACGAAAAGTGATTTTTATCCATAGAAAGTGGTTCTGTTCGGCCATAGTGTTCTACGTTTTCTTTTGTATGGTTGTACTCTACCCGCTCAAAGGCTTTTTCAGGTTTTGATAACTGTATGTTGAGAACCCTATGTTGAGCAGATCTACTGCCTAGTAAAGTGATTCTAAGAAACAAATAAGTAACTCCTGCAGTACATGCCCAGTAACTGTGATCATGTCATGTAGAATGGTCCTCAGTTTAACAGTAGTGTCTTTTGTGTGTTTCTTGATCATACAGGCTATTTTGAATCTAGAAGAGGGTTTATCTAAGAAAAGAAAAACAAAATCTTCACTGCCAGACAGTGGAAAGAGAAGGAGAACATCAGTCAAGTCAGCCACAAGCTCAAGTACAGAAGACAGCAGCCCAAGTTCTATCACACATAACAGAAGTGTTTCTCCTCCACCTGCCTTATCGCAGCAAAGTATTTCCACAGACTTCATATCCTCAACAGATGCTGAGCGAGAGCCGAGTTCCCAAAATAGCGACGTTACAGACTCAGATATTCCAGTGTTAGTGTCCTGTGAAGACCATGCTTCACTTTTTGAAGGTTCTTTCAGAAACGATACTTTCCCTTTGACTCCACCAGACCTGGATGAAACGATCCGGGATGAAAAGATAAAACGACTCAAACAGCTCTTGAGAGAGAGGGAAGCAGCACTTGAAGAGATGCGTAAGAAAAATGCAGCAAATCTGAAGTACTGAAGGTGGTAGAGGTCTGAACTGTGTTCATCTTCATCTCAGTGACTTGAAGAAGAAATGTTGTGTTTGAATGAAGGTGAATATTTCTGGAAAACAGAGGACCTTAAGGGAATTTATGATGTGTATTTAGAAAAATAATTTCCTTATTAAAGACTGGAAATAAAAGACTTGGACCACCAGATTCTCCTTCTGGGACATGTGTGCGTACCAGAGAATACAGAAGAGAGGTGTTTTTACTATTTTTAGGTTATCCTCTGTATTGTGCATTAAAGAGGTTTCTCTATTAGTCCTAGAAAATAAACTTTCCCAGTTTGGAAATTCGTAGCCCATCTGTTAGAGACAGAGTGCAAATAGCAACCCCTCCTTGTAAATATATATATTTTTTGTTTTCTTAATATTTTATAATGCATGACAGCTTTTGTGAATTACTAGGAACTCCTACTTGTCATAAAAGGTCCATGGTCAGTGTTTAATAAATGCTATTTAAGAGGTTTGGGGATTGGTCTTCAGGCAGTAATGATGCTGATATCCAGTGGAACCAGTACTAACAGCTGCTGAAGTGTACCAGTAAAGTTATTGAGGTACGTGTTTCCTGCAGTTATTGTTGTAAGCCTTTATAAGGCCTTTGACAGATGTGCAATGTTGAAGTTTGGTTGTGGGATTATTTGGTGGTTGGGTAGGGTGGGTTGTTTGGTTTTTTTAATGAGTTAAGCCGAATCATTCCTTATTTAAGCAAAAAAGATACATTTATTTGTGAGTGGTATCTTTAATAATTCATGATGAATGTCTCTTCAGTTAACTCGTTCAGCCTTTATTTGAATCTGTCTCCTTCATTTGATGCTGCCTACGTTTTGCACCGTAGGAGAGAAAAGACCACTGAAGCTGTCTTTGCCATCATGATTTTTATAGCTCTTCAGTGTTTCCCCAGCATGTTATGTCAGGTGTTGTGTGGAGGCCTTCTGCTCCTCTCTGTTGTCCATGTCACAGAATGAGCTAGGTTGGAAGAGACTTTCAAGATCATCACGTCCAACCATCAGCCTGACCAGGTCCCATCACTAGCCCGTGTCCCTTTGTGCCACATTAAATGTTGTCACATCACTGAATTTTGTAAGGCCTTCCTGCAGTTCTTTGAAGTCTTTATTGCTGTTACCATGAATGCGCTGCTAACAGAACTTAGCATTGTTTTTTCTTGTCTAGTTATGGCTATATTCAACATCACAGATCCCTGTGGAACTTGCTCTATAAGAGAGAGCAAGCGAGTTGCATATACTTTCTTGGTAAATATGCAAAGCACAGAAGCTGACTTATGGGAGGTGGGATTTTTGATCAGTGAATGACACCGATGAGGAAAACACTTATCTTATTCCTGAAAGTGTTAGAAGCAGTGTAAGTTTGGCTAAGCCTGCCTTGAAGTGTTTTGTGGGAAAAGTGGGGCTATTCACTACGTATTGGGTTGACGTGAGCCAGCAGACAAGCACCTACAGAATTGCTTGCTCATTCACCTTCCCCATAGCATGGGGAGAATGCAGAAGGCAAGAAGATTTGTGGATTGAGATAAATACAGTTTAATAGGTGAAGTGAACATTGTGCATGCAGGCAAGGCAAAATAAAGAATTTAATGTGTGCCATCAGCAGGCTGATGTTTGACCACTTCCTGGTCAAGCAAGACCTCAGCATACATAATGGTTGCTTGGGAAGGTGCACACAGAATCAACAAACACCCATGACATTACGTGGTATGGAGCATCACGTTGGTAATTTGGGGTCAGCTGTCCTGGTTCTGTCCTCTCCCACGTCCCTGCTGGGGGGGTAGAGTGGAAAACAGAGAAAACCTGGATGCTGTGCAGATACTGTTCAGCAACAGCCACAGTGCTGATGTGTTACCAGCACTGTCACAAACAGAATGCTCCACCATACAGACTATTGTGAAGAAAACTGCTTCCATCCTAGCCAGCACGCTGGGACAGCAATCAGAAAAGAGAGAAGCAGCCTCTTGCCTCATGTCTGGCACTGTGCTCACTGGTTGTGATGCTCTTCCAACAAATGTCTTCCATCTATCCTGTCATCTGCCTGAACATCTTTACATTCTGATGATGTACGGTGAAATGGATCAAGCTCTGCTCATTTACCCTCTTAAATCCTTCAGGATTTAAGTTCTGTGATGTATCACCTTTCTTCCAGAACTTCTTTTCCTCTAGCAAAGTGCTTGCCTACTCCTCTGTTTTATCATAATCTCTACATAAAATAGTGAAAATTCAGAGAAGAATCCTCACTGCAAGGTTTTGAAGAAATGTGACCAGTCAGATTTGTTAGAAGAAAGTGAAGAAGTTGGTTCCCTGTGATTGAGTAATGGAAAACGGGCAGTTCAGAAAGGTGAAGCCAAGCCATCTGTGGAAGAGCAGACATCTCTCTTGGAAGCTGAGAGGATCCCTGAGAGCAAAGACAAACCTCCTGGTGTACTGATATGGGAAAGTTGTGCCAACAGCAGCAGCAAAGGGACCCAACAGCCCAGGACCTTGCGGGTTGTTGGAACTTCTCCTTGTGCAGCCATGTTATCTGTAGCACAGATTGGGTTTTTCTGCACTGTTCATCCCTTAATGTCTATGATCTACTGAGAGTTTATTTGTGAAGTAGAAGCTAGAGTCCTGGAAGCACTGGCTGTGCCACAGCTGTGCAAGCTGCTGGCAGGCAGCCCCACACACAGCCTTACGTGGCAGAAGTGTAGAATATCTGAAGTTGGAAGGGACCCGTAAGGATCATGGAGTCCAACCACCAAGAAGTCAGACTGCATGTCTATAAGCACTGTCTAGATGCTTCTTGAACCCAGCCAGCTCCATGCCTGACTACCATCTGGTGAAGAACCTTCTCGTGATGTCCAAACTGAACCTCCATGCCATTCCCTTGGGTCCTGCAGTGGCCACCAGAAGGCATCATGCTTGCTGTGTTAAATAAGTACACAGCAACATAAGAGCTATGGATTTAGGCTATGAATTAAAACTCACTTTCAAGCAAGCATTCATGAAGAGACAGTGGGAATCTTTTAGGAATTGGTGGGCTGAAAGAACAAAAGTGGCAGTGAGTACTGGACACAGCAGGTTGGAAGGCAAAGACAGTACTGGGCCAGCTGACGTCAACCTAAGGTGGTGGCTCAGAGTGTGTGGACAGAACTATCCCTGCACGAAGCTGTTACTGTTCCACTAGAGGTCAGCCCTCCAAGGCATCAGCACTTCTGTACGAGGACATGCAGCTGTCAGAGGTCGCTTAGTGTGAGAGGCTGCCTTGGAAGCTGTGCCACCTGGAAAGCAGCAGGCAGCTGCTGCAGACTGCTTTCATGGCATGTGCACATTCACCTTTCAAGCTGTTTTGGATCACATGGAAGTGACCCTGGGTTCCCTGCAGTATATGAGGTATTCAAGTAGGTGATTTCTGGTGGCAAGGTTGGCAGTGGGAGATGATGTGGAGAAAGAATTTGCAGAGCCCTCAGCTCCTTGCTCTGGCGGACATGGCAGGAACAGAGCAGCAATGGTGCAGTTTGAAGAGCACTGCTGGCAGGTGGAAGGGGAGAAGATGCTGCTCCAGAAACAAGGCACAAAAGTGCAAGAAGTTACTGCTGGAACACTCTGAAGGTCCACCCAGCGTATTACCACAGAGACCAATGTAGGAAAGGAAATCAGAATGGGGACTGAGTGTGGTAGCCTAGAAAAGCATGTGAAGGCATCAAGATCACATGCAAGATTCCATTGGTACATTGAATTTTCTAGCTACCAACATCAGTTCCTGATGTTTAATATGCTTTTTTTCTTTGCCCCTCTGGCAGCAGAGGCCAACTCCAGCAGGAGAGCTGGTGGGATGGAAAGGTTCTGTGCATCCTAAAGTGCTTCGCATGGGGAACACTGGAGAGAACAGGCCGAAGGAGGGGAGTTCTGTGCTGCTGCTCCATTGAGTGTGAAGGAAGTGATGAGGACACACGTGTCATTTAATAACCTTCATTTAATTCTTTCATGACATTAGCATGTGTAGAAATGTTACAGGCTTGTGGTCAATACTGATAACATTGCATTGCTGTGTGGGTTAATAGCAAAGCCCTTTGTGTCAAGTAGAATACAATCACTTCATTTTTCTTTTATATATAAAATAAATTCTTAGAAGTATGCACTGTTATTGCTATTACATTCCTGAGTTGTGCGGAGAACTTGTTCTCTTTACCTTCATTAGATGCTCCCTGCTATCAGCAGCCTCTGCTCATCAGTCGCAAAGCTCTGCGGTGTGTTATAAAGGGTTTGTCCATGCAAGCTGACAACTGCACGCAGGGAAATTTTCTGTGCAGGAAAAAAAGAAAGAAACCACAACTTAGCAGGCTCGTCACTTGTTCAGCATGGACAGTTGGATGAAAGACCAAAACACGGCTCAGCTACAGAACTATTAACCCACTCCTGTGCTGTCCTCCTGGACTGACTCCATAATTCGCCTTGCAATCCTATAGCAAGCCTCCCATGACTGTGGCAGATCATGCAAGTGAAGCTGGTTGCAGCTAGACTGATGCTGCTAACACAGTAGGAGTGTACCCTACTGAGGAAGAAAGGACCGTTCAGTGCTGTTCACACCACAGGTCTTCCAGCCTTGATGATTAATAAATGCTGTCAAGCTTAGAAGCCAGCAAAGAACCCACCCTGCATCATGTCAGACTATTGGAAGTCTGGAGAAACAGAGTACTTAACATTAACATGGATTTTACCTGAAAATCACGAATATAGGTGAGGAAAAAGCTGAGGAAGGAGAATGCTAATGACCACTCGGAGGCAGTGCTGACGATGTGAGCCGTGTAGCCCTGTAAAACGGGGAGAAAGAAGGAGAGAAATCAGTGTGAGAATGTCTTAGTGACCCTGTAATGGCACAAAATTGGCTTGAACACATGATGCCCTGCATCTACAACTACTCTGTTCAGAAAGCAAAATCCCTTAGGATATCTGGAGTCTCTAAAAATGAACTGCTGAACTCAGGAGAAGAGTTTGTTTAAACATCTGTTATTTTTCTTTTTTTACTCACTTTTTCCTGGGGGTCCCAGTGCAGCTTTTGCACAAGATCTGTTCCATACAGGCCACTGTATAAGACAAGTGAGGAAACAAACACTGTGGAAATATGTTAAGGAGGATTCAAGACAAGGAAGGAGCAACTTGGAAATTCCACCCTTGGTGCTGAGGTGCTTCAGATGGAGTGTGTAAGGAGATCTGTGTGTTCTCTACCAGGTCTCCTAAACATAATGAATGGTAATGGAGATGTGAACAGCTCCACATTGTTCCCTTTGACTCGTAGGTTGTTCCAACATGAAAAGTTTGATTCTAAGTTGCATCAGTCATCTTTGCTCTCTGTATACTGCACCTTGTTGTACCTCCTTGATCAACTTTAATGTCTGCGTGGAAGCACTTAGGCTGTGATGGATGTGAACCATGCTTACCACTTCCAATGGATTTTTTTGAGTGGTGGTTCCCTGGTCAATAGGGTCTGTACCTCTTTCTCTGATTGCTTTTAAGCTTTTCAAGCACTGTGAGCTCCTGATGCATGAGTTACAGGCTGGAATACATCTGCAGTGCCAAAGAGGAGGTTATTGGCATTCCAGTTTCCCTCTCAGTCCACTCTGAGTAACTGGTTTGGTACAGCCACCAAGGAGAAATGCTTCATGGCAACGATTCCTCACTTGACTGAGACTTGGGGTACTTCCAGGCTAATTAAGATAACACTTTTTCAACGTTTTACAAAAGAAAAGTATGCTACACTGGTGCTACTGCCCTTATAAATGAAACTTAGAGTGTTAAGTTACAAAATACCTGTTTCTTATATAATTATTCCCTGATGAGATTAAGCACTAGGAACCAATGTCCAAGATTACTTTTGGTGGTGAACGAGGCTGAACAAACTGGTACAAATGTCTTTGATCACTCAGACTTTCAAACTTATTTAAAAAATAGATGTGAACTGTCCAGAGAGCTCTGGTTATTGATCTGAATGCAAAACATCCAGTTCTCTGCTAATTAAAATATCCAGCTCATCTGTTAGTTACCTGCCCAGGTTACTGCTGCAATGAAAATAATTTAATTATTGTGATACAAAAATATCTGGCTCCCATTGTCCCTTGGCGCGGGGCAGGTAATGAACAGTTTTGCTCTTTCTGCACTGACAGTTCCCCTGTTCCACCCCAGTAGTGGATAAGCATTTCTGGGTTTCGTTCTGCCTTCCACTACCAGAAACAACCACTTCTCCCATGGCTGTAGACTTCTTCCTGTTACCACTTCTCCCTTATTATCCCTCAAACAATTTCCCTTTATTCCCCTTCCATATATATATATGTACATATATATCATTATTTTTACACTCCCCTCTAATTTTGGTTAGACCATACTGTTTTACAGACTTCTACAGATCTTGCGTTTTTTTGGCATCTGTACAATGCTCTTAACTTGAATCAGTTCACATCATTCCCTTTCAGTCTGCTCCATTTGTATTTGGCTCTTAACTGTTTGGAGCTGAAAATCTCATTCTTCTCTAGCACAGAAAAATCTCACAGCTGACTTCCTTGCTGTGTCAAGCCTCCTCTTCCTCCCTTCGTTACCGATAACCAGCCTGTCCCAAATTATATTGTTTTGCAGTAGCAGGAATGGGAGCTCAGCGATCAGTGAGGTGGTCTATGGTTTAATGTTGGTTTTGGCTGTCAGCCCAGGAATAAATAAAATCAGCAGGGATTAAATAGGTGGCCTTGATTCAACTGCAACAGGAACAGCATTTAGGCAATGAGTTTTGGACTCATATCTTTGGAATGTAAATTCTAATGCTTCAGTGTTGTAATCCTGTTTGACACAAGTAAGTCACGATTTTCAAAACACAGCGTTTAGGAGTGAACATAGGAACTTCTGTGGTTCAGTTTCCTAATTGTCATATAACTCTGGATAGGAGAAATGCTCTGTTTCTGAATGAGTTTGCCTAGATTTCTGTAAAACCCATGGCTGCTTCCAGCACTTGGAACTCAAAGGGAACAGTGAGTTCCAGAGCCAAAGGAAGGTTGTTGGGAAAGCCTGCCAGGAATGTCTTGTATTTTGACTTCTAGGATGGGCAAGGGAGGAGATCACAGGTCACATGTTTCTTCTGACTCAACCTTGGCAATGCACTCTACAGCTGCTTCTGTGATAAGTGCCAGAACTTTCAGACCTGCTCAGGGGACCAGCTGTATCAGCACACTGTGCTGCACACAGTTGGGTTAGCAGTGTTTTCTTTTATGTTACATTTTGTACTTCTCCGTTCCAGTAGTACCCAATCATAGAACTGCAACTTTTTTGTTAGTGACCTGCTAGCAGGCTTACCCTGATGGTGCCCTTTTTTTCTGAAGTTTCCAAGCTGCAAAACTGGATAGAAAAGCCATGATACAAGTTGTAAACCTAAAGATAGTAGACCTTCTGTAGCACAGTCTGTACTACCAGCAGGCTAAACTAACATAGCTAAACTAACATAAATACAATTGTTTGTGGAAGCTGCTCTGTTCCATGGAGGCATGTTGTAGCGCAAGGATACTGCTTGCAATGCTTGAGCCACACCAGAGAAGCACGGTCAGTCGGATCCAAAAGATGTCTTTGCTGTGAACCTCTGGCTGCATCAAATAGGAGAGGATGGTCTGAACCAGCATGTAAATGGCCCCCACTCCAAATGTCAGGCAGGCACCGACCACGTGGATATAGTACAGAATACATTTCTATGGAGAGAAAGAACAGTTTGTACAGAACCTGGTTTAATTTTAAACTCGGGGCATATTTTCCTTCTGTAAACTTCTGGCACTCCACGTGCTCAGTTATCCTCTCACGTCCCAAACAAAAGAGTTCTGGAATGTGCCAGCACTTAGGAGATTTTCTTGGCAGTCCACAGAGTTAGCTGGGAGCCAGTGCCTGGCAGCCCTCTGTATTTGCTGCTCTGGGGATGTTCTCGCAGCTAAGTTACAGCTCAGCTGTACCTAATTACAGGAATGCATCAACGCTGCCTTTGTTATCACGCTGAACAGTAATACAGAAACTGAATGGAGGAATCCCTGCAGTTGGGAAGGTAACAAGAGTGACAGCAGGCTGCCTGCTCAATACTTCTAGCCAGGGAGTCTGTGTGTCTATGAAGGATAATGCAACAGAAGACAAACATGACACACAATTCTCGTCCCCCAAATGAGGTTAAAACCAATGAACTTTAGCACTTCTCTGAGCTACTGCAGTTTGAACAAGCCTTGTTTGTCCTTTCCTCCTATCCCTGACTGAGCAAAGTGCCCAAACAAAATGAAAAGCCAAGACAAAATGTCTTATCAATTTGCACTGTGCTGGCAGCCTCTCTGAAGCCCATCCATGCAGGTAACATTTTATGCCTTAAAGCATGAAGCTGTCTGTGTCTGAGTATCTGTTAAGACAAGGAATTGGAGTCATCCTTTCCTCACAATCTCTATGCGCACCTCACTAGAAAGCACAAATGAAATCTAAGTACTGAATTCACAGCAGAGCAACACTCAGTGTACAGCATGGGTTCTAAAAAACATGTTAAGGTCTCCAAAAAAATCCTGGTCAAACCAAAATCGGCATGCTGAGGTTTCTAAGACAGACTGCTGAAGCAACTGCAGAGCTGTGTTATAGGAAATGAGGAGAAGGTGGAGCTTCTCAAGAGCTACTTTTCCCTGTCCCTAATCCAGCAGGAGAGCAGTGAGCCACTGCAACCTCTAGTGGCTAAAGGTGCTGCTACAGTCCCCCTACAGATTCTCCTGTGTTAAAATACCATACAGCTGTGGTTTTATCATCTAGAGCATGGCTTTCACATCTCCTGTAAGAAGGTGCAAGAAGAGTCTACTTCCTGCAGAACTTCTATTTCTTTTTTGATGGTTTGAAATTTTGTGACTGGCTACTCACAAATCCCAGTGGGTAAAGAAAGTAAGAAATATGTAAGAAACTCCAAATTCAAACTTATTTTAACAGCTTGCTGTAGAGAATTTGATTAGGAAAAAAAAAATCAATGGGTTTTTCCCTCAAAAGTTTTGCTTTTAATTCCCTCCCCTTCCCCCCATCCCATTTTATCAGTTATCACAGTAAACAAACACCCAACTCTGGACACAAACCTGGAAATTTGCAATGATGCAAAGTCCAAAGCAGCTCATCAGTCCCAGTGTAAGGCCAATCTTATTAAGCTTGACGATCCTGGATTTGTCTGGATTCAAAGCATAGACTTGTTTATAACGGACATACATGGTGGCCATACCTGTGAATGAAGAACCCAAATGCAGTAAACTTTTTTTTCCCTTTTTTTTAACTGAGAATGTGCTGAGTGATGGGAGGCATCTGTCTCAAGTACAAAAATTGCCTTAGGAAATGTGGGAATGTGGAAGTCAAAGCTGACACAACTGATTTACTAAGGTTTTCTGGTCTCTTTCTTACTTGAAAAAGTAAGTTGTTTTTTCTCTCTCTGTAACCGAAGCACAAGTAAGATGACTTCCTTAATTCTGCACTGCTGTTCCTCTTACCACTTTCTTTTCTTTCTTTCTTTCTTTCTTTCTTTCTCATGCATTTTTAGCCTTCTGGAATCTGCAGTCGGTAGGTCATATCCCTGTGATATACTTTCCTCTAAGTCACTTAACAGAAATAAGTGAACTGCCTGAAATTTAGCTTTGATGAGAATTACGGGCTGTTTAATGATCTTAATAAGTAAACAGTTTAAAACTGTGTGATCCCAGAACTGTGTGCAGCTTGCCAGGGACAGCTTTCTCTACTCACCCAGGAAAGACGAAACATTTAACATGATCCCAAATAAGCATCTCTCAGGAGGTATTGTTCCTGTATCACTGGAAGAAAGAAATCAATACTAAAAATACTTGCAACTCAAGTTTTCTTTTCATTCTACAGAGAAACCATAAGAAGCATGCTGTCCTTAGAACAAGGAATAAACATATTTGGTATATTCCTTTTATTCTGATCTTCATTCAACACAAAAGGTGAATAAGGAGTATTAAAACTGGAAAAGTAAGAGCCTGGAAATCTGAAATACCAAAATTAGAGGCACTCGTACAGCCTCAATGCTCTGCAGTTGGAAATGTAGATTGTATGAATGTTACCAACCTGATGTAGGGCACCAGAGGGTCAACGTGGCGGAGGACAATTGCAGTGATGTATGAAAACACAAATGTTGCTGCTGACCAAACAACCAAAGCCACGGGCAAGAAAGAGAGGCCTTGCTGAAACCACCACATTTCAGTGCTGACTTCCAACTTTGAACGCTGTGGAGAATTGAGTAGAAAGGTTTAGCAACAACATTTGGCTCTTCTGAGGCAAACTGCCTATTCAAATGGACTGCGGATGCTGCCAGGGATGACTCTTCTCATCACAGAGGCTGTGCCAGGATGAAGTGCTTTTGGTGTTCCTCAGTCCTGTCCTGCAATGCCAATGTGAATATCTGACCTCAGGGCACAGAAGCAATCATAAATTAGCAGAAATAACATCTGGAAATGTTAACTCTGAAATTCTTAGAAGATCATGAGAAAAGAAACCAGCAGTGTTGCTTTGCTGCGTGTCTTGGCATTTGTTGCTGCCAAAAGAAGGTTGGATGGGTCACTGTGAATAACTGACTCTATTTTCTTCTCAGCCTTGCATTGGAGAATCATAGATCACCTAGGTTGGAAAAGATCTTCAAGATCATCGAGTCATAACACTGTGTTAGAATTAACGAGGCTGTGACAGAGAACGTGTCCTGACAGTGACAATTTAACTGATAGTAGCTCCTGTAGAGCCTCTCATTTCCATTAACAATCAGCTGGGCAGACATTGAGAAAATAACCTAAAATTACTTTAATATCTGCACTCATTTAGTGCCTGTCATGCTGTGTGACTCAACATCTGTTATAAGCATCACTTAAATAAGATTGTAGATACCCATGAGCATGAGCTGACTGCTACCAGCCACAACCTTTGAGCTTAAGGACTGCTGACTATGGGTGGAAGAACGGTGCTGCAGTTTTACAGGTGGGAGGGAAAGGTCAATTTACAGTGGAGTTAAACTGCTAACTATGTATTCACATGCTATCCAGTTCTGGACCTGTGAATGGAATATGAGACAGGGAAAAGGAGAAGAATAAAAAAGAATGCAGATCCAAAGGCATGCCAGACGAAGATCTAACAGCATGTGAGGAAAGGCAAATAGTACTATGAGAACATAGGAATAAGTGCAGCACTGAGAGGTTTTAGGAGGCATGAAATGCCTAGAGGGCAAGAGACAAGCAAAACAAAGAGAGAGAAAGAGTCAGGAAGCACAATTAGTAACTTTCACAGGAGGAAAAAGGAGTCTGAAAATAGAGAAGAGTGAATCTTGCAACACAGCGGAGCTGATCGCCTTCCTCACATCTCAGCATTGCTGGTGTGCACATCCTGCACACTGCTGCTATTTGCTCCCAAGCATCTCTTTCCAAGGCGTATCTTTTTGCTGACCTCCTCCACCTGTGAGTCCAGGGAAGCTCACGGAAGCCCAGCTCGGCAGACTCATCAGCTAATGCTGCATAATGAGCATTGCTCATTTATATGAAACCCGTCACCGCCTTGTGCTCATGCTTCCTTGAAGCCTAGAGTATTAGGGGTTCAAACAAGGCACACACCTGGGACAGAGGAACAGCCACCCATGACTGATAGCCCTTGAAAAGAATGAATTACATCCTTATAAAACTAAAGGTTCAGCTGCTTGTAAGGAAGACCTTAGGTATCAGATAACTACATCTTAAGAATAAAGTGACCACTGGAGTTGCTTGCTTTTTGATCCTTATACTCTGACTTTTAAGCTAAAGATAATGTAACATTTGCCCTCTGATGTTGACTTTCATTTAAAGGCTCGAATGCAATACAGATCACAGTGAATATAACTTCTAAATCCCATACCTCAAATGTGTAAATTTGGAATCTGTGTGAAAGAAATACGTATTTTGCACAGCGTTCTCTATTTCCAACTTCAAGGCAACTTCAGGCAGTCAGTCTGGTATCTGGATTTTGTTTTGCCTTTAGCATTTAAATGTTAACAGTGCCTTAGCATCATTTCTGAGCTAACAGATTTTTTTTGCCTGAGAACAAACAAACAAACAACATGCCACGTACCTGAGAATAAGGACGTTGAATGAATTTCTCAAGAGGAATCCAGAGTCATCTTTCTGGTGAAGCTCCTCGTCCACTTCATCTTCCCCTAAATCGTTGAGATATAAAGGAAGACACTCCAGATGTGAGGTAACTAAACCTTTTCATCTATACCAGTCTATTTCTTAGCATCTTCTGTTAGTCACTGCCACAGGACTCTGGGTAGGTGCACTTTTGGCCTGACTCAATGTTTTCTCTATTCTTAAGTGGTTTAAGTGAAGCACCTGTATGGTGGGACAGCAGCAATGCAGGAAAACAGGTTGAAGACTTTTGGATTCGTATAACTCATCTACAGAAAAGTTTAACTTGAAATGTGAAGCTTTCAAGCAAAAAGCTGAAAGGGACTGTTCCAATGCAATTAGAATTGTTCCAACACTATTAAGCTGTTACCAACTGAGTATTGCGGGTGTCCCTGTGATCCATCCCACCCCACAGCTGGAGGCAGTGCCCTGCACACAAATCACCACCATTTGCATTTGGTCAGGATGACAGAGCAGCGTGGTGGTTGCAGTGTGAGAGCTCTGCTGAGCTACAGGATGCTGTGCAGAGGGGCAGACCTGCTAGCCAGCCCTGCAATTAATTATGATGAGTGCCTCATCCTGTCCTATTGTTTTCATCAGCAACGAAACACACTCAGCCTCCTGCTTTTTTTCCATCGAGGCCCTTTACCAACTGATGATATCACGGCCATGGCCAACCTCTCTCTTCAGGATCCTATTTTGTAGACATGTCTGCGTGCTAAAGGGGGAACGGCTGACCCTCAGAACAGCTCTGCCTGTGACAGGTATTATCAAAGACAGCAAGTCGAGGAAGGGCATCAAAAGCACAGAGGAAGCACAGGAAACGTGCAGCAGCACTGAGAGCACACAGAACAGAAACTACAGAAGTAGCTTCTGTAGAAGTAACGAAAATAAAAGACAACTGAGACCACAAAGGGCAAAAAGTTAACAGATAATGCTGAGAAGACAGCAGAAAGCACACATGGAAACAGGAGAATTCTGAACCCGTGCTGACAGCTGGGATAGGAAAGGCACTGCCAGCCTCTCCCTGCGCTCCCAGCCCTGCAGGTGGATGCAGCCGCACCAATGGGCACCGCTGGTTCTTTCCAGGAAAACACTGAGCTGAGGGCAGAAAGAGAAAGCTGTTTGTGCTCTGCAAAGGTTGGATGGGGACGAGTCGCAGGGGGACACGGCTGAGTTCCTTTGCACGACCTGTTGTCAGGGTCAGACTGATAACAGCGGATAAAGGTTGTGAAACCTCAAAGGAGCGAAGTGAGAACGCAGGGAATGGATCGGCTGCACTGCTCCCATTGCTCGGTGATGGCAAAGGGCTCATTTTGAGCCGGTTTGTCCATCCGGGCCCCCAAAAGCTGCTGGTAACTCCTCGTGTGTGTGGGGGGGGGGCTGCTGGGGGCTGGGTGCGTGAGTGGGTAGTGATAGGACAAGGGGGAACGGCTTTAACCTGAGACGGGGGAGGTTTAGGTTGGCTATTAGAGGGTATGGATCAGCCAACAGTGTGTCTGGAGGGGATCAGGAAGGAGGGGAGGGCCTGAAGGGCTGCGTTACGGGGTGGGGGCACGGAGGGGCTGAGCGGGAGAGGCCGGGGGGCGGTCGGGTGGTGCTGGGAATCCCCGGGGCACCGCAGAGTCCGTAGCGGGAGCTGAGCGGTGAGACGAAGGGTCTCTGGGAGATGCAGAAGGGAGGAGGGAAGGGGACGGGACCCGCCGGGCTCAGTGTGCCAACGCCAACCCCACCCCGCCGAGCGTGTCCCCCCCCCCGCGCCCCCCCGCGCTTTTACCTCAGCCGTTCCCGCCGCGGCCCCGCGCGCCTGGCCCCGCCCCCAACCCACGGCCCCACCCCTTTCCCCGCCCCGCCTCATTTCCGGCTGTCGCAAAAGCGGCGTAAAGCACCGCCGGGCGCGGAGGCTGAGGTAAGGGCTGGGTGGTGTGGGGGCTGCGTGTGTCCCGCCGGTCTGTGCGCTGCCCCCGGGTACTGCGGGACGGGGCTGCGGTGTGGCTGTGGGGAGGGCCGCAGGGCCGGGCTCAGGTGAGGAACGGGCACCACTAGGCCGGCCTGCTATGCGTGAGGCCGGGACGGGGCGCCGGGCTGGGCCTGGAGGTGCCCCCCCCAACTGCTCTGGGGTTTGTGGGTCGGGGGAGCGCCGTGCGGAGCTGCGCGGTGTGCCGGGGGGGCTGCGGGGCGGCTGGGCCGCGCTCCGCACTGCGCCTCGCTCCTCTGCTTGTCCGTGGGAGCCCCCGAGCCGCGTTTCCTGAGGGCAGGCGGTGTGAGCCGCTGTGCCTCCGCTGCCGCCGTCCTGCGGAGCAGCGCTCTGCTCCCCTGCTTCGCCCTCCCCTCCCAGTCGCAGAGCTTTGTGCTGTCAGAAATAGCCTTAATTAAGCGGAGTGGGGCTGGAAATTGAAGTGCTTGTTGTTATGCTGCAGTTGACCTTTGGTTTACAGCTGATTGTTGCTTAACGGTTAGTTCTGTTTATTTACGTGGGATGACCCTCATCTGAAAAGCAAACTTTCCTTTTCAGTCTCCTCTCTACTACTGCTCTGTTAGTCTGTATGGAGGGTTATGTGCTGTTGGCCCTGTGCCTTCAGGAGAGCTGGGATACCACAAAGTTCCTCGTGCTGGAGGTGCTGCTCCTGGCCCCGTGTCTTCTCATAGCAGCTCTCTTTGATAGCTGGAGCTCTGTAGCTTCTGTGTGTTTCTTGGTTAAGAGTTGAAAAAGCAACGAGCTTTCAGCTGGATTGGGTTACACTTAAGGAAAAGTGGGGGAAAAATAAGTGCTTATTCCTGCCTAAAGGGTTTGTTACTCCTCACCAAAGAGGCAAAGCTGCTTCAAACCTGCTGAACTTTCTCTTTGTTTGTACTGCCACTGATTGATAATCTGAGCAGGGTATGTGGGTTATGTATACTCCCCTGGGGAGCTGTGAGGGGTCTCACTGTGCCCTGGTCTGTAATGTTAGGCAGCAGTGTGCTGTAAGTTTCTGCTGCTGCTGAAATTTAGGCAGGTGGCTGCAGGATACTTAATTCTGTAGGCAGCAAGAAAGGGAAGCAATGCAGCTTTCTTTCCTGTCTTTCCCTCAACAGTTTTCCAAATATCCTTCTTTTCTAAGGGAAGACTCTCATACAGTCTTCTTGGTTTGCTGCTAGCAAGTGAGCTCTGTCGAGCATTAGAAACTTCTGATATATTTAAAACCTATCTGCATCCTTCACCTTCAGTATATCTCAACCCTTTATGTTGCAGGATCTTAATGATTCTCCGTAACAGCTGTTACCTGCCCAATAAAAACTCTGACACCACCAAACCCATGAGTGGGCATCGGAACCTCAAGAGGCGATGTGGGGAGTCGCACCTGGAGTCCCCTGCAGGCTGTGCCCACGGTCCTGCTGCTGCCTGTGTGTTAAGCAAACTAGTTCAATTGCCTACACCTCCCTTGTCAAAGCACCAGCTGAAACGGTTAGAAGAACACAAATATCAGAGTGCTGGACGGTCGCTGCTTGAACCTCTAATGCAAGGTTACTGGGAATGGTTAGTTGGAAAAGTTCCAGCCTGGATTGCCCCAAATCTGATCACCATCATTGGACTGTTAATAAATATATTTACAACCCTGCTATTAGTATACTACTGCCCAACAGCTACAGAACAGGTAAGTTCTGGGCCTCTGACAGTCTGTGTGGTTGCTGTGATCTGATAGCAGTTGGCACTGTTCCCTGCTGGGCTTCTGTGTGTGTGGGGAGCGTCTCTATGTGAGTAGCCCACAGTTGTCATACAAACGGCTGTAATGCTGGTGCCTTGGTGAGTGCTTGCATGCAGGAAGAGCAGTGTAGGTTTTGGGGAGCGTGCTGAGGGCTGGTGGAAGGGTTCCTGTGGGCCAGTATGTGTTGTGTGAAATGGAGTACAGTACCAAAATAGTTGTTGGGGCAGCAGCTGTGATGAACCTGCTGCATGATGCTGCAGCCTCTCAAGGATATTGCTGAGTTCCTTCTGGTCTAGAGGGAGGTATCCCTGCCTATAGCAGGGGTTTGCAACTAGATGATCTTAAAGGTGCCTTCCAACTCAAACCATTCTATGATTCACATGCAGGCAACGAAAAAATAGATTTACATGTCTTGCTTGTGTAGTGTGTGGAGCTTTTGGCCTATTTGCTTTCCCTGTTTGTGACTGGGTTAGCTGTCTTCAGCTATCTGAGCTGGAATTGCTACACAACAAGAAGAGCAGGGTGACTTGATTGGCAGTTAATTGAGTGCTGCAAACCCAACTAGAGTTGCAAAACAGTGAGCAATGTTAGATCAAACCAGGGACTGAGCACTGGCAAAATGCTCTCGGGAGATCAGGGCAGGCTGCTTCCTCCATGGCTAATGTAACTAACTCCTCTGTGCTGAATTAGAGGAGAGTCTTTCTGCATCCTCTGTGGTCCTGGCAGACTGTGTTATGGATTACCTCAGATGAGGACCACAGACATAATGTGCTATGTGCTGTTGGAACACAAAACAGTCCTCTGGAGCAGCATGCCACTTGAGCAGTCTGTGATGTGAGAAGGCTGGATAAGAGCCAGGGGCTGTATCCTTTGTGCTGAATGTACTAAATGCTCATGACCTGTTCTCAGGTCTCACCTTCTTGTAACTTCTAGTTTCAAGGATGCAGGAGTCTTTATCAGGCATTTCAAGTTACTGGCTTCATGAACTCTATAAAACATGTGTAGGTTGATGCTGTGCACCCCAGCTCCTTCCTGGTTCAAGCAGCAGCATTGCTATATGACCGTAACTTGCTGCTCACTATGATAACAGTACAAGGCACTGAACCTGAGCTTCATTTAGAGCACAGTTGTATTGTGGTTAGTAATTAAACTTTTGAAGTTCATGCTAAGCAGGCTATGGAATCATACAGCTGTGGTTGGCTGTGTTACGGTTGTTACATGTTTAGCAGTTAGGGAGTTTGAGCTTAGTGGGTTTGTCTTCTCACTTGAGCTGAAAAGGAACTTTCTGCTGAGGTGGTGCTCAGCCTGATCTCATTGCCATCTGGCAGCACAGCCCTGTGTGCTGGCGTGGCAATGGGATGTCAGCTCTGTGGTGGAGCTGCAGGATTCTGCTTTGAAGTGTCAGGCAGCTGTCTGGGGTGAAAATGGGACTTTGGGATTCTAGAAACACAGTTTTCTTCTGAAAGCAGTATTGCTTTGAGGTGTAAATTGGCTCTTCCTTGCAGCTCAGTCTTAGTTCTGCTCTTTTCAAAAGCAAGTTGGCTACACCTTTTGTCAACAGGAGGAGTCATAGGAATGTAGCTTGCCCTTACAGCTTTGCTGGTAGCTAAGAGAAAATACAAGTAGGTTGAATAGACACATTGCTAAAAGCAGAGCGGGTGGCAGCTTTAGAACAATGCCAGAGGAGGAGAGAGAGAGCAGCTGGATGTGCTACAAATGAGTCAAGGCTGTGTAGGCCAGAGGAAGCCAGGTGATTTGATACCTCCTGTATTTCTATAGGCATACAAATTGCTATACAGGATATGAATACTAAGGATTAATAGCATAGATTTGGCAAAGCTGCTGTTATACAGTAGTAAAAATAATAAAAGTAGGGTGGAGGTGCTGTGCTGCAGAGCTCTGAAGCTTTGCAGATCTCAGGAAGTGTAGTTCAACCACAGGGCTGAACATGGGAGCAAGGTGAAGGTGAGCTCAGTGTTTGGGAGGCAGTTCCACATTTTGGGGGCTAGGAAGGTGTTCAAGTTCTAACATTGCCCAGCCAGCTTACAAATTCCCCTACAGGAAATAGAAGCTAGAAAGGGTGTAACTGTGTCCTGCTTTGCATGTGCAGTGTCTTTTTTCAGTTACGGCTTCCTGCTTAGAAAATGCTCTATATCAATTAAACTTAGTAACAAAGCAAACAATTACTAGCTGTTTCACATTCCCTAACTCCCTCTGCCTTCCCCTGCAAGCTACTGAAAGATCCAGGCTTATAGACCTCTAGGTAAGGAAGTGTGTGAAAATGCAAAGCTATAAAGTGAGTTTCAGATGGTCTGAAGTTAAACTACGTCCTTACAGTTTGAAACACCTTTTTACCCTCACTGATGACTTCTTCCTTAGGCACCTCCCTGGGCATACATTGCTTGTGCTTGTGGCCTTTTCATCTACCAGTCTCTGGATGCTATAGATGGGAAACAAGCAAGGAGGACAAACAGCAGCACTCCACTGGGAGAACTTTTTGATCATGGCTGTGATTCACTTTCTACAGGTATTGCATTTTTTTTTAAATTAAAGTATGAGGATTAAGTTAGTATTTCAAGGATCAAATCTGGAATATAGGAAAAGTTCCTTTACTCATCTGTGAATTGTTTAGTTTTTTGTTGAGCTTTCTGTCCACAGACAGTAGTGTTGATCAGCTGAACGCCTTCTCAAGCATGTCACTAAATCTAACAGTTCTGTGTATGCTTTCTCAGTGTTAGTTCTGAGAATGGACTGTAACAGACAGTGGAAGTGCTCTCCTCTAACTCTAATTTGTGCAGAATAATTGCAGGGCACATTTGGAGCCTGAGCAGTGGGGCACTGGGAGGCTGAGTTTTGGGTAGTGTTGGTCATGTCACATCCCTGCTAGGTAGGTGGAGTTCCCTGAGCCAGCCTGAAGTTCACCCCCAACTAAAGGAGATGATTAATTGCTCTTAGTTATTTAAATTCTGGAGCTCTTATGCTTTATATTTGTATGAATACTTCTATCAAAGTCTTGCATTAAATAATAATAACGCGTAGATGCCTTATGCACCTTGAATGGCAAAGCTTGGCTTTATGGGTGATATAATGAAGCTTAAGAAAATGGGGAAGGATGTTCAGCAAACCTTGGTTATGTGAGGAAATCCTGAAGCTCTGTTCCCAGGCTTAAATTGCCCATATCTGCTGGTGTCTAATCCTGCTACATTCAATAAAAATGGAGGAGACAAACACTGAGAACTTCTGTTAACTGATAGGAATTGGAATACCCTTATTTTTTTTTTAATGGAAATGTTCATCTCTTATCAATGTCTATAAAACAAAACCCACGAGGATACCTTTACGCTCTCCTGTCTGGGTCCTCTGTTAGATTTGCTGCTGGTAAGGATCTTTACACACACTTTATATTTTTACTCTGTGACTGATTTTCTTCTGCAGTCTTTGTGGTTTTGGGAACTTGTATTGCTGTGCAGCTGGGGACGAACCCTGACTGGATGTTCTTTTGTTGTTTTGCTGGAACATTCATGTTTTACTGCGCACACTGGCAGACGTACGTCTCTGGAACGTTGCGCTTTGGCATGTAAGTACCTGGGCTGAAAGTAAAGTTTGATGGCTTTCCTGTCTCATCCCTCCTTGTGACTGTAGCTCTTGTCATTGGAGTAGTAGTAAATTGCTTATATTTGTATATATGTGCTTAGAGCTTGTGGTAGCTGTTGGATCCCTGGTTAGTACTGAATGTTGTTTAGCTTGTCCTAGGAGTGGTAAAATATCCCTTTGTCACCCTAGGAGCTTATGATTTTGTTTAAATATAAATAAATAAGGGGGAGAACATGGAGCTTCACCTCTGAGGTGTTAAAGCTTTGTCAGGTGGTGGTAATCTGCCTTAACCACCTCGCTCTTGGTGTTACTTCACTTCTGGTGATGTACTTGACTGTGTCTTTACTATGCAGCATAACTCTTAAGGACAGTGTATTAATTGTTGTGACTGCATCTTGAATTTCTGTATCTATTTTACTGTAGATCATTTTTCTGTCAGTAATGATATGAAAATGTGATGCCTGGAAAGCCAGCAGCTGGAGCTGCATTGACTTGTCTGTTAGGGTCCCTAGGACTGATTGAGCAATGGGATTTGTTAGCCTTCACATGGGTCGTGTACTTGTTTGTGTTCAAAGATGTTGCAATCTAAAACTTATTTCAAATAAACAAGCTGCAGAATGAATTTGAATCTGGAAACCTCTGAAACTCCCCCATAGTTTGTATGGGATTTTGAAGCAATGCTACAGTGTGTGCAGTTTATTTATGATCTGTTGTTACTCATCTGTAGCTACTCAGTGCTAAAGTAGTGCAGTTATGGACCTCTGGTCTGTCACAGTTCTTATGGGCAGAGTGCTAACAAGACACCTGGCTCGGAACTTGGGCTGGTTTTTAGGCTATTTTCTGTCATGCTTTACTGAAGCTGTCAGTACTGAATGCTTTGTAGCTCCCTTTGAGCACTGGGGGGGTTCTGATAATGGCAGGTTTCCTCTTATCAGTCAAAGAGCAAAAAAAAAACCTTGGCATGTGCTTGACTTTGCAGATGTAGGTGTCAAAGCTTCCTGGCACATCCCTGTGCTCTGAGCGGATGTGAACACTAGGAGTAACATACACTGTAACTTTGGTTTTAGCTTTGGTGAGGATCTTCATGCTGCAGCAGATGCTGCAGTTCTCCGTGGCCGTATGTTATGAAAACTTGATCCATCAGAATGTAGCTAATCTAGAGAAGGCAATTCAGATAACAGCCTACATTGTGTTGTAAACACATCTGTTTCTTCATTTGCCCGGTGTCGTAAGGTTAATAGGCTGCCACAAGCTGACATTCATTTCTATGGTGAAAAAAGCTGAGCCTATTTATTCTGTGAACTGATTCTCACTGTTAGAAATTACTATTTTGAGTCTTCCATTTCTCCTAATGTAAGGCTGAATACAAGTCAATACTGCACCTGCCTCTTCAGATCTGCAGGCACATGTGGGCTTCGTCATTCTTGCTCCTAAGTGGAATCAGAGACAGCTGTTGGAATGGGCAAAAGAGGTTTTAGTGTGCAGTGTTTTGTTCCTATCTGTATCCTCAGGTGCAACTTCAAACTGTATTTAATTACAGAGATTGGTTCAGTAGGCAAACTGTGAGTGGCTCAAAAAAGCAACAGGTTGCTAAAGACAGATTATTACTTTTCTCCTTAAACACAGTTCAAGTTTGAACAGTTAAGCCTATAATCAACTTGGCTTGCTGATAAAGTCCATCTGCGGAGCAGCAGTGTTTGCCCTGAAGGAGGAGAAAATCAGATTGCTTCTGCTAAACTGCTATGGAGCATTTATTGCAGGTAGAGACCAAAAAGCTGAATTACTGAACACACCAGCTGCTTTGGTTCTTTCTCCCCTCAACATCATCAGAGCCAGCTTGGACACTCCAGGCTTATTGAGACAGTGTGCTTCCCGTGATTGGTCTCCATCTTTATATTTAATATTAATCTTTTCATTAAAGCTTGGCAGCTGATGCCCTTCTCAGGGCCGTTTGGTTCAGTGATTCAGAGTCACTAGAGGTCAGTATTGTGTAAGCATCCACAGTGAGGAAGCTGGATCCCTTTCCAGGCTGGGTATGTTACAGTACAAGTCATTGTAGCAACATCAACAGTACAGGGGCAGCAGGGAGCAAGCAGCATGGCTAGTGTGTTGTATGGAGGCTTTGTTCAGAAGCAAACCTCTCCCCTGGGAATTGGCTCGTGGGAGAGCAGGGATGTGCTGCACTGCTGAAGGAGCAGAAGGGTGGTTTGGAAGTGCAGGGCAACATGATATTCTAGCAGTGCAAATAGTTACTTTGTTTTCCTGTCCTGGTTTCTTTGGGTTGTGGAATAGCTGTGCCACAGTGCAGAATGTGCTCTGTTTCAGGCTTGATGCTGGGTGAGTGCAGCTGTGCTGTAACTGTGGCATCTCTGGTTTGGAAAACTGCATCTCTTGTGTCACAGAAATCAAGCTGTTACATCCAGTTGGATTTCTGCATGTCTGTGTGGAAGCAGGCCTGGTGTCCTGAGGTCATCCTGCAGAAATGGAGGGCACTCAGTGGTATTGGGGCACAAAACCTGAATGGAATTTGCCTGCTGTTAGCTGTGCTGTTGTGATTACTAGCTCTAGTTCTAGACCCAGGCTCATCCTGTTTGGATTCTGTACTGCAGCTGCTCATTACTCTGGTTTTAGGAAATATGTTAGGAGAAGCTGTTTCTGCAGACTCAGTACTGCATTTAACCTTGCAAGGTCAGTGTGGAGACAGCCTGACTCTGCAGGAGCTGTCTCAAATCCAGGGAGGTTAGAAGTGAAGCTGGAGCTCTTAGTCACTGTTGGAGCAGAGTTGGATTCTGCATTGCAACTCAAGTGCTGTTTTAAGGGATGTGGACCACAGCAGATATGCTGGTGCAGCACAGACAGTGCGTGGCACAGAACAGAAGGGAGTCCTTCACACTCAGCAGTGCTGAGCTTGATGGGTAGTGCTGAGATCACTGGAGCCCACCCAGAGACACGAGGATGTTGCTGCATCATGATTTCCATCACTTCTCCTGTGAGTTATTCACTGGGTTTACCCTAACCCTGCTGAACTGAAACATGGAAAGCTGGCACTAGTAGAGATTAGTTGTGTGTATATACAAACAATGGGAATTAGTTTCTATGGATGTTTTATAATAGCAAAGCAGTAAATGCTGAGAGGAAGGAGCAGTTCCAGAAGTTCCAGTTGGTTATCCTTCTGAGCCCTTCTGCTGTATGACTGCTGAGATAGAAAGGAAAGAGCAATAGCTGGGGCTGTATTTCAGAAACGAGCCAGAATGAAGCCTCCCTTTCTGGTAAGTGTTTTATATTTCATTGCACCCATGTGAAAATGGTAGATTGGAATGGGATGAGACTAAACTCTGTAATATCTCTTAAAGTATTTGAATTCCAGTGTGTGTCTCACAGCCTTTTTCTTCTGTGTTGTGATGATGAACATTCATTTCTGGCTGCAATGCTCCCCTTAAGAAAACACACTTTTGTCTCATGCTCAGATTTGTAGGTCGTTGCTCAGCCTGCGTGATCCCATTGCACACTTGATAAACAGGGATACGACAGATGGAGGAATCATTTCTCAGAGCAGAGTGCTGCTATGCAGAATTTTAGGTAATAAATACAGCCCTGTGAGTTTCCCAGCCTCATCAGTTCCATTTTCTGATGGGACAGGAGTGCTGCTCTTATCTGCCTTGTTGTGCTGCCTGGGGCTGTCGCAGGGAGTTCTGTACATAGAGGAGGAGGGTACAAATCTTCCCCCCCCATAGCTGTGCACAGCAGAAGGGCTGTGTCAGTGCTGACTGACGTGATTTCAGGGCAGTCTAAGTGTCTGTTTCCTGTTCTTGGTTGGTTCACTTCTCCTCAGGAAATCTCTTAACTTTGAAATCCTTTTAGTTCACCATTCTGGACAAGAATTGACTGCAGCTGTTTCTAAACTGCAACTTGATTCAGGGTGACACTTGTAAAGCCAATGAGTTGTTTCATCAAACAGAGCCTTCCAGAAACTGCACATTCAATGTGCTCAATAAATTAGCACTGACAAGTGTGTATTCTTGATGTATGACTAATCAGTTGTCCATTAATTGGCTCAGGGCTCTTACCAGCTTGATGAAGTAACCTGGCAAAGCAGCCAGCACACAAAAGTCTTCTTGCTGCCAACATCTGAGCAAAGTTAAGCACATGCCAAGGTTAGTGGCCTCTTTTGAGCTTTCCTGGGTAATGTTTAGGAAAAAAAAGCCATGTATAAATTGCAAATACTGAGTAACATAGGAAGAAAAGGAAAGTGTAGCTGTTCAGAAATGCCCAAGTCATGTGTTGTGTGCAACTTTCTCTTCCTGTGTTCCCTAAAACAAGAATCGTAGATCTCCTTAGTCGCTGACTGTGATAGTGAAACAGAAAATGGGTATCAGATGGAAAATGGGGCATGGGACTGCAAAGCACACTGTGCTCAGTGATCTGTGCTGCTCTGCTCCCTTCATGAACACAGGGCATGTCAGTTGCTGCTGTTCTAAATGGACTTTATGCAGTACTGGCCTAAGAAGGACCTGGTACCATTGCAGTATTTCGTGCTGTATGGGCTTGAGGATGGGATGGGGAGATGAGAGGTCTTGGGCTGTTCTTAATCGTTGTGACCTGGAGCAAGGAGTTTAATTCTGTTTCCTTATCCAATAATGATCACACTTTCTCATGTGTTCAGTAGAACACTGCATTGTGTAAAGTCTGTGTGCAAATCCCACATGGGTGATGGCACTTCAGATTCATTAATACTGTCACTTCTTGTGGTTGCTAAAGCCCTCTCACTCACCCTTTAAGTGTTCTCAGCAATCACTCTTATACCCTGGTGTAGTAGTTTTCTGCATCTTATTTTACACCTCCAATGCAAATCTGCTCTGATGGGTTCACCAAAACCAAAGTGCTTCAAAAATAAATGTTTTGAACTGTTTCTTTCCCTCGCGTGTAGATTTGATGTTACAGAGTCGGTGCTCTGTACAATAGTCATGCAGCTCCTCACAGGAACCCTGGGGCCCATGTTCTGGAACTACACGGTAAAGGCTTAATGCTCCCAGCAGTGGTGGCATGGACTGAGCCTCGCCAGCACCTTTGTCATGCACAGAGTAACTGGGATAGGAAACGCATCTTTCTGAGGGTATTTCACACGTGCTGTAAGAGCAGGAGAAAATGTTTGCTAAGTATGAAAGAGCAGTAAAAATCCAATCTAACAACATGGTTTTTCTCTGAAAGCATCATGGTTTTGCTTGGAAACAAAGCAAGGCTGCCCTGAAGAGGAACAGCTTGCTGTGAGCATTGCTTGTTTTGTCGCAGGCCTTTGCCCAGATGATAACAAGGGCTGTGGAAGCAGCTCTGTCAGTGTGCTGTAAGAAGCTGTAGAGAGGTATTTCTTTACATACTATCTCACCAGCAAAAAAAAAAAAGATAAGAATTGAGTTCATTTAGGGAGCTGTATGCTGTGTGTTAGCACAAAGCTGGTGGTTACTGCTTAGAAATGCCTCTCTTGAGCTGTACGGCTTCACCCTCATCTTCCAATCTCTTAACTGTGCTTGTAGCTTCATGAAGCGACTTCACTGTCTGGATTCTCAGAGTGCTTTCTGCTGCTTTGCCACCCTTCACGAAGGACTTCTCTTTCTTATTTCAGCTTTTCTAGTATTGTGTACCAGGATGGTCTGCTCCCTCCTCCCTGTGATAAGATGCCACTAATAGGATGTGAGTTGAGGGTTTTGAGAGTTCTTGTTTCTCCTGGATTATTTGCCAGGAGTTTTCCTTGAATCCTCTGGGGATATAAGGATGGCCCTGTGATAGCCTTCTCAGAACTGCAGCAGACTTTAAAATGAAAATCTATATTTCACAGACTTGCATGTCCGTAATTAAAGCTGTGCTGATGAGTATTATACCATTCTTTTGTCTTTATTTTCCGTGCAGTTTTTCAGCTCAATCTCTGCTTTCAGGTATGGGCCCTGCTTTAAATTCAGTGGTGTTAGCAGCCAGGTGTGTGCAGCATCCCCTGGGCAGTGTCAGGTTGGTGTGCTGTGAAGGCTCAGCTCATCTCCTTCTTAAGCACTTTGTTGGCAGTCTGTGGGAGGTTGGACGTACTTTCACAAATACTTAGTTTCAGGAAATGGCAGTGTAGCAGGTAATGAGTGGAAGGAAGGAGGAGTTCAATCAAGATTTTTATCCTGCTGCAGCACTGGAAGGTTCAGAAACTTCAGAAGCAGCTGCTTGGTATGGGGGTTGTGTGAGAGGAGTCAACTCAAGTTCTGTAAGGAAAGTGAATAGAATGGGTGCAGTGCAGGGGAGAGGGAAGAGTTGTGTCCCTTTGCACAGCTGGGGAGGACCTAATGGAGACTTCTGTCTAGACTCCACCAGTGACCCCACCCTTGGGAAGGATGCCTTGCCATGCTTCACAAATAAATGCTGCTTGGTGGCACTGCTGTGTGCAGTGGGTGTGAGTTCTGCTTCTCGTCCTCCAGTGGCAGAATGTGGAGTGTTCACCTGTGACAATTCCCACCACATGCACTAATTGTAGGCATGCCAAATTCCAGAGCAGCCTTAATAATCTTAAATTCTTGCATCTGGATGCCCTCTGGCACCTGTATTTTTAGTCTTAACTAATAAGTGAAGTTGCTGCTGCTGCTTCCAGGTGATTTGCCTGGCACACAGACAGCATCACACTTACTTTGCAGTTTAAGATCGATGGTATAGATTTCATTCCAGTGTTGCTCTGTCCCTGAAATGGATTAGCTACAGGAAATTGCTATTCATGCTATTTCACATCCGATAGCTGTTTCAGGTGGCAGTCATTTTTGATGAGGAGGTATAATCATAACCCTGTCCTGGAGCTGCTGCCAAAGGGGCACAATATAGGGTGCATGGGTTCCTGCACCATAGCCAAGCCTTGCAGTTGCATGTGCTGGCAGAAGGCCGTTCAATGCATTAAGGAGGAAAAAAAATTCTAAAAATTGCTAGTGGGGTTTGCTTATGCTTCTATCTTATGGAGAGATTATTTAGAAGATTAGCTAGGTTTTTAATCAGTAAAAAAAACCCCTCAAAGACCTTAGGATTCAAGTTAAATAATAGTTTACCAGGCTGACTGTATTGTGAAGTGTAAATGTACAGGACTGAGGAGCTGCAGCTCTGCACACCTCTTCCCACAGCTCTACACTGTCACCCTGCAGTGACTAATGGTGGCATGTGACTTGTTGCAGTGTTTCACTCACACTTTGCTGTTTCTCATAGCCCAGAAGCAGGAGCTGTAACCAGGTGCTAGCAGTGCTGCATACGCTGCATCTACAGGAGCTGTCATGAGGGAGCTGAAGGTAAACAGATCTGGAAAATATTCAGCCCTCCTATAGAAAGTGTTAAAATACTTTTGTTCTTGATAATCTGCTGTTCTGGCAGAAGAGAAGTGGTAAACATGAGGTTGGCGTGGTGAGGCAGGGCAGGTGAGCAGGTGCAGTGTGTTGCAATGTGTGCACTCCTGCTGCAGGAGTTGGTGAGCACCTTCAGCAGCTGCAGGAGTGCTGCTGCCACGTGGGGTCAGGAACACCAGCAGCACAGTGTGAAATGCACCCTTTAAACTCACAGCTTCCACACTTCTCTGGCTTTGTGTTCTAAAGCCCTCAGGTATTTGCAGTTAATCTTTATTGAGCTCTCACTGGAGCATGCAGTTGTTAGTGTTATTTGACCCAGTCCCTGCTTGCTGTCCTCTATTCTGCAGAGCTCCTATTTGTTGTTTGTTAGCACAGTGAGCTATCAGTCACTTTCAGTGTTTTTTCCCAGCCTTACAATTAAAGGCTCAGTTGAGACATTCTGAGGTGGTTAAACCAGGTCTGGGTTCTTTGTAGCTTTGCCTTCATTCTGCTCTTTGTTCTTTAAAAACTTAACTTGGGGTCCTCTATTTGTTTTGTAGAAGATGAAACAGTCCTTGGTTTATTTGACAAGGTAATCTTTGGAGTTAAACTGCTTTGTTGAGGAACTTTGCATTAACTCTACATCCCTCTATTGTAGTGTGGGCATGTCTGGGGGAACTGTTTCATCTTTGTTACACAGGTTCTGGGGAGCAGCTGCGTGTTGTGCCATACATCTCCACATCAGCTGAGCGACACAAACTGTTTGGGCAATGCTGACGTGACTCAATTTATCAGGAAACAGCAGGCAGAAAACTGTCAGGTTAGGGGAAGTGTGGCCCCAAGTGATTGCTGAAAATATCCCAGAGAAGAGGCTGTAAGGAACCCCCATACTCGAGCTGCAGGGCTTCTGCTGCTAGTTTTTCCCATTTGTTTTTGTTAGGATGTCCACCATAGCATTTAAACATACAAACACAAGGAGAAAATAGAATCAGGCTTTGAACTGGCTCATTCCCTTCTTGCTTTGAAATGGTTTCCTGCAGGTCTGTGTGCAGTACCAGGCTGTGCTGCTGTAATACCACCGGGGGCTGCACAACCCAGGGCTTCTGCTCTGGTTGCTAAATGCCACTTTCTCACTCCTTGTGCAGGTGCCACCTCTCCTTTTCCATTCAAACAAACACATTTTTCTCTTTCTGTCTGCTGGTAGCAGTCTGCTTACACTGCATTCAGAAGTCAGAGCTTGTTGCCATGCTTTTACTCCCTCCTGATTCAACTCAGCACAGTATTGCTCTGCTGCTAAGAGAGGCAGCACAGACCTTCCGCTGCCCTCTGTGCTGTGCTTGCATCACTCATGAGGCTGCAAAGTATGCAGAAGGAAAGCTGATATGTTATAAGCTGGGATAGGAACCTTTCTTTCCCTTTCCTTTTGGTTGGATCACTTGGACCAGTTTCCTGACCCAGCTGGTGCTGTGGCACTGCAGAGGAAGCAGGCAGAGCTGCTGGGTCTAGGCAGTGAGGAGCTGTTTTTTGGAGATGCTGGGATGAAATGTGGCTCATAGAAGCAGCCTTCATTTAAAATGACTGCAAACACAGCATCAACTCTAGTTAAATGAATAGAGGAACAGTGTGGCTCCTTTCCATTTTAGCCAGCTTCTGCTTCCCAGGGTTGTTCCCTGTTGTGATATGGCTTTGAGGAGTTGCCAGTTTAGATTCCTGCATTCTTTGACTCCTGAGCAGCAGCTATCTGGCTGTAGGAGCCTGGAAAACAAACCAAAAAACCACTGGGTAATTCCAGCATCAGGCATCTACTGCATTGATGCAGTGTCCTCTAAAAAGTCATCTGACAGTGGTTGTAGTGAGGGTGACAAGAGGATCCCTTTGGGTATGATGTTCCCTGACATTTTCACCCTTGACATTAAGAAGATGCACTTTATTTTTATTGGTGGCTTAAGCTTTTAATTTGTCGTCAGTGGATCTTAAATCTTGTGTCCTGTCTTAAGGAGCCACTTAGTGCCTTTATGCAGCACTGAAGTCAAAACCCATTTGTTCTACAATTAAACTTATTGCAAACCAGAGAGGAATTCTTAACCCAGGAGGCTTCTAGGTGATGGCTGAACCCTTCCAAGCTGCCCAGTGCTGTTCTTATTGGAGATTTTGGGGCTGTGGAGTGAGGTAGAGCTGTCCAATGAGAGCCAGTGTGTGTGCCATAAATGTTTGAAATAGGCCCAAAGGGTTATTTGTGATCCAATATCTGAGTATGAGATGACATTGCATGGCTCCGTATCACACACCAGAGTCCTCTTTGTGTTTTGTTTCCATGTTTGACTCCTATTTATGGAGCTGCTTTGCATGGCTTTGGTTTTCCTTCTTGCTAGCTCAGACTTCTTGTTGTTTTATGATCTTTAAAACAAAGACTTAAACTCTGTCTTTTCTGTAAGCCTTTCCTTCCTGCCCTGCTGCAGCTCTCACTGCTGGATGCTGCACTGTGTGAGCTGCAGCATTGCAGCTGTCTATGCCTTATGTTTGCATCCCTCTTCTGGGATTCATGTTTTGTTTTCAAGCGTGATGCTTTTCAGAGAGAACATTCATTGGGGGAGTAATACAGTAGAAGACGTAATAGTGGCTAAAAGTGTCTTTCAAATATTACCATCTTTTTTTTTGTGGGCAAGGTTAAAACTGAATACTTCTGCATCTGGCAGTGCTCGGCTAGAACAAAATTAAGGGCAAAATGGATTTTTATTGCACTGTGAGAATAAAGAAGTGTAAAACAGCATGGCTTTTACTTTTAACAGTAAAACTAAAATATATTTTTGCTTTTCAAGGTATTGATGCCTCTTCTGTTTTCCTCAGGATCTTGAAGTTCTTTACACTGTGCATGATAGAGGGCAGCTGCCGAGCTTGCAGATAATTGACTTGAAATTGCTTTGAGTAATTCTGCTTTTCTTTTTGGCTTTCTGTGCTTAATCAGAATTGATGTGACTGAAGTGCAAATCTTCATAATAATCATGCATTTACTGGCAGTGATTGGAGGACCACCTTTTTGGCAATCTCTGGTAATTTTGTTCATGTTCTTATCTTTATCCTTTATTAATAATCTCATAGACACCTGGAAGAACCACCTGCCTGCAGCCTTTCTTTGTGAGGGAGGTCTTCCCCTTTCCTCATAATTAGCAATGAAATGGCAATAATTGTACACTCTGGTTTTACCAGAGTTAATTAAAAAAAACCTTTATTTTCCTTTATTTTGTATTTTGTCATATTTTGCAGGTAGGAAGCTACCAAATGTTGCCCAAACTTAAATGTACCTTCACTGAAGCCCAGCTTCCTTTGAGTGAGGTGGCCAAAACTTGAATGCGTTTCATGCCACAAGCTAGATCAGGAGCAGGAGAGTACTGAATTGGACTGATGGTATGGAGGAGAGCTTTGGAGATCATGGGGACCATCAGTAGATAATTTGGCCTGAGTGTGCTTCTCAGCTCCTGCTCAGGTGGTGGCTACAGCACAAAACAAATTGACCATCCTTAAAAAGATCATTCAGACTGAGCCTGGGTGCAGATGGGTCCTGTGGGCTTCACAGGGCTGCCCAGCTCAGAGGGCAGCTCAGCTGCTGCTGCAAGGCAGTGTCACTTACATGTTATGTATTCTATTGGATCAGCATCCATGAAGCCACACTGGGCTTTTGAATGTATGTAAATATGCACATGTATATATTAAACAGAAACAGATGTCTAGAAGTAACTTCAAATTTCCTGGAATGTTTTCCTTCTGGGTATTGATTATGTTTGTATGCTCAGAACATCGTTCTGAAGGTGGATAAGGGAGTCTTGATTTGCCATAAAACCAAGAGATGGTCAAAAATATCAAATCAAATCACCCCAAATCACTGATTTTTTTTTTTCCTAATCTGCTTCCTAAATCCAGAGAAATGAACCCTCTAATGTTGGAGAGAACGTCTGGCATGAGGAGCTAACCTTGGTTGCCTCCATTTTGCTATGCGTGCTTTTGGTTTGAGCTGAAACACCTCCAGAAATCACAAGTGATGCTGCAAAGTGCATGAAGAGCATCAGCAGGGATAGAGCTCTTTACCAAAGCAATGAGGCTTCAGGTCATGCTTCTGGTGCCAGACTTCTCCAAAGCCATTACTGCCACCAATATCCATGCAGCTATTGCTTAGCTTCCTAGAGGGGATTTCCCAATTCATTCTGTTTCCTTTTCTCCCTTTTTGAAAGGAAAGCAGAAAAATAACAATTTCTGCCACAGCAACCTGTGGCATGGCTTGGGGCAGGGTGAAGTTTGGGTGATTAAGGTTTTCTTTTTCCAGCAGAATCATGAAGTCTATGAGAAGTGCTGTGTTGCAGCATTTGGTGGAACAAATTCCCAATGCTGTTTTGAAGTCCAGCACTGGAATTATGGAGGAATCTCCCCAGAGAATAAATGCCTTCAGGCTTCCCATGGCAATTAGGAGTTTTCCTTTTTCTCCATGTGGGATTGCTGTTATTTACGGAGATGAACACAGTTTGCTATTTGCAGAGCAAAATATATTACATAAGGAAACCACCCCTATTTAATGTTTCCTATCACAGCAAAATTGGTGCTTTGGTATTGGGATTTGCTTCTTGGGAAGGGGAAGTAAATGGGAGAAAATGTGTGGTTGTATGCTCAAACATTCCACTTTCTGATGCTAATGTGTGACAAGCAAAACAATCCCAATTTGCTGAATGCAGAGTTGTGTATTTGGTCAATTGTTGCTTTCATTGGCTTTGTCTGCTCCCTGAGCTGCCTGTGCTGTGTCAGTGTGGGGTTCTTTCAGTGTGTCCAGGTGCTGCCTGACAGCTGGTGTTGCTCCTCCGTTGTCTCGGTGGATGAGGAGCAGCTCTGCAGCTGAGATCTCATTTGCAAAGCTGTGAGTAAAGTGAGCAAACACAGGTTGTGTGGGTCCCTCTGGCTGCTGCCCACACTTGCCTGCTTCCCAGTTCTGTTTTAACCACTCACAGAACTGTGATGGCATCTGGAAGAATCCATGGTGAGTCTGCAGGCCTGAGGTTTGTCTTCTGTTGAAGGATTTGCTTGAATTCATTCCCCAGCAAGCATTCCTCAATCCATTCTTTGCCTGTTGCCACTTGTTTTTTATTAACGTTTGCTTTTCCCAACCAGACCTTGGTATGTTTGCTTAGCCAGGACGTGCCCTGCTTCAGAGCAGCTCTCTGTGCAGCGTAGCCTTTCTCTTTGAATTAGTCACTTTGGAGACTTTTTCTTCCCAGCAAAATCCCCTTTTCTTTGGGAAACTTCAGCTTTAATCTCTTGATTCCCGTATGGGGCACACCATTGCTTTCTTCCTCTTGGCAGAAAAGCAAATTCATCATGGCAGCACCTTCCTTAACCAGAGATGAGACCTTCCCAGGTTCTGTGCCTAACATTAATGGATGATTGCAATTAACGCTCTGGTCTGCGGCAACCTGCCTCTTGTTTGCTAGTCATTCTTCTTTCTTTACTGTCTTTCAGAGAATGCTTACCAGTGAGGAGTTAACACTGCCACGTACAGCCCTGAAAAGATCAGGAGATTAAGCTGTTAAGCAAAATAACATGTTCAACACAGCAGAAAAATTAGTGATCCCTATCTGCTAAAAGCTATGCTGAGTACAACTGAAAAATAGAAACAACCTGACCTGCTTTGGGCTTCTGTTTGTGGTTGGGCTCCTTGCTGCTGGGGGCCAAGTGTTAGTTTGGTTGAGTGCTGCAGTTGCTCATTGAAGAGCCTGGGAAGGTTTCAGTGATGGTACAGATCGAGTTGGAAGGCGTTGTTGTGCAGCTCTGTCTCAGAACCTGCTTCCATAATGTATTTGCTGTGGTTTATTTGAACTGTCTTCATTTCTAGTTTCTCCTGTTCTGCTCAAAACATTGTCATTAAGTGAAGAAAATAACTGCTTTTCAGGTCTGACTGTGCTCCCTTTTTCCACATAGCAACCTACCTGCTTGTGCTCCCAGGCTTGCTTGACTCTGAGATGACTTGTCTGATCTGTTCCCTTCCCTTGCCCTGCCTATAAGGCAGTACCCAGCTGTGTACAGGGCTTTATTTAATCACCCCCAGTGCCTCTTGCTTTGCCCAGTGTGACTGTGGGCTGCAGCTGTGCATCCTGCAACCAATTTCAGAAGAGATTACAGATGCCTCCATTTTCCCACTTGGTGACTGGGTGATGTGACTTCTGGGTTTCAGTTTCTATCTGCTTCTTTGCTTTTGGCAGCTCTTTTCAGGTGACTGAAATGAGCCCCACTTCATGACAAGCTTGATGGAAGCATGATTGGTAGAATACACCATTCTCTGATGTGCTTTGTAGAAAAGTAAATAATGATACAAATTTAAGTCTCTGTAGCAGAGAGGGGGGGGGGGGGAAAGGAATGCAACAAATGGAGCGTTGGAAAGTGGAGTGTTTGAGTGCACCAGAAGTGTTAAACCTGGCTTTGGTGTGCTTGTGCATCTTTAACTTCTTTTTTCTTTTCCATTGAAGATCCCAATACTGAATATTCAGGTGAAAATATTCCCAGCTCTCTGTACTGTCGCAGGAACCATATTTTCCTGTACAAACTACTTTGGTGTAATCTTCACAGGTGGAGTTGGCAAAAATGGATCCACCATAGCTGTGAGTACTGGGTTTGCTCATTTTAGTTCCTTTCCAGCATGCTGTGGCTTTCCAGCCATGACCTTGGTTTTCATTTCACATGAAGGAAGTATTGTGGTGCTGTTTTCCATTCAGTTCTTTGATGGCTTGGGGAAAAAAGTTAATATAGGCTGTATAAGAATAGCTTTAAAGTCAAAGGTTTTAAATTTGTGTTTGAAAAGGCTGTGGCTTTGATGCTTTATATATGATTGATTCAAAAGCAAGCAGGAAACAGAAACACACATTTCCAAGAAGTTCACAGAGATCCAGTGCAGAAATCCATTCAGAAGGAAGCTGGTCAAGCAGATCAGTATGGCTTTGCTCATTCTGAGTAACATATTACCAGTTAAAGTATGGATTTCTGAACAGGTATCTTCTGCTACAATGGACAACATTGATTGTGAAGCCCAGGGAGTTTTCCAAAATGCTGTTCTATGCCAGGTTAACAGTGACTTGCTGCTTAGAAGGCTGTATATTGCTTTTTAAGTTGCACAGAGGGAAATTTCTCCCAGTGCTTAATGTTAGCATCAGCTCCTGCCTGGGTGATGAGTGCCAGCACTGTGCAGTTCTTGCTCTCTTGTTGTTCAGCACAGGAGAGGTTTGGCCACACACTCAGCTGGTGCTCGCTGGAGTTTCACCACATCTTGTTCCTGTTATTGTTGGTTTAGAGACACTTGCTTTTCATGTGTTTTTAGTTTAAAAACCACATGTCTGCATGCCATGTGAGTGTTTGACTTGCTGAGATTATTTTGCAGTGTGCACATTTTGTCAATTTTTAATGCTTTAACTTTATCTCACTGCAGGGAACCAGTGTCCTTTCACCTTTTCTTCATATTGGGTCAGTAATTGCACTTGCTGCTATGATCTACAAGAAATCTGCTGTGCAGCTGTTTGAAAAGCACCCCTGCTTGTATATACTTACTTTTGGTTTTGTATCTGCTAAGATAACAAACAAACTCGTGGTAAGTACACCAGAGTTTATGGCTACTGCAGTAAGACTTCTTGTAGCTCTTCAAGTTCTCTGGTTATTTCATCAGCTGATTTACATCTGTTTTTTATAGCAAAGTGATAAACACAGCAAAGTAGTTTGGAGGTGCAGGGGATGGAACAGAAGGCTTTCTTCCACTTGGAACTGCAGCAGTGAACATCACACTGATGCCATAGTTATGCAGTTAGAGCCAGTACAGCTTTCCATCCCTGGATTCTGTCTCTCCTCCCTCCCCAGCTGTTCATTCACATCTCTACAATGTGTTTGTGCATATGGGCAGTGAGCAGGACTGGAGGAGAGCTGCCTGAAACCCTCCCCTGGTGCATGTGTAGAGAGGAAAGCTTGTTGGGGGAGGAGAGAAGCTGAGAGAACCATGGGAGTTTGGGACAAGTGCTTGAGTTTAACTTAACCAACTGGAGAGAAATAGTTAGAATCATTTCCTGGGTTGTAGCAGGAAACATATTAACCAAGTGCTGCCCCACACAGTCTCAGTTCTGCACATACATGTTGTGTTACCACATGAACTGGGTCTGTGTTATGTAACTCAATGGAAGAAAAGCTGCTTTCTAAGCAAGCCCAGCTTGCTGTGCTGGTAGGGTGAGGATGTGGTGTAGGGCCTTTATGCAGGGTGTCAGTGTGCATGTAGGGGGGAGTGTGAAGAATGCACCTGGGCATAGGCTTGCTCTTTTGATGCCTGTCTCCCTCCACCTATTAATTCCTATTTCGTGAGGATAATGAGAGAGGTGGAATGAGAGAAGTGGTGATTCTCTGGTCTTGACAACATAGTGGCTGTGAATTTTTGTTTTCAAGCTCAACTAAAGGTAAAATTTATCCCCTCTTATTTCTGACAGAAGGAGAAACTTGTGGGCTGGACAATGTTTGTTTTTTTCTGTAGTTACCTTTTGTTGTGAGTGAATGAAACTGTTCTGCAAAGCTTGCATCTCATTTAGCTGCAGTCTCCCGTGACTAAATCAGCATTGCTGCTGTCACCAGGCACCTGATGCATAATACTGTAATGTGGCTTTAACTGCAGCTGTTTTGGCTTTGTGTGAATCGCTGTCACTGCTGGAGTATGTTAATATCTTCAACTTCCTCTTTTTTTTAACTGCAGGTTGCACACATGACCAAAAGTGAAATGCACCTGCACGATACAGCTTTCATAGGCCCGGCACTATTGTTTCTGGACCAGTATTTTAACAGCTTTATTGATGAGTATATTGTACTCTGGATTGCCCTGGTAAGTATGAGCTCTTTGCCAGTTATCATTGCAAGCATTTGGCGCTCTTTTCCTACATGCTGTTGGCATTGGTTAAACCTAGCTGACTCCCCTTGAGGATGGTGGCACTGGGGACCTGCTTGACTGAGTTGGTTTTTGAGTAGGCCTTTATGCAAACTGAGGTGAAGAGGGTTTGCTTGGTGCATAGTTCGTGCGGTTGTAAAGCAATGCAGCAAATCTTCAGAGCTTCGAGTGCTTTGAAGATCTGTGGTGATGCCTTACCAGGAAGGGAATGTGTCATTTGTGGTGCAGGAGCAGCATGGCTCTGCCTTCATCTCGTGATGGCAAGTATACCCATAGTTACTGGTAGAACACATTGGGAAAAGTCTCAGCATTAAACCCGTACATTTTTCAAGCAGTCAGCCATTATCTGTCAGTGTTAGCCTTCTAATAAAGTCAATGGCTTACACACAGTTATTACTATCTGGAGCTGATGGGAGCATTTCACAGGATTTGTGCAGCTAATGGAATCTTTTCCTTTCTTGGACTCTGTAGTTTGCATTTTCTATTTTCAAAGCTGAAGGCAGTTCAGCATAATTAGAAACTGCCTACAGAGTGTGTCTGTTCCTGCAGAGTCTGAGATCTTGCTCTTGAAAAGAGCCCAATGGTTATTTTTTTCTAAAGCATATGGATCATGTCGTACTGATGTCATGGGAGTGCACGTCTAATGCGTAACTCTTCCTTTGGCAGATCTTTTCTCTCTTTGATTTGCTTCGATACTGTGTGAGTGTGTGCAACCAGATTGCTGCCCATCTGCACATCCACGTGTTCCGAATCAAGTCCTCTTCCACTCATTCTAATCACCATTAATAAATGGGGAGCCACCATAGAGGAAAACAAGAAAAGAGTTGGTTTTCTACATGAACGGATGGCAAGATGTGTCGGAGACTAAGGCAAAAAGCAGGAAAGAACAAAATAATTTATAATCAATGTTGTATAACTCTTATTCTTTGTTATCAGTAACACTCCTTAACTAGTCTCCTGCCTGAGAGAGTGAATTCCAAGTACACCCTAGTCAGCTCTACATGTAGTCAACTCTGTTGGTTCCGAGCCCAGGAAAGCATGCAGAGAGCAATGCTCTCTTTGTAATTACTTTGATTACAGAATAATCTATGTATGGTGAATGGATCCCCAACAACTGAAGTTTCTAATGTAGTATAATTACAGCTGCAATACGACTTGCTTTTAATTTTAATATTTCATCATCTCTTAGTGAAATACTTGTTTAGTGTCCACTTGAAATTCATTTACTAAAGACCCGAGCTGGTAACAACAGATATCTCACTAACTTGTGTGGCTGAAGCAGCTGTTGAGGTTTGAGTCCAGGCTGATGTGGTTCATTTGCTGAAGCATTGCTGATAGAAGTGGTTTCTTGGCTGGAGAATACAGAGCAGGGTTCTGCAAGAGGAAGGGATGACCAGCATGCAAAATAGTGTGGTATCTTTGTCAATTAATTTTATTTTTTTAAATAAACGTGATCTAAAAGACAACTTATTTCTCAATTTTCTTCAGTGGAAAAAAAAAAAAGGAACTTTAAAAAGAAGATTTTACTGTTTACTTTTTTATGTATGGAACTTAAGCAAAATTTCCTTTCTGCTCTTAATAAATAAGAATTCTGAGAGCAGCATTTGTCTTCAGGTGTGTTGCTCTGTCCTGTTGGATTGAAGTACTTAACCTCAAGAAGCACCCATCCTGCCATTTAAAAAGCAGTTTTCTAATGCTTTAGTTCTACAGGGATGTCATTCTGGGATCTCCAAGGCTCTTCTGTGCTCCGTGATGTGGTAAGTTGTTTTTCTTCTTTATTCTGCTTTTGTTTTAATACCATTTGGTGTGTAGAGGCTGCTGGATTCAATGGAGGATTGAAACATGCAGAAGTGAGGTGCTGCAGTGTGTGCCTCACTGTGGCACTAAGGTGAATTTTGGATGCTAAACAAAGGGCCCAGGTTTGCTGTGCAGAGCAGGATCTGCTCTGGTTTTCTGGGAGCTGTTGGTGGGTCGTGCAAGGAGCCTGGTGGCTGAAAGCCCAGACCTCTGCTCACAAAGTGTCTTGCTAATGGTGATGGAGAATTGACTACAGGGAACCCAGAGCACAGCAGTACTTGAAAACTTTCTTTTCTGGAAGAAGTGAATGTGGCTCACATTAAAAGTAAGTGACAAATAGAACACCAAATCAAAGTCCCACTTGGCCATGGAAAGTGATGGGGCACTGCAGGCAGTGGAACTGAGGTACTGACTTACTCAGCAAGTGTTGTGGAGTTTGGTCATGCAGCCTTCAGGGCAGCAGCTGTCACAGTTGTAGATAACTGGGATGGAGATAGTATTCATGTTTAGTCTATCTAATCTTAACTGCATTCATCTGGGTGAAGGTTCTGTCTGGGTAAACCCAGCCTCTCACTGCTGCTCTTCAGGTGGTGGGGAAGAGCCTGCAGGAGTGGCTGTGCTGGAAGCTGCTCAGTCTTCCCAGTATGGGAATTCTTCCATTAGATGGGGATGAGTGCAGAACTCAGGACCTTGGGAAGTCCCTGCCTGGGGTGTGTGTGCCCAGTGGGACAAATGGGGAGTTGTTCTCTTGGTTTTTAGGGTTTGGAGATTAAGCTGCTTTGAATTACTTATCGCTGATGCTTGTGACTGATATGGTGAAGAACTGAAGCCTGTGAGGGGCTGTCCAGGCCCAAGCAAGCTGTTACAAGGGAGTCTAAAGTGTGTTGCAATGGGGAAATGAACTGTGATGCCTTTCCCTGAGCTTTCCATCAAACAAAAGCTGGGGTGACCTCAGGCAGCCATGGAGACCATTTCTGTGCAGGTCAGGTTTCAGTGTTAGCAGAGCACAGCATCCTGTTCCTAAAGGAACATTGCTGCTTATAACCCCGGCCATGCAGAGCATTGCTGTGTGGGTGTAGGGATTGTGTAAGCACCCATAATAAACAATGGAATATGTGAACTTTAGCACTGTGCATTGCAGTCCTGTTGTTTGTGATCATAGGTTATCTCAGATATGCTTGTAGGCTTCAAGTTGCTGGAGGAGATGGAGGAGGAGCAGTGTTTGCACACTCAGCCCCATCTTGTGACACTCCTTTTTCACTCTATTGCATTCAGAAGATGCTGTAGAGGGAAAAGCTCTTGCAACAGCAGCCTCTGCTTCCTGCAGCACTGTACATGGACCTCACATCCTTCAGAGCACAGTGAGGTTTCCTGCAGAACCATCGAGGGAAGCCGAGAATGTCAGTTGGTGCTGGACTGCTGCATGTTGTAAGGACTGATGGAGGGGTTTCTCTGCCTTCCACAAGGGCTTAATGTGGGAAGAGGATGGGTTGAGATGGCTTGGGCTCTGCTTCTGGTTCATCTGAGCATCAGTTTTGTTTCATGCTTGTGTTTTCTTCCTACCTCACATGCACCCAGTTCTGTGCCTGCTTCTGTTTTGGAGTGGAGTTATGGAGAGCTTTAATCCTTGCAATCCACAGCAACATTCTGAGGTCAGAGGCAGGAGAGCAGCGTGCTGAGGTAGGAGTGTATTATTGCACTGCACTTATCTGAAAGCACTCAGCAATGGTGACTGTGCTGACTCTGGGAGGTTAAATATGCACAGGGCTGTTTGCTGCTGCTGTGACGCACACCATAACACAGACCTTATCTTCCACACAGGACAGCTGTGCAGCAGAACCAAAGCACAGAACTGTGCCTGGTGGTTGTTTGCAGCACTGTGCATTGCTGGGAGCTGTGCTCACAGCTTATCAGAAATGAGCACTTTCCAGTTCAGGGCACCATTTCCTGGCACTGCTTTATTTACTGTTGCAGGCTTAGAGCAGGTATGAGACAGGCCTTGAGCAGGAAGGAGGATTTAAAGTGCGTTGAGTTGCGCTGGTTGGCTGTGGTGTGACCTGAGCATGGCTGCAAGCAGCTGCTCTGGGGGGCAGTTCAAAGAAAGGAGGAGGGTATTTTCTTCAGTACCTGCACTGTATCTGCTTGCTTCACAGCTGCTGATGGACCTCAGGGATGTGCATGCTCCGGGTGTTACAGGGCAGGGTGTTAAAGCTGTTGCTAGTTTGTGCTGGCCAGGTGAGTTTTCAATGTTGGGCCAACCCAAATCAAGAAGCCCTTAATGCTCATAGGTCAGAAATATCATCAGTGATGAAGGTGTAGGAAATGAGGGCTGAGCTGTGAGGAAGGAAGAGAATAACCCAAGGGAAAAGAGAGGAGAAGAGGTGGGGGTCAGGAATTGGGTGTCTGGGGGCCGATTGTGGCCCTGGCCTTTTTTCCTTCCTCTTGCATCAACTTACAGAACATTTAGGAGTCACAGAATGCATTGGAATGACACCTTTCTAGAGGAAGGGATCCCTTTTTTGCACATCTCTATTCTCTTTGCAGCAACAGCCACTTTCCATTGGGTGTTTCTCAGGCAGAAGCAAAGCAGCTGCAGCTTCCAGACCTCCATGTGCATAGTGATGCTTCATTGCTGAAGAGCTGCTTCCAAAGCAGGGACCACTTCCCTTTCTTCTCAGTGAGATGCTATGCAGCTCAGAAGGTCAACAACTTCTCCAAACAGCAATGAGTGAGAAGGAAAAGCAGGAGAGTGGTTTTTGCACTCATTAACACCCTGCATTTCCGCCCCCCCTTCCCCTTTTGTGGTGGGAGATGAGCAACTTTTGAATGGAAAACAAAAAGCACAGTTTAAGTTTACTACTCTTCAACCTTTAATTTCCCATAGGCTGATGTCTCACTACCTGTGATTTGGGACCTGTGAAGGCAAAGAAGACACCTACGGTGCCAAACCCCTTTATTCCCCTGACAAATAGTTCTCATCCCCCCCCCCCCCCCCCCCCCACCCCAGACAGAAAGTGGGATAGAAAGTCACTGTCCTTCCAGCATGGCTGGGCACATTGTTGCTATTCCAGCATCCCTTCTATTCCATTCTCTGTCCAACAGCACTTCTATTTGTGCATGGCTGCACCCCCTGACGCTCCTCTAACAAACGCCCTTCCCCTCTGGCTCAGTTCTATTGCTGTTCCAGCAGCTCTGCCCAAACATCTCCTGGTGGACTGCAGCTCCCTGGGCAGTGCTGCTATAAAATGTCTCTATGGGGCCTTCAGCAGCTCAGTACCACCGGGGGGGGATGTATTAAAAAGGAAGCTGTATTAAGAGGTATTGCAATAACCACTGGAGTGGTGCAGTACTGAGATGGGGCAGCCCTGGAGAGAGAGGAGGATGGAGCTCTGCCTTGCTCCGCACCTCCTGCTGGGAGAGCAAGCATCTCTCCCTGCTCATCCCTTCTCTCCTAAGGGAAGGTCCACTGCCAGAGAGGAACAGGGCAGACCTGCAGCCCTGAGTCTGTGCAGCAGCCCTTGCTTCCTGTGCAGATGCATTAGAAAAGGGGGAGAGCATTTTAAGAGCACTTTAAGTCTGCTGCAGGCGTCATGCTTCAGAGGCAGCGCTGAGATGAACCACAGTGATAGAGAAGTTGGCATCAAAGCCAGCAGGGAGGAGGATGTTGCCACCTTTTACTACAAGATTTAACTAGCACTTCCTCCTCCCCTGTGCTGCTCTTTCTGCTGCAGAACAGCCCTGTGACCTTCAGGTTTGCTTATGGCATGGCTGAGTAACCTGTTGGTTCATGTCTCCATGCAGCTGAAGTGGGATCACAGCTCCATGCACTACCAACAGACAGCAGCTACAACAGACACCAGGATCCTCAGAAACCTATTCCATCGGATGCTCCCTATTTACCAAACCTATGTTTGTTTTACTTAGCAATTAACAATGTTTCCTCCTCATCCCTCATCCCTTTTTGCATTCAGCAATAACTGGTCCTGCAGCCCATCCTCCACTTGCATCCATCAGCACACACAGTGCTGGGGCTCCCCAGGGCACAGCTCAGTGTGGGGCTGAGCACTGAGCTGTGCACACTTTCTGTCCCAGCCAGGTGGGAGGAGACACCCCAGCCTGCTTGTGAGCTCTATGCAAAACTACTTTCCAGTGCTACGGTGCCCCGAGGGAAAAGGGAAAGGGCAGAAACCGGTGCTTGCTGCTTTCTGTGAGTCTCTGGGCAGGGCAGACCCAGCAGAATGCAGAGTGCTCTGCCCTTGGATGGGGCACAGATGGAACACGCAGTGCTGCAGGCAGAGCCCTGCTGGGTGCCACCCCTTCAGGCTGCTCTCAGGAGTCCCTTCGGTGCTTCTTCTGCTGCTGGTATTCTGTTATCTTCTGCTGGAAGTAGGCTGTGGGCACAGCAAGGGGGGGTTGTGGTCACCAAACACTGCCAGGGTCAGAGCTGTGACATCTGTGCTTGCAGCTCATGCAGGGAACTGAAAGGTGGGGGCTGGAGAGGGCACAGAGGTGCATGGGGGTGGATGGCACACAGAGGGCTGCAGCCAGGGGGGGTCTGGGGGAAATAGGGTTGTGGTGATCCTCCACCCAACACCACTTCCCCCCTACAGTGGCCTCAATTACTCTCAGCTGGGTTTTCACCCACACCTTCATTCCTGTTCCCAACCAACAGGGAAGAAAGAAAGTGGGAGATGCTGAGAATGCAAACAGCCCGAAAGGTGACGCAGCAGGAACACAACAGCCTGGCTTCTGCCCTCCATCTGCTGCAGGTCTGTCCCTGTGCACCCCGGGCAGGGCACAGCAGGCTGCAGAGCATCCCTGCATCCCTCTCTGGGTATGGGGCATTTTCTGCCCTTCTCCCTCCACCCCAGCACCCTGCAGCCCCCTTTACCTTCCTGTGGGATCCTGCTCTTCTCTGCGTCCTCAATAAATAAGGAGAACATGTTGGTCTTCACAAACTTCTTCACGAACCTGCGGTTGGTCTTGGAGGTGATGGCCTTGCAGAAGGCTCTTTCCTGGAAGGTGCCCGGGCCGTTTTTACTCCACTTGATGTGTGAGGTGTAATGCCCGACCAGACGGACAAAGAACTGCACAAAGGCCTCGGAGATGAGTGCATTCAGCTGCTCAGATGCTGTGAGAGAAGACAGCATTAGAGGGGAAGATGGGACTCTGTTCTTGCAAATGGAGCCCAGGTCCCATTAGGAAAACCACGTGCCCTCTGCAGGCTTTAACACCGTGTAAAGAGACGCCCTTACTGTGGATGTTGTTGTTGCTGTTGTGCCTGTTCAGAGATGCCAGCATCTCGTTCTGCAGCTTGATGGGCAAGATCTGATCCTCGTCGCCCACCTGGAAGGCAAATGGGGCCATGAAGGACCAATGGGAATGCAGCTCGTGTGGCCCTGGGAGGTGCTCAGGGGCTCTATGGGGCCCCGTAATGATGGTGTGAAGGGATGCTGGCAATGGGATGCCCCAGAGACAGAGGTTGCTGCTCGTAGGGCAGCACAGCGGGTGGAGGAATCACTTTGTGGGGCACAAGGACATTAAAGATCTGACGATTCTAAGTCAGAAAAGGACTCTGAGATCCCTGATTCCAGCCCAACCCCACCGTGCCCACCTACATCCCTCAGTGCCACATCTCCACCATTCTGAACCCATCCAGAGATGGTGACCCCATCGCTCCCAGTTCCAAAACCACAGCCCTGCCACCGAGATGCAGCTGGGACAAAGTGAGGACCCTCAGCCCCATGTCCTGCGTGGGGAACCTACCGCCCGGAGGATCTTCCCTTCACACAGATCAACTATCAGAGCCTGCAAGAGAGCACAGAGCAATGAGCTGAGCAAGCACAGCCACCAAGACGTGCACTGCACTCTCACCCACCCCATCGCTGCTTCCCACCCAGCACAAGCGCAGGGTCACAGCTGAACCCAGCACTGCAGCCAGACCCCTCCACCCCTCCTGCCTGCAATAAATACCTCCTCCATGGGCTGCTCCAGCACCCGCTCCAGGTGCCGCCTCTGGATGCCAACCATGAAGGGTGTGGGGCAGCAGACGGTGTCGAGCAGGCACTCGGGGACCACAGGGATGTAGGTGTGAGCCCACGTGAAGGGGTAGAGGAGAGCAGCCACGGCGTGGATACACTGTGAGAGGACACTGCGAGAGGAGCTCAACCTGTGCTCCTCCAGGGGTCTGGGGGGGGATTTTGGGAACAGAAACAGCTCGGGACTCACCTCAGCTCCTCAGCCAGGAAGATGAGCCGCCGCTCCAGCACAGCGGAGGCGAAGATGTGCAGGATGAGGATGGGGCTGAGGCGCTGGAGCAGCGCTGGGAACTCCACGTGCTCCAGGTGGGCGTCCACAGGTCGTGTGAGCTCAATGAGCTGCGGGGTGAGAGCCACCAAGGTTGGCTTAAAAGGAAAACGGTCCCTCTGTGCCCATCTGAGTCTCCCAGAAGACGATTTGGGAGCAATTAATGACCACAGTGCTGCCCAAACCCCGTCCTGGTGGGGAGGAGGTTGCAGCATCTGCAGCAAGAATGTCTGCAAAGCACAGCCTGCCCCTTGTCCTGCGTGGGGATTTGGGACATGCAGAAACAAAACGCAGGGGAAGCCACCAGCAGTGCCTACTGTGGCATTTATTAATTAGGGCAATGGAGTTGTAACCCAAAGTTCTTCAGTGCTCACGAGGCCCTGGTAGGAGACCTCAGCACACAACCTATGAGCAATGCTGGAGAAAGTTCCCCAGAACAGGGAGGAAGGCACGACTTCGGCTATGAAAACCACACAGATGTCCTCAAAAGCCACCCGAGGAGGGCGGGCACACTTCTTGCTTGCAAGGATGGAAAGGTGAAACATCAAGCAGGTGTTTGGTGATGGTGTGCCCCTTCAGCTGGCTTTGCCCTGGATGCACAGCCCCCAGCAGTGAGGTGTGACTGCACTGTATGAGGTGTGACAGCACTGTCACCTCTCTCCACCTTGCCTGCCCCCTGGGACCACCCTGCGCTGTGACACTGCCATCAAAGTGCTGCATTTCCAGCAGGCAGCACAGGGCCTGGCCATGCTCTGCAGCCCCTTCCAGCACAAACCCTGCATGGTGTCCAACCCCCAGCCCTGCGGCACCCAGGATGTTTTCAGCCCTTTCCCTGGGATCTCCCTGCCTCACTCCAGCCCCTGCCTGGAGCCTCACATTCCATCTCTTCCAAAGAATGTCCCCATGCGCCCTGCTTCTCCATCACCCCCAGCCACGCTCCTGCAGCCTGGCCCTCAGCCAGAGCATTGAGCAATGTGCAAAGCCCTTGCACAAGTTTTCCTGGATGAAGAAATCCCTTGTAATTTGATAGGCAGCTGCCAAATGGCACTAGAGAGGGAGGATCCTGCTCTAGGACCCACCCCAGCAGGCCATATCCCAGGGATGCTCAGCACTGTTGCATGACCCAGGGCAGATCCTTCAAACCTTTCACTGCAGCTTCACCATAAGAGAAAAGAAAAGCAGAACGAGCTCTGCTTGTGCTAACCTGGCCTGGTGCTTTGCATGGGCGAGGTGGGCATTGTGCCCTGCTCAGATCTTTCCAAGCAGCACTGCAGTTAAGAGCTGGGCTCGCTGCATGCCTCCAGCACACCCTCAGTGCTCAGCTGAGGCGATGCAGAGGGCAAGCTGCAGCCTGCACTGCTGGGTTGCAGCCCTGAGGCAGGGGTGTGAACCAGCACAGCCCCAACACAGCAGTGCTGACACTGAGGCTGTTTGAGCAGTGGTGCTCAGGAATGGTGCCAGGTGAGGTTTTGCACTGAGGGCTCTGGCTCCAGGCTGATGGAGCTGCAAAGTGGCACTGCCCACAGGTGGGCTCCATCCTCATCCTCACCACTGCTCTCACCCATGGGAAGCAGCACCTCTGTCCCCCAGGGCACAAAGTCCTCACTGCCCGACCCACAGCCATGGAGGCAGCCCCATGCTGAGTCCCCCAAACCAACCTCTGTGCCCGACTCGGGGATGAAGCTTTTAATGGTGACGGTTTTCCCCGGAGCTGGAAAGGGCGATTCCCGCAGGCCCTGCATGAAGGGGTAAATCACTGCCATGGAGATCTGACGCCTCTTCTCCACCTCATCCAGGATCTGGGGGGAGGCAGAAGGAGGCCATGAAATGCCAGCAGGCAGCAGGGCGGCCGCCTGGCACAGTGGTACCCGCATAGAGCCCCACCTTGGAGAAGAGCCCGAAGCAGCCCAGGCAGCTGATGATGCAGAAGACCTCGGGGAGGCGGACACCGCGGCCAGAGGGCTGCAGGAGGATGGGAGAAAGGGTTGAGCATCTCCCAGCCCCGTCACATCAGATCCCTCCTCTTCCCAGTGATCCCCGGTCCCATTCACCCCAAGGAGAACCCACTCTGGAATCTCAATGGGAAAATCCCAGTTGCTCACTGGGGGACTTTCAGAGCTGGGACCTCAACCAGGGATGTGCTCCATGCTGTAAGAGCAGAGTGTAGCAGGGCCTGGAGGAGGCACTTTGGATGCCAGAGTTGTTCATCATTTTGGTACAAAGCCCTATGGCACAGTCCCAAACTTCTCTCCCCCTCAGACACCACCTCCCCATCCCTGCAGCTCATCCCCTCTCCTGCTGAAACAGCACCAGCGAGTGCCCGCCTTGCTCTTTCCTTTCCACACATTTCCTCTTTGTACTTTCAGCCCTCCAGACACCCAGTGCCAAAATCCTGGGTGCAGAAGCAGGGAGGGAAGGACAGGGTGGTGGGAACAGCAAGTCACCGAGCATGGGCTGCAGCCTTGTGGCTTTCTGTCCCTATTTCAGTATTCTGCATGTGAACTCAGGCCCAAAGAAGAACTCCATCATGCCAAAAGCTGTGAGCTGAGAGGCAGCCACTGCTCAGAACACAGGATGGGGCTGAGGGCACGCAGCTCCTCGGTGCCCATGTGGGCAACACACGCATCCCTATACCCAGTGCTGGTAAGGGGACGACACCTCCCACATCCCAGCTCTGTTTCGGGCTGCTTTCCTCCACCCAGCACCCAACTGACATCCCAGCAGATAGAAAAAAACCCAAACCCATCAGGCAACCCCCAGTGCTCATCGCACCACACCCCCATTGGCACAGCCACAACCAAAGCTCACCAGCAGCCTCCTGCAGTAACCAATCTTCCTGCTGCCATCCACGTTTGTCAGGACGAAGGAAAAGGTTTCGCTGCAAGGAGATACAGTGCATGGGCACAGGACAGCTCTGACAGCCCACAGCCCTCCGGGTGGGACCACAGCAGGGCAGGTACCTGGGGAAGGTGGTGACGGGCTCCCAGTTGTTGCCATCGGGGAAGCAGAAGAGGGGGATGGCCTGCAGGAGCCGCTCCTCCTCCTCCTTCTGACCCTTCAGGAGGTTCTCACGCTGGAATGAAGTGATGCCATTAGGGTGATGGATGGCACCCACAGGGGTGGGGTGACTTTGGGGTGCCTGCATGGGGTACTTCTCCACGCTCCCCTGGCTCTGGTGATGGGGAAGGGAAATGTCCCCTTTTCCTCTTAACCTCAGGAAACCCATCCTTCCACAGAAAGTTATGGGATCAAATACCTTTGGGAACTGATAGGCTATCTTGGGTTCATAACGTCCATCTGACATCTTCCTCAGCGACACCACCACCAGGTACTCGAAGAAGAACTGCCCAGCAGAGTAGAGGATGGAGCTCCGCTCTCCTGCCTTTCCCAGAGGCACATGAGATGGGATGCCGTCTGCTGCAGGGGCCTCCTGTTTGCCTTCTGCAGCCAAAAAACAAAACCAAAAACAGCAGAGAACAGTGAAATGTAAGTCTGGGAGGTGTGCAGGGAGGGAGATGCAGGGCTACTTGTGAACTGCACCCGGCACATAGGGGGTTCTTGGTCCCTGTGAGGGCAATAGCGAGCAGCTGGGGACCTATGGGTGCAGCACATGGAATGGAAAGAGAACTTCAGTGAGTCTTCTAGAGGAAATCAAGGCACCATCAGACTCCCACAGCTCCCCTTCACCCCATCCCAGAGAGGCTGGGGGTGCCCAGAACAATGCCTGGGCATGGGGGGGTGGAGAGCAGAACTGCATGGGAGTGCTTTCAGAGCACTTTGTTTCCTTAGGGAGACAAAGAAACAGCAAACAGCCAACACAGGTCTTGTTTGAGCACCTCCAAGGGCTCCGTGAGATGAATCCCAATGTCTCCCTGCCAGACGCACTCAGTCCTGGGAACTGCTGATTGCAAATGAGATACCAGAGGGTTTTCCTTAAACCACAGCTCCCACAGCAAAGCAGTTCCTTGGAACTGCACCCTTTTTCTTGTTCAGCTGGTTGGGAGAGCAGCTGGGGAGCATCAGAATGAGAAACAATGAGAAATAAGAATGAGGAGAGCCCACGCTGACATGCCCAAAGGTGCTGGGATGCTCATGGGGGGACAGCAGCATTGAGGGCTGGGAGATGAACTCAGTACCTGTGCTTAGGTACACAGCAGGCAGGAAAACGGGCATGCAGCTGGATTAAACCCAGCTCCTGCAGCCTGTCCCTGTATCCCCTGTTGGCCACGGGATCCTGTGGCAGCTCGGCCATTGTCATGCATCTCTACGGCAGGTCTGGTGGGCACCAACAGCCCTCAGTCTGCACACAGTCCCAGCTGTGGATTTTCACCCCTCCCTCCCACGGGCACGGAGAGGGCAAAGGCTGCAGCACTGCACCCTGCCCACAATGAGGGCATTGCAAGGAAGAGTTCATGCTGCACACGCAGCTTCCCACGCTGACAGCAAGTTTCTTATCAGCCAAAGGCAGAGCCAGGAGCTGCACAACCCGTCCCATTGCGCCCAGCCTCCCAACACTGTGCTGCTGGCTGAGCTCGCACCGTGCTGCCACCCACCTGTCCCCAAAAGGACAGAAAGGAAATGGCTTTCGCTTCATTTTCCACTGAATGCTGAAAAAAAAAAAAAGTTGTAAAACCTCCAGCACCGCTTTAGGGTGAGGTGATGCTGGCGAGAAACCCCCGACCCACATCTCAGAAACGCTCACAGATCCCAAAAGACCAAATTCTGCACCATCCTCCAGTGGTACCGTACCCTGTGGGTAGCGGGGCACAGCCACCATGCTGGGCTCTGCTTCACCCTGCGGTGCCGCCATTGGGGATGTGGCTCCACGTGGGGGATCCCCTCGTTGAGGTAAAGCCCCGAGGAGGGGAAGGTGTGAATATCGGGGGGGTGGGGCAGACTCGTTTAGGATGGGTTTTGGTCGGGGTTGGTGGGAATAGGGCAGGGCAGGAGGGGTCGGGCTGAGCCCCCAGAGGGCGTTGTGAACCCTCGGACCTGGGATAAAGCCCGAGGTTTGGGGTGAGCCCCCAAGACTTAGGATGAGCACTGAGAGAATGGATAAACCCCGGGGATTCAGGGTGAGCTCCTGCGTTAGGGACAAACCTCGGGATTCGGGGTGAGCCCCGTGGCAGAGGCTCGGGGAGGGCTGAAGCGGACCGAACCGGTGCCGGTGTGACCGCGCCGCGCTGCCCGTGCGCATCCCCGCTCCGCCCGGCTCCCGCCGTCCCGGCGGCCCCTCCCAGCGCTCACCTCTGCGGCCCGAGCGCCGTAGGCTCCGTCGGAAGAGGTTGCTGATGGAAGAGGCCATCGTGGCCCCGACGTGGAGCGGCCCCGGTGCGGCGCTACGGGGAGCTCCGCTTCCGCCCGCCGCGCTTTCGCTTTCCCGGGGGAGGAGGGACGGGACGGGGCGGAGAGGAGAAGAGGAGAGAAGAGAGGAGAGGAGGAGCGGGGGGGGCGGGCCGCACCTGGCGTCGGATGGGGATTGGGGAGACGGCATCGGAAACCCCCCGGGGGGCGGGAGAACGTGAAGCACCGGGAAGCGGGAGCACCGGGCACGTGGTTCTGGGAGTACCTGGGTACGGGGAGGGCCAGGAGCATCCCTGGGCACGAAGGAGCCGGGAGGAGCCGGGCACGGAGGGATGTCCCACGGCAGCGGCCGCTCCGCCTCCCCGGGGCTCTTTTGGGCCGAGGAAGGGGGTGAGGCTGAGCCGCCCCTCCGGAGGACGGAGGTTTGGGGCTGTCTGCTGGGATGGGGAAGCAGTTCCTGCTGGCACCGCCGGTTGCGATCTCGTCCTGGTATGGGAACGCCGCCGGGCTGCGCTTCCACCTATGCTGGCGCTTTTCGGTGCGCAGAACTCTGCCCCCTCCCCTCAGAGGCGCCCAGATCGGCCCTGTGGGCACAGCTGTGAGGTGTGATGAGTTGCGCACAGTCCTCAGCCCCACAGTTTGCAGGCGCAGCTTTCCTGTACCAAACACCCTCCTTCTGCCCCCGGTGAGGTCTCTTTCCCCACCGGGGCCATTGGGAGCTGTGGATCCGGGGGGGTTCTGCTGCTCTCAAGGGGGTGGCCGAGCACTCGTGCTTCCCAGAGCAGATGGGTGCAGGGCTGTGTGCTACTCCCAGGAGACATTTCCTGTTGGCACAGCAGGAGAATGAAAATTTAGGGGTTTTCCCTTTCGACTTTGGAGGAAAATCCCTCCTTTCCTGGAAAACGGAGCCACCCTCGGAGAGCAATCACTGACTGCAGCCAGAAGAAATCCCCGAATTCCTTGTTTGGTAGTTGCTTTTTCCTTTCTCTCTCTCTCTCTCTCTCCATATGCACAAATATTTTCTGCTTGCTCCTTTTAAACCAAGCATGAATGCACTTTGCCATCGCCTCGCTCTGCTCTGACAGCTTCTGTGCTGCGTTCCCAGCCTGAAACCTCTCTGCTCTGGACGAACACTGTCCCTTTGTGCCCCGGCCACAATCCGGCCAACCGTGAGCTGTTGACCTTGGAATCTTCCCACGGAGAGCTCTTTGCTGCCAGAACCCCCCCCGTGCCAACAAACAGACACACTGTGGATCTGCTGTGGGTGCGCAGCCAAAGCTGTTCTGCTTCACCGAACCGATCCCGGAGGGAGCTTTGGCTGCTCTTTTGTTTCGCTCCGTTCTTCCTTTGTGGCCCCGGTGCCGATGACTGCACGCTGGAATTCTGCAAGCGTGGTGCATTCAGGGTGCAAACGCTGCACTGCCAACATTGCCCCGCAGAACCCGAGGTGCTGCACCGGGATCCCGTGCTCGCACTGCAGCTCCTCCTCCTGCTGAGGAAGGCCCACGGCCGTCCCTTTTCTCCCCTGCTGCCCCCTCCCCCTTCGCCCACCCCCTCACTGGGTGCTGCATTTCAGAGCGCCCAAACTCAGCATCCCCACAGTGGAGGAGCTCATCTCCTCCTGCCCATGGCCAACCTGGGGCTGGGCACAGAGCGGGGGCTCAGGGCCCTCATAAGGCTCCCCCCCCGCTCCGATGCTGGGCCACATTCCCAGCTTTTCCCCGTGCAGGGAGCTTCTCCCACTGGATGGCAGCATCAGGGCAATGAAACTCCCCTGGGAAGAGCAGTGTTGGAGAGCACTGCTCCCTGCAGGGGCTTCCCTCTTGTTTTCTTTCTTTTTCTGCTGGGTCCATGGAGGTTTGTGCTCGGACAGAGGACATACGGGTTCAGATCAGGTGTGTTTGCACCGTTTCTGCCACTGCTGCCTTCTCTGGTGCCACCAAATTGCAGCGGTACCTTCCTCCTGCCCCTCCTACCCCACTGCTCACAGGCGCTGGGTGTAACACTATAATGTGATGGAAAGTATAGCAATAACAGAGGGATAGCAAAGTCTTTAGCCAAAGCAAGTGAATACAAGCCCAAATGCAGCAGCCATGGACAGATATGAAGAAAGAACATTTGCTCACCTTTAAAAGGCCTCAGGTACAGAGGGATCTCCAACAAGATACCCTCACCTCCACTGCCAACCCTTAAATGAGGTCTGGGAAGGATGAGGTGGATGCTCAGGGGCTTCACCCCTTCCTGTCACTCAGGTGCATTGCATTGCGTACACCCGAGCTCCCTTGGGTTGGCCCTGCCTTCCCACCATGTGCTCCATCACTGCTTCAACTGTGACTTAGCATTGTCACTATACTGGGACATGGGGCTGAGAGCTTGTGGGGATGCACCATCCCACAGCCAACACAGCAGCCCCAGTCTAGAGGAGGAGGAGCAATGCCAACACTCATGGGACACCAAAACTGGGGGCTTCTACAGCCCCAAATCCCCCTGCCCCCATACCCAGAGTGCAGAGAGCCCTGCGTCCAACTCACAGCCCCCAGAACGTGAAAGAAAGCCTTCTAGGGCCCATTCCTTTCAGAGGAGGGTACAGACCTAAGCCAGCCCTGCTGCTTTTCCTCACGGTGAGGCAGATTTAACCCCAAGCATTTCAATCTGCTCTCGGGATTCCTTGCAGGGGTTGATCAGCAGAGGGGCTCAGGCAGGACTGGTGCTGAGCTGCAGCCCCCTGCAAATATAGTGCAGGGAATCTGCTCCTTTCTGGGGCAGTTTGATGGTCAGGAGGTGCAGAGACGTCTCAGCTTACAGCCCCATGGCCGGGCTGCACGCAGGCACCCATAGATGGAAAGGGCTGAGCTGCACAGCCTCAGGTGTAGCACGAGAGCTTCCCCAGCTGCCCTGCACTGAGCCAGGAGCTGATCAGGGGTTAAAACACCGCCTTTGGGTTGTTTGGCACTGGGGCTGTTTCAGGGGTTAATTGCAGCATGCAATGGCTTCCCACCTGGGTGCACCTGGTTTAACCCCCAGATGTTCACTGCCTCTTTTTCTGTGCTTCTCCCTCCCCTTTGCCCTGTGGGTAGAGGGTGTGGGGCAGAATTAGCCTTCAGCTGAGCTGGAGAAACCCATGGCAGGGGTGGGGGCAGGTGGTGGCAGCAGGGTCTAACTACATGGGTGGCCTTTGCAAAGCTCTGGGCTTTCTGCCCCAAAGCACCGTGGCTGTGTCACCTGTCTGGTGGTGGGCACTGTGGGGTGATGGAGGTGGGGATGGAGGTGGCTCAGCCCCTGGAGGACGGGGTGCAGTGCTGGTGCAGCCAACTGGGGGGGGTACCCACAGGAGACCTGAAGCACCACGCATGGTGTTGGCTCAGACCTCTCCCCATCTCCCTCCAAAGCACATTTGCAGCTCAGTGCCATCTGCCCTGGGGGGCAGCGGGTGGTGAGAGCCCCCAGTTCTGCTGGCAGGGCTGCAAAGCTCAACCCCAAACCCAGCTTGTACCCAAGGAGCTCTGTAAGATTTGCTAATCTCAAAATATTGTTGGCATCCAGAACAGTAATTTACTGCGTGTTTTGCCACAGCAAGTACTTTCCGAAAGGCCATGCTAAGTTTACACCGGAGTAGCCGGGATCAGATGTCAGCTGCTGGCTGCTCCCTCCGTCCCCCTCATCCCTCTGTGCTGGGGTGCAGAGGACGTGGGTTCCCCGTGCCCTGCAAGCAGGAGGTGACATGGGCACCAGGAAAGGGGACACCACAGGCACGTTGGCCCATGCAGGTGGCAGGGTGGGTGCACGTCTGGCTTGCAGGGTGGTGCAGGTTTGTGCAGGGCACTTTGGTTTTGAAGTCATGCAGCCAGGGGTAGGAAATAGGCAGCCCTGGTGCTCGGGGCCTGGCCACGTTTACCTTCCTGAGGGCTTTGCAGGTTGTGAAATTAAATCAGCTTCTCAGCTTTGGTGGCAGCTGAGTGGGAGCGCTGCACATCCCTGCACATTACTGCAGCATTCCTCCACCCATGGGATCCCGAGGGCTTTGCAGGAGCGGGGGAGGAAGGGTGCTGTGGGATCCCGGGGTGTTTCCAGCCCACGGATGGGGTGGGCTCTCTTTGCACTGATTGCATTGCAATCAGGGGACAGTCGTTCATTCAACCCTTAGGACGTCCTCCTCCTTTGGAAGGACCGTGCTTTGGGGAAGGGGCATGAGACCCTCACGTTGTCCACAGACCTCCTGGGATCTCTGCCACCTCCAAACCCCAAGGGATGGAAGCAGCCCATCACAGCAAATCCACCACCAGGCTCAGCCCTCGCTGGGTCACGGGGGCTGCGTGTGTTGGCCTTCCCCTGCAAAAATACGCGCGTGTCCCCATTGTGTTGGCATGAGCACGTGCTAGCGCAGGAGCACCCTCTGCCATGGCTGCTTTCTTGCTCTTCTGGGTTGAGAGATCAAACCCCATTCATGCTCTGATCCCCAGGTCCTGGCCCAGCTGCTCTGTGGGTGCTTTGGGGTGATGATTCCTCCAGGGAAGGCACAGGGCTGTCATATGGGGCTGTCCTGATGTGGAAGGGGACAGCAGAGGTGGGTCAGGATGGGGAGCAGTGGCCGCATTCCCCATCCCTTGCAGAAGGCACACGTGGAGCCCACACACCTGAAGCCGACCTGGGGGGACACCGGGGACACTGAGGACCGTGAGAAAAAAGGCATCTTCCCAAATTCTGGAGCAGCATCTGAAGGGTTTTGCAGGGACCCAGGGTGAGGACTGCTCGGTTAAATGTCCCCATGATGCTCTCTGGTGGCAGCAGGGAAGGGTGCAGCTGTTGGACAACCCTGCAGTGGGTTTGTTTTCCCAGGTACTGGGATCTGGAGCAAGTCACAGCAACGTGGGCATGGTCTGACCTCTCATAGCCCATCCCATCTTGTAAACTCTGCAGGGAGGGGGCATGGCAGGGGGGTCCTGAACGATGGTGCCTGGATTAGAGGGAGGCTTTGGGGCGGGGGGTGGGGGTCTATGATATGCTGCCCCTTGTCCAAGGTTTGCTCCTCTCAGCATCACTGGGCAGGGGCAGCACAGATGGCACCTGCACCAAGGGGGGGTGTGGGTGGAAACGTTTAGGGCAATTAAATGAGGGATGTGGATGGGAGAAAGGAGCTGGGGAGGGAAGTCTGCAGTGCTGGTCCTGCAGGAGGGACGGGGGAGGAGCCCTGGAGGTGTCAGAGGTGTGTTTGGCAGCTGGTGGAGGTAAGGGGATGCTGAAGGCCAAGTGAGTGCGTGCCTTAGGCTGTAGCTGGCAGTGGGATGTGTTTTACCCCAGGGCTGGGCTAACTGGGATGCACTGAGTGCTACCTGGGGCTGCAGGCACCGAGCTCAGCAAAGCAGGGTTCTGGGTCACGCTGCCTGCAGCCTGTCTCACAGGAAGGCCAGGCAGGGCAGGTGCTGACAGAGCCTTATTGGCGTCCCCAGCTGCTGTCCCTGGCCCTTGGTGGAGGTGACCCCCTGCAGGCTGAGGACAGCAGGGCTGGCACGGGCTCAGTCTGGCATAGGTAAGCTCCTGCTGGCAGCCATGGAGGAGGGGCAGGGTTGGAAAAAAAAGCCATGAGAGGTAAAGCAATGCATTGGCTTTGTCATGGCTTCTGGGTGCTGGACATATGATGGGTGACTTATGGGGCGCCAAGGCCCACAGGTGCTTCTGCCTGCCCATGCTGGCCTGGGAGGTCGCTGCTCCTGCCCTGTGCAGCTGCGATGTGCAGTGGGACTGCCTCAGTGGTGGCACTGGTGGTAGCACTGTGACACGGTGCTCCCCATCGTGGTGCCACCTCCAGGAAAGCTGAGCCGGGCTCTGCTCCCAGTGAGGCACTGGGCAGTCTGGGCATCCCCACTTGGGTTTCTCTGCTGCTGTCCCACTGCCAACTTGGAGGATGGTTATCCCATTGCTGCCCAAAAATAGCACCCTGAAGATGCTGGTGAGGCTGAATGTTGGCATCCCCCTGCCTGCATCTGGCAGCTCCTGATATCAGTGGGAAGGCTGCAGCTCCAGCACCCAGCATTACGGTGTGGTGAGCTGGTGCTGGGTGTGGGTGATCCCCAGGTGCCATATTGAGCCCTGGGGATGCTGTGTGTTGATGGTGTGAGATGATGAGTGATCACACCACGGGGACAATCCTACAGCATCCAATGGGCTGGGCTGTACAACCCATACTTGTGTTCCCAGCTGATACCCCAGTAGGAGCTCAGAGATGCCCTGAATCATGCTGGATGTGTCTCTCGATCGCCTGGCTGTGCATTCTACACCACATGAGGACATTTCAAAGCCATCCATCGCCTGCCCTGGGGGCTTCAGGGGAGAGGTTGCTCCCATGTCCTCGCTGAGCCCCTGCCTGTGCTCATTGCTGTGGGGTGAAGTAAGCATCTGCTTGCGTGCGGTGCACCAGACGGAAAGCTTGTCTGCATCCCAGCCCACCTGCCGCCTGCCCCAGTGCTTGACTCAGCGTGCTGTGAATATCGTGGTGACGGACAGCCTGGAAATGCTGCTGGAGGCTGGAAGTGACGACAGGCATGACACGACCCTGAGCTGGTGGCTGTGGTCGGTGGCTGCGTGGTCTCCGTGTGAGCTCCGTGGTTTTGTGGAGGTCTGACTTAAACCCTGCAAGGAGGGGATGGACTCCAAAGGCCTTTGGACTCCTCCTCTGTGCTGAAATCTGTGGGGTTTGGGCATTTGTCTGGGCTGGTTGGGGTGTTTTCCATGGAATCCCAGTCCACGCAGCATGGGCAGGGCTGGATGTGGCCATATGGAGGAGGGGACGGCTCTAGGTTTCTCCCTTTGGGTGGCTTTGGCCATATCCCACTGTGGGGTGACAGTGGGGACTGTGAAATGCTGAGTGTCTCCTTCCCCACCCTGATACAGGCTGTCAGTGGCTACTCCTGATGATGCTGTTGGTTCTTGCCCTCACGACACGGCCTCTGCGTTTATTCTGGGTCTTTGGCTCCAGGATTTGGTCCAACCATTGGAGGAATCTTCTGTCTTCCCCCACCAACACATCAGCTGTGGGTTTCTCCTACTCCCCCTACCAACACGCCAACTTTAGCTCCCCACAAAGCACAAGTCCTTTTGGGACGCTCTGCTCCACCCTTCTTGAAGAAGCGGCTCCTTGGCCCCATTTCCCCCTCCCCATCGTCCACCCACGGTTGAAGATGTTGAGGTGAGCGACCGAACCTCGAGGATGGTCTCTTTGGGAGCCCTTTGACTTTGGGTTTGGGCAACCACGGGTGACCCACGTCAGGGAGCGCTGTGTTTCTGCACTTGAGCATATTCACTGTCTGGTGGCCCTGCTGGTGATGTGGGAATTAACGAGATGCCAACATACTACGGTAACGTGGCCCAGATAAGTCTGGGTGATAAGCCGTGTTGATTCACTTGCTCTTAACCTATGAGTCATCCTGTGAGTCAACAGAGAAAACAACATGGAAACGTCACCCAGCAGGTCCTGAAAACTCAGGTTTCGTTCATATCAAGAACTGCGAGTGGAATAATTGCACTGATGTTCCTTTCCAGGGGAGAATGTTTAATTTGCAACTGCACTCACAGTAACAGAAATAGAAATCAGAGTGCTCATTTCCTTACAGACTTTGGGTATTGATCTTCTTTTTAATTCTTTTCTCTGAGCTCTTAAAATTGCTTTTCTCGACACACAATTAGAAGAAACTTCTCTTTGCAAAGTGCTCTGGCTGAGGTTAGACATCACAACCACTTCTGGGGGGGAAAATGAAGACTTCAAGCAGAGTTGGTGCACAAAATGGTCACCTGTGAGCTGATGGGAAAGGCCACCACCACATGGGCCAGGCGTGTGCCACCCATTAACAAGGCCATGTGTTGGCTGAAGTCCCCCATGGAGATACCACTCAGAGGGCTGCAGCCAACGCCGGCTCTGGGCAGAGGTTTTGGGAGGTCTCATCCCACCTTCAATGAGATCGAGGAGGTCAAAGATTGGATGAAGTCTTGGTGGCTCAAGGCTCGAGGAAATGGAGTTTTCCCCAATCCTACTGCCCAGGGAGCTGAAGGCTGGTGGAGAAGGATGGGCAGATAGTGGGACAGGAGTGTCGTGCTGCAGACTGCAGACTCTATAGCCAGTGAGGGGAGCGGGGTGCTGGGGGGCTGTGCTCACATTACCCGATCCCCCTGCAACTTGCAGGGCTGATGGCTGTGATGTGTTTTCTTCTCACCCTCTCCCATCAGATCATCTGGTCCTGTCAGAGCACACAGCTCTCTGCTCCAGCTGTCCCTGAGTGCCCTCTTGACCCTGATGTTTGTGTCTGGAGGTGTTTCCTGGGGACCACATAGCTGTGAGCCTTTGGAGCAATGCCCAGGAGCACTGGGCTCCTCCATACAGCATCCATGGAGAGAAATAGTTGGGGAGAGGAGAAAACACTGTTGACCTGAATTTGAGGAAGGCTAAGGAATTAGACCATAGGTTACAGAGGCATTTTTAGTAGTGTACTGTGCATGATACGGCAGCAAATGAAACAAGGACAGGCAGGGGAGTGAATGGGTTTATACCCTATAGACTAACATGGCTTTGGGTTACTGTGGTCATGCAGCAAATGAAACAAGGACAGGCAGGGGAGTGAGTGGGTTTATAGCCTATAGACTAACATGGCTTTGGGTTACTGTGGTCCTTTGGGATGAATTAGAACTTAAGGTTGGCAGAAAGGTGGCCAAGAGCCCATGGACACGGTTCTGCTTTGCATGTGGAAGGCAGAGTCAAGGCTGCAAGACACTGCAAGGCTGGCCTGTGCTCAATGTGCTCCAGGAATGTGGGTCAGCAGGGCTGGGGAGAGCACAGAGCAGGTGTCCATGGGGCTGTGCTGAGGATCGTGATAGGGAAAACCACCGTGTCAAGGCCAAGGAGCTATGGGGAGGACATGGAGAGAGGGGATCTGGGGCTGACAGTGGGACTGGGGAATGGTCAGGGGTTCAGGTAGCAGCTAGGAGATAACCTGGGTACAAAGAACTGGGGAAGCTCACGAGCATCTTGCCTTGGTGACCCTGCTTTGGTGAGGGGTTGGTCTGGATGATCTCAAGGGATGCCTTCCAGCCTCAACTCTTCTGGGTTTCTGGGACTGAGCTGGGGAGCAGAGTGGCCTTAAGTTATGGCAGGGAATAAGGAAGGACCTGGGGGGGCAAGTGGGTCAGGGGAGCAATGTGGAGATCAGGGGATGGAGGGGTCTTGTGTGGGACAAGGCATGAGGTGTGTGGGGGGAGCACAGAATTTGGGGCCAGCAGGTAACCACGGAGGTGGCAGCGGTGGGGTGGGAAGCTCACAGGGGCATTGGGGTGGGAACAGGAGCTGTGTCCCCAAAGAAAGGTGACCTGGCCCTGGCCTGTGCAGTCCCGTGCAGGCATGGGGGGAGTGGGGGGGCAGGACCATGTGTTGCAGTCCCATAGGAGGGGGTAGGGGCGTGCTGCTGAATGTGCAGGTCCCGGGTGGCTATTCCTGGAGGCCCCCGCCTGCGCAGGCAGATTGGTTTGCAGGGAGGTGACAAGTGCCAGCCCAAGCCTATAAAAATCTCCAGCCCCTGTCCTGGCTCAGTGACCCGATTCCCCCCTCCCAGCACAGCCGTCCCGCAGCACAGCCCGTCCCTTCGGAGTGGAGCTATCGGATCCAGAGCAGAGAGTCCCGGTCCAGAGCAGGGAGCCCAGCTTCGGAGCTAAGATCCCAAGTCTGGAGGACAGACCTTTGGTTTGGAGCAAGGACCCCCACTGAGAGCAGAGATCCCGAAGCGGAGACCCCAAAACAGCCCCTCGGCTTTGCAGCCATGACCGGCAAAACGGCTCCAGCTGCTGCAAAGAAAGCACCGGCCGCAAAGAAAGCACCTGCACCGGCCTCAAAGAAAGCACCGGAACCAGCCCCGAAGGAAAAGCCGGCACCGACCCCAAAGGAAGGGCACGCACCCACCCCAAAGGAAGAGCACGCACCGCCCCCTAAGGAAGAGCACGCACCGCCCCCAAAGGAAGAGCATGCCCCAGCCCCCGCTGCTGAGACACCCCCAGCCCCCGAGCATCCCCCCGATGCGGAGCAGCCTGCGGCCCCTGCAGCTGAGCACGCTCCGACCCCCACACATGAAGCGGCTCCAGCCCATGAGGAAGGACCCCCCCCGGCTGCCCCAGCTGAAGCCCCAGCCCCGGAGCCTGAGCCTGAGAAACCCAAAGAAGGTGAGGAGGAGAGTGGATGGTGAGGTGGGGAGGGAACGTGCAAGGATGAGAAGGGGACACCGAGGGGTGAAGAGATGAGGGGATGAAATCAGTGGTGATATTTCGGGGGGGGGGGGGGCGGGTGGGCTGATTGCTCCCCAAGAGCCCACAGCCTGCCCTCACTCTGTGGCTTCGTTGCAGAGCCGCCCAGCGTCCCCTTGTCCTTGGCTGTGGAAGAAGTGACTGAAAACTCCGTTACGCTGACCTGGAAAGCACCGGAGCATACGGGCAAATCGAGCCTGGATGGATACGTGGTGGAGATCTGCAAAGATGGAAGTAGGTTTGGGCTTTCTGGCCTCGTGAGCATGGAGAGTGGGAGAAGTGCTGCAGAGGTGTGGGATGGAGCTGGGTGGAACTTGGCAGCGCCTTTGTGTGCACCTCATTTCCCTTTCTTTGTCCCAAATACTTCGATTTAAATGGTATATAGAAAGACACAATTCTCCCATGTCTGCTCAAAGGGATGCGCAGAGGAATGGGGATAAGATGGGAGGATGAGGGAGGAAAGTGTCCTTCTGGGCGGTGTGAGAGGCTGGCATGTATCAGCAGGCAGGCCCAGCCCCAGAACATGGGGCTCAAAGAGCCTGGAAGGAGGATGGATGCAGAGGATGGAGGTGGGTTGGTGGGTGGCAGCAATTAGCTGTGGTTCTCCGGTTGCATGGCTTGTTGGTGGAATGAAATAGGTGGGTGAGATGTGTTTTGAAGCCCTGCTTGGCCTTGGGGTGAGAGTGAATGAGTTGTGTGTGGGAACAGCAAGGGGGGGCTGGGGCTGCTGGGCTGGGCGCTGCGTGAGGCTGCGGTGGTTTGGGAGAACCAGGTGGTCCGTGGGAACTTGACCTGTGGCCTTTGGCTGCTCAGCTTGTGGTAGGCATGATCAACACAGGCAAAGCTACAAGCTTGGCCATGGGAGGCTTTCCATTGGGCTGGGGGCTGGAGAGGTAACTGGCTTGACAGAACATGTGAGGAGGTCCTTGCATGGGAGAAGGAAAGAAGCAAACGTTGCTGGAGGGAGCTGGCTAACGGCCACCAAAGGTCACGGTTTTGGATGCTCTCCTAACTGGCTTTGGGCTTGGCTGAGTGGCAGAAGAGCCGTAGTCACTCAGTGATGGCTCTGAGACTGCTGCGTTTGGGCTGGTGCAAGAGCCTGGTTGGTCAAAATGTGGTCAGATTGGAGTGAAGGTGGAGTAATGCCAGTGGCAGGTGATGGGCAGGCCTTACTCAGTGTGGAGGATGTGCTGGGGAGCACAGTGAGCCACAGCAAAGGATCCTTTGGGATTCAAGAGGAGAAGATAGGCTGGCAGGGCGGTCAGAGGATCTTAACTACTTCCAGAAACGCACCTGGAATGTCAGCACAGAACATGTTTATTGGCCTAATGCCTTGCAAATTGCCTCCTGATCAACAACAGTTGACCACCTGCCAGTTGGTAACCCGCACTCCTTGGCAGGGTGGGGAGGCCAGGTGCTCCAAATCTGATGACATGAATCTTTCTGCTTGAGCCTTTCCAAGGAAGCAGCTCGTTGCTTCTGAGTTTCAGCTCTTGGGGTCTGATCCCACTGTCCGGGTGGTGTGCATCCACCTGGCCGTGCCTCATCCGTAGGGCTTTGCTGGGTTTGTTCCAGGTACGGACTGGACAGCTGTGAACAAGGAGCCTTTTCTCTCCACCCGCTACAAGATCCATGACCTTGCCTCTGGGGAGAAGGTCCACGTGAGGGTGAAGGCCATCAGTGCCAGTGGCACCAGCGACCCAGCTACCTTGGAGCAGCCAGTCCTCATCAGGGAGATCACCGGTAAGAACTGGTGCCATGCAGGATCCCCGTGTGCAGGCAAAGAAATGGCAGCCCGTCCCTACAGCCCAAACATCCTCTGCCCTCTCTCTGTTGCAATCCAGCCTTTCACTGAGATGTGATCCTCCGAAACAGGGCCCAGCTCCCCTGGGATGGGATGGGAATGGGGCAGCTTCCTGACCTCAATGCACCGATCCTATAGAGGCGAGAGAACAGCACCCAAAACGCAGAGCCCCGTTTTCCCATTTCATTGCAATGGCTGCGAAACGGCCTCACATCTCTCCACGCACCTCTGCTGTGCCACCACGCACCCGTTGGGCAGCAGGGCAGGAGGCAGCTTTGTTTATTTAGCTGAGGAAAGTCGAGAGGTGGTTGTCCGGAGCATGGGAACTCTAATCACGCTGGACGCGCTAATGAATGGCTTGCTCCCATGCTTAGCAAGACTCGCATTCCTACTGGGTGCAGCGAATGTGCTGAGGTTGATGGATGATTGCAAGGCTGGTTATCATTTGGCTGGCAGGAAATAGACTTATTTATCCTTTCTAGGGAATTATTAGTGCTCAAGTTTTCTCGTGACTCAAAGAACTGAGATTTTTTCATTGGCTTAAGAATAGCATTAGTGGTGATGTGAGCTATTTCAGAAACTGCCAGCTTTTTGTAGGAGGGGACTTGGAGAAGGCTACCAGCATCTGGAAAGGGTCCTGCAGGGCTGTGGATGTGGCTTATTGGGTGCTGTGTCCAGAGCCCAGCTCTGCCCGAGTCCTCTGGGGACTGAAGCAGAGATGGCACAGAGGTGTCTGCCAGTGCTGCCGTGTTCACCCCCCATTTTCCTTGCAGAACTGAGGAAACTGAGCCATGGGGACTGGGATGAGATGCCAGGCGCACAGCTCAGGTTTCCCACTGGCAGTCCCATGCTGCACCAGGCCAAGCTGCCTGTTCTGCTGTCATCACTGCAAGCTTTTTCCCAACCACGTGTGCCAGCTGAGAGCAAAACCCAAAGGGCTGGAAGATCCACATGCAAATTTCTCTGTTCTATATCTTTTCCTTTTTTTTTTTCCCTTTCTTTTGCTGTCTGAAACTCTTTATTGGCATATAGCGTTTGCCAGCTTTTGCATCTCATCTGAACTACAGCCTGCCATGCGCTTTGGCTTTGCTGAGAAACAAATGACCCCTCCTAAGTCACATTGGGTGCCTGAGTCTGTTCATCCCCATCCTGTTTGTTGCATTCTGGCCTTCCCATTTTATTCAGGATTGTATTTTGTTCCCCTCTTTGGTACATCTATAGCGTCACATGGGATTTTAAATAGCAGCTGTACATGTGGCAGGGATTTTAAGAACAGGTGGGATGAGTGGGTTTGGGAGGCAGAGAGAGAGATGGGGAGAAACCAGCCAAAGATTCAGCATGTTGCAGGGAATTAGGGCAAGGGAATGCCTTCCCAGCCATGCACACACTTCACCTGAGCTACTGCCCCAGCCAGCCCTGTGTGGCTGAGCTGAGGAAGACGCCCATGAATTAATGTTCCTCCATGGAAATCCAGTTTCTCTGCCCTGCTGGGATGAATGAGCCCACGCAGAGCACCAACACGTGGATTCCTGCAGCCAGCAGCTGTGTGCACAAAGCAGAGACCTCCCCAGCTGTCAGCGGGGCCATCTGGGACCGTCGGGCATCTCCCAGCCCTCTGCTCACAGCTGTTGAGGCTTGGCCTGCTCCTGGTTTAATTCTGGCTGTCGCCCTCCACGAGCCCCCTCCCCAGGGCTGAGCTCCGGCACGTTTAATCCAGGCAGAGACACGGATCTTTTATGAGGGGCTCACGTCAACCCGATGCCTCCCCAGAAGGATCCATGCTGGTTGGGTTACACGGCTGCTATTTTCACCCTGGGAAGGAGAATACACACTCCATCGGCATTCTCCGGTGGTTTTTTTGCTTATCTTTGTTATGTTCCCTTGGGGACATCAGCCTCCATTTTCTAGCCTGGGCTTTTGTAGCTCTGCTGTGAGAAGCTGTGCACCATCTTGTCCTCTTGATAGCCCTCAGCCCACGGTGAAGGAAGAGGTCCACCAAGCCTTGCCCTTGATGGAAGTCGGGCTGTGTGTTCCTAGCAAGTGTGCTGTGTGAGCTGGGAGATAAATGGTTTTTGCCATTGGCTTTGCTGCCAATGGCTTTGCTGCCACGTGGGCTCTGCTGGTTAACCCACGGTGGTAGGCCATAAAGATGAATGGTTCATCGTGGTGGTGCCATTGGGTTGGTCACATAGCAGCTGGACAAGGAAGTCATTGTGGAGTGCTGACAATGGGAAGCATGGTCCAGAAGATCATAGAATCATTAAGAAAAGACCACTAAGATCATCTGGTCCAACCATCAACCCATCACCACCATGCCCACTAAAACCATGAGATGAGAGGGAAGAGTTGTTTCTGGGGAGGACGTCCTCATGGCCAAGAGCAGGATGCCTGGGATGGGTTTGTCTATGTTTGACCACATCTATGAGATGTGATCAGGCTGTGAGCTGTGATTTCCTGGCCCCACTGTTTGACTTTCTGGCTCCCAGATCTCCCAAGGATCCGCCTACCTCGTCAGCTGCGGCAGGTGTACGTCAGGCATGTTGGGGAGGCTGTGAACCTGCTGATCCCTTTCCAGGTATGTGGGTGATTTGGGGTTTAATCCCTTGGATTTGCTCACCCAGGGTTGGTTTTCCTAGTGACTGACCTTCCTCTCCAATTGGGAATTCCTCTCCAATTGCTGCCTAGCTCCCATTGGTAAGGGGACAACCCCAAACAGACTAGGGCATGAACTCGGTATTGCTGCTGTCTCAGCTCGTGGCTGCTGTTCAGATCATAGCTGGCTTACAGTGCTATGGACCCAGAAACACAGGGCTGGGTGTCCTCCTAGGGAAGGCAGCTGCTTTGGAGCAGGGTAGCCCCAGGACTGTGTGAAGGAGGTCCTGAGGATGATGCTGGTGGAACAAGCTGGAGTCCATCTCCTGGGCTAACTTATTACATGCTGTCTGTGGCATCCTCAAAGCATCTCCACTACAGCAGCTGCAGTGGATTAAACCAACCCCAGAAACACCTCAGCCAAGCAGGGGGAAGCAAGAGGCAGAAAGCTGTCCCTGCAGTGAGGGATTGGTCCATCCCATGTCTTGTAGGTAGCTGGAAGCCTGTGCTGGCCGTGCTCCAGGGGTGAATCAGCCAGGGATGCCAAACTCAAACCCCTGCTGCTCAGCTTGAACCTTAGCTCAGCAACAGGAGCACAGCTCTGTCTGCAAACCTCTTGACAGGCAAATGGATTTGCTCCGTGGGGACTTCAGGGACCAGCATCACCCTGGAGTGGGGCTGATGGGATTCGCTATAGTTTCTTCTCTGGGCACTGCTGGATGAGAGAGTCCCTGCTCATTGCAGGGGAGTTGGACTAGATGACCTTTAAGGTCCCTTCCAACTCAAAGGATTCTATGATTCTATGGCACATATCCCAGCCATGGCTGCCTGGATGAAGTGGAGCAGCTCTGCTCACCCTGCTGGGACCACGTCCTTCAGTTGCTGTAACTATATGGGTTCCTCCAGGGAAAGCCACAGCCCCAGGTGACCTGGACCAAGGACAACCAGCCCCTGGACACCAGCAGGGTCAACATCCGCAACACAGACAAGGACACCATCTTCTTCATCCGCACGGCGCAGCGCAGCGACTCGGGCAAATACCAGCTTTCAGTGAGGATAAATGGAGCAGAGGACAAAGCCATCCTGGACATCCGAGTGATTGGTATGGCTGAGGATGGGGACCTGTGGGGTTGTGCTGGGAGAGATGGAGCCAGGGCTCATGTGTGCCCTTTGGCTGGGGGCAGCTCCTGGTCTGGGTGGCGTAGGAGAGGGACAGCAGCAAAGCAAGGACAGGGCTCTGGGGTCCTTCTTCCATTACGTGAGGGAATCACTGTGGGGGCTGCAGGATGTCTACCAGCCCGTGCCCATAGCAGATCCTCACCTCTCGCGTGCTGCAATAGGGTGAAAATGCATTAAAAATGAAGTGAAAAGGATGGACAGAGCGTAGTATTCGGGAGGAGCAAATGAGGACACAGCCATGTGAGTGTTTGTAATTGCAGAGCGGCCTGGTCCCCCCCAGAACCTGAAGCTGGTGGATGTGTGGGGCTTTAACGTGGCCCTGGAGTGGAGTCCCCCAGCAGACAATGGGAACTCTGAGATAAAGGGCTACACAGTGCAGAAGTCGGACAAGAAGAGTGGGGTGAGTCCGGCCACTCCTGTGCCTCACATACCGCAGTGCTGGGGCTGCGCCCGCGGGTTCCCCTTCCTTTGGACAGCCTCCAACCACTCTTCTTTCTTTTCCCCCCCATCAGAAGTGGTTCACAGTGCTGGAGCGCTGCACCCGCACCAGCTGCACCATCTCCGACCTCATCATAGGCAACACGTATTCCTTCCGTGTGTTCTCAGAGAACGCCTGCGGGATGAGCGAGACAGCGGCCGTTGCTGCCGGGGTGGCCCACATCAAGAAGACAAGTGGGGATGGGGACGTGGTTTGGGGTGATGGGGTGTGAGATTGGGGTCCTGTCCCCAGCAGGGCTTCCTTGGTGCTGGGTCAGCGGTGATGCCTCCGGGCTGGTCCGCAGGATGAGCCCTGCGGGGTGAGGCTGTCAGTCCTTTGGATGGATGAGGTAGAAGGTTCTGAGAGGTGCCTGGCCTCGGTCCGACCTTCTGCACAGAGCAAGACAAGCATCGTCTTGTTGGCTTACAGACAGGAGTCTGCGTCAGCCCAAGGGACTGGGCATGGGTGGATGAGTTGAGATTTACAGGCAGGGCTGGTGTGAGCTGAAGGCCAAGCCCTCAGGTCGCTCTAGATGCTGTCTAGCTGATGTGAGAGAGCAGAAGTATTTTGGGAGGCTTGGCCCTGGGTTCCTGTGGCCGTGTGATGGTCAACCAAGGATCCCAAACTCTGCCTCACCTTAATTTCATTAATTTCCTAGAAACCGTTTACCAGCCACAGAAGATCCCTGAACGGGACATGATGGAGCCCCCCAAATTCACCCAACCCCTGACAGACCGAGCCACCACCCGGGGATACAGCACTCACCTCTTCTGCTCCGTCCGGGGCTTCCCCCAGGTCAGTGCACCTCCAAGGGCAGCATCACCTCTGTGTGCAGGCAGCCCCCAGCCGGGCTCTGCAAAGTGACTGGGAGCGCAGGGAGGTGGCTGGCCACGTCGGGTTAGGGCTGAATGGAGTTAGGGTCTGCAGCTGCCCTCTGAGTCAAACCAGGGCAAGTCAGGGTGTTTCTGCACAGGGAGGGGAGGTTGGTCTCAATTCAAGCCATGTCCTGTTTCCTTCCACACTGAGAGAGGAGCTGTGGGTGGTGGTTGGAGCTCCAGAATGGGTGTTTTAACTCTACAAATGGCTTCTGACAATGGATCCCATTGTGGCCAGCAGCATCAGGAAGGGCCAAGGCAAAGCAGAAGGAGGTGGCTACATTTTGGGGACGGATAGATTTCTCACGTCTCTCCCTGCTTTAGAAATAAATCCATAAATGAGACCCTACTGCCTTCTAGCCCAAAATCATCTGGATGAAAAATAAGATGGAGATCCGGGAAGACCCAAAATACATTGCAATGATCGAGCAGGGCGTCTGCTCCCTGGAGATCCGCAAGCCCAGCCCTTTCGATGCGGGCGTCTACACCTGCAAAGCTGTGAACCCTTTGGGGGAAGCCTCGGTAGACTGCAAACTTGATGTGAAAAGTAAGTTTGACTGATAGGAGCAGGTCCCCCTGCCTGCCTTCCCCTGCTGTCACAGTGGTGCAGTTTGTGCCTTTTTTTTTTCTGTTGGGTTTTGGTGGAGGAGGAGCTGAAGGACGTTGGGTCGCCCTCCGGAGCTTTGGGCTTCTTGCAGCATCCCTTGCTTTTCATTCATGGCCAAAAAGTGGGCAGGGAACCGGAGTCTATAGATGCAAAGGAGAGGAGGTGTTGGTAGAGGCTATAACAGCCAATTGCTCCTCACTGCATCCACCACCACTTGTGTCCTAAGTCACCCCCAAGCCACGTCTGCCAAAACCACTTCACTTGCACCTGGGGTGCCATGATTTATGTCCCAGGATCCTGCCCAGGCTTTCCAGCTCCCATTTCCCTGCCTCAGCAGAGAGCCCAGCCCTTGATGACGAGCTTGTCCTCCTGCTGGGGACACAAAGCACCTGACCATTGCCTAGGCTGGAACATGGGGTCATGGGGACAAACTGTCTGGGAGAGGGCAGTGCATGTGTCAGCTCTTGGAGCGTGAGTGCACAGGGATGCTGTGCATAGGTGTGAGCACACTGAGAGGATTTGTCATGCCCTGGCGCACAGTTAGATGTCATAGGGGAGTGAGGTGAGGGGAGTTCAGGGGCTTTACATCTCCCGTGCTCTCCTACAGTGCCCAAGTGAGGACGGGTTGGACGCTGAGACGAAGAGCGAGGTAGGTCTGGGTTGGGGCTGATGGAAGGGAGGAGGGTGGGTCCTTTGGGGATGGTGCAAGTTGGGTATCCTGGACTGGCCCTTGTCAGCTGCTGATGGAGCCCTGCTTGGGGACTGCCTCCTCCCAGGGCTGGAGATGTGCTGGTGGGAAGAGATGAGAGAAACCTGCCCCTTTGCTGGGAGGAGGGAAGACTAAATGGGCCAAGAGAAAAGAGGACACGAATGGGGAGACGCATGAACAACAGTCAGGGCTGGGAGATGTGGGGCTGAATACACATATAGGGAGCAGGTATAAGGGTGTGTGAGACAGAGAAGCAGAGCTGAAGGGCTGCTGCTGAACCTTGTGGGGCAGAAGAGGGTGGGGGAACTTGTCTGGGCTTGTCTTCCCTTGGAGCCACAGCTGGGATGACCAGCTTGACCAGCAGCTTGCAAGGTCCCGTTTCTTCACCCAGGTGGATGCTGCAGCAGCACAGCACATGGTGATGCTCCCAGCCACAGCCTCCACTGCCTGCGGGTTTATCCCCTCCCCAGCAGTGCCCCTGGGTCCTGCGTGTTGTCCTGGCCATGGCATGGCCCTCTCTAGGTGTGTTTTTATCTGTGACAAATAAAACAAGCCCATCTGAGCTTTGGTCCTCAACAGTCACTGTGTCCTGTAATGGGAGGGCATTAGGGTGAAGGGGAGGGAGCTGTAGGGATGCTGGATTATATCACAGCATTCCACACACCCATGGGTGGAGGAGACAGCTTTTGAGCTTGGAAAGAAAGTGCTGGCTTTGTAAAACATGAAGATGGCTAAAGCAGAACCAAACCACGGAGGAGCAGCAGGAAGGGTTACCTCCTGCAATGGAGAATGACAAAGAGAAATAGCAACATTACAACACAGTCGTGTTGACACACCTTCATCCAAGTGTGATTTCTTCATCCTCACCAGGGCTGCCATGATTCAGCCACACACCATTACCCTCTACACCAAACACAGACAAGATTTGCCCATGCATTATGTGGAGGAGAAATCAGCCCGTTAGCTACACATAGTTCATGTGCAGGAAGGCAGCCTCATTACTTCCATCTGTGAGACAGCTCAGGTCAGATGTTGGTAATTAACAGAGAACCCAGACGGATCCATCAGGGTGAGTGAATGTGCTGCTAAGCAGGGGTCAGCAGCGTGGGGCACTCTGCCATCAGCACAGCCCGCTGGGGTTGATGGAACAGACACACGGGGCAAGGAGGGGGCATGGGGTCAGACCCACAGACTGACATCCTGGTGAGCCATGGTACTGCAAACCTATGGCTAAAGCAGCCAACCCTGCTGCATCAGGGCTGCTCCATCAGGGCTGCTCTGTTCCCATCTGCCTCAGGTCTCCCAGTGCCCAGACTGAAGCCCGGGGGTTCATCACGGCACTGCTCACACCAGACCACGCTTTCCACCATCAGAGGGCATCGTCGGATTAATTTCTATCCCAGCCAAGGGTCAGGCTGACTCATGGAGGTGGCTGGGCTTAGTGGTACCACTGGGCTGCAGGTTGTGCTCCAGCTGTCCGGGCGGTGGGCCAAACAGTCCCACTGAGCACTGCTGCTGATGTTCCGCCCTCTCACAGTGTCATCATCTCAGGATGTGGCATTGACAGGTGAAAGACAGGCGCTGGGAACGGGCTGTGTTAGCAGAGGGCTGTGCAGCCCTGTTGAAGGGAAGAGGCTCACTGAGCTGGTGCAGAGCTGCACACTGTGCCCCTTTTCTGACTGTTAATACAGTCCTGCAGGGCAAGGAGTGTGTTTGTAACCCCCCAGGGAACCAGAGAGGGTAACAGCATCCACTCATAGGGAGCCCTCCTGAGAAAGGTCCGGAGGGCACACAAGTGGAAAAATCTGCTGGATGTATTTTTTACTGAAAGCAATCATCCAAGTGCCTTTTAATTTATGAACATCCCAGTTGTTTGGTTTCTGGGCACCTTAGCAGGGCTCAGGCAAAGGCATCATTTCCAGGAAAGCAACCTCTTGCAGAAATACGACACAAGTGGGAATCTGACCTGCGCTCAGTAAACAGCAGCCCTAATCTGCAGCCAAGCTGCTGCTGTGTGCAGGGGTTGTGGGCAGGGGGGTGGGGGTCCTCTCTGTGTTGCCCTGGGGCTGCAGCATCCCTGGGCGCTACTGCTAAGGGATTTGGGGTTCCACGCCTTGGAGGAGGATGGGGGGCAGTTGGGGCCCCTCCACAGATTTGAGACCCAAGGCAAGGATCTGGTTCTCTCTTCTGTTCCTCACCCCATTTACCTATTGTGGTCTGAGCCTGCAGGGCTCACAGCCAGCCTGAATATATTGAGACCCCTGCAAAATGGGTGGGATAGAGCCCCTCATCCCTTCCCATCCTTTCTCCCACACTCCCTTGCTGTCCTCCTCTTCCTCTCAGAACAATGTATGTTGCCACAGCTCCCTACCAGAGCAAGGCTGTCTGCAGGGGTGGATCAGTGCATGGGGTTGTGCTCCATAGCCAGCTAAAGAGCCACCCATAAATCTCATCCATCCGTGCCCTTTTCCTCCCAGCCCCTACGGGAACTCACTGCAGTCATTTTGCTGTCGGTGACGTCTGAGGGGCACAACCCTCCCAGGGCTGGGAAAGGGCCATAGGAAATGTACTTCCAAAGGGAGACCGATGAATAAGGGATGCTGATAAGAAAGGAATTCCAATTGACTCTAATTAATTCTTCCCACCACTGGAAGAAATCCTGCCATAGAGCTGAGTCTGGCAGTGCTGCTGTAGAGGCTGCAGATCTGGGTGGGGGAGGGCAGCTCATCCCCATCCACCCTCACCACCAACAGGACCGGCAATACTCCCTGCCCATGACCAAACCTGAGATGAACACATGGCAGCTTCAGCCCTGCCACGGTGCCCCCAACTCACCCCAGGTGAGTGCAGCAGTGCTCCTCTGCTCCCCTGGGTGATGGAGGTGTCTGCAACCCTACACACCTTGGGTTAGAAGAGTCTGACCGGGTGGGGAGGGAACGGGGAGCAATGTGGGAGAGAAATGAGGCAAGCAGAGGCTGGAGTCATCACAGTGGTCTTGTCCAGCCTTTATGATTCTATGGAGGAGATGCAGTCCTGCCTTGCACAAAGGGCAGAGTGTGGGGTGCCCAACGCCGCCAACAGCTCCAAGGAGCCATTGGAACCCATCAGTGGTGGAGGACCTCCTGGGTGTTTATGACCATTTTACTTTATTTGCATTAAGATAAACCACATCTTTATCTGTACAACATCTCCTTAAATACTTGGCAGCACTTAAAAATAAAAATAATAAAACAACAACAAATAATAATAATAATAGTAATAAAAAAGAAAGGAACAGTGCAGGCTACAATATCAAAACAGTGAATAAATAACCCCCTGGGGCAGCTCAGGGGCTGGGCTGTTCAGATTGCATGGGGAATGGCAAACTCAGCCCTCCTGGGTCCTCATCCCCCCTTCCCTGGCAGCGGTGACCCCTCAGCTCTTAGTTGACCGTCTCAGCTGTGGTGCTGCTGCTGCTTTTGTTGGTTTTGCAGCAGAAATACTGGTTCCAGATCTGCAGGAAGGCTGTCCGGAACTTCTTGATCCTGAAGGCGTAGACAATGGGGTTCATGGCCGAGTTGCCATGGGTGAGGAAGATGGCGATGTAGGTGAGGATGTGCGGTGTCTTGCAGGATGGGCAGAACAAAGTGATGCAGTTGAGGATGTGCAGAGGGAGCCAGCTGAGCGCAAAGAGGAAGAGAACCAGCGCGAGGGACTTGGCGATCTTCAGCTCCTTCCCGTAATACTTCTGGGGGTCGTTGGAGCTGGAGGAGACCTTCTTGTTGAGCTGCGTGCGGATGAGGTTGAAGACTTCCAGGTAGATGAGCAGCATCAGCAGCAGGGGCGGCAGGACCCAGACGAAGAAGTTGAAGTACACCATGTACTCCATGCTGATGACCGTCTCGAATTGGCACTTGATGACAAACTCCGAGTGGCTGACATTCAGATCCCGAGTCCCCAGCACCTTGTTCAGGTTATTCCAACCGAACATTGGGGTGAGTCCCACCAGAAAGGAGACGATCCAACAGCAGGCGATGGCCACTGCTGCTCGCCGGGGTGTCACCACGCTCTTATACCTGTGCAAGAGAAATAACAACGAGGAAAATGAAACCTGAGTTGGAGGTTTTGCCCGGGGGTTCAGACTTCTGCACAGGGGGTGGTAGTGCCCATTCTGAGATGCCCACGATGCTGCTCACTCCATAGAATCATTAAGGTTGAAAAAGACCTCCAAGATCACCCAGCTCAACCCCAACCCATCCCCACTGCGCCCACGTCCCTCAGTGCTGCATCTCCACTGTTCTGAACACCTCCAGGGACAGTGACTCCCATCACCTTCTCCATCCCAGGGGATGAGCAGAGACCTCCTGGAGGTGATCCCAGAGCTTTTGGCATTGGTGAGAAGCCAGGAGGTGCATTAGTAACCACACGCTGCCTCCCTGCTCCAGCCCTGCTAGGATCCTGCCTCAACCAATTCCCCCTGTGCTGGGGAGGAAATCACTGACAAAAACATCCCCAGAGACTGCTGGGTGGACGAAGCATCCAGTGGTGCTAATGGTCCTCTGGGCACCGCTCATTACATTTTGTAATGTGCCCTCTCCATTGACAAAACCCTTTTTCCTAATGGGCTGGTGCCAAGGGATGGAAGGAGGAGGCTGGCTGGGCTCTGTGTCCTCCCCACCAACACGGTCCTGGCTCCCCAGGGCTCTCCAAGCAGGAACAAAGCCTGCTAGGTTGATTTTTCCCCCAGGCCCTCAGATGAAAGCATCTCCTTGGAGGCCAGGCAGATTCACAGCCCAAGTGTTATTGCCTTCCACTGGAGAGGATTGAATGAGGGATATTTTTCTGGCTGTCTGCTGGGTTTTGCTGGGGTGCCAGTGTTAACTTGGTCATGGAGGTGGCTGGGAAACACAGAGTCCCATCTTGCTGCTCTGAGCTCCTTGCTGCTTGTCTTAGTAAACCTGCCAAGAACTCAAACCCACTCCTTCCCCATCAAAGATCCCTTCTCCAGACCCATCTCAGGGGCAGGATGGGAGAACAGAGGGGTGCAGCATAGAGGGGGGACATCCATCCTCAGGAGCTCAGAGGGTCCACAGCCGCCCGTGCCTGATGGCTTTCCTGAATGAGCCCCCTTTGGTCTGGGAAACCATTTCCAGGCAGATCCCATGGGAAGGAGGTGGCAAGGCAGGCTGCTGTTTCCTCTGAGATCCAGAGGGTGATTTATTCCTTGCTGGGAGGAGAGAGGGCAGGAGACCCTGAGAAAGCCATGGGGCAGGGAGATCTGGGGCACCAGGGAGCCAAAGGATGGTGGGAGGAAGTCAGCACTGTGGGATGGGTGTGGTGGGTGACAGGCCCCCATGGAAGCCCCACATCTGGGGGATTTTGGGGGTCTTCTGCTATTTTTTCTGCAGTCTGGGGTGCTCCCCACCCTGCAGCGCTGGTGTCCCATGGTCCCCAGGCACCTGGGCATGGAGCACTCAGCCCTCCTTCCCTTCCATCGCCTGGGTTTGGGAAGCACAGGGGACAGAGGGAGCACTGAGACCCCATTTTCAGCCGTGAGCTGGAGCAGAGGACACAGGTTTCATGCCTGTAGCCATAGTGGAGGGGATGAGGAACGGCTGCTGGGGGCCAGCACCAACAGTCCCAGTCCCACACTGCTCCAGAACGGGGTGTGCTGCTGCAGATGGCTATCAGGACAGCTGTGAAGGTCGTGTACAAGTCTGTTTGGTGCAGAGGGTGTAACGCACATGCAGCACAGCAACCACCCCACACTCTGACGGCTGCTCATCTGCTTCCCCACATCAGCACACAGCCCTCCTTCCTTCTCACTGCACATCCATCCAACCCCACTGTACATCCATCCCCCCTTAATGCACATCCATCCCTCCTCAATGCATACATCCATCTGTCCTTCTTAGTGCACATCCATCTGTCCTTAATGCACATCCATCCCTCCTCTATGCACACCCTTCCATCCTTCTCACTGCACATCCATCCTTGCTGTACACTCAGCCCTCCTTAATGCACATCCCTTCCTGCTCATCGCTGCGCATCCATCTCTGTGCCGTGCTGCACACCCATTGCTCCTCAGTGCACAACCCTGCCCACCGAAAGCAAAACCTCTCCGGTTTATCCCCCTCCACATGTGCCAGTGTCATCATGGTCACAAGAGCTGGCACTAAAACCCAAACCAGAGAACTCACAGAAACCAGCAACATTTGGAACTGGGGCTTTTGTTGACTTTGTTCCTTCAAGCCACAAGCCCAGGGCAGTGACATCCATCCCTGGGGCTCGAGGTGCCCACAACCCCCATCAGCCCCACACAAGGAATGATAAAACCACAAAGTGACTCCAAGTTCCTCCTTTGCACACCCCACAGGGTCTGGCTATGGGGCTCTGCTGCTCTGAAGGCTGCAAACCCTACTGAAAAGTAGGGAAATGCAAGATCCTGCCTATTGCTTCACCCCATGGCACAGAGTGTTTGGTGGGGGTGGCCAGAAAAGAGTCTTTGGTGCTCCTATGTCTCTGCTTTGATCATACCATCAAGAAAACATCTTTCTCATTTATCTCATTTTGTATTAATGAGATAGAGCTGGAATTTGGGATGGGTCTGGCAGGCAGAAGCACTAGGAAGTGCTGATAATGGCTCACAATTAATAAATAATTATATTAGGATTGTTGTCATTGGAATGATTGCTACCGTCATTACAAATTTATTGCTACTATTATTTTTATTAACAGCTGCCACAAAACCATGACAATAATAGTCATCCGTCATCGCATCATTTGGGTTCGTTTCCTTCATCTGTGGGGTTTCAAGCCTGACCCGAATTGCCAGTTTTCCACTTCTCATCCCTCCCCGAAGGGCTCTGTGCTGTCCCTTCCCCATGGAGATGGGCATCACTCAAACCCTCCTGGACACCCTGCCAAGGCCTGGAGAAAGGAGTGGGGCTCCTTCAGCCAGGTATGGTGTGGTGGGAGAGATGCTGGAGTCCCCCTTCCTCAGGAAATTGGGGCTCACCCTCACCCTGAGGCTGTTATCTGCCAGCTCTTCCATTTACTTCTCATTTCCAGTCTCGACTCACCTTCTACCACATCTTGACATGGCCAGAGATCTGCAGCTCACAGCGTGATTCACATATAGCACTCAGGGAAGATATTCTCTTGACTTGGTTGAAAAACGGTCAGTGATTCCAGATCTGGTTTGTATCATATGTTTGTTTTTTTTTTTTCTTAGCATTTCTCAATATCTTTTGTCCATAAAATGTGTGCATTTGTCCAGCCAGCCTTGAGACTCAGCTTTGTTGGTCCTCGCTCTGGTAGGGTTTAATGCAGAGCAGTTCCTGGGGAATTAATTCACTAATGAAGGCAAACCATCGCTAACAAAATGAAGCTGGAGCCAATGAGGTAGGAGGAAAGGAGACCAAACTGACATGAAGATCATCTGCACTCTGAGCGCAGCGCAGAAGAGCAGCCAGAGCATGTCCTGATCTAATTGAAAATCTCTAGATAAAACCTCCTTGACCTCAGGGGAGTTTGGTTTCTGCTCCTATTTCCCTGCTGTATCTCTGCTTCGGATCTCAGTGTCCTGGAGGCCTCTGGGTGGGAAGATTTTGGTGTTTGAAGCTGCTCAGAGATGCGAGGCTCAGAAACATGAAGCTGAGAAATGCAAAGCAGCACGCAGGTCCAGCAAGGAGCAACCTCAGCTCAGGGCTGGACGTGCAGCTGCAAGGTGGGAAGCGTTGCAGAAGGGACACTGTGTGCTCCCATCTGTTCACATCCCTCCTTTGTGATGGTTGGGAGTTCTGTGGCTCTTTGGGGTCACACACCCACCTCTCAGCCCTTCATGCTCCCGACACCCATCCAAAGACCTCAGAGAGCCAACAGCAGAGCCCACGTTGTCTGCAGACATGCTGGGTGATGGCTCTCCTTCCCACCACAAAGGTGTTTCACACCTTCCTGAGTCATCCCTGCAATTCTCACGGCTGGGATGGAGGTGACAGGTGGCAATGACACAGCGTAGAGGTGATGTGAGAAGACACCTCGTGGGCAGAGGGGTCACTTCAGCCTATTGCTCTCCTGATGGCGTCACTTCTGGTTTTCCACTTGGGAAGAAGTGAGGGTTGGTGACAGCTGGTGGGTTGGGACAGCATGGTGGCCTCGGGAGGGATCGATGTCAACATTAGCCAAAGCCAGAAGGAGCCCTAGGGACAAACACAGCCCTATAAGGAGCAGGGGAATTAAGGTAGAAGAGGGATTTATGGGCTAAAACACCTGGAAATGGGGAATGATGCCTCTACAAGTGCAGAACCTGAGGGTACATCAGGGATTTTCATTCAGTTGATGGCTCCAAGTGTGGGAAGAGGGACCCCCAACTCCATTGGTCCCAGTCCTGGACCTGGAGGCTGGACATGTCCCACCACGTCCACTGCTCTCCTGATGCCATCGGACCCAGTGGAAGCAATCCACTGAGCACCTATCCCAGCTCATCCCACCTTGAGCTTGGCATCTCCAGTAGGGCTGCACTGTGAAGTTGCTAAGGGTTAATGTTCCAGAACCCACACACACACTGACCACTTGGCTTTTGGGTCTAAACCTGCCACTTTTCAGGTTCCAGCTAACAGGTTGAGTTCAACCTTCACCACCTGAGCCAGAAAGACTTGTGTTACTGTAGCTTTGGGATGCTAGGAGCAGCCACATCATCACACTGCCCCAGATGAGTTCATTGCCAAGCATTCTCAGCCCCATGCTGCCAGTCCCAGTGGAGCTGCTGGCTGGCTTTCTGCTCTGCTCGGGATGTCTGTGCCATTGAACTCCCCGGGCTCTGGCAATGAATCACAGCCCATCTTGGGAGCAAACCACATGCTTCCAGTAACTGCAGAGGTTCTGGAAGATCCCTTGCCAGCTGCGCTCAGCCCAGAGGAAGGATACAAGCAACCTCTGTGGTGGCTCTACCATGGGCTGGTGCAGATTGCCATAGAGCTGCAGGGGGAAGCAAAACTACTGGCGGCTGGAGATCATGGGAAGAAGATGGAAAGCGTGGGGACATCACACACCTCCTTCATCCCAGGCATGGGGAAATGCTGCTGTTGTCCAAGGAAGGCAGAGGAATGTGTGCTATCAGCTGCAGCACAGTGAGAATAGCAATTTCTGTCACAGCTGGCAACAGCATCCTCCATCCGTGCAGGAAATGCAATTCCTTTGTGAGCATAGAGTTAGTCTGGCTATCAGACTGGGCTTGGTTTGTAGCCTGTGGTTGGATCCTGATGCATTCAAGTATTCTTGCTGTATAAGCAGCAATTCTTGGTGAGGACCACTCACCTGGTGCTCAGCCCCTCTTCCTAAATGCGTGCAGATCGGGGTTCAGCAGGAGCCTGGGGATGCCTGATGGAAATGATTTAAACCCTGCCCCAGAAGGAGCCACGAGACCACCCAGTGCCACGGCCAGGACCCTCCCAGCTCCACCACGTGTGGTCGTGGCCCTCCTGGGTTTCCCTGGATCTCTGACTTCACCTTCCAGGACCCAGAGGTAGGTGGGAGGGAAATGATTTAACGCTGTTGGCAACAGCTCCAAAGCCATGAAACGAGCTGCAGGATCCCAGAACTGGGGGAAAGAAAAACATGTGATGCTCTTGCCTTTTGGCTCTCACTTCCAGGCAGCAGTATTATTTTAGTGCTCCTCTGCAATGCAAAGCACGAGGAGTGCTTCTTTAAAAAGAGAAGAAGTTGAAAATCTTCTGTTTTGACAAGGCTTTGGGAAATAGGGCACAGAGGAGCAGCCCAATCCCTAAGAGAAGGGGTTGAATTAGAAGGGATGGTTCCATCAGACAAGGCACAGCGTGATGGGCACGATGGATTTGCTTTCAGCATTACCCACATGCAGTAAAGTCATTGGGTGCTCTTAGCATCTGAACAGCTTTGTTGCCAAAAAGAGATATTCAATGTGCAGAAGTCTTTTTGGAGAGGGGAGGAGGTCTGGGATCCCATCACACATGGAGAGCTGCCCATCTCCAGCAGAAGACAATTTCTGCAGAGCAAGAAGGTCTCAGGAGGAGTTGCTCCAAACCCACAGCATGCAGTCAGTGCTTCTTACATGGAACAGGACCCCAAGTCCTCTCCCTCACTATACCACACCATTGCCCCATGGATCCAACCACCATGAGAGCTTTCATGCACCAACCCTGCCCCTGCTGTGGCCATTAGCTGGGTGCTCCTTACCCAGCCTGGGCTTGGAGCTGATCTCTGCATCTCTGTGCTTTGTAGGCATGGTGGGCATGGGGGGATGGTTGGACTTGGCGATCTTAGTGGTCTTTTCCAACCTTAATGATTTTATGATTCTTAGAGGAGTTGGGGCATTCAGGTAACACGGGAGAGAAGGGATAAAAGGCAGCTTTGGCTCTTTTCAGTTCAAATCCAAGATAAAAGCAGTGGCTTTTCAATTGAAGGTTTGTATTGCATTTGTGTTTTTCTTTGCATGCATAATTTTTTTCTTGATCCTAAAGAGCTCCTTTGAAACGAGGACTCTGAAGAAGGGAGAGGGAGGAAGGGGGGAAAGGGGAAATAAGACAGCTCCAAAACCCACTAGAAGTGGCAGTTCTGTCAAACGTGGGCTCTGGGAAGAGGTGAAATCAGATGGGAAATACAGAAAGCTTGGTGTGATTGGGATCCCAGAGCCTCTCCAGCTCAAACCCTGACCCACAGCATCACCCACCGCCAACGCCGCTAAATCAAAGGGCACATTGGCATCCAACGGGGTGAGGCTGAAGAACACCAAGAGCAATTAAAAGGAAGCAGCAGGACGGGGAACCTACAGAAGAGGATATAAGAGGGGTCTCGAGGTGTTGGTTCATCTGCACGGGGCAGGGTGAGCAGGAGGCAGCAAAGCTGCGATAGCATCTGCTGGGGGGAGGCATCAGTCCAGCTGTGCGGCGCAGCCGAGGTGGGTCTTTATCTCTCAGCTGCAGAAGGACACTCCAGAAGATGAGATATCCTCAATTACAGATGGAACGGGAGATTGGTATCGGCTCTCCTTTAATTTCTTGGTTCTGCACTTCTGCTCGCTGGCCCAACTCCTGCTTTGCAGTCAACAACCCCACTCTGGTTTCTTAGGCTATGATTTGTTATTGCTGTTGGGGATCTTTGCGGCACAATTTGTCGCTGCGGAGGGAACATTTCCCTTCCCGCACTTCATCCAGTTCCAAGACTGATACCTCCAAGGCTGAAACATTGGCTGGAGGCTCAGCAAACAGGGGAGGTTGTTTTCCCCACCCAACCTCTAAATGAGAATTAGGAGAGCTGATGAGATCTGCTGCTCCTCAGCCTCAGAGGACACAGTAACCCAAAACAACCCGCCCAGCATCTTCTGCACAGGGCAGCCTTTCCCTGCTTAAAAGCTCAATTTCAAATGCAGAAAAGCAGGCAGATTCATTTCTTTTTTGGCTAACGAGCTGTCTGTATGGACTTTCAATTAACGAAACCTGTCTCAGAGATGCCATTTCGCACTTCCACCTTCAGCCCAACCACAGCTCATCGTGGGTAAAACCCGTGTTACTCAACTCTGCAACGTCAGGGGAACTGAAGTGAGGAAGGGAGTACGTATGTGTTTAGTCATAAAGTTATTTATGCGCAGATGAACCTGTCCAGTGCAGATCTATATATCTTGATCATCCAAATGCAGCGCCAAATTGGAAGTGAAGGCTCCAGATAGCACCACAATCAAATGTTCCCTCACTGCACAGAACTGATCCTTCACCAAGAAAGGAAATAAGTGCAACTGCAAAGCAAACCTGAAGTTTATTATTTAATTCCCCTTTCCTCCCTCGGGTTTAAATGATGATTTATTCCCTTGGAAGGAAAGCGGTTGACCTTGCAGCCTGGAAGGAACCCGCTCGGTGTTTGCACCAGGATGGCAGGGAGCTGAGACCTGAGAGCAGGAGCTGCAGCGATAAATTACACCCTGTGCATCTTCCTAATTACCATGGCAATTAAATGCAGGCAGGGAGCAATGGGCAGATGCAGCCTGGTTGCAGCAGGGCATGGACAAGGAGGACTCATTGGCCAGGCAGCAGCCAGTCCTCCCCATGCACGAGGACCACACCATGGAGCCTCTGAGGGCCCCACCATCCCCATTCCTGGGGCACAGGGGACATACAAGAGGGTCCCCACACTGCTGGAGATGGAGATGTTTTGCTGTGGCTGCAATCAGGGCTGGAGATGGCCCTGTGGGCACGGGGCATCTGCACTGCCCAGGCTGTGAGCATCACGGGAGTGGGTACCAATCTCCATTCAGTTAATCCTGGTTCTGCACGGCGGTGCTCGTCCATCTGGATGCAGGCTGTGCCATCAGCTCTCGGCCACGCAGTGTCACAAGCAAACAGAGCCACTCGGGCTGAAGTAAATGCGTCGCAGCTGCGTGTTGTAAGGTTTAACTCACGGAGTGTCGCTACCAGTGCAAAAAAAGAAAGAGGAATAACACAGTCTGAAAGCCTGTGCTAATTGTGGCTGTGTCTGAGGCTGCATTTCTCGGTGCTTTTGGAGTTTGTAGCACTGCTCCCTCTGTGAGCAGATGGGGAAACTGAGTTGCAGAGGGGCTCTGCTGTGCCAAGCGAAGCAAGATGAACTGAGCTGAATGGGAATGCATCCCTGGTGCCAGGAGCACTTCTCTCCTTTGAAAGTGGCCAAGAAAAGACATCCCAGGCTCTGGGTGCGGGGATAGGAATGGCCCAGGGAAGGCGGTGCCCCACCGTGCTCAGCACAGCCCTCCTTCTATGAGTGTCACCAGGGTGGTGGACCAGGGGATGTCACCTCCCTGCCCCTATGTCCCTGCCCGGGCATCAGTGGTACCCGGGTGCTGTGTCTATGGGCACTTTGTGCAGCAAAGAACGAGGCAGGTGAGGAAGACAAGAGGGTGAGGCTTGGGGACAAATCCCCTTCCTTTTTAGGAGTAATTTTTAATTAAGAACAAAAATTCCAACCAAACCAACCAGCAGTTCTGGAAGCAACGCCCAACGTGGCACTGGGGGCAGAGCACATGCAGGAACGAGGCAGGGATGGGATGGGGTGGGGAGGGATGGAAAAGGCAGTGAGGAACAGGACTGGGCACAGAGGAACTGCTGGGTCCCATTGGGCTCTGTGCAGCAAAGGACAAACCCGGACACCACCAAACCTCCCGGCGCCTGATCCTGCTCTGCCCTGCATCATCAAAAACGTCCCTTCCTCCTCAGTTCTCACCCCATCACCGATATGTTTCTCAGCCCACAAGCAACTGATGCCTCTGCTTTTTGGAAGGAGGAGACCATCTCTGTGGGATTATTTCACACCTGCTGATGGCATCACCAGTGACATCTCTTTAACCCCCGGACCTGCCTGTTGGGAAGGCAGCTTGCTACGTGCCTGGGCAGGCTGAGCAGGGCTGGGTGCTGGTGCAGCAGGAGCTGATTAGCTTATTGCTATTCTGCAGGGTTCCCTGCTGGCTCTGAGGCTGTTTTGTGCACATCTTGGAGATCATCAATTGCTCTTTCTTGTGGCTGGGCATGCCACGTGAGGGCCGCATGTCTGTCCCAACAGCTGGGCATCCATGCTGCCAGCGATGGCATCTCCCTGCCAGGAGCTCAGCCAGCCCCAGGGACAGCTGCTTTCTGATTCTGTGGGCAGGAAATTCTTCATTCAGGCACTGAGGATGGTGTTGTCCCCAAGGGGTCAACCAATCAAGCCATCTCCATCCAACCTGGCTGATGTCTCCTCCACACTCCATATCCCACTTTCTGCAGGCACCACGACTCCCTGCTCCTTGTCTGGTCTCCCCTTGCACCCCTTGGGCAGGATCCTGCAGGTTTTCCCTTGACCTTCCTCCAATCAGAGGTTTTCTTCCAGCCCATTGGTTTTGATCCAGTCTGAAATGACACCCCTGTGTGTCACAAAGAAACTCATCTCCCAGGTCATCACACCAGGTTGCCTCCTCCACGCATCCTCCTCCTTTTTCTCCCCCATTCTTTGCTGTTCTCTGATGACCTGTCCACCTCCTCTTCCACACCAGAATGTCAGACCCATCACAGCTCCAACTTTCTGACTTTATCTATTCCCTCCATCTCCAGTCACTCTCCCCAAGTCCCGTCCCCATGCCAAGGCTGTGACCTCTCAGGATGAGTCATTCTCCCACTGCCAGGCTGATTTCAGCATGGATGTAGGACACAATTGGCTGCTGCATCCCCTCACGACACTTCCCCATGCCCCATAGCCCCTTGTGTTTGGGTGCAGTCTGCTTTGTGGTGTTCTGGACAGGAGGGATGGTTGGCTCCAGCCTCACTGATTGCAAACTGTGGCTGTTGGGCTGTGGGTCCCTGCCAACCAGGCCTTGAAAGCGCAGTCTGGTGGGCTTTGTCCCACATGTCTCCACCAAACTCGTGGCCAAAACCCCTTTCTGGTCATCAGGGTCAAGCTGGCCTTTCTATAAAGACCGGGTGACAATGACACCTCTCACTGCAGCAGTCAACTTCTTCCATCTCAGGGATGAAGGAAGACCCAGGACAACCCAGCAAAGTGCCCAGAGGCAGCTCCAGCTCCAACTGGCTGCGGTGATGGCACACACCGGGGTGAGCTGCTCCTGACTCACTCCTGACACACTGCCTGCAGGGCCAGGCTGGGCTGGCAGGGACCAGGCAGGCTGAATCAGCAGCTTTGGCAGAACCTCCTGTATCGTGTTGAACTATTTTCAGTGCCTCTACGGGGTCCTTGGAAAGTATCAGACCCCAGCGTGCATTAGCATCACCCCCACCAACCCGGCACCTTTGGAAACACCTGAAGAAACCTTTGGTACCTGACTCCAAACTCTTCAGACCAGTAGGACCATGGACAACCCCTATTTCACTGCACTGCTCCCGCATTGAGCAAGTCCTGGCACTGCACTGTCCCTCAGTTTCCCAGCTGCAAGCGTACTATTGCCCTTCCAGGGAACCTGCCCTCACACTGATGGGTAAGGCGTTGTCAAGTGCCAATGTCTTTACCTCACAGGTATTAGCGTTCATAAAAAATCCCAATGAAGATCTTCCCAGAGCATGATTTTGGAGCATAAGAGGAAAACACCAGCAAGGAGCTGGTTATCATTCATCTCCCAGCAGGCAGATGGGAGCTCTGTCCAGGGGACAGATGTTGGCTCCAGCAAATGGGGTCAGGGCAGAACGATCCCCCGGCAGCTGACCCAGCACATGGACTGCATCTGGCCCTGCTGGGAGGCTGGGATGAGATGGAGAGCCTGTGTGTGGGCACGGGGAGCAGCACTCCAACAGCCACACATCTCCCCCTGCCTTCTTAGTCCAAAAATGTTGGGAGTGACCCCTAAATTCAGAAAAATCCAGAGCATTCCCCCTCTCCCCTCTGCACTGCCAAGTACGGAGCATCCCACACTTGGACCTTTGCCACCTCCCAAGGAGGGGACGCCCCCAAACCCAAAAGCCAAGGATATGGGAACGCTGCTCCCAGCTCAGCCCCCTCCCCTCCAGCCAGCACCGCAGCGGCTGTGGCTTTTCCAGTGACCTGATTTTCTGGCTGCCAGCAGATGTCTCATGGTGCTGCTGCAGCAGCTGTGCGCTCCCAGAGAGTCTAATCCAGACATCCCATCGCCGAGGGAAGAGCCCCGATCTGTGACTTAACATGCACTTGGCTGAACGTTACTCTGTGGATCACGGAGTCATGCTGAAAAGTGCCTCCATGGGGTGTCTGCAGGACCTGAGACTGATACAACCCGCTGCTAAATCCCTGCCTGTTTGCAGGGCTCTGGTCATTTTGGTGGCACTGGGATCAGGCTCCTGGTCCAACACCACAGCTCATCTGTGCCTTCTGGTTCTGAGCAGAGCATGATGTGAAACACCAAGGTTTAGCATCCATGTGCTGAGCTGATCGGGGGGTGCTGGTAAATACGGCTTGGAAGCAGCCTCCGTTCTCCAGCAGACCACTCCAGGCTGTGATCTCTGGCCGTTCCTCTTCACTCTCGGTTCCCATCTACGTTCTCCCTCATCTGCTACAAACAAACCTGGTGGAAGGCAGCAATGGCAGAACAAAAGCGCTCTGAGCAGGAGCTGGCTGCAAAGAGCTGCCGGTCCCCAAAACTCCTCTGGTTTAGGAAAACAGGATTGTCTTCTTGAGAAATGCAGCCTGCTTTGTAAGGCCGGACTGCATCTTTTTGTCAGCTAACAGAGGGGAAAGGTGCCTCAATGAGCTGCTGTGAATGTGAGCTCCCCAAAGCTCCCCGAGCTCCCACTGAGTCTCCTGGATGCTTTAAAACCTGCCCTCCAAATTAAAAATTAAGCCTCAGACAAGGCATGGCTCTGTTTATCCACTTGGTTGGACAGACAGGATCACTGACCATTGCCCTCACACATCATTTGCTGTGTTGTCCAGGCTGCTGGGAGCCATCTCCGGTCACCCTTGCCTCCCTGGGGACATTTCTCTGTGGGTCACATCACCTCGGTGGCAAATTGCCTTCAGATACAGCATGCACTTCATCTTCTTCATTTCAACCTTTTGTTCTGGATCAAAATCCTTTGGACAGCCCGAAATCTTGCTTCTGAGGTTTGGTGCCTCCACCTTTCCATGGGGATCATCTCCAGGGGAGCCATGGGGATTGGAGCCACCCCACATCCCAGCTGCATCCCACACCTCTCCTTCTCCATCCTGGCCGTGCTGCTGCCTCTCAGAGCCTAAATATCCATGGAGGTTTCCCACCACTCACTGCTGGGAGCACTGGAAATACTTTCCATACCCCTTAGGTGCTTTTATTCTCCTATTCCTGGGATTTTAGACCAAAGCAGGGTGCTGTCCCAGTGACCCCCTCACCCCCACTGCAGATGGTGCCCCCCACCATCCTGCCAAATCCCCCCTTGAAACCTCAGTGGAGGAAACCTCAGCCCTGTACCCCAGCTGGCCGAGGGCAATGAGCCTTCCTGTGACCCAACCCCAGCTGGCCCCAGGCCTGTGGCTCTTGGCAGGCTCAGAGAGAAGGGGAAAGAGCGCTGCAATCCCAGCAGGAGTAGGAAGTGTAGAGCCAAGCTGAGGAAGCATTGCACTGCTGCCTCCATCCAGGAGGTTACCTGCAATCCCCCTCACTGGTGGGATCTGTGGTCCAGGGCTGAGGGATGCTCCTGTGCTGCCAGATCTCCTAAGGGTCAGAGCATTGCTGGAACAGCACAGAGTGCCAGCTCTGTCCCCAGAGCCACCCACAGACCCCGCTTCACCCATACTGTGCCTCAGCCTCCCCTCTCTGCTCCTGCCTCCCATTACTGAGCAATTTTCAGCCCAGTTTGATCTAATTTCCACATCTCTGCAGCGTCATACGTGTGCTCAGAACCTTCAGAAATGGGAAATGCAGCTTGGCCTGGTGAGCTGCTCCTCGGGGTGCCATGGGGCGTGGTGGGCTGGGCTGGGGGGCAGCCACCAACCCAGTGTCAGGGTCTGGGTAAGAAGGGGGGGGGGGATCTCACATGGGCAAGATTTCCAGCAGATTTCCCCTGGTTTTCTCCTCCTAGCATGTATTTCAAAGCAGACTAAGGGAGAGAAATCCTAAGGAGGCCCAAAGATGGGGTCAGGCTGTGTCCCAGCATTCAGCATCCCTGGTCAAGGGGGCTGTGGTTCCTATGCTATAGGAACTGCATCCCCATGAAAACATCCCTCCGGCACCGTCCCTCCTGCATCCTGCATCCTGCCACGGGGATGCCGGGGGCCAGTTCCTGCCTGGCTCCTTCCCCTCCCTTTGAACTCGTTTCATCTTCCCTAAGCACATCAGGGAGGGGGAAGTGGGGCCTGGGCTGGGGGGACCCCGCTGCGCCCAGCGAGGGGAGACAGAATGCGGGGGTGCTGCCGGGCGGGGAGGAAGGATAGGAGGGGTAGATGGGAGCTTTTCCTCCAGCACAAAGGCACTGAGCCTATTTTAGGTGGCTTCCAGCTGTTTGGAGCAGCTCTCTTTGGGAATGGGGGGTGTGGTACCTTCTGCTCCATCTGAATGATACTTCTGGCTTTGCCTCTCCTTCAGTCAGCTGCTCCCAGCCAACAGCCCCGTTGCCTTCAGCCCCCAGGTAGCCAACACATGGCATGGGCATGGAAACTCTCATGCATCCCTTCAGAGATCCCAAACACGGGACCTTCAGGGCACCTCTGTGAAGTGCATGCAGGCATGGGACATCCCTGCCCACAGAGGCCCCCTTAGGGCACAAAATCACCCACAGCCACTGCCAACCGCTGGGAATTTGGGATGGAAGTGGATGACAGCGTGGGAAGGTTGGCACCACTGAGTGCAAAGTTATTCAATACTAAAGAAGATCAGAACAGGCAGAGCAAAATCTCACTGTGCACAGACCAGGAGGGACCAAGTTAATATTGCATGAGCAAAACCCACCCAAACTACACACGGCACAGACTGTAATGCTCTCAGGGTCCTGAGTGAGGGCAGAAATCGCCGCCAAAAGCCCAACTGATGCTCAGAGGGAGTGAGGGAGGAGAGAGGCTGCATTTGTTGGGAGAAGCAGAGACACGAGCTCAGCGGCGCTGCTAAGTATAGACCTGAGTATAGACAGTCCTCCCACAGCTGAACCTGTCCCCAGCACACGGAGGATGCAGAAGAACCAGAAAAGCACTGAAAGCAGTGAGAGGGCACGAAGGGCTCTGGGGTGCTGTCGGGATGGAGGATGGGGATTTTTCAGGCTTGAAAAAAATTAGTAGTAATACAAATTGCACAACGGGGAACTGCCTGAGAAGCCATGTGTGGTGGGGAGGGAGGGAGTGCACAGGGACTGCTTTTACTCTGTGCAATCCCTACCCACAGGTCCCCGGGGCTGTCAGTGCCCTTCATCTTCACCACGGGAAACCTGGGCTGAGGACAGAGCTGTTGTCTCCTTCCAGATACAGACTGGAGCACAGTAACCTCCCCCGAGCAAAGCAACCAGAGGCTGTGGGACCCCCCTGGCTCAGCCCTCCCCAATTCCTGCTGCAGCCAAACCGTCCTGCTGGTGCTGCTGCTTCTCAAAGAGTTCGGGACATCTCTGCTCCCTCTGATCCCCCCCAGTGCCCAGCCCAGACCCACTCCCAGCACACTGTCCTACCTGACCGGGATCTTCACTCGCAGGTACCGATCCACAGCGATGGCCAGGAGAGCCAGGATGGAGCTCTCGGTGAGGATGAGGACGGGGCACGCCATCATGAGGCAGCTGTAGAACTCCGTCTGCGGTCCGATATTGATGATGATGGCCAAAGGGATGACCAGAGCCCCCACAGCCACGTCGGCCACCGCCAGCGAGACGATGAAACAGAAAGTGGCATCCCGCAGCGCCTGGTTCATCTTCACAGCCCAGATGACCAGGATATTCCCCGGCACCGACACCAAAGCGATCAGCACTTCGATGGAGATGTAGGCAGCCTGGAAAGCCGTCACGGACTGTGCCATGGTGCTGCGCTCCCCTCTGCGCTCCCTCGGTTACCTGCAAACGCAGAGGGAGGCGGTCACAAACTGCACTGCGAGCCGAGATGGAGCCGGGACGGAACCTGGGCGGGGGGGTGGGAAAAAAATATCCTACTGCCTGCGCCGGCCCCCCCGGACCTCGTCCTGCCCCGTCCCCCCGCAGCGCGTCCGTCCATCGCAACGCACCGCGGGGAGCGGAGCTCCGTGTCCCACCGCGCCGGGGTGGGGGGAGCGGCGGGGGGAGAGGGGGGGGCCGTGAGCCGCCGTTCTGCTGTCCTTAGCTCCGAAGGACGCCTCACCTTGTCCGGCTCCAGGAGGCTGTGCTGGCGGTGTCCCCGAGTCTGAAGCGTTCAGCCGGCGGGCAGAGCGGGGGGCATGCTGCGGGACGGCTGCGGGACGGCTGCGGGACGGCTGCGGGAGAGCTCCGCTCGGCCCCGGTGCCCGGCACCGCGCTGCTCCCGCAGGCAGCTCTCAGTTGAGGACGGAGCATCACATGGTGCGGCGCTCCCGCAGCCCTTTAAAGAGCGACCGACCCGATTTGGGGCTGCGCCGCCGAGCGGGGGAGAGGCGGGCGGTGCCGGTTGGGGTTGCTCGCTCCGCAGCCAACCCCGGGCTCTAGAAGCCTCACGTTTCAGCCCCCAAACCGACGTTATAGAGCTCCGTGGTAGGGGCAGGAGCAGAGAGGAAGGAGAGCACGGAGCGAGTGCGGAGCAGCCGATACCGGGCACGGAGCAGCCCCGGCCGGGACCCACCGGGGGAGAGGAACCCGCGATGCTCAAACCGCCCCCACGCTCGGGCGGCCTCCCAAAAATCAGTGCCGGGGTGGGGCGGGGCTGACCCCTCGGAACAGCGCTGTGGGTGCCGGGGCTGCACCCCATGCCGAGCTGTGGGGAGGGCTGGGAAAGAGGAGGGAGCTCATTCCTATCCCCAACGAAATGTGCGGAGGAATGGTCTCCCCATGCTGGGGCTGGGGTTGGTTCAGGTGTTGGTTAAGAATGTGGGAGAAGTTTGGGGTAAAATGGTCAAACCCCACATTTCTGCCCTGGGCTGGGAAGTGGTGCTCACTCTGGTGGAGCTGAACCAGCCAAGCCCAAAGCACCGCAGCCCAGACCACAGCCCTGGCCACTATGGGCATGCAGCACCCATGGGTGGTTTCCACACCCCCACGTGGCAGCCAGGCACCCCCAGGGCTCACCCTGCACATCTCCCTGGGATGAGATGGATTTATCCGAGCTCTACAGATCTGGGAGCAGCTGCGATCTCAGGGCTGGGACACGGGGATGCTCCCCAGCCCTGTCCAAACCCCTCCACGTCCTTTCTCTCTCTTCTGGTGGGAGTGGGGCTGGATTTGTCCCCTCCTCTGCTCTGCTCTATGCAGTGAGAGGTGTCCTACTGCCTGAATCTGTCCCTTGGCACCTTCTCCATCCAAACCTGCGCACCCTAAGGCAGGGATGGGGACATCAGCAGTGACATCCCATTCCCAGTGCCACCATCAGTGGTGACCTGTGGGCTTCTGCCTCACCTCCATAGCTGACCGGTGGGCACAGGGTTGGGGTCAAGCATCCAGGGTCCATTCAGGGGCTGCAGTGCCATGCCAGCTGAGGCCACTTTGTGCCAACAGCAGGGCAAGGAGAGCTTATAAGGGTTTAAAAGATCCGTTCACTCTGCAGGGAGAAAAACAAATCAGGGATGGTGCATTCACATAAACACTGTGCTATTTATGGGAGGTGCTCATGGCTGTCTCTCACTGCGCATCCCTCCTCACACATCCTCTGCAGGAAGCTGTTATCCTGCTTGGGGCTCAGCCTGAAGCCAGAGGCAAAGCAGGGCAGGGCTGCCAGGCACACCGAGCTCCGTTTGGGTGCCTTTGCACATAGATATGGGTGCCAAACTGCAGCCCGGGCTCCTCCAGTTATCCTGGCTGGCACCGCCTCTGCACAGTGCTGGAGTGGGAAAAGCACCTCAACCCCTCACCAAGTGATGTCCTGTAAAGGGTCCCTGCAATCAGCTTCTGGCTGGGAGCAGAGCAGGAAAACCATCGGGTTCATCACGGGAGTGAAACACGGAAGTGAAGGCAGGCAGGTCCCAGCTGAACTGCATGCAAATCCCTCAAACACAGCAATTAAAACCACTCCTTTTCCTAAAGTGAATTCGCAGTTTGCTCTCCCTCCCCAGGCTCACACCCCAGCACTCCTAATCTTAGCAGCACTGCTTATTAGAAGAAAACAACACACCCAAATTGTGCCAAAACTGAGCACTTGCGTGTCTGGGAGTCCTCCAATGGGGGTGCAAAAAGCTCCCCCATCAGCCTGAGTCCAATTTCTCAAGGCTTTGGCAAAGGCTGCAGATATTGACCGAGTAAATGTGGCTGCTGCAGGGCATGCAGGCATTGCTGCTGGTGGACATGGAGTGAGCTGCCTGCCCTGCGGAAACCAGGCTGGGCCTCGTATTGGAGGTTCCTTTAAAAAGCACGAAATGGGGTTTTGTGGTGAACATCAGGCTCCCAGCAGGCTGCTCAAGGTCTTCCAGGCTCTTGCTGTGGGGTTTGGAAGGAGAAAATGGGCTGAGCTGCAGAATGGCCTGCGGGAGGACGCTCACTGTGGGCAAACAGAAGGGGAGATGGAGGGCTGGGAGGTGGCACGGTGAGACTTACAGGATAGGAGCAAACCTGGGCTGGCAGGGAGGGTTTGTGTGATGCAGCAGCATGTTGGAGCCGGCCCTGGGGACCGGCGCTGCACCCAGAGCTCAGCTCCTGCCAAGAAATGCACCTCCAAGAAGGTGAGTCAGGGTGTGGGGTGCTCCTCTCCCACAGCTTCCCTGGGGGAACGCCTCCCGCCTCAGCTTCCCTGCGAGAGGAGCAGCTCTGAGCTGCCATGGCTGAGGTGGAGAGGGTTCCTCTGCCTCTTCAGTCCCAGGGGCCATTCCGGAATACTTCTGCTCACAGAAAGAGGCCTCTTCATTAGGAAAGTTAATTAGAAGCGTGGCTGGTGCCAGCGCTGGGTGGGCTGATGTCTCTATGGGGCATTAATTAAGATGAATGACGCCCCGAGCAGCACGGTCCGGTGGTCCGAAACAAGACGGCCTGAGCAGAAACGGGCAGCAAAACAAAGGGGAGGGCTGCAGCTCCTCCAAGGATGCAGCAGTGATGCTGGGTGACACACAGCCCTGCCGGGACGTTGCTGTGGGTGCTCCCTGCCCCATCCCCCGCTGTTCTGCCCCTTATGGGGTGCACGGCCGCTGGGCACTGTGCCGGGTGCGACTGGGGATGTGCCGCAGATGCTCAGCAGCTGTGACAGCTTAGAGAGAATTCCTGGGAGACGATCCCAGATATGAAGTCTTTTCATTTTTGTTTGGGATTCTGACTGGATAGCTCATGTGCTGGCTGCATTTTAAAGCATTTTTTAGGTTTTGTTTTTTTTTCTTCTTCTTCTTTTGACACTGCAAAGTCTTGTTTGTTTGGCTGGTTGTTTTTTTCCTAAAGGAGCCACATTTGCCATCAATTGGTGGGACTCCCCGGTTTTGCCATCCAGCACAGGACGGAGGGTTGGCTGTGCACTGACCTGCCCACCACCAGCCCCGCAGCTGTCTGCAAGCGGCTGGCAGTGCTGCAGAGCCTGAGCTGTGTGTGTGATCCACAAGGGCTGCATCCTCACTCCCCTTCACCCCCAGTGCACCACGGTCATGGGATGAATGTGAGGAGTCCGACCCTGCCAGCCGTTGTCTGTGGGCAGCTGGAGCCAGCCCAGCCCCATCTGAACGAACCCCCCAGATTGGCATCCAAATCCCCCCTCATGCTCCGCAGCACTGCTGAGGTGCTCAGGTCCCCCTCGCTTGGTGCTGAGAGGATGTTGTGGGGTGTTGGGGTTTTTTTTTTTGCTCTTCCTGAAGCTGACAGGAGAAACTGCTGAGACATCACCCGGGTGAAGGGAAAACAAATCCCAAAGTGCCCGAACCCATCGCGCTCTCCACCAGCGCCGCCCTTGGCACAGCACTGGGGTAGAGCAGAGGTCCGATTGCTCGCTGTCTCTGTCCCCCCCTCCAACCCAGGCCCTTCCCCTCCTCACACCGTTATCTCCCTTCCACGTGTAGGACCTATTTTAATCCCTCGGGAGCCTGGTGAGTGTTATCGAGCCCGGCTGCTGTCCAAGAGCTATTCCTGCCCACCCCTTCCAGCAGCCTCAGCAGCACAGACGGCTCAGGAGGGGGTTAAACATTTCAACTGCCATCCATCAGAGGACTGCAAAAACCCTTTGCCTTTTGTGGCCACCCCTTAAACACACCCGGTGCTATGGGAAGAGCTCCTCTTTTTATGAGAAGCCACCCGTGCTGGGGCAGGATGGTGCTTGCCAGGGGAGGGGCAGGGGGTGTGAGTGCTCATAGGCACGCAGCAGTGATGACACATCTTTCTGGGGCAAAGATTGGGGTGAAAGCACAAATTCCCAGAGACAGGGAGTGAAAAAAAGGGGTGAAGGAGAAAAGAGGAGAAGAAATGATGGCAATGGAGGGAAATGGCACTATTCAGTGCCACATGGAAGTGTCCCTTCGCACCGGGCCAGCCTGGAATGGGTTTCCCATCCGCAGTGGGACAGGAAGACCACGTCCTCATGGCTGCTGCTCCCGGAGTTTGCGTTTCTCACTTTAGAAATATGTATTTCTATTTTCATATTCTCCTGATTCCGCTTCCAGCTGTCCCTTATGTCTTTCCCAGCTGGACAGCTCTGGGTTTTGGCAGCAGGGCTTTTCTCCTGCTCAGATCATCACTCCATCGCCACCCCCAGCACAGGAGCTCTCCCCTGCCCGGAGCTCAGAGGTGATGCTGACACCCGTGAGCCCTGAGCAGAGCTGCTGCCTCCACCTTCTTTCCCCCGAGCCTCCCCAAGCTGAGAGGTTTCTTGGCGCTGTGCTATTTCCAGAAACAAAATTGGGACAGCAGTTCTTTGGCCAGCTCCCCCGTGTTGTAGGAAAGGCTGCTCAAACCCTCCTGCAGATTCCTACTGGAAAATTCCTTATCAGCACAGGGGATGCACCTCCTTCCCTGTTCTTCCAGTCGGGATCCTTTGGCCCCAGAGCAGCACAAACATTACCCAAAGCATCCGAGCAGAGGAAAAAGCAGCTTCCAAACCCTCGTCCCCAGGGGCAGCTCGGTGCTGCTGCATTGGGACATGTGATTTTTGCATTGCATGGAACAGCACCGCACTGTTCGGTGGTGACATTCCCGTAAGAAGTCCCTGGGGTTTCTCCTGCCTTTCCCTGCTATGGACTGGGAGGGTTTGGGGCTGAATTTGTGCCCTGGGAGGTGGTAAATGTATTACCCAGAGCCCACCAACACTGTGAGATGGGATATGGGAGTAAGATGGGATGGGATGGGATGGGATGGGATTTGGGGGTGAGATGGGATGGGATGGGATGGAGGAGCACCAGGCTGCAGAGCAGAGACCTCAGATGCATTTTGAAGGCATCTGTGAGAATGATCCTATATTTCCTCCATGCCTGGGGGTGCAAATCGGGACCATGAGTGGGGTTATCCCCAACAGTTCCCTCCTCCCCATATGGGCGGCAGTCGGATCCCAGCGGGCTGAATGAAGGAAGGCAGCAGCCGTATTTGCTGGAGTCCATCTCTATGGGTGGAGCGGGACAGGGCAGGGGAAGGAAGCTCCCCCTAATCCCCATTCCTTATGCTTTCCTGTGGGGATGGAAGAGGTGAAATCTGGGCTCACGTCTGCTCTGCCTTTCCAAAATACAACAGTGTTACATCTTCCCTCCTCAAAAGCAATAAAGTCGATGGAGCCAAAGGGACCAGAAATGACACAGGCGCCAGGCAAGAGCACCTCCTGCAAGAGAAATACAAGGGATAAAACCACTCCGAGGCACAGCCCTGGGGCTTCCGATGGGGGGGACACCGAGGGCAAGCAGAGCTGGCAGAGCCCAGGTCAAAAGTCCACCTCTAGGATGGATTTTCCTCTATCCAAACACATAAACATTGCAATGGAATGGGATTCCGGAATGTCCCCCCGCATCCCCTCCCTGGATTGGGATGTTTTGACCCCAAAGAGACACAGGAGCCTGGAAAGGCGACGGGAACCGAAGGAAGCCAAACCCTGGGCGCTATTTTCGGCTCTCGGGCAGGAAAAGCACCTGCTGGGGTCATTACGCCGCGGGAAAAAACAAACGTCGGGATGTTCTCCCCGGGGGGTGGGAAGGGAATCGCTGAGCTCATCAGCACCGGAGGGGTCCGGGTCTCCATCCCCGGCACAGCGCGGGGTCCGGGCCCGGGGGTGCGGAGGCGGAGGGGTTTCGTCCCTCCCCGACGTCGGGGTTCGGCGGTGCGCGGATAACGCGGGGTCTGCTGCCCTCTCCCGACGGCCGCACCGAACGCACCGCGAGTCCCGCACTCGGAGTTCTCTCTGCTCCGCATTCGGGACGCGCTGGGAGGAGCTCAGCCCTCTGCAAGGGGCAAAACCTACAGCCGCCCCGTTACCCGGAGCACGGAGCGGGGCTGGCAGCATCCACCGGGGGATGTGGGGGTAGGAACGGGATTTCCCTGGAAGGGACCCTTGGAGAATTCCGCCCCCCCTAACCCCCCCGCCCCGGGACTCAGTGCTGTTTGTCCGTCCCCGGGGCTTGGAATGATCCGGGAACCCCTTAGCCGGGGCTGACGCTGACAGCTGGGTATGTCAGCCCACCCCAGGGAGGGGAAAACCAGCGTTGGGTGGGGATGCCCAGCCGGGGGACACATGGGAGAGCTGCGTCCCTGCGATGGAAATTTGTTGGGTGAGGCCACTCCGGAAGGGCTGGGTGTCACTGCTGGCATTGGCTGTCAGTGCTTCCCCCATTCCGTTGCATCTCAAAGTGAGGAAATCTCCACTCTGCTCTCTGAGCTGCCCCTGTAGGGATGTCAGCCCTTTTGGTACTGATATTTGGCGTCCCACGGGGGTGGGGCAATGCAGTGTTTACTCATTTACCCCCCTCTCTCCCAGACCCCATCCCACAGGGCCAGTTTGGGCCATTGGAGCCACCTGAACCACACCGAGAATGTGCTCTGGATTGGGACAGTGGGACAACCCAACTGTCTCCCACCCAAGAGACCCCTCCCTGCTGCCCTGCTGCTGTCCCCAGCACCCGTCCTCGGGCCCTGTGCCATCCCCCTGGCCCAGACAGCTGTCCCTCTTGGTGGGGGGGAGGGGTCAAATAGACACCATATGTCACTGCTGAATCCCTCGCATTCATGGGTCTTCCTCCAAGAACCCACCTGTCCTCCTGCTCACTGAGCCAGACTGCCACCCCAGGAGAACAGCCCTTTGTTGACAACACGAGTGCCCCGGTCCCTCTGTGATGGCCGGGACATGGCACAGTGCTGGGGATGGAGGAGCTGCCCCCCCTCGTGCTGGAGATGCCCCTTCTGTGGGGGGTCTGTTGGGTGTTGTGGGCATCTTGAGGGTGATCACCCCTCCACTTGCAGTTTGGGGGTGGGGATGGAAAGGGTTCTGTTCAGGGGCCATGAAGCGGGGTGGGGGGCACGGGGGGGCAGAGCTGCTGGAGACATCTTGATGGTGGTGAGGCCAAACATTGCTTAGTGAGTGCAGAGTGTGAGAGCACCCCGGTGTGGTCCCTGAAATGGGAACCAGCAAATGAGCACCTGGGTTGGTCCCCTGGTGCGATCCAAGGAAGTGGGGGGTGGGGACATCTGGTGTGCCTGGGGGCCAACATCCTCTGTGATTCCCAGACTGAGGGTTCTTGAACCTGGGGCCATAACTGATGGCCAAAATATGGCCATTCTCCAGCTGGGTTTTGTACTCCGAGGAACATTGTTATCCCTGATTTCCTGATGGAGAAACTGTGGCACAGGAGCTGCGGTGACGAGACGGAGCTGAGTGTGCTGAGCTCCACAGGGGTCCCATCACCTCCCAGCCCATCGGTGAGCCCAGAGTGGGGGAGCTGACACAGAGGGGTGAGGGGATGCTGCTCCCACCCCAGCCGGGGACAGCCAGCAGGACACCATCCCCCATTGCTCCCTATGGACCGGACATGTGAGCAGTCCCAAATCCCCGTCAGGCTGAGACTTGGCCCTGCAAAGCCACCGGCTCGCAGTGCTGGGGCCGAAGGGGCAGGCAGTGCCGCGGCCCCACCGTGGCCGAGCAGCTGTCACCATCCCAAATCTCTGCCGAGAAGGCACGTCGGAAATCCCGGGTGTCGGAGGAGAGAGGTCTGCTCTGCATTCCTCGTCCAGGAGCGGGGAGCAAGCCAAGCATCTCCCCGCCGCCTGCAGCTGCTCCCAAATATGTTATGACTTGTCACTGCGGCAGGAAGGGATGTCGGCGAGCCTGGAAAGCAAGAGGGGATGTGGGGCAGCGGGGGCTGGGGGTCGGTGCTGTTGGACGTGGCCTTTTGGAGGGAGTGGTGCAGGATGGGCTCTGCTGGATGCATCCCGGTGCCCATCAGCGGGATGGTGCCAGGGTAGGATGCGCTTGCACCACCTGGCTCACTTCATCGTCCCCTAAAACCAGCCCATTCTCCAGCTTTTTCCAATGGAAAGGACCCCACGACCGGTGCTCCGTGCACCGAGCTCACAGACTTCACCAAATCCCCAACAAAGCCACCACGGCGGGTCGTGGTGTGAGATCCATCAGCCCTCAGCCACCACCTCTCTGAAGGCCGAACCCGCCGTGATTTTCTCAATGGAGATCAGTATTTTTAGCTCGCCGTGCTGTCGGGGTGAGCCGTCCCCACGAGGCCGGGGCCCCCTCCTTTGCCCGCCGGGGAAGGTCACCCCGTGACGGATCGCAGCACGTTCTGCCCGGCGCACACAGCCTCGCTTTGTGTGCAGCCCAGCCGCCGCCATCCATCACGGGATAACCTGACAGCCGGCAGCACAGCCCTAAGCCCCCGCTGGCGCTGAGCTACCTGGGGCACAGCCAGCAGCTGCTGTGGGCACCTACGGCACCCGGGGGAAGGTGCCCTGCTCACCCATCCCGTGGCTCCATGCTGTGCGCAGGGTGATGGGCACCCCTGGGGGATGCTCAGCAGGGTGATGGGAGCCTCGGAGTGTTTGGGGTGAGGGGGGCCCTGGGAGTGCTTGGAGTGATGGCAGCCCCTGGGGTGCTCAGGGTGATGGGAGAGATGGGGGTCCCTGGGGGTGCTCGGGATGATGGGGGCCCTGGGTGATATTTGGGGTGGTCAGGGTGCTGGGAGTCCCTGGGGTGCTCGTGGTGCTCAGGGTGATGAGAGCTTCTGGGACCGCTTATGGGACTGTTGGGGTGTTGATGGCTGCTCACTCAGCTGTGAACCCACTGAATGCACAGAGCCCACGGGACCCTGGGGTACAGTTCATCCCCTTCTCCCCATACTCTCTTTCTGATCAGGAAAGCCCTGGCAATGCTGCAGAACACTGCCCATGTTTTATGAAGTGCTAAATGCTTGGCCACTCTGCTATATGGCCCTGCCACGTGCCGAGGAGCTGTTGTTTCACCCCGGTGTCCTCAGCCTCCCAATACACTCTGCAAATTAAAAAACCCATCCAGATGGAAACCACTGGCTTGGGTTCTCCCCTCCTAACTGCTTTCTGTCTGCCCCTCGTCACCATTTTCATGCCTTTCCTTGTGGCCCCAGAGAAATCCCTGTCTGTGCTGGCAGAGGGCTGGCTCCCAGGTGGGGATCACCATGGTGAGCCCCAAAATGGCTCAGAATGAACCCAAAGCCAGGCAGGGCGCTGGTGGGTGGGTGTGGGGAATGTGCTTCCTCAGAGAGGGTGATTTGGGGAATAAAATCCCAGCAGGGTCAGCTCTGCTCTTGTCTGACATTCTTTCCACTGACCGATCCCTCCGCTGGAATCTGGCCCAGAGCAGGAATAGGAGGAGGTGGGAGATGGTTTCTGACGTCCCCAGTGGAAAAAAGCCCTCAGGATTAGAGACAAAGCCGGGGAGATGTGGTTGGTGTTCTGGGGAAGGGTGAAAACCCCATCCCATTGTGCTCACCAAAAACCCATCGCCATGCCTCACTTTCTCCATTGGGAAGGTGGGAACTGTTCCTCTCAGGGCTGTGTTCCTCTGCTGCCCCACAGCACAGGGGAGAGTGTGGGAGGCTCAGGGCAGCAGCGGGGAGCACTGAACAGCACTGGATTCTGCACTCCATTGCTCAGTTGCCCCCACCCCAACCACCTCACCCCATAACTGAAGGGACCAGATGATGCAGGAATGCAGGCTGGGGCTGGCAGCCCTGGTGCCACCCGCGGGCTCAAACAAAGCCCCTGTTGGGGCAGCCAGGGCAGCTCCCACCATGCCAACCCCCCCAGCCCCCCCCAGGCCGTGCAGTCCTCGTGGCCGCAGCCGGACAAGTTTTGATGCGAGGCAGCAGCTTAGGGTGGGCTCAGGTTTCCTTTAGGTTTTCTATATTTATCTCTGTGATTTAATGCCAGCGCCGGGGTTTAAATGGCACCGAGCAGTTGGCGCAGGGAAACGGAGCAGCCGTCCCCGAGCCGCGCACACGTCCTCCCATGGAGCTCTTTGAGACCAACCCTTACTTTTTCCCGGAGCAGAGGTTTTACGATGGGGAAAACTTCCTGGGCTCCCGCTTGCAGGGCTACGAGGCGGCCGCATTTCCTGAGCGTCCCGAGGTGACCCTGTGCCCTGAAAGCAGAGGGGCTTTGGAGGAGAAGGACTCGACGCTGCCCGAGCACTGCCCCGGGCAATGCTTGCCATGGGCTTGCAAAATCTGCAAGCGCAAAACCGTGTCCATCGACCGGCGTCGGGCGGCCACGCTGCGGGAGAAGCGGAGGCTGAAGAAGGTGAACGAAGCCTTCGAGGCTCTGAAACGCAGCACTCTGCTCAACCCCAACCAGCGGCTGCCCAAGGTGGAGATCCTGCGCAGCGCCATCCAGTACATCGAGCGCCTGCAGAGCCTGCTCAGCAGCCTCAACCAGCAGGAGCGCGAGCAGAGGGAGCTGCGCTACCGCCCCGCTGCACCACAACCTGCTGTGAGTGTGGGGATGGGTGGGGATGGGGGGCAGGAGCCGGGGTGGGTGGTGATGGAGGGACGGGGTGGTGATGCTCAGGTTGCTGTCCCTGTGGGCGGGTGTTGGTGGGTGATGGGCTGATGGCCGTTGCATTGAGCAGAGTGGGTTGGTGGTGCTTGGTGGGGAGTGGGAAGGCTTAAGTCGTAGAAATGATCGTAGAACCATGGGATCACAGAGCCATGGAATCATGGGGTCATAGAACCATGGGATCACAGAGCCATGGAATCATGGGGTCATAGAACCATGGGATCACAGAGCCATGGAATCATGGGGTCATAGAACCATGGGATCACAGAGCCATGGAATCATGGGGTCATAGAACCATGGGATCATAGAGTCATGGAATCATGGAATCACAGAGACATGGAACCATGGGATCATAGAGCCATGGAATCATGGGGTCATAGAGCCACGCAATCATACAGTCACGGAATCATACAGTCATAACATCATAGGACCATAGAATCATGGAATCATAGAACCATGGACTCACAGAACCATGGAATCATGGAACCATAGGATGGTTGGGTTGGATCTCAAAGATCCTCCAGTTCCAATCCCTGCCTGTGGGCCACAAAGTGGTGTAAAATACCGTAATGTAAAGTACTGTAGGGAAAAATATAGCACAATACAATGCATTACAATACAGTACAGCACAATATGGTACGATACAGTACAGTAACAAAATAATGTAACGTAATGTAATGTAATGTAACATAAAGTAATGTAAGGTAATAGAGTGCACCAGGCCTGGTCCCCTGGTGCATGGGGACTTGTCCTAGTGGGGACCACCACTGGTTTCTCAGTCCAATGGCACCAAATTGGGATCCAGGCAAGAATCCTTGAGGCAGTGGCATCCTCTCCTAAGCACTCAGGGTGTGGCTGGGCTCCATCCGCCCCATCACGAGATTCTGGTGGCTTAAGCACGTTTTTGGGGGATATTTTTGTCTGCCCTCTGAATGCTGGGGGATGATGGCATGCACCTCCTGGCTGCTGAGGCTTTTAATGTGGGGATGTGGAGCTATGGATATAGGTATGGGTATGGGTGATACAGATATAGATGAGAGATGTAAATGATAACATAGATATAGGTGATATATAGATCGCAGATGCATAGGTATGAATAGAGATTGTATAGATGACAGATATAAATGATACAGATATGGATATGTACATGTAGATGACATTGAGATGGATATGAATTATGTATAGACACAGGTATCAGATATCTACATATTGATATTGATATCAGTGGACTTTGTAAGAGGGAGAGAAAGGAGTGGCTTGCAGAGATTCATCCTCTTTCAGACGTTGGCACTGAAGGACCAACTCTTTGGTACCGCCCAGCTGCCCCTCCAGCACAGCTTCACATCCTGAGTGCAAAATCAGTGGGAGACAACTCCAAGCATTCGTGAGCTGGCTGTGCTGGGGGCCTGGAGCGAGCAGTGAGCTGAGGTTTAGGGGTTCCCCTAAAGATGGCAGCTCCTTGGTGCCATCTTTTATTTAACTCAATGAGGTGATTTTCAGTAAGAAGCTCTTTTGCCCAAGGATGCTTCTCCGTTTCCTTTCTCATAACTGCTGCCTACTGAGACACTTCTTTACGCATAGCAAGCAGGAGGCCACTCACCCAGAGCCCACATTGGGGTTTTCCAGCATTTATGGAGATTAATGATGTGCCTGGCACTGATGGATCCCTAGGACCCCAGATGTCACCATCTGCTCTGGCTCAGTGACCACACATTGGGATGGGGGTGTTGGGGGGCAGGCAGTGGGGTTTGGCTGCTGAAGGTGGGCCCACAGGTGGCACGTTGGTCCTTGCAGGCACCCAGCGAGTGCGGCTCTGGCAGCTCATCCTGCAGCCCTGAGTGGAGCACCCAGCTGGAGTTTGGCACCAACCCCGCAGGTAAGGAACTCCCCTTCCTCAGCATCCATCTCAGGGACACCACAGTGGTGGGGCTGAGCATCCCTGAACCAAAACCCACAGCCAGGGGACAGGAGGACCCTTGTCCTCCCCCCACCCCACTGTTGGGTGAACCCTCCAGCACTCCTTGAGCGCACTCAGGCTTCTCCCATTGCCTGATGTGCTGGAAGCAGCCTGCAGCAGCTCCACATCCCTGTCCCATTAAGGGTTCATCTGTGCCTGCCCCATAGCCCAGCCCTGCAGCACAGAGCACCCGCACAGAGCTGCCTCTCCCACCCCCTAAAAGCTTCCCCAAGTTTCACTGCCCGTTGCCACCTCTGGGGAAAGGTCTCAGTCCTCAGGACGGGATCTGGGAGCGGATCCCCACATCAGTGCGGTCACACAGAGTAGGGTCGTGGGGTCACCATCCCATTGCCCTCCCCCTCCTCTCTCAGATCACCTCCTGAGCGATGACCAGGCAGAGGACCGCAACCTCCACTCGCTCTCCTCCATCGTGGAGAGCATCGCCGTGGAGGACGTGGCCGTGACGTTCCCAGAGGAGCGGGTCCAAAACTGAGCTGGCGCAAAGCCCCGCGGCTCTCTGAGCTGGAAACGGGGTGGGATGGTGATGCTGGAAGGATCCAGCAGCTGGAAATCATAATTACCCCTCCGACACTGTGGACTGCAGCGCTGAAACCGCCCAAATCCTTTCCCACTCCTCTCCAAACGTTCCCACCGGTGGAAAAAAGAAAAGGGGAGAAGTGTGATGGCGGTGGCTGGCGGTGGCCCTGGGTCCCCCAGGCCGGGGGCTTTCCTTCCTTGGGGGCCAACACGTGTGCCACAGCCAATGTGGCTGTTTCCAAGTTGCTCTTCGACCAAGGTCTCTCTCCGGCGGGCTGCCTTCGCCGGCTTTCCTACTGACCGCTGTGTGCAGTTGCCATTTGTTTGTGTTTTCTTTTTTTAATTATTATTTTTGCTAACTTATTTTGATGACTTTTCTTTTTTTTTCTTTTTTTTTAAATAAAGGCATTCTCGTTTGAATTGCTCAAGGTTCCCTTTCACCACTGTTTCATGTCGTGTGAATCGATCCTAACTCTTTGGTTGGGTTTTTTTCCTTCTCCCTATCAGAAAATCCAAGGTCTTTGGATGTACATCAGTGGGTGCCTCATGCTTAAATCAGCCCTGCAGAGACCATTGAGCTCACTGGTTTGCAACTGGGGCTCAGCCCAGCGCCCCAAAAGCACGGGGCATCAGGTGATGCTAACTCTGTTCTCCAGAGTTTGATTACATTTCTAATTTGGGCTCTAGAAAGAAGGCTCAAGCCAGCATTGCTTTAAAATCCTGTTTATTGGAACACACATACATCCTTTCCTGACCCGATCCAGGGTTTGGAGTCCATGCAGTACCAATAATATGACGAAAGAAGTAGGGCATCGATAGAAAGGGTTCACCGACTCTTCAAATTAAAAAAATATTTAATACTGTATTAGGCAAATAATACACCGAAAAGACATTGTGACTGTATAGCCTCTCAGATATTGCACTTCCAGACAGCACATGATAAGTATAGGTCATTCCAGCCATCAATAAATATCACATCAGAAATAGGGGCCACACAAGGCAAACGTGGCATGAGGAGATGAAGAGATCCTACCCTACGGGGGAGAAATGGGAAGGGCTGAGAGCCTCCTGGATCACCCCTGCCCATAGCCTGGAGGCAGGAGGGGAGAGCATCTCCTCTGCATCTGGAGGGAAGGGACGGGTGGTCCTGGGGCGCTGGGTGCCCCTGCTGTGTCCCCCTGGTCCCCAAGGTCAGGCCTGACAGCATCCTGGCCAACAGTAAGCCAAATGGGGCAGTCCAACCCTTCCCCACTTTGAGGCACAGCACACCCCAAAATGCTCTGACCGCCACCCCAAAATGCTCCTTGCACCCACAGCAGCCGCTCCCCACTGCTTGCTGTGCAGTGTCCATCCTGGCACTGGCTTCAGCCCCCCCGTCCCACCCAGGGCAGCTCCTTGGCCATCTCCCCCAACGTCAGGGTTTTCACGCAGAGCTGAGCCTGAACCCTCCTCGGTGTTGAGTCCTACGTGCAGTGGCATCCCTGGTGCCCGGGGCTCCGGTGAGCTGGTGTGACAGTCTATGGCATATTGGCAACGTGAACCAGGCAGGAGAAAGGTTTCCAAATATCATAGCCCACTTGTGGGGCATCTCTGCTTCTCTGATGGGCTGCACTTCCACCAGGGATGGAGCAGGCACCTGGTGAGCACATCCAGAGCCTGGCTGGTGTGAGGTGGGGTGGGCAGAACAGCCACAGGCAGGAGGCACGGGGAGCTGGGGACAGCAGTGGGGTGCACAAGCAGAAGGGAGAGCAGCCTTTTCGGTCCATGGCAGCAGCACTGCGACATCTGTTGGTTCGGGCCGAGAAACAGACACAGGCTGAGCTCTGGCCTTGTCCTGAAAGGCAGCTGGCACTTGGCTGGATGGATAGTGGGGATGTGCTGAGAAACAAGGTGGGAAAGGCTCCATGAGGACAGTGGTTCACCTCCATCTGGGGACCACTGTGCCGACAAACCCACAACTCCTGGCACTGGGAGCCATACCCTGAGGGACAGCAGTGTCCCAGCAGAACCTCCCACCCTCACTCCAATGGGACCCCTCATACCCAGGGCCGGGCTGGCTCCCATCACACCGATCCTCAGCATGAGTACGTCCGGACCGTGGAAGTCTCCAGCCGTGGTGACCCAGAGGCACCAACTGGAAGAGAAACAAAGAACAGAGCACTGAATTAGTGACCGGCCCAATTAATCCTCAGCTTCCCACCGACACATTTACACGGCAGCAGTTGTGTATTAAAGCCACGTGAATCCAAGTGAGAGGCTTTGTACCTTCGGGGATGCGACAGAAGGTTCAGGACAGTGACATAGGGCTATCTGGTCCAGCAGGGACCCTGCTGGGAAGGGGTGGCGTACCTTCTGGGGGCATCTTCTTGGCAGGGGCGGATGGAGGTGGCAGTGGCACCAGGCTGGTGACGCGGAAGCCGGCAGGCAGCGTCTCAGCTGAGCCACTGAGCATGTTGATGCTGTGCATATCTCGAGGGCGGAAGCGCTTCCTCCAGGACGGGGTCCGACGGAAGGTTTTGTCGTCACCCTGGGGTGGAAGAGCAGGTTGTGAACCCAGCAGCAAGGACAGCAGGACCTCCCACCCTCGTGAGATACCCTCGCTGCGTTCATCTAACTGTGTGGGTGCCAGCATGCCAAGATCAACCCGAACTGTGCAGAAGCGTGTGATCAGATTGGGCCAAGGACATAGAAGAGCTCGCTGGCATCCTATGAGGTGGGCTTCATTCTTCCCAGCATGCCCATCTCCTCTCCACCCTGCCTGCAAAGATGTCAACGCAAAAGCCCCAGTAAAGACCCATAGGGAAGCATCTAACTGTGTACTCATCTGGAAGTACCTACTTGTCTTCATCCTCTAAAGAGAGCTCTGACCAGCTCTGCTATCGTATCTCATGCAAGAAAGCTGTATGTAGGACAGATCTAGATAAATTCCCACCTTCAGTGACTCAATGTGAACAGCTTTCTGGCTGCATAACGGGGTATCTCCAACCCCCGCTTTACCAGCTGCTACTCGTCATGCCCAGAACATTTGCGCCTCTAAAAGGCTACAAAAAAGCAGCTGGCAGGGAAAGCTGGGCGATTCCTCCTCAAATTCAGCCCACTGAGCACTAGAAGAGATGCACAAGGCCCTACCTCACCTGCTTCCATAGACTGTTTTGTATTTTAAATGATTTAGTTTTAATGTATTCCATTGTTCATGCAACTGCTAGTTGCCTTCCCAGGATAAGCTGGGAGAGAGAAGCAGTTCTGTTTCTCCCATTTCTTAAACAAGAACAGGTGCCCAGCACGATTTGGGCATGGGAGAGGTTTGGTACTCACATCATCCAACCTCCGATCTGTGCCCAATGCAAGCAGATTGTTGAACTCCCTCTCCAACACTTGTCGAGCCTGAAAATAACATCAAATGAACATCCTCCATCTATGGCAGCAGCACAACTCCCCAACCCAGTTCTAGCACAACTCCCCAACCCAGCCCTGAGAACGATGGAGAAAAAGCCCATGCACCATCAGAGCGCTCTGCTTGGAAAGGCAGAGTTGAGTTGGTGGGACTGGTGGAGTCACACCGCAGCTGTGTCCCGTGCCAGCCACCCTCCTCCCAAATCTCCCCTGGAAGCACACCCTTACCTGCGTGTTCTGCGTGGGGATTTGCAACACGAGAGCCAGACTGTTGTGGTCAAAGTTTTCATCAAGGGCCAGGAGTGCTCCATGCACCCCGCTCTCAACGAGGTTGTTTGCATACTCGCGGAGCCCGATGGACTGGATCCAATGAATGACCTGGTCATTGGTCCACACCAACACATCTGCAAAAGAGCAAGAGCGTGTTTCAAGGCAGCCCAGACAGTGCTCTTGGTTGTGCAGTAGGCTGGGGTGTGCTGGAGCCCTGCCATGCAGCCCCAGGCTGAGTCTGGCACTCTCCTTCCTGGGCCAGCAGGGATGCCATGTAGCTGAGTGCCAGGAACAGCTCACTTCAAGTCAGCAAACTGAACACAGAAATGACAGGCAGAAAACAACTGTGAAAATTAATCCTAAGAGCCCTGGATTGATGATGCAATTAGGGGCATTATCAATAATGAGTTGTAATCTAAGCACATGAAATCTCAAGATAGCCAACAAGGAAGGGGAGCTTGATTAGCTGGGGGTGTCCTAAGCACTTGAAAGGGGAAGGAGAAGCTGACTTGATGCTGGGACAAGGCCCTTCCTGTCTTGACAGCCTCCCTCCCTTCTCATGCCTGACTGGGGTGACCTTAAAGGTACTTGGAGCAATCTGCTGGGGAAATACTGCAGGGAGAACAGCCCTACAGGCATGAGTACTGCTCAGAAATACTGGTTTTCATTTAGCAAGTGCTGTGTTAAGAATACGGGACAGGAGAGAGACCATCACCGGGCATCTCTATGGAGGTTTCTTGTCAGCTTTTCCAGAGCAGGGTGGTGGATGTGGCTGCTGACCTTTGATTTCGTGCTGAGTCTCTTCTCGCCTCCTCTCAAGCTCTTTGCGGTCGTAGTTGAGCCTCTTCAGGCACATAATGCCATACTGTAGGCTGGTGCTGCAAGGACACAAGACATCACCCAACCTTCAGCAGGGCAGACGCCTTGGAGGGACCCCACAGAGGGACCCACTTCTCTACTAACTCTCCATGTGCCCGAAGGATGTTTTGGTGTAGGACTGAGTCATCATAGATGAAATTCAAAGGGACGATCTTAGCCAGAAGCTGGGGAACATCCCTCCCTTTTGTGGTAATTCCCCAGTCCATCAGTTTTATCCTGTTCTGAGAGGAGGCTGTCCCACGTTTGGCCAATATGAGCCACCCTCCAGCACTGAGGCTGGCCAAGACAGAGGAAAATCCCTCAAAATCCCTGAACCACACGCAGGTACTGCACCCCAAAGACCTCCCAAAGGAGAGGACTCACCGGTGGAAACTGTCCACCATCTTCAAGTGCACTCTGAGGTCTTTCTTGGTGAGGTGGTCCAGCATCCGTGCATCAACAAGACACTCCATGAAGTAGCTGCGATACTGCGGGAGGCCCAGGCTGGGCAGCCACTCATTCCCAATCCACTCGTGGTTCATGTCCCCATAGGCCAGTGTCTGTGAAAGCAAATGGAGAAGCTAGGAAAAAAAACAGGGCTTAGGAGACCTGCAGACGGCCCCAGGAGACCAGTGACAACTCAGTGCTGCAGGATGGGGGTCCACCGTCCTGAGGACTACATGTGGACTGGGGAGTTCAACCCTAGCTAGGGCTGGAGGAGCTGAGGGGAATGGTCCTGTTGGCCATGGCCCATGTTCTGCTCAGAGAGCAAGCACCGGGGCGGGTCAGCCCCGAGCAGGACTCGCCACATGCTGATGCCCCACGCTCATTCCCTGGGTGCCCTATGGTGTCCATCTCTCCCTCCCACCTCCACCCCACATACCACCCCGATGAATGAGACACAGTGGGGACCTCACCTGTGCCCAGCTGCCTTCCTCTGTGTCCTAAGCGTGACACATGCAGCATGTCAATAGAAAGGACAGGTAAAGTCAGTACATGGCAGCATTGCACTGTGACAGCTTATGCCACGTGTGCCAAGCACGGGACCCCTCAGTGTGGTGGGACCCTGATGGGTTTGGGGGGTTCAGCCTTGCCAGCAGGGTGCTGGGGACATCCCAGTCCTGCAGAGCCCAGGATTCATGACATCTCTGTCAAGCAAGGATGTTGGATGGGGCTTTTTTAGCAGGTCTTGGGCAATAGCTGGCACAGACATTGGGGCTTAGACATCCATCGTGGGAAATATGGGCAGCTCTTGGGTCACCTCAACAGCTGGAGAGAGACACGTAAGCTTCAGCTCATGGGTCACAAACCCCTCCAAGGACAATCTGCCAAATTAAATGCCAAATTAACTCACACTGCCAACCCAAAGTGCTGCCCCAGCTCTGAGACACGGACAGAAGGTCATTAAGGTGCTGAGAGGGGAACACGGCCACATCTCTCCAAGGAACCTCAAGCTATCAACCAGTGGTAGTGACAGCAGGGGCAGTATCTGGGTGTGCTAATGTCAATGGGACGGTGACTTCTCTGGGTGTTGGCTGACCAACATGGGGCTCAGTCTCATGTGCCTATCTGAGATCATTTTGTCTTTCTTTCCTGTTTAACTCATAACTGGCACTACAAACCCAGCAAAACCCACGGGGGCTTGACAAAGGAAAATGCATCCGATAGTTTTTAAGCCAGCTTTAGAAACTGTTGGGATAGTGAAGGCTGAAAGACGGTTTCTAGACAGGTGCATGGTGCTGGCCAAGAGCTGACACATGAGACACAGCAAAGATCCCCTTCCCTCCCGGGGTTTAGTGCCTTAATGCACGCCTGGAGCTCAGCTCGGTAACTGATCCCCGCGGCGGCAGGGCGGCCAGCCTCACCGTCTTGGTAGACGTCGCCATGTTCTCCATCTCCTCGTGGGTCACCCAGACATTTCCAGAGGACTGGAGGAGAAAAGGGCAGAGCGGTCAAAGTGAGCTGCTGCGGAACCAGGGCTCACAGCGACGGTGGACACAAGCCTGGCTCAGAGTGAAGGAGGATCAGAGCATCCTCACGCGTGGAGCAGAGCCAGGGGGCACACTGCAGCATCCCTGCAGTTTGATATGGTGACGTCTGGGCTGTCCATAGAGCCACAGAGAGTGCTGCAAGGTCTACTGGCATTTTGTCTGCCTTTATACCTTGGTTTCATGCTCACAGAGCCTGCAGGCTTGCCTCTGACAGCTGTGACCCCAGACAGGGCCATGTGAGGGCATGCCTGGGGCTGTTCCTTTTGCTGACTGTATTTCTGCAGACATGTCTTGGCTTACTGGGGCACCATTAACCCCTTGGAGGCTATAGGGACCAGCACAGGCTATAATCCTGCTAACAGCTCCATGTCTTATCCAGGGCAAGTGGGGGATCTGCAGTTACTCTGACTTACCCCAGGAATTTCAGATAGCCCCAAGGAAAGGTTTCTATTGAAATAACTGAAAAAATGGTTGTGCATAACCGAGCTGGCCCTGCAAATCAAACGTGTGCAGTTTAGGTGGGATCTTATCCCCTCAAGATCCAACAGTCCCCAAGCTTTGCTTTTCACTGGCTGCTCTGTGTGTGAGGATAAGAACATCTGATGGGGACTCAAGGCAGGAAAGTGCTTCACTCCTGGTGGCAGTAAATAATTCTTGTGCCAGAGGATACGTCTGGTGGGTTCACTGTTCCTTGAGGGCATGTCACCCCATCCACAGCCTGCACTGAACACTGGCAAGCTCTTGCTACACTTGCCTGCAATATTGGGACTCCCTGGGGGCCGATGAGCCACTGTGCTCCCACAAAGCCAGGGGATGGGGAAAACAGCTGTGGGATGGAGTGCTTACCGTCCGTGAGGTGGGTGGTGCTGATGGGCTCGTGAGTGAAACCATCTCCTGGATGGCCAGGCGCAGCTTCAGGCGATGCAGCGCGTTGCTGATGCCGATCTCCCTCTGGATCTCAGTGTCAGACAAGGCTGACATGATGGCTCCACTCTTCACGTTGGCTCGGCAAGCAGCAACGTACCAGGCTGGCATCCCCACCCAGAGCTGTTGAGACAGGGCAAAGTTGGGACCCACCCTGGCAGAGTACAGGACACCCTATTTGAAGCTCCATACCTAAGCTGCATACCCATGTTGGGCTCCTTTTTTGTTTGGACCTTGCACAGATTGCCTGTGGGTGGAGCAGCTTCCCTGTATCTCATGGAGAGAGCGTAGGGAAAATACCTCTCCATGCCTTGGGAAGATGTTCTGAGTTGCTGAGCATGGGTTGTTTTGCAACCACCACCCACGTGCACGGAGCAAAATGGGACTGTGGGGTGCTGTGCCCCTGCCAGGGGAGCACACTGCAGACTGTGTGTGGGGACAATGTGTGGGCATGCTCTGCCTCACCTCCAGCCAGGACACAACAGTGGGGCCATCCCAGTGAGCAAAGGGCAATCCCTTCCTCCGAGCCTCTTCCAGAAGTTCATGCCTGGAGCAAAGAGAAGCAGAAAAGTGATTTATTGGGAGTCTGAGGGGAAGAAAATAACTCGCAAAAGGGAAGAGACTATCAGAAGCAAAAACCAGCAATAAAGGAGCTAACACGGCTCAAGAGGGGGTGAAGACAAGAAGTCTTCTCAGCAGTTCTCAGCTGTGTCACAGCTTAGCAGCCAGGGCCGTTTTATTGCTGTGGCAGAGGAGGTTCACTCACTTCTTCCGTAGACGCCGATCCTTTTCAGCCTGAGCACCCAGCTTGCCGAGTCCCAGAGGGTCCTGAATGCCCACCTCTGTGTCAGTCAGCAGCACTGTTGGGCAAGCAAGATACTCCCAGGTCAGCACGATGTCCCCCATGGCACTGCATGGATCCTTGCATTGAGGTTTTGGGGATCCACAATCACAGTACAGGAGGTGATGGTCTCCATTTCCAACCCACCCCCAGAGCACCCCTTGTCACACTGAAGCCCACAGGGATCCCTGCCTGCCAGCCTTCCCATTTCAAAATGCTCAACACTGATGCAGTAGAGGATTTATATATGGAAAAGCACCTCCCACCACAGGGCTGAGCAACATCAGGGAGCTGCCATGGGGAGGGAAACAGATTTGAGAACGTTAGGGATAAGATACAGTGATGGGGGATCGCTATCCTCACTGCATCTCTTGGAGAGCATTAGCACCGGTACCACGCTCAGATCAGAAGGGTCCATGGGGCAGAAAGCACCAGGATCTGCCTGCCCCAGGATGCCCAGGGCTGGTGGCCTCCATGTCCCCAGGCCAACCGAGTGTCCCTGCCCCTCTGCCTATAACCCCAACACTACTCCAAAGCCAAAGAGGGCCAGAAGGTGTGAGTAGAGCCCGACCCAAGAGAATGCCCGCCCGGCATGCACAGGAATGGGGCTGCTCACAGACCCTGCCCGGTGGCTCCTTCTCTGCTCAGCTGAATCAAGCGGCCCTTCTCTTTTTTCCCGAACAAACGCCCGATGGAGGATTTGATCCCCTTCCTCTTGGAGCCCTTGTGCAAGGAGTCCTGGCTGCTGTTGCTGCTGGGGTTACTGGCCTGTTCCTCCAGCGAGCTGGGGATGGAGGAGGGAGAGGAACAGCAAAGCCTTAGGTTAGTCCCGAGCAGCACGAGAGTCATGGCAAACCCCAGCCCATCTCCACGCCATGGACTGAGATCCAGCGGGGGCTCCACGTACCTCTTCCCATCCTCCTGACTCAGTGCGGGGTGGCCCAGCTTCTCCAGCCGCAACGTCCTGGGGGAGGATGGGGGAGAAGTCTCGCATTTGATGGTGGTTTTATCCTCTCGGCTTTCATCCCGAGCTGCAGGTGACTAAACAAGCACAGGAGCCGTGAGGTTGGATGGCCAAAGCCCAGCTTCATCCTTGTCCTGCTGCCTGCCCCGGAGCCCCTCTCTCTTGTTCCATGGAGGCATGGCCAAAAGAGCCAGCAGTGTCCTGAGGCTTTGCCACGCTCCAGGATAAGCCTGAAGCAGAGCTCCAGTGGTGGCTCAAGTCACACAGGCAGATGGGGAGGACTCAGCCACAGGGAATCCTGGGAATATGGGGAATGACGAGGAGAGAGGATGCAGCTCCATGGCCCAGATCAAGGTGTAGGGACACAGAGGCTGCTGCCACAGCAGAAAGCTCTGAGGAAGACAGATGGGAACGTCCCAAATACACGCTGTCCCCAAAAGGGATGCTCAGTGTTTGAGGACCCAGTGGCTGTCTGACCCTCCCCATGTCCTGCAGAACTTCAAGCTGCCAGCTGGAACATCCCCAAGCACCTTATGGGATCCTCCTGCCGAATCCCTGGGGATCCCCAGCTCCACCCCACACCTGGTGCACCCTGACCTGGTGTGGGCAAAGCCAGGAGCAGGCTGGAAAAAGGGCTTGGACAAAACCCAGCAGAGTGGGAGCCACTCACTAGCAGTTTCCTCCGGTGCTTCCTCAAGTCGCTGGGCTGATTGCAAGGGAGAAAGCAAGAGAGACACAGAAAGGGTGGCAGTTAATGGAGAAACCCCTCAGCAAACACAGGCATCCTGTTCCACACCACTCAGCTGTATGGACACTGGGATGCTGCTTCCACCCTAAGCAGCCACATGCACACCCCGTGCCCACGCTCCCATCTGCCCCGTGAGCCTCCTCACCAGCGTCATGATCCCCATGCGGTCCAGGTCCTGAGCAGCGCTGCGGGACGTCAGCTTTGGGGTGGAGCGGCCGCTGAGCGGTGGGGATGAGCTGGCCAAGGACAGGGCTGTGAGCGAGGTGGGGATGGAGGCCCTTTTGCAGAGCTGGGTGAGGTTGAGGCCTTCCATGCTGCCGCTGGTCACGCGGGTCTCCAGCTCCTCCGCACGGAGCTCGGTGGATTCCTTCTCCTCTTGGATCATCCTGCAGGAGCAGTGGGCTCAGGGCTCCTGGATCCACACCATCCTGGGGTGGTCCCCGGCCTTTGGCACCTCCCGGCCATGGGATTTACTGACACTACGGAAAGGCAGTCTGGGTGCTGTGACTGAGCCCCCGATCTCTAGGAATGGCAGTAAGACCCATCAAAATCCACATCAACCAAGGCTGAGGGATGTCCCAGTTTCTCTATCTCTGTCTTTTTTTTTAACAGAGATCTTTTCTGTGAACCAGCACTGCTGTCACCAAAGGAAGAACCAAGCCCTGTGGATAGATGCCCCAGAGCCGTTTCCCTGGCTAAAGTTGAACCAAGACATCAATTTTAGGGCACCAAATCCTCCTCCCCACTCTGACGCCATTTCAGAGCCAGGTAGTGGTGGGTTTGGGCTGTGCCCCCTACCTGATCTCCTCGTTGATGGCATCCAGCTGCTCCTGGAGCATCATGGCCAAGGTCTGGGCATCCGAGTGCCCACCAGGGGAGAGCACATCCATGGAGCTGAAGAGCGTCTCGCGGTCATCTTCATCCACATCGGAGATCTCAGGGTCACTGTCAAAGGCGTGAACGCTGCCTGCCTGGGCCTGCTCCCAGTCCTGGGGGAACAAGACCCTCTGGTCCCACACGGCACCTCCATGTCCCCGAATGTCAAACTGGAGGACCCCAACCAACGCTCAACCACAGTCCAACCCCGCGGGGAAACCAATCTTGTCATCACTTGCCAGGTGAAGGAAATTGCCCCATGTCTCCCGATCAGGGAGATGTGGGACCAACGTGCAGGGAGACCCCAGTTCTGACCCTGCCCCTGGCCCCGTGCTGGCAGGAGGGTGGGTTACCTTGGCTGTCTCCTCCCTCCGGGTGGCGAATCGGCCCTTCTGTGTCCGGGGCAGCCCTGGGGCCGTCCCAAAGGGCTCAGCGGGGGCATGGACCACAGCACTCAGAGGGAAGCGCAGGTCTGTGGCACTGCCCATGTGGGACCTGCGGAGAGAGAGCTCCATTATGGACATTGCCCACGTAAGGATGCTTCTGTCCCCTGGCTGCTTTCAACACAGCCCTCAGGGCAGAGGAGGGGGACAGGGCCACTCTGGAATGACCACCCCAGCGATTCCTCCCTGCTCTGCTGCAAAATCAGGCTCCACAAGAGAAAAGTGTTCCATTCCCCTAATCCTACCCCAGCAGACAGGCTGCAGGAACTGCACTGCTACCTCCCCTTTTGTTGTACCCACTGAATATCTATACTGCTTTGGCCTGCACTGTCCAGCACAGTCTGCACCTCCCAACATGTCCCCTCGTGTGTGACCTCCTCATCTCCACAACAGCAGTCAGATGAGCAGCACCTTTTTATGTTTTTCGTCAATATTTCCACAAGAAAAACCCTGATGAATAAAATCCCATTTGAAACAGATCTTCCACATGCAAGGACACGAGCATCGCTTGGGACTTCCCACCAGAAACCATTTGGGACTTCTTTATCCTCCTCCAAGCTCGTGCTGGTGCCCAGGAACAGAGCAATGCAGCAGCTGCAGTGGGACATGAGGCCACGGACTGCCCCTTGCAGGACTCTGTGCATATCTCCACGTCACCTTCTCACACCTCCTCACCCTAAAGACCATCCACGCGGCTGAGCAAAGCATCCCAGAGCACAGGGCTGTTCCTCCCTATACGCATTGCAATAGGAAGCGTGAGGTTTGGGGCTTGCTTTAGGAGGACGAAAGCATTTGCCCAGAGCCGTCAGCAGATTTCCCACCACGGTGGGTTTGCTTTCCAGCAGAGGGCCACAGCTGGGCTCCCCACCCCCAACAAAATCACCAACAGGAGAAGCTCAGCTTGGCGTCAGCTCAGTGTTTGCAGACGAAGGCACAGCCCAAGTTTCAAGAGGATTTAAGCTGTGGAGCTGCTGACAAGCTGCTCCCAAGCTAAAAACAGATAAAGGCGCCTTAGACAAAAGCTGACACTTCAGCTGGGGGATTATTCCAGCCTCTGTAACTCAAGTTTTCTGCTGAACTGCCCATCAAGAAACAACAAACGAAGAAGTGAGCAATGCCCACGTTGCTCTTACAGACCCATACAAGGGGGTCCCATGTATGCTCCACACACTCCCCCAGCACTCAGCTGTCCTTAATCCTCACACGTTCTTCCTCACTCTCCCTGCTTCTTCTTTCCAGTGCCGATATGCGTCCTCCAGGCACTTTTGTCTCTGCTGCCGGCAGATTTGAGGCTTGCTGCAGCAGCTCCCACTATTTCCACCCTCTCTGGGAGGTGACTTGCTGCAGTCGGTGGTTGTTCCCAGCAATCCCTTGATGCACCCAACTCACATTTTGGTTGCTCAGATGAGGGCAGAGTCTGCCAAGCAGCTGCAGCAGCGTGGTGGGGCACACACGCTGCATCAGCACCCTCTTTCTCTCACTTCCTGGGACCATCCCCGACCAATATCAGAGGCTGAGACCTGATGAACTCACCTCGCATCCTGGAGCACTGGGCTGGGGTCCCCCTGCCTCCCTGCTGACCTTAAATGAAAGTGTGGCAGAGCAGAGGGCTGTATGGGGGGTCTGCACTGATGGTCACCATGGCAAGACAGGCTCCCCCTTCCCAGTTCATCCCCCACCCACTGGGGAAGAAAGACATTTTGTGCACACCCTGCCGTCATGGGAGACTTCTGCAGAACTGAAAATGAATCCAAGTGAAGAAAATGGTACATGATCCATGGCAGTTTGAGCTGGGCAGTGAGAACAGGACCTCAATGAAACCACTCTGGGGTGACACAGCTGAGAGAGAGGTAACACAAACTCCGAGTCCTTTGGGCAGAAAAAGACACGGATGTCCAGTGGGTGCTTTTTTTTGCCATCAGAAGAGCAAAGCAGAGGTCATTCAGTTGGGCTGGGCTGTTCTCCACAGTCTGTGTCTCACCCCAGGACAGATCTGCTGCGATGCATCACCGCGCAGCTCTGCATCAAGGCCTGCTGGCACTCAAATACCCAATGCCAACAGCATTTGGGAGCCCTAAAAGGAAAGTTCCCCAAAACCACGGCAGTGGGGTGTGTGCCAGAAAGCAGGGTTGTCAGCAGGAGCCTCTCACCTTGTGTGCACACTCTCCACAAACGTCCCACTTCTGGTCTTGAGCTGATCAACCTCCAGCCTCAGTTTGTCGATCTCATCTGACAGCCGCCGCTGTTTGGGGCAGAACAGATGGGCAGAGGGGTTGGTTTTGCACTGAAGAGCAGCCAAGTTTGGGGCAAACCACATCCGTAGCTATTTCCAGGTTTTCCCTCTAAAAAGCCCCATCCCATCTTCAAAGTACCTTTGGTACACCAGTAAAGAAACAGCTCATGCAGGCGACAGTGAATGATGATGCCGGGGCAATGCTGCGAAGGGAAGGAGTGACCACAGACACATGTGTGCTCGAAGCGATGCTGGCTTGCAAGATGAAGGAGAACTGGTCCCACTAAGGTGCTCTGGCTTTGCTCCAGGCTGCATGTGCACATTCACCGTGGGAAACAGTCAGCAGCAAGGGATCTACCAGCCAAATTGGTGCTGGGCTCATCCCTCCCGCTGCCAGCTCCAGGAGGGGAACCTGTGCCTGCACTATGTGACCATGCTGTCCTGTGGGAGATGCTGGGGAAGCTGCAGGTGGGCAGAAAGGCAGAGGGATGGAATCCTCCAGGCACAGCAGGATCCAGTCCCATGGGCAAATGGGCTGAACTGGGGGGGGAGGGGGGGCAACATGCGGGCAGCATCATGCGGGTCTCTGGGCTCTGTCTCTGGGCTCTGCCTCTGAGAGCAGCTGTGGTTGGGGAGCACAAGCAGCGCCCTCTAACTCTTCTTGCTGCAGGCAGGGAGCATCCGGGAGAGCAGAGGCTGTCAGTGAGGGGGAAAGCAGCTCCCCAGCCTTCCCAGCCATGCATGAGACACGGGGCACGTCCCAAAAGCTCCTGTTGCTGCAAAAGATGCAACCTTCCAGCTTCAGACTCATCTCGCAGACCCTACAGAGATGCTTTATTTGAGAGCAGGGAAGGTGTGAAGAACTGTGGGGATTTCTGCAAGCAGGGCATGGAGCTGGGCATGGATCTCCCCACCAACAGAAAGAGGGGGCTGGGACAGCCTTGAGGGTGAAGGGAACATGGCCACCCCAGCAGCACTGTCACTTGCAGCCAGGCTGCACCAAAAGCACAGGGGCAAACCCTCCTCTAGAGATGAGGACGAAGCCACCACGACCTCACTGCTGTCCTCAGTGGGGGGATGGATGAGCGTGATAGAAGTACAGAGGTGGGACAGAACATGCCTGTTAGGGAACCGAACCGGGGGTCTCCAGGGAGGTGGGTGGCAGCTTCCATCCACTGCGTGGGTTAGTTTATGGCCTCCTGCTGCTGGGTGCTTTGGGATCCCAGCTCCTCCAAAACTAGAGTATTTTAACTGCCACTGGTCAGGGATTAGGAGTGAGCAAGCGCAGTCACTAGGGCAGGCTCCCTGCAGCAGCATTTACCTTGTCGTGCTGGTGTTCCTCTATCTGCTTTTGGGTATTTTCCAGCTCTTGTAACAATGTGTTCTTTGCAAAATGAAACGAAAGAAAAGGGAATAAAAACAGGAAAGAAGAAAAGACATCATTTAGGAAATGGCTGCGTGGCCCTAGTGGGGATGGCCAGTGTGGGATCATTGCATGGAGGGCGGGCTGGGCACCTAGCAGGAAGGACAGTGATGGTCCCCAAACTGTTCCTCACCTACTTGCACATGAACCAGTCCTCTCTGCAAACCTCCTGCTCCTCAAGCAGGGCTGCCATGTCCAGATTTGGTCCCACATTGGACAAGCAGCAATTAAAGATTTGATAGCCAGGGTTTGCAGATTAGGAAGTTTGTCTCAGAGGAGACCAACCCCTCACACAGCTGCATCAAAAAACTGCTCCAGCATCTGCTCTAGAGAAGAAGCAGGGAGGAAGCAGAGCTTGCAACCTCCTGACCTAGTGCTCTTTTTGGGAGGCCAAACAGCAGCATTTTTGCCCAGGGAAGACCTTGAGAAACATTGTGTGTGTGTCAGTGATGGCAGCAGGCTGGGGAACCTCCAGTGCCCCTCCATAAGGTGCCACCACTCTGATTCTTGTTGCTTGCTGGGAGAAGAATTTGGATGTGGTCCTGTGTGTATTCCTGTTCTTTATCCAGAGCCACTCAGACACCTGCTGAATGGCTGGACATGCTGGCACAGCCAGCTCTGGTTGGGGACAGGAGGTGCAGAGCAGCAGAGAGATAGATCTGTTCCTGGAGGCATTAGCAAGGAGATGCATCCCCTCTTTGGTCTCACCTGGGGGACCAGGGGAGTCTGGTCCCTGCAGGAAGCCAAACAGAGATGAATTACCATGAGCTAAGCTCTTGTTGATGGTTCAAAGTTTATTCCTGCTCTGGGTCACCCACTCTCCCAGCTAATTGCATTCATGCAGTTGAAAGGAAAGCCTGGCTCCCTGGGTGAGCAGGGTGGGAGCTGGGATGCTGCTCACAGACACTGCCTTGGCTTGGGGAAGGCAGATAGGTCTGGCAGCAGTGCCTGGTGAAAAGGGAGGTTTCAAAGCAGCACGTGGAGGGCTAGAGGATGAATGCTGCATTTTTTCCTGCAAAATGCAGTAGGGTTTCGTTCTGACAGCTGGGTACAGGCTGCAGTTGAGGCTGCACCGATGCAGACACAGAGAAGCAAGGGAATGGAGCAGGATGAATCCTGCTGCTGTCAGAAGTGAAGGCAGTGGGGAGTGGATTCTGATAGGTGAGGGCTGGCTGGAGATGAGGGCACGATGCTGAGCACGCTTCCCTACAATCCCACCAGCCCTGGCATCCCGCATGGGATTGATTCCTCATCCCTGCATGGTTGCTTCCAGACAGCTGTGCTGCAGCTGGCAGAGGCTCCAGGCTGTAGGGGCTGCAGACCTCACAGCCCTCCAAGGACCCCTTACTCTTAGCCACTACCTTTTCCTCCAAGGCCGCCATCCTCTCCTTGAGGTGCAGCTGCAGCCTCTCGTTGGACTCGCTCAGCAGCCGATCCACAGTGTCTGACAGCCTCTTGTTGTGCTCCTCGTTCATCTTCTCCCGCTGACGAGCCTGCAGCAGCAAACAGTAACCGGTCACCCCAGATCCAGTGCATTTGCTCCTCCTGCTATGGGGAGCTCGGTCACCTCCCATCCTGTTCCTGCTCTCGGTGTCACAGATGACCCAGGGGACAAATCAGCACAGGCTGAATCCTCTGCTGGCTCTCTGTTGGTCTCTGCTATTTCAGGCTTCCCACAAGCATGACCTGTGCACCCCCCAGAGCCAATCAAAACATGGTGACACCTTCCAGACTCCAGTGGACCCTCTGGATTTGCAAAGGTTTCTCCAAATCTCTGCTCTGGGAGAAAGCATGACCGAGCATCCCCAGCATGACCATGACCTGGGGCACACACTGTAATGGCAGCTGAGTGACCCAAGAAACAGGCATGGCAGCCTCTCTCAGCTGCCAGCTGAGGAACACAGCAAGACTGTGCATCCCATGACTGGGATGAGTCATGCTTAGGGCTGTCCCACGTTTGGGGTCTTGGCTTGATGTTTTGTTTGGGCAGTGTATGGAGTAGCAGACACTACACAGGATGGAAGGTGTGGTGCCAGAACAGGAATGTGGAAGGCTAACAGCAAGAAATGAATACCCAGGAGAGAGGGAAATCACAGCGGACCAGTGTAAGCTCCTAGGTGACCCTAGAAGGAGACATTCTGGGCAGGAAAATATTAACCAGGTCCTTCTCCTCACCCTGTTTTGGAGACAGCAGTGAGCCAGCCCTTTACTCTGCCTCCAGGAACCCAGCTGCCAAGGCAAGGGAGAACTGAGGGAAGGTCAGGACCTGCAATGACTCCCCCATCCAGGCTGAGCAGCACTTACCCTGGCCAGCTCCTGGTTCTTCTCCTCCAGCTGGCTCTCCAGCTGCCGGAGGTGCTCCTCGATGCTCCCATGCCTCTCTTCTGCCTGGGAAAAGCAGAGCAGCCCTCTCAGATGGCATTTATCAAAACCAACCAGGCCCTCCTGCATCCCTCCTTCCATCCCTGTATTTGCATCATTTCCTTAGACGTGGCACTCCCCTCTGCTGCCTGCATCCCCAACACAGCTTGCTGTGCTGTGAGCTTTGAAACGCCTGCTAGCAAGGGGACTGGAGATGGGGATGCTCCAAAAGCAAATTGGTACTCATCCCAGCACTCTGAAATGTCAGGGCTGGCCCCATCCATGCCTTCCTCTATGCCTGCACACTCCCAGATCTAGCCTGGTTCCCTCTGCCTCCTCTTTGTTTCCAAGTGGTCCCAGCAATAAATGAAGATCACCCTGACCAAGCAGCACCATCACAACTTGGGGAGAGGAGCCGAAGGAAAGGAGCAAGCCCTGCAAGTGCAGAACTCATGAGTCTTAAAAGCTGTGTGTTGTCCCTGCAACCATAGGGGAGGCAGAGGGCAGCAAAGCACAAAGGCTGGGACTGCTAGCAGGGCGCCCTGAGCCTGCCAGGGGCAGTTGCTATAGGTGGGCTATCAGACCTGCCTCACCCTCTGGTTCCTGCACTGTTCCCTGGCCCCTCTGTCTGCCAGCACCCCCCAGCACCACACACACTTGCCTTGGTGAGTGCAGCGATGCGCTGGGCCAGCTCTGCTTCCACCTCAGGCAGCGTCTCTGCTTTCCTCATTGTCTGCTGCAGTTTCTGCTCTGCCAGCTCCAGCAGCTCCTGCAGGTGCCGGGCTTTCTCCTCGCACTGTGTGACACACCACGATGTACCACGAGGTGCCTGCATGGTGACCCCAGCCTCATTTCTCCCTCCCACGTCCCTGGGGTAGTGGGGGCCTCTGGGTCCTGGTTCAGTACCTGGCGGTGCAGGGACTCCTTGTTGGCCAACTCGCTTTCCAACTTGTCGTTGAGGTCATGGATGGAGGTGGCTTCTCGCTGGGCTGCCAGGTAGCGTTTCTCCAGTGTGGTGATCCTCTCCTCCATGTCCTCCTTCTGAGCCAGAGCCTGAGGAAGTGATGGGACTGTCACGTCCTGATCCGTGGCCACCAAGCTGGGAACAACTGGGCCACACAGCTCCTCTGAGCCTGGGAAACCCCAAGTCCAAGGATGCAATAAAAGCCCTGCTGCACACAAAGATGAGTAGGAGAGGGATGAAGGGAGAGTCACAGGGAAACGTTCTGATGTGGACACAGCTCACTGCCCTGGGTCTGCAGCACACCTGTGTATCACAGTGTCTGCCATAACATCAGGGCACTCCTGATGGTCTTGGGGACAACCCCCAGAAGCAGGGTCCTCCTTTAGGGAAAGACCTTCACCCTCCTCTCCACGTGTACAATCCCTTCCCAGTCCAAAACAGCTGTGAACGTCTCTGCTACTGCAATGGGCAATGCAGTGCAAGGGGGCAGGGTCTCACCTCCCGGAGGTCCCTCTGGTATTTGCTGCTCATCTCTTCAGATTTGATCAGATCCTTCCTGGCAGTGCCCAGATCCTCCTCCAGCTCAGCGACACTGGCAGCCAATGCAGAGATGTGCTCCTTGGCCTGGACCACTTCGAAATTCTGCTTCTCCAGGAGCTCCTGTAGTTCCACCACCCTCCCTGCCTCATCCTCCGGGTGGACAGAGCCATTGGAGAGCCTCTGCAAAGCAGCACAGAGGGAGGCGGATGCCTGGCTGCACCAAAGCATGGGCTGGCACAGCCTGTGGCTGTGCAGTGGGTGAACGCAGCCCTGCAGGGACCCAGCAATGTGCCTGAGAGGGTAGCATGGGGCTTTTGTGCTTTCTGGGGCTCTCACCTTCCAGGGAAGCTTCTGCGCTGCCTCCTTGGGCTCTCTCTCATCCCTCTCACTTGCTGGGGCCTCCCGAGTGGCACCTTGCTGTAGAGCTGCCACCTGCACAGCAACAGGGATGAATTAATCACAGCAATGAGATGCGGTGCTCTGGCTGTGAGCGAGGCTGCAGAACTTACAAGGTTTCCCCTTAAACATTAAGCCTTCGTGTAAAGAGGAACTTTAGAATAGCCTTGCATTAAAAATGCCCAAATGACACTTTTCTGATCCGCACGATCATTTGTGGGCCATAGTTCACCAAACTCAATCAGAATCCACAAATGTGGCATAGCTCCAAGTAGTCGTAGCCCAGCAGCTCCCCAGCAGGGGCCTGGCATAGGCTTCCAAACTCCTCTTACCTGCCGATGGGCATCCACGAGCTGCTCCTCTAAGGTTGCCACTCGCTCTAAGGATGCTCGCAAGCGCTCCCTGACCTGCAGTTGGGTAATACAGAGGGAAATGTGGTTATTTATTATGATGAGAATGCCCAGGAGCCAGGGAAAGCCCCAGTGCCTTGGATCTGGCTGAGGGCCAGGCTCAGATGGATTCAAGTCCAGGGCACAGGCTCAGGAATGCTCCAGGCTCTTGCTTGGGAGAACAGAAGTATGTTATAGAGGGATAGCCGGGGTTAACCTGGCTCTTGGAGGAGAGCCACGGCCAGGGGAGCTTGGAGATGGCTTTCATCAAAGCAAATGACTCAGGAAGAACTACACGCCATGAAAAGAACAAACAGGGCGCCAAAGGCCAGCACTCCTCATCAGATCCCAGCAGCCCATCTCACCTTTTCATCCAATGCCTTGTGATGCTCAAAGAGTGACTTGAGTGCCTTGAGCACCTCGACCTCACTGGAAACCCCAGATGGTGACTGAGCCTGACGTTTGACCACGGTCATCCTCAGGGACCGCTCATGCCTCGACACCAGGCACTCCAGGTGCTCCAGCAAGAGCTGCAAGAGAGCAGATGTGAGTTTTTTACCACCTCGGGGCTGGCAATGCCAATATCAGCTCGGCAGCTCAAGGCATCCTACGTTTCTGGGGGCTGAAAGCTAGGCAGCATTCTCACACTTACCCGGGTGTTATTGCGCTCAGCTTTCAGCTCTGAGATCTCCTCTTCCCTCTCCAGGAGCTGCTCCCGACATGCACTGAGCTCCCGCGTCAGCGTTGCAAACTCCTGCAGAGATCAGGGCACGGCCATTAGCTGGGAGACTGTGACAGAGACGGAGCCAGCATCCCAAGCCAACCGCTGGGACCTCCAGCATGGAGCATTTCCCACCCCAGCCCAGGCAGTGAGTGAAGGAGATAGCAACACAGGCAAGCTGGGGAGTGATTTATTCCTGGCCTCTCTCTGTGCTTCAGACAAGTGAGGAATGCAACATCCCAGTGTTTAACCGCTTGGTTTGATGCCCAAGAAACAGCTCTCTGGCTCCAAAGGTCCACGATGGCATTAAAGCATGTCTCCCCATTGCCAACAGTTTGGCCGGAGCCAATCAGTCCCTGCTTCCATCACTGATCCCTCATGGGAAGTGATATCCAGCAACAAAGAGCCGTGCGCAGGGCGACGCCACAGCCAAGCTGCAATCCCAGCACATCCCCAGGGATACGTGGACTCCTCAGAAACACAGTGACTGCATCTCTGGCTATGCTGGAGCAGAAAGGAAACCTGCTATGAAGTTCCCATGGTGCAGAAGGGTTCATTTGCTCTTTAAAAACAAACACCAAGTACCTGGGTTAGCCTGGGAGCACTCACCCACTGCTCCCAGTTGCCATTTGAGGCAGCAGTTTGCACAGGGGCTACACAGCATTTTGCAGCTGGGACTTTTTAGGGTGAAAAATGCAAATGGGGAAACACTTCATGGATTCACACCCATTTCACAGCACTGTCGAGAGGAACTGAAAAGGAAAAGGGTTGCAGAAGAGGCTGAGAAAGATTTGCTCAAGCATTAACAAACCAGGCTTTGACTGGAGGCTGAGGGTGGTTTCACAGCATGAAAATCTCTTTCACTCTCATTTTCAAGTTAAACAGATAAGAAATCCTTCAAGCTAAAGCAAGACGTCGAGGCTCAGTTCGAATTAAACGCTCTGCTCAGCTCAAAGGGGAACCTCTCGCCACTGCTGATGTCCCACCACCAAATTAAGAGTGCTTTAATCCCCGTTTGTCTCAGCTGCATTTCCCCTCTCCCTTCTCACACCACGCTCTGAGCTGCCTGCAGTGATGTGGTTTTAGCCTGCAGTGCTGGGGGCAGTGCTGTCACTGGTGGTACCACGACCCCATAGTGGGACAGGACCTAAGTGTGGTGCAGTGGGGAAGAAGGGAAAGAGCAATCCCAGCAGCCAAGCCAGTCAATGTCCCTATGAATGAGCACATTCTCGCCCATCACCACACCTCAGGGCTGCTCCTGCCCAGCATCCTCCCCCCAGCACTGCTACAGCATGGTCAGATGCAGAGTTGTGCTGCATGCAATGGCTCCAGCAAACGCTCAGACTAAGCAGGGACACCTCTAAATGGATTAGAAAGTGGAGCAGAGGTGCCTGATCTTCAATCAAACGAAGGATAATCAGACACAGCACTGAGAGCACCCAGGAGCACTGTGGGAAGCCCAGCAGCCTGGGAAATGGCTAATTTGGATTAAAACCAAACCACCCAAAGCCAGCTGAGTGCGACTGGCTGGGCTCAGCACCAAGCCCCGGGCAGGAGGGATGCAGGGACATGGATGCTGTCTCACACTGCAAGCAGAGCTGGAGATGTGGAGCACCACACGATGCACTGAAATGGAGTGCTGAGGCTCAGGGCTGGGCTCTTAGGTCAGCGCTGGGTACATTCAGGGTTCAGGGTCTCCTGGCTGGGAAACACGTGCACGGAGACCTCAAGGAGAGGCACGGTGGTACTGGCACCGTGGTGGCACTTGTGGAAGCTGCCATCTTCCTCTTTCCTTTCCCAAAGGGGTGATGGTTGATGCCAGGACCCTGCCCACCTCCTGGGGGATTCCAGGGGCCTGAAAGTCCCAGCAGGTCTGCCCACCCATAAAGCCCAGCCCTCAGCCCCCTGGGCAGCCCCAGGGAGCAGTGAGGGTGTGATGGCGTGCGGGCTGGAATTAAGAATTGCAAGAGGTTTCCCAGGCCATCGGTGGCCCTCTGCACAGCTGCCTCGGTGAAGTCTGGCAGGCTGTGTTCTCCCCCATCATAGATAGGGACAGGGATCCTTGCCAAAGCCCCGAGCCCTGGGCAGGGCATAGATAACTGCAGCCTGACGCACGAGCACAGCTGGACACATCTGGAGTGCTGCACGTGGCATCCCCGGGTCACACCTGTACACAGCAGCCGAGCAGGAGGGAGATGACAGATGTGCCAGGCTCCTACGGTACTGCGGGGAGCACCCGTGCCCTGGGCAGGGCTTGGTCCCCAGTGCCAGCGCTCAGCTGCATGCCCCCATGCAGCCAGGAGGGGAGAGGGATTGGAGCTGAGAGCTTTCAGCCCGATTAAGTCGCGTTCAGCGCTCCCACATGAATAAATAAATCATGTAAAGAAGCATTAAGGCAGCTTAGTCTCCCCAGGAAATCGCCCTGGAGTTCTGCCTTTTTGGGGGCCGAGGGGTGCCCCCGGGGATTAGGAAGGGGGGTCTCAGTCACATGGCAGCCAAGCCCCAAACGGGCACAGGGTGGGGGGACAGGACCTCCAAGCAGGAGCATTCCTGGAGCACCGCTGCCTGCCCATCCATGGGTCTACCCCACACCCAGGCAGTATGCTGGACCCGTGGCATCCAGCTGGAAGGATGCAGAGTGCCATCTCCCTGGTCAAAGTATCCCCAGGCTGCACATTGTCCACACAAGCCGGGGCCTGGCTCTTTGGGGAAGGGATGTCAGCCTCAGGCGGCCGCTGAGGTGTGTGGGTGCTCAACCCTGCTCCAAAAAAAAGGTTTCTTCAAGCAATCAGTCCGATCTGTCCCTACTCAATAGGGTCTGACAAACCGCAGTAAGCTCCCAGGCAAAGACATCAGGAAGGAAATACCAAAAAGGAGGAATAGGATGGGACAGGCACGTGGGAAGCCCCCCTGTACCCTGCACAGCACCCTGGAGCAGAGACCCGCCGCGTCCCACTTACCTGGTACATGCACATGCTGGGATTAATCCCATTGGGCAGGTGAGCGCCTTTGGCTTTGCTCCCCGTGTTCATGTTGAGCCCTCATCTCCTGAGAGGGTGGCCGTGCCCGGAGCCCCCTGTGCCCACATGGGGAAAAGGCGGGCGGCAGCAGCAGCAGCCCAGGGATATTCCCCATCTGTCACCCGCACTCACGGCATCTCTCACCGCAGGGCAGGGAGCCACAGTGGGGCACCCAGCAGCTCGCTTTGCAGGCGCAGAGCTGCCACCGAGTGCCTTTGTGCTGACCCAGTTTGTTCCGTCTGCACGCTGCCCGTGCGTAGCATCGGGGACCCTTTATTGGAGCAGGAGCGGGGAGTAAATCCGAGCTGTCCCTTAATCCGAGGCGGCGGGGCGGGCGGTGCGCTCAGGGTGACCTGGTGTGCTCTCTGCAGGGAGTGCTGGAGGGAGCGGAGGGGACGCGAGCCCCCGGCATATGGGGGGGCAGGCACCACTGCCCGGCGTCTGGGCATGACTCAGAGCAGCTCTGGGTCGGGGGGACACCAGGAGCTCCCAGGGAATGGCTGTTGGTTGGGTGTTTTGCTTTGGGCAGCCTGTGGAGAGCTGAGAGCCCAGCTCCACGCATAGGGACACAGGCTGCCTCCCTGCTGAGCTGCCTTCCCCTGCCTGGAGCAGAGAAGGGATGCAGAAAGCTGGCTGGCCACCAACCCAAGCTCTGCCCTGGCCGGTGCCATTCATTTTCACCTCCTGTCTTGCTGGGGTGCCCCAAATCCTGATGCTCAGGTGAGGCATCTGAGGTATCAGCAGCAGTGGGAGGCATGGATGTGTTTGAAGCCCCCTTCCCCTGCCTGCTGGGATGCCCCATATTCCACTCACAGTAGAGAGGTGTAAAAGCCCCAGATCCTGCTTATCCCAGGTGTGGGAATCTGCAAGACCCCAGAGGGAAGGCAGCCAGCAGCAGTGCTGCTCTCCTACTCTTCTCCTGACCTCATCTCTCCTAGCAGAAGCTGAGTTTGAATTCGGGTCTCTGGAGCACCTGGAGTGGGTCCCGCTGGTGGAGGAGCCGGGAGCACCGCACCACCCAGCTCTCAGTACAGCCAGCAACCACGGCAAGCCCCAGCTCCCCCATGCCCTTACCTGCGGGAGGGCCGAATTGAGCTGCCTCTGGAGCTGGTCGCGCTCCCGCAGAGCCTCCTGCAAGCGGCTCTGAGTGACAGAGAGCGTCTCGCGGGTCTCCCGCAGGGTGTCCAGCAGCTTGTCCCTCTCGTCCAGCATGTTCACCATCAGCTGCTCAAAGTCAGCATCAGCCTCGGAGCCCTGCGGGGGACCCAGAGGGTCCCCCTCGCTGATGGTGGGCATCACCTCACACATCATGGTGGGGCGTGACGGGCAGCCGAGGGTGCCGGAGGTGCCCGCTGGGGTGCTGGTGGGTGCTGTCAAGCCGTGGGGCCCTGATCACATCGCTATGGGCTCTCACATGCCAGGGAAGCCAGCACTGGAGAGGGTAACGCGGTGCTGAAGGTGGGGGGATTCCCCATCCCTTCTTGGGTGCCCACAGAGGGCTAAGAGGAAACCAGCATTGCTTGAGCAGAGGCAGAGGGATGGCCTTGGCACCCACAGGGTCCTCACAGTCTTAAATCCCCCCGATCTGCTGCGTGGTGCTGTTAGTGCTGTTGAAGCCTTTCGTGCTGCTGCTCTGATGCCTTTTGAAGGGGCCGGAGCATTTGTGAGCCACGGGGATGCTCAGAGGGGACTGAAGAGACCCTTGGGGACACGTCCCAGTGGTGAGCTTGAGCTGGCAGCAGCACAGGGCGGCTCTGGGGGATATGTGGGCTGCCTGGGCATGTTGAGAAGTCAGATGAGGAAGAGTTGGTCCCCTTGAGGTGGATTCAGACGGTCCCAGCTGGTGCAGAAATGCGTCTTTACTTGGAGCTGCAGCTCTTTAAACACAGGTGGTGACCTGCAGGAGAGGTGACAAGAGTTCAGTCAGACCCTGGTGGGAGCAAAAGATGGGCTCAGCACCCACAGGAACACGTTGTGTAGTACCCTGCTCCCACATAGCTGCTATATAGCAGCCAGGGTGGTACCGATCAGGCAGGAACAAAGTGCCTGGGATCCAAAATCCTTCAACTGCCTTCAGTATTTGCATATCCCAGGCCAAGACCATCTCTGAATCACTGCCCAAACAGAGAGGTGTCATTCCCCGGCCAACGCCAGGGAGGAGAGGCTGGAGAGGAAAGGCAGAGCTGCCAGCTTGGGTAGCAGCCTGGATTTATGCTGGATTAAAGCATGGCTGGAGCCAGGGGTGTAGATCTGGGGGTGATGCTGGTACCTGCAGCCTCGCCTCTCCTTCTGCAGCCCAAACCCACAGGTAGAAGAGTCTGGGGCATCTCACAGAGCAGGACGTGGAGACTTCAACTGATGGGAGCACGGGGTGCTGGGAAGTGCTGGGAGGTGATGCTGCAGGCAAGGAGCCATTTCTGCTGATACCTTTTGGGTATTTTTCAGCCTGCTATGGTTGGAGAAGGGTGCCCAGCAGCACACCAACCACCTGGAGACCTGCCCATCCCATAATGCAAGCCTTCGCCTTTGCCTTCAAGGGAATGATCCTGGGGCCAAGCAGCAAAACACAATGTAGTGAGATGGGTGCAAGAGCCACTTCTCTAGTGCTGGTTATGGGATTGTTACCCTTAACACAGCAAGTTTTGAATGCTTTACAATAGATGAAATGCTCGAGACGTTGTCTGAAAATCCCTACCTCACCTCCTTCCAAACCAAAAGGTGCACACGGACAAAATGACCTGCATGCAGTTATGGGCCAGAGCGGCCTGTTCTGCACTTCTGAACTGGAACAAAAGCCCAGCATCAAAGAGCCCGATCACAGCAGGGCTGTTTTCCCCCGCTCAAAGGCAGCGTGTGCAAGGAGATGCTTTTGTGCACACCCAGCCATGCAGACACCCGAGGCTGAGGAAGCTGTAGCTCCGTTCTTGGGCTGACATTGGCTCATCAGCTGATGGGAAGTTTGACACAAAAACCCTCTAAAAATAGAGAAGCTCTGGCAAAAAGCAGCAGCCCCTCAGTGTGCATCCAGCGCTGCAGGGCAGCTCCTGTGTGCAGGGATACGGGCTGGGGGGTCCCACAGGTGGCTGTCCCACCGCCTCTGCCATCACTTGTACATGTGAGCATCTTGGCAAAAAGGAGTCTTATCTTAAGGCTGAACCCTATCAGTCTGAGTGCGAAACCCACACGGAGTGGCTTTCATATCCCGTCTCACTGCTGAGCCTCTGTCTGTGGGTTGAGAATGGAGAAAGCGTGTCTGTGCCATGGAAAGCCAGATGTCCCCAAGTGCAATGTAATGTGAATGGCAAAAGCAGCCCCATGGCTCATCCCTTCCCTCCCCTGCCTGTTGGAGAGGAAGTGAAGGAATTAACGTGTGAATTAAGAGACATCAATCACAGCACAGAGGGATGAGCCTCGTGGGTGAAGCTTTGAGGGAGCTCAGAGAGGAGAAATGCTGCAGGGAATGGCCGGGACATAAATCTGATGGCGGCAGTGATGGGATGGAAATGTATCCCAGATGCAACGGAGACCGAGACAGCCTTGGTGGCTCCTTGTACCCCATAGAGGGAACCCAAGGGGATGGACTGATGGGTGCAGGAGGAGGTAGGTCCAGATTTACCCCATGAACCACCCAAGGGTACATTTTGCCAGCCCAGCAGGTACAGTGTTATGGACATAACTTCTGCTACAGAGCTCAGCAGCTGCAGAGGCAGGGATGAGCCTTCCCTGCACCACAAAGCTCTGCCGAAAGCCCTCCTGCTGGAGCAGCCGGGATGGTAGCTGAGGAAAGGAGAAGTCACCTCCTTTGAATCCATCCATCCTCCCACTCCACCGGCTCGGGGGTGATTATTTCTGGATGATTTCTGGATTCAGTCATCATGGCTCAAATCAGAGCAACAGAAGAGCACAGTCCCGGAGAGCACAGCTAAAGAGAAGGTCTGTCACCCGGGGTCCTTCAGTTGCAAAGGTTTTAGCCATAATGCTGAGCGGTGAAGCCGGATCCAAGCTGGGTTTGATAGCTGCTGTTGTTGGGGCTGAAGTCTGCTTGGTGAACAACAAAAAGCTGAGCGTGCAGGGATGTGCACAAACACAGGGACGTGCACAGCTGCAGGGAGTTCACCCCACGTGTCAGCTCACACCCTCCAGAGATGGCTTTGTTCAGGACAGACCACCTCAAACCACTGGATCATCTCCATTCTTCAACAGCAATAGGAAAACCTCTTATTTCCATTCACCTCCTCCTCCATGTGAAGCTCACCATTTCTCAAGCAGACCTGAATGCCCAGACAGCCACTTTTAAGCTCCCTGGGCTCACTGGTGTGCACCACCACCCACAGCGTTGCACACTTACCTGTGACTCCAGCAGCAGCAGGGCAGACCAGAGGCAGCCCTTCATTGCTGGATGTCAGAGGGCTCCAAGCCTGCTTGCAAAATACTGCCTGCGAATCTCAACTTTTCAACTGCATCTGCTAAAACCACATAAATGCCACTGCCTGGGTTTAGAGGGCCTTATCTGATGGGATAATCATTGGGTAGAGGAGTGGGGATGCGAGGAGACAGCTGGTGAGCTGAGAAAACAGACAGTGAGCAGCTCTAGCTTTCTGCTGGGTATTTTTAGCCCTGCAGGGCTGCCAGGCACAGCCTTGCTGGAAGCAGGTTTGTTGCTGGTGAAAACGTACTTTCTTTACTACCTCTCCCCTCAAAACTATGCATTCCTCACAGTTTGCTATGGCAAATCAGCACAGCCATGCACTGCCTGCTCGGGGAGGATGGTTTGCAGTGACAGAGCCCAGATGTGGAGCAGCTGATGGAGAACAGGGGCTTGGTTTTTTTCACCCTTGGGCTGCTTATTTGCTCAGTGTGACACTGTGGCAAGGCAAGCTGGCAGTGAGATGCTGGGCACCCACCCGGTGCCCTCACTGACAGCCCCACGAGAGCACCCTGCCTCCCCTTATATGAGGGAAAGAAGCACCCCCAGCAGCCATCCATGCAGGCACAGACAGCCTTGTGGTTTCCCTCTGAACGGCTTCGCTCTCATCTCAGCCCTGACAAATGAAAGGGAAAAAAAAAAAACCCCTCCGTGGCTCTGTCAGCAAGATCATCAGCCCAGCAGGCAGCTGGCAAAGAGGGTTTAATGCACACCTCGGAGGCAACAAGAGATGGATCATCCCATAAAAACGTCAGCTTGATCTTTTCCATGCCTAGAAAATCCTCAGCTGCCCAACCTGCCCTCATAAGAGCAGCACAGCACAGCCCACACCTCACAGAGCCTGGGGTGAGGGTGGCTGCCCCTCCACGCTGCCCACCACCCCTTCCAGGCCACGTCTGGGAGGAAGGAGGAGGATGATGCTCTTCTGCTGCAGGCTTTTCCTCGCAGCGCTTCTTTTTTGCACCTTTTCCTTGTGATGCTGTGTTAATCATGGTTATACCTGTATGTATCCTATATATCCTGCAAGCATCCTGCTGATGGCTTAAGCCCTTCCCAGCCTCACTGGAGCTGAATGCTGCTTCGGAGCAGTCACCCCTGACCCACGGGACCACTCATGGACAGCAGAGCATCCACAGGACCTCATGGACATCACCCACAGCTCTGCCACAGGGCCCACCTTCAGTGGGAGATGTGTTAATTACAGGCTGAGACGACGGAGATCCCTCCTGCACATGAGACAAACAAGATGCTGAAACGCCCCGGCTCAACAGAGGAAACTGTCATTGTCAGCACAGGGCCTGGAGATGGGAATCTCTGCTCAGGGCGGGTGTCTGAGATGCGTTTGCCACGTGCTCGTGCAGGCAGTGGGCTGGGATGTCACCTCCCGAGGCATTTCTCCCACAGCAGAGCTGCTGCTTGTGGCACGCTGTCCAGATGGGGTTGTCTGCATTGGAGACAGCCGGCTGAGCCCTGCGCGGAGCTCCCCACATCCCCCTCCAGCCTCGTGGGCTCCAAGGGCCCCCCTGCATCCTTCCTTTCCCTGCTGTGCTCAGGCACAGACCCCCACCCATGTGCTCCACAGGTTTCTTACAGCTCCACAAGCCTCAGCAGCACTATGCACAAACTCAAGCCCATAGCTTCTCCATTCTGGAGGACACGTGGGAAAAAAATCTTCATTTCAATAAGAAAAAACAGCAGATTCAGCCTCATCCCAGCAGCTCTCACAGTTCCTTACATTTACACCCTCACCTCGGAGGGACCACTGGGGTACATTGTGGCCTCTGGGACCTCCAGTAACAGGAGAAGGACAAGGAAAACCCAGTAGACAATGAGACCTATATGCTGGTGGCATCTCCACACCCCACACTGCAGCCCTGCTGATGGCAGATACTGCACAGATGGCACTCAGCCGTTGCCAGGGACAGCCTGTGGCCAGGACACCCAGGGACAACGAGGGAAATGGGGCATTCTGGCTAGGAATAAGGTGCCAATTTTGTAGCAGTAAAGGATTGATTCACATAGTGAAGGGTTTTGCACGTGGAGGGTCACCGCTGCTGGGATCGTTGCTGTGGGTGTAACTGAGACAAGGTGTAGTGATGCTTGCTCTCTTGCCTGGCCCCAGTGCCACGTCCTGGCAGGAGATGCTGCAGGATGGGATGCTTGGGCAGCATCCCCAGGGTTTGGACCCTGGCTCGGAGGTGGCAGGGCTGCAGGGAGTGACTCTAAAGCATAATCAAAGGATCCTGCAAGCAGTAAGAAGACAGCGACTCCCAGCATCTGACATTAATGCTCACCCCTGCTCTGAAGGCTGGCTCCAGACTCAAAAAGCTGTTCCCACCCTCAGCCTTTGCTTGCTCCAAGCTGCTAACTCAGTGGAGAAACAGGGAGGAAAGATGTCCAGATCTTGCTGCTTCTTTGCAGTAAGTAAGTGTTAGTATTCCACTGATATTTATAGTTCCCTGTGGGAGGGGAGGCATTACACACAACTTCCAGTGGGTATTTTCAGAAAGCCACCTGCTCACCACCACTGTGCAGGAACACCATTGTTCTGCAACAGAAAGGTCGGCAGACGAGGAGCTGAAATCTCTGCCACGTCCTCAGGGCAGACATGGGATGTGTGGGGCAGGGGATGGTGAGCACCCCGGCAGGGGATGGCACCACATCTGAGCTCAGCCACCTGTGCCAATATACAGGATGTTACTGCATGGAGAGCATCACATCGGTAATTTTACGGTCCCTGACTTAGTTTCCCTGCTTCTGGATGCAAATCGGGCTGTCTGTCCCCACCCGACCCCAGAGAAAGCAAAACCTGTTTGTTGCTAGGAGGAATCTGGCATGGGAAGGGACTGAAGGACAGAGCCAGAGGAGTGACACTGCCTGCAAGTGGGACTCAGAGCGGTGGCTGTGATTTCATGTGGGGGTTTTGCCATGGGCACATCCCTCCCCCCACTGTGACATTTGCAATGAGGAGTTATTTCACCCAGGAGCCCGACACCCCGGGGCTGGGGCTGTCCTCCTCGCTGCCAAACCAGCACCCACGTGTGCTAATTTATTCAGCAACTGAGGAAGAGCTGCCAGCACAGAGGGAGCTGCTGAAATCTGCACCGGGGGTGCAAAGCCCTGAGAAAAGCCACGGAGGAGCCTCATCACCCAGCCAGGCATTGGCACCCATATCACAGCCAGCAGCTGTGGCTCATGGCACGGCCCTGGGGACATGGGAGGCTGCAGGCTGGATAGAAACCGGGCTGCAAACACAACCCAACACAACTCCACATCCAGAAGCATCGTCCTCACCTTGAGCATGGGCTGCACGCTTGGAGTGGTGTTGAGGAAGGTAACTAATTACCCAGGGAGGTAATTAGTGAGCCAGAGAGGCAACCTGGGCTTTTAATGTGAAATCTGGGAGCTGCTGGCACATATTCAGAGCTAGCAGCGGGCAGACTGGGGAAGTGCCCAGTGCTGCTGGCTCCGGTTCGGACTGCGGCAGGCTTGGGAACACATCCCTCAATCTCACTCTGAGGGGTTTCACAGCCAATGCAACCTGACCAGGAAAAGCAATGCTCCAAGAGCACGACCCACACCACTGGGAAGCCTGCAGAGCTCAGCACCTCACCGCCACTGCAGCACACAAGCAGAGATAGAGGCAGTGAGACCCCAAGCCTTCCCCGTGCCCCCCATTCCACATCCAGGGGCACCCCCAAGTGTGAGGACACCACTTTCTTCCACTCTCCCGAGACGTGGGAGGTTTTAGCTCTTCCTACCCAAGAAGAGCACCAACATTGTGGCTTTGGCTCTGGATGGTCCCAACCAAAGTCACCTCGGACAGTCCTCAGGGATGTGGGGGCTCCCATTGCATTCATCCCCTCTGCTTTCCCTGCCTTATGCAAAATGCAGGCTGACACCATTCTCCTCCTGGCTTTCGCTTCAGCAAGTTGTTTAATCAGTTTGCTGATGGCAAAGTGAACATCAACCGCTTTTCACCCAGCTACAGCCACTCCTTGGTGGGGAGCGGGACACAGCATTACGCTCAGCTCAGTGCAATTGGGCACCAAGATAACGGGGCCAGATCCGCACAGGGACAGCCCTATGGAAATGACCCCAAGGCTGCCCTGCAAGGCAGAGGGGGTGCAGGCAGCCGGGTGTCAGCTCCTGGCACCGCATCCCTGCGGTTTACGGCAAGTGACACAGGCAGAAGCAGCCGCACGGGGACATCTGAGGACAGTGACATTTAAAAGGCGGCCAGGGGCAAGGCACAGACACTGGAGCTCTGTCTGCCTCTGTCTAACCTACATTGAGCAAGTACACATCTCCAACCCACCCTCTTCGTTAAGCACGATTAGCCCACAGAGCTCGCTGGCACACAGCTTGCAGGCACAGCACAGGGGCCACGTGCCGGCCTCAGCCAGGCAGTGCACGCATTTCAAGCCCGGTTTCTTTCAAGAGGGAATTGCAGGTGGTGACTGTGCCCCTGCACATCCCCAGATGTCTTGTGGCAATGGCTCGCCGTGCCAATGAAGTGTGCATCCCAAAGGTGCTGTGCTTTGGGAACTGAGTCGAGAAGGGAAATCCACGTCGCCGTCCCTTAGGAGAAGAGTGGAATCAGCTCAATCCCTATTAGCCACCGGAGAAACCACACAGAGCACCTCAAAAATACCCAAGCACGGGAAAAGCTGCACTTGGAGCTCACTCCTCATGGACGGAGTCCAGGAGGAAATGATAACAGCGCGGCTTCCTCCAGAGATCCCAAGGTCTGGAGAAGACAGGGAAGAATAAATCCGGCTTGGTGAACATCACCAGCTTTCAGCAGAGCCCCGAGGCTTTGCCCAGCTCCTCACAAATGCTGCTGAGGCCCCAACCACACTGTTGTCATATCTCCTTCCATCACCCCAACGGGTGGTTGCCATACTGGTCCTTCCATCACCCCAAAGGGTATGAGGTGGTTGCCATATTGGTCCCTCCGCCTGAGGAAGGCTCCTGCAGGCACCCAAAACGTGGAGGTCAGGAAACCTTAAAATCCTCGGAGGATGGATGGGGGGATGAGGGTGAGTCCAACGTTGGGTGCCTTCTCTATTCAACACGTGCAGCACAATAAAGCTCATGAGCTGAAAGGATGCATGTGGAGTTGGGGCAACAGTGAAGCGGGTTTGTGGGATGCTGTGAACTCTGTTTTAAGACTGTCAGTCGTGGCAATGCTGAGTCACAGCTTGAAGCAGTGACAGAACACCTGGTGGGAAGGCAGGGCTGAGCCAGGGGAGCTCAGGTGCATGCAGTGTACCTGAATGATGGAAGGGGTGGAGCCAGGATCCACCCCTTCCCAGACCACATTTAAGGGCTGGCAGGGTAGGCAAGGGGATCTTGGTGGAGATTCCTGCACACCTGAAGCCTTCTGAAGGTAAGCAGCTTCTTTCCTTTATTTCTGTGCCTATAGCCATTGTATTTGAGCAAATCCTTGCATGCTGAGGCCTTGGTGTTCTGCTGTCTTTGCTGCACTTTCTGTAGTGTTACACCATCATTACGCAAAGGGAGCCTCAGGAACAAGGGGAGGAACATGCTGGTGTCTGGACAGCCCTGAGAGGTAGGGAGCAGCACCCCAGGAGCCCTGCAAGGACCAGAAATGTCATTCCCTTCAGTCTCTGTCTACAGGCAAACCAAGCACAGCAGCTAAGATGCTTTTTAGTGAGCTGAATTACCACATTTGCAGGCAGCTTTAAGCTTCTGTCTTCTTTATAGCATGGATTTGGATCCCAGACATCCTACAGTGCCCAGCTCCTGCTGGTGCAAATGGAGCCAGCTACTCCTGCCCAGCTCCATCAGCAGTGGCCTCGGGACAGTTCATCTCAAAGCAGCCTGTCCCCATGACCTGTGTGACCACTGCAGTCCCTCCAAGCAAGACAGGGGAAAACACAACGTGCCAGAGGTTGGTGGGGTGCTCATCCAAGCAGAAGTGGCTCCAGCACCATGCTCTGCTCTGACCTTCCCAGGCTCAGATGTTCTCTGTGGCCATCAGCCCACCTGAGATAACCTTTACCTACTGTGCAACGTGGGGATGTTGGATGAGTGCCCAGGATATGCTCACCCAACAGACACTGCTCCCAGAACTTGTCTGCACAAGGAGATACACCAATTCATCTCATCTAATTCTGGAAGGGGTTTGGGTTGGACAGCTGTCAGCTCTTCCCTGCTGTCACACAGTGGATCCAAGGCCCTCTTGTTAGAAGGGAAACTTGCTGCTGTGTTTCACCTTGCTAATATCCACATCAGGGCCTTTGCCAAGCCTGAGAGATAAAAGAAGATGAGGATCAAATCTTCTGGAGGCACGGAGGAATGTAGTTCCTGAATCCCAAGAACTGAATAGCATTGTGGATTGGCTCTTCCCATTCCCTGTGCCCCATCTGAAGCATATGGTCATTCTCCAGCTCAGTATGCTCTGGGGAACCTGAGATAAGACAAGAAGGCTTCTGGGTCAACCTTGGTCTTGTGGAGGGGAACAGATGGGTTTTCTGGTGGGACTGCCATCCTGAAAAGCAATTACACATGAAGCCATCCCCAACAGACTGCGATGTGCTCTGGCCCAGGGCCCAAGTCATCGTGGGTTTGGATTTTAATTAGGGCCGTTTTGGGTATCTGTTCTCTACTTCCCTCCAGATAATGATTTAATTATTACAGACATGTCTTCAAATTAGCAGCTTCCTCAGTGGATTATTCAGCTGGGATCTCCTCAGTTACAGTGCCCATCTCACTGCCATTAAAAGAAGAGGCAGGAAAACATGAAGGCAAACTGAAACTTCCTGGAAAGAGAACCCACGCAGGCACCCACCTGCAGAGCAGGGGCCACTGTCAGGCTCTTCTCCTCCCTTTATCTCACAGTGGATTAAAAAGCCTAGCTCCAAAACACATGCTGAGTGCCTGCATGATGCAAGACCATGGATGGCATAACAGCTGCTTGAGTCCACCTGTCACTGAGCATGGTTATCAGCAGACCACAAGCAGGTGGGGAGTCCAAGGGTGAGAAGGAGAGAGTGACAGACTGGAAGGTAGGACCACAAACCACTTCTTTCTAGTGGGATGGCATGTGTGGTGATCTCCAAGGAGAAAGCAGCTAGGGAGACATGGTGAGGACCCCATTTATTGCTCATGTTGGAGCCTCCCAGCCAGCTCCGTGTTGGGAATTACTACAGGGGCAAGGGGAAGGCAGGTGATAGTGGGAGCAAGCAGAAGATAAGGTGTAAGTCCTGACAGCAAGCCAGACCTACTCCTTGTGCAGTAGAGCCAGGCAGGGACTGTGCCAGGCTCCAGCAAGGCTCCAGGCCTCAGGGATGAAGGCTGGAAGAGAACAGCAGCACTGGTTGCAAAAAAGAAATACCAGACACAGGCAGAATGAAGGACACAGCACAGTGATGGTGAAACCTTCAGAGTGTAGCTTGACAACATGCCTTGGTGCCAATGAGCAGTAACTCATCCACAGAACAGCCAAGTTCTGACTAAATCACCAGGAGATGAGCTGCTTCCCTGCTGCAAGAGCTGAGCACGTTCATGCTGTGGGGCTGCAGCAAGATCCTTAGGGCCTGACATCACCCCTCTCCCCATGGCAGGCCAAGGAAGAGGAGGATGTGCACGTGTGGCTCTCCATCCCTCGCACAAAGCTCCAGCCACGCACTGAGACTCTCTTTGGTCCTTTTCTACCACAGCGTGTGAGCTTCTGACTGCAGAAGCTGCAGGATTTCCCTTGCTGGCAGTGCTGGGACTCCCATGCTACAGGCAGGGAAGTGGATTTTGCAGCAGTTGCTGGAGCAGCACTGCTGCCTCTCCCTGCTGCAATGGGAGCTGGGGCCACTGTGGGAAGTCTCTGCTGGCTCCTCTGTCACTGCAGCTCACAGCACAGCAGCTTAAAGCAGCTGCAGCTCTTGCCGCTGCAAGAGGAGTCCTCGAGCACAGCCATGCGTGAGTCTGCATCTGGAAACACAGCCTGGGTGTCTCAAAATGAGCCCAATGCCCTATTTGTGAGGCTACAGCAGCTCTCCTCCCCTGGTTCCCTGCCTGAGCACACAAAGCAGCTGGGCAGTAAAGCAGCTGGGTGATGCAGCCTGTTTCCCAGCTAACAGGGCTTGGGACACAAAGGCCAGGTATTGTCTGTCTGTCCACCTCTCCTGTGGTCACAGGCCTGGGAGAGTTCTGAGCTCTCTATCCCATTGGATTTGCTATGAGACCATCATGCCTGACAGTGATGGGGTGAGGGAAAAGGCTGCGCCAACACGAGCCATTTCATTTCCTTGAGAAACTGGGCTAAAGAAGATGGGAGTGGAAGTGACACAAAAGAGAGGATATTCATTAACCCGATAAAACCTCCTGGAATATGATAACAGCAGCAATAACAGACACCTCCCCTCTGGCTGAGGACAAAGAAAGGCTTCCTAGTTATGAAGAACAGGAAGAAAATTGGAGTGGAAGAAAGGAAATGATGTCTGAAATGTCAGATGTTATTAAAAAGCCTTTATCGAGGGAGAAACGATGAGCGATGAGAGTGGGGATACGATGGGAAGCTGAACAGCTGGAGAGTGAGTGGGATGGAGAGGAAGCATCCAAGCAGGGCTCTGCTGGCCCCTGGCAGCCACACAGTGCCTGTGGCAGAGGGCCAACTCCTGGAGGCACACACAGGGCTGTGCAGTGAGGAGGGGAGGGCAGCAGCCATGGGGAGCCCCATGCGGATCGATGAGCCCCACAAAGCTGCTGTGAATGTCTCTGTGCTTTGAGGCATCCTGTGCAGCATCACCAGCCCTGCTCCCTGCCACCCGTGGGCCTCACCACTGCCATAACGTGATGTCCCTGCTCTGCACGTGGATGCTACATTGCTTTCTCAGGGCACCATCAGCACAGCCAGGAACCGACAACCTACCAAAATCATGAGCTGAGAAGCAAATCAAGCAGCCCCTCCAGCTTCCCCATGAGCAGTGGGACCAAGCCCCAGGTGCTGTCCTACCACCCCAGGAGCTGAGCTGCAGCACACACAGCCAGGCAGAGCCCCAGCTGGTGCCCACACCAGGTGAGCGTGGCCTCATGTGGCCCCGGCTTTCCAGGCTGATGGCCAAAGAGAGGAGAATGTGGGCTGGATCTGTGTCACGCAGCATTGCGGGCTCTCCGGCTCCCGCAGCAGAGTGAAGGCAGCTCCAGCCCAGGAGGCTCAGCCAGAGCTGCTCTGCTCTGGTTCTCCCAGCACAGACACAAAGTCCCTCTCCTGCTCACACTGCTGAGATGAGCCGGCCCTCCCCAGCCTCTTTGGCGTCTTGCAGGCAGCGAAGCGAGGAGATCTGCAGGCAGGAGTGGCTCAGACTCCCCACTGCAGCCTCCCTGCTTGGCATCGCTCTCTGCTGCTTCCCTGCGAGCTGTGTTTGTGGGTAACACCCCCAAGGGGAGACCCTGACATGCACAAAGCCAGCTCCCAACCAGCGAGCACTGGAAGCAGGCACACGCATGCAGAGCCTCTCCTCGACTCTGCTTTAATATGCATGCAATATGGCCAGAGCTGCTCTGCATCTGACAGTATTCACTTTTCAGAAGAGAAGCAGCAGCAGCCAGCAAACAGCACACATCTCCCTGCCAGAGCAAGGTCGGGGCAGGCGGGGTGCTGGGAGCTGCGGCTGCACATGGGATGGACTCTTTTGAACTCAGACATCATCTTCAGAGCACGATATGGAGACAGCAAAGCTGTCACAGCGGCTGCTGTCATTTCAGCATCCTCTCAGAGCTGCCAGTCTGCACCAGCTGCAGCCTGCCCTGGGTACCAGCGTTACCAGCACTCATCCCGTGCCCACGAGCCCTCCCAGATGCACCACGTGTGGCATCGTGTGTGCCTGGAAGCTCCTTCTTCCAGAGGATCAGCCTCAACCCAAGCTGGTGGTGAGTGGGGCAGAGGCAGACTGCAGATCACCGGAGCACGACCTGCAGCACCTCGTGCTTTGGGGAGGAGGGGCTCAGGCAAACCCCCACGTGTGCCATAACTGCTGCTTGATGGAGACAGATTTCTCTTTCCTCCTCCCCAGAATCACAACTTGGATGATAATCCCTGGATTGCTGCCATCGCTTTGGGGCTGCCATATTAACAAAAAAAAAAAGGGTTCTCATTTGATCATCTGCTTGCAGTTAATTTAGTTACAAGAGTTTTGCAGTGATCATTTTTGGAGATGGCAATCGGAGCATCTCTGCGAGCAGAAATGGCTATCGTTCCCCATCTCCTTGGTGTTTACATGCAGATAAAGACATTTTGTCTCCTAAAATGAAGCCAAAATCAGCCCCAGCACTGCCGATCGTTGCACGGCTCTTCACGAGCGCCGGTGTTGCTTTCAAATCACACGTCGTCAATAAATCTAATTCTAACTGCCCTGCAGCAAATGGCACCAGTCTGCACTTTGAGATCTCTCCCACACATACTCCACTGCCTAAAAATACCAGCGCTTTAATTCTCAAATGACTCGGCTATTGCACAGCCACCTTCTTTTTCTTTAATGTACACTGCTGCATGGCTCGGTGCAGGACATCTGTTACACTACAAAGGGTTTGGGGAAGCAGGGACCAGGAGGGGAAACTCATCCCTGATGTCTCACCTCTGCATCAGCCAAAATATAACCTAAAACTCAACCCACTGCCAAAGAGAAGGCCGGTTGTCTCTGCTGCCCGGCCCAGGCACGCTGGCAGCACTCAGCCAGTGTAGTTTCTGCCTCAGGACAGAGCACACGTGGATCTCAGACAGCATGGACAAAGCAAAGCCTTTCTGGACCTGGGCTGGAAGAAAAGACAACTTTTATCAGGAAAGGTGAGCCTGCTGGTCAGGAGAGCTCACCATTAAACTCTGACAGGGCTAAGATAAAGCCATGTTGTTGTGCTCAATGACTGGGAACTGTAGAGCCCTTGCTCTGCCCTCAGCATCCCAAAGGTGCAGGCATCCAGCACCGCACTGCCAATGAGAAGCAAGGACAGCAACTGTTCCCAGGCAGATGGGAATCTCCAGGACTTCCACTCATCAGCTCTTCGACACAACCAGCTCCTCCAAGTGGGAAAGCAGTCCCCAGCCTTTTGTTTGCTGTGGGTCCTTGAGGGGCTTTAGGTTTGCCCAGTGTGCTACCCAAACCCAGGTACGGGGCAAACCCACAGCCTGGCCAGGTTCTCCCATGGATGGTGCTAGGATTTCGAGGCACGATGCTCCGTCTCACCTCAGGGATGTCCGGGTTGGACCCATCCCCAAAGGACAGGAGAGCACTGACCTGTATGCCTTGGCTGTGGGGCTCTGGTTGCTTTGAACTCCACGGCAGGCTCCCAGCCCACCCAGCCATCCAGGTCCTTTAGGAGCTCACTCCCAAAATGAGAATGTCATCTCACAACCTCACCTGGAGAAATCACGCTCTCACAAGGTACTCGTGTGTATGTGGGACAGCTTAGGACCAGAATAACTTCCCCCCCCGGCTGATCAATGTGTGAATAAATCTGCCTCAGCCAAAAATAACCTCTGGACCTTTCTCCTTCCTGCAGTACGCTTGAGGGGGGGAAGCCAGAAAGAGGCTGAGATCTGGTTAGTGAGTACAGCTGCCAGGCACTGGATTACAGGGAAGATTAACTGGATGTTTGAAGGTGTAAACTTTGTATGAGCCCATCTTTCTCCTCACTGTCTGCAACCCCTGGCACCACAAGTTCTTGGACAGGGAACAGTACCAGGCACCACCAGGAAGATTAAGGGCTTCGGATCAGGTTTATGACACATATGTTAGTGCCTTGGCAAGGCTATAAACACCCTTCCTCGTATTGGAAGCCTGAAGGGCCAGGCTTGGCAGGAGAGGCTCCATCCCAGGATGCAGCACACTCATGAGGCTCCTGAAGAGGTAAGCAGTGGGGGAGCATTATGGCTGAGCATCACTCTTTTCCTACAGTCCCACCACCCAATGCCCAGCCCAGCCTTTGCCTCTTGGCTACTGAACCCTCTGGGCACCACAGTGCATTTATTCTGCCCCAGCACATTATCCACATCTCAAAGGATGCTAGCAAGAAAGGTAAAACCCATCTGGAATGATGAAGACAATTCATTTCTACCAAGAAAGGGTGACAACCAAAGCTTTAAACCAGCAGCATGCCTGGCAGAAGAACAGCAATGTGGGACAGATCCCTTCTCCCCCAGGCTGGCCCACAGCGCCCTGGCCACTGCTTCTCTCTCTTGGATGCTGAATGCCCTCCCTGCTGCACGTTCCCATCCAAAGGAACCAGCTGCACACTGCTGAGCAGGTTGCAGGGGAGGGAAGCACCACATCAGGCAGCAAAACGCCCTGGGACTGCCCACAGAACTGCCCTCTCCTGGAAATGATTTGCAATGGGCAGGATGGGGAAAAAGAGCTCTCATTTGTTGCTTATTTTCTCCTTCTTCTTTTTTAATACAATTAAAGGCAGCCACCCAGGCGGTGCATCCTTACGCCTGCTAAGAGAAGCGTGGAAGAAATTGAAAAATGGGAGCTGGGAAAAAAAAAATCTGCATTTCAGACAAATTCCAGCCTTGTCAGTCCTGTAGGATTACTGCGCTGGGGACAGCGACCTGTGAGCTGATTTACAACACCGGGAGATGGAGATACAGGAAAGGAAAGGCAACTTTGAAGAGGTACAGTCAGTCCCTTCGTGCCTTTGGAGAAGTTTTGCCACCCAGTTGCATGATGCCTCCACGTGTGGGATGGGAACCACTGCACTGTGGTGCAGCACAGGGGCAGGAAGGGCTGTTTCCAGCACAGCTCTGCATAAAAATGACTGAGAGATGAAAACCCTCTTCATTCCTTTGGGTGTCCTCACCATGCAACCTAAACTGATGGCTTCACAGTGTCCCCACAAGCATCTCAACCTGCTTGACCACAGCACAAACCACATTATAATCCAATTATATCAGCACAACTCTTCTAATAGCAAAGGGCTCTGAATCATTTCACTACTTCACAGCCTGAACTGATGCTGGAAAGTCATCCTTGCACCTGAGCATCACCGGGCACCAGCACCAGCCAGCTGCTCTTGCAGATCCCTGACAAACCTCCAGGAAGACCCTGGACATCAGTCCCACCTCCCAGCCATCACCCTCCTGAGATGCCCACAGGGATGCACGTGTTGGAGCATCATCAGGAGCAGAGATACCCATGACTCCCAGAGCACTGGAGCCACAAAGACACCAGCTTTCCATCTCTACAGGCAGCACCACAAGCAAGAAGCTCCTGGACAACGCAGGCACAACCATCCAGGTACCAAACTCCAGCTGACACCTTGTCTCTGTAGCAGCTTGCAATGCAGTGCCATGGTGTCAAACCCACCAGGAGAACCTCATTCTAGCATATAAGCAGATGGTGGAAAATGAGCTTAAGCAAATATTTTGCCAGCACCTACTTGGCCAAAACTGGGGCATCCCCAGAAGGTTTTGTACAGCTTTAACAAAACCTATCTTCCTAAGCCAATTGTGGTTATAATGATGCAATTTGGGGGATAAATGAGGCCCTGAAGGGCTGGTGTTATTCAGGAGGAAATCACAGTGTCTGGAGGCAGCTTGCCATGGCTGTATTGAGACGGCATCGGCTGACAGGAGAATAGGAACCAGTGTGAGCACAGCTGGAGGCAGCCAGGCTGGCTGGATGCTCACTGGGCTGATCCAACGCCAGGCTCACTGAACACCCACCCGGTGCTGAGCTCAGGACCATCCCTGCGAGCTTCCCCGTGAGCTGGTCCAGCCCCAAGCTCAGTGCTGGGTGGATGCTCAAGGGCTGATTCAGACCTAAGTGGATGTTTGCTGGCTGGAGACAACACAGGGAGGCAGGAGGACATGGCACATGGAAATTGGAGCAGAAGGCCACAGGTAAGGACCGGTCTCATCAGAACGTCCACCCATAACAGAAAATGGGAGCCAGGGGTGCAAAGGAATAGCTTGGGACCACAGTGGGGGGCTGCTTGGGGCAGAAGGCAGCTGGAAAAGCAGAGAACCCCCCCTCTCCACTCCAGGCTTCCAGGAATCACTGCCCCACCGAAAGCCTGCAGCTTGGAGGAGGTCTGGCCACCTCTTCACCCCTCCTGCCCACACATCCAGTGGGGATCAGGCAGCTCCCAGCTACGGGGGGCACAGCAATGCCTGGGCTCAGATTCCTGGCCTATGGGTGATGCCTATGGACAGAAAATCCCGAGGGTGAGGATGACAACCCCACACTCAGCCTCTGTCCAATGGAAGCAAGGATGCTCAGCACATCCCTGACTCACAGACCCCCTCCAAGCGGCATTGGGGTGGGACAAAGCTCCCCCAGCCGCAGCACCGTCTCCCGCACGGCCCTTGGGGGCAGCGCATCCCCACCTGTCACGGCGGGGCAGAGCATCCCCAGTCCAACCCCACCGGGGGTAACAACGGGGAGCGAAGCCCGGCCGGCCCATCCCCAGGGAGGATGCAGAGCATCCCTCGGGGCGGCAAAACGAGGAGAGCTCCCCCGGGCAGCCCCACCGGGTGGAGGATGCAGAACGGAGGCTGAGCATCCCCTGCCCGGCCCCGCGGATAGCTGAGCATCCCCCGGCGCGGCGTGGGCCCGGCCCCGCCCGCACTCACCGAGCGCCGAAGTCGCTGGAAGCCGCCGCCGCCGCCGCTGCCTCCCGCCGCCCGCCCCGCCCCTGCGTCGCCGTCCCCGCCTGGCCACGCCCCCCCCCCGCCACGCCCTGCCCTGGCCACGCCCCTCCCTCGTGTGATGGGGGTCGAGGCAGGATGCTGGGGGTCAGGATTACCCCTGAGGGGGCAAAAAGCGCACCTGTGGGGCAGGAACTCCCACGGGCAAGAATCTTCTTGAAGGGGCAGGAAGCTTGCTGGGGGCAGGAGACCCCTGTGGGGCAGCAAACCTCCTCGGGGAGCAAGAACTTCCTTGGTATAGCAGGAAGGACCTGCCCAGAGGCCTCATCCATCCCCATGGGGAGCGAGGCAGGAGCAGTCTCAGGCTGTGGGGTGCCACCCCGTGAAGGGCAGCCAAGCCCTGGGTGCCCCTTTCCCCACCCTTACCCCGCCATACCAGGAGCGAGGAAAGGGTAACACACCCCAGCACTGTGCCCAACAAGCCCAGCACATGTAGGCTTCATTAGAAGACAAGCAATTAATCTGGGGCTTCTTAAACCACACATTGCTGCTTCAACCCTTGCACGGCCTTCAGCATCCTCTGGGACAGCCCTCGCCTGGACCATCACAGAGCCCTCAGCAATGCAGCACGATGGTATCACTGGCAGCACTGCAGTGAAGCACCACCTCCTGGGTCTCACTGGGTCTGTGGAGGGACACGGAGCTCATTCTGTGATATTTTTGCTGGAGGACTTTGGGAGGTCTCAGAAGATAAACGCCACCGATGTTATCAACCTGCTGGATCTGGCTGCATTAATTGCTTTAATTCATATCAGTTGTTCCAAACCTAGATGAATACAATTAGAAATAGCGTTTTTGTCAAGGATTGACCTTTCTTGTCCAGAGTAGCCAAAGCTTTTCTATTGCCATGTTCTTTGCTGATAAAATACCCTCATTGAAACGCACTGGGGGCTGTGCAGCATCTGCTGGAACGGTGCTGAGGCTGGGACTGAGTTTGTGCCTTTCCTCCAAGCCCACGCTGCAGGACAGCCATGTACATGCAGGGAGGGGAGAGTGTGCGGACCCCCAGACTCACTGCCTGAATGTCCAAGTAGTGGACAGCCAATGATGTCCAACAGGAATCTCAACTCTTCACAGCACCTTTATGATTCCGTAACCGGGTGGTATCAGCAAGCACTGACAACTCAGCACGGCGCTGAAAGAAATAGGAAAAGCAGCCTAGTGCCAGCTGGTACCCATTAGCAGACCTGGAGGAGCCGGATGGGGCCAGCTATGGGCTGAGCTCCCGGGCACTGCGCGGGGGCCGCGGACGGACACGGGGTGGCTCAGCTGCAGCCCTCTGAGTGGTGGGGGACCCCAGTGGTGGGGGCACAGCAGAGCTAGGGGTGGCGGGGCGGGGGGCTGTGGGCAGAAGGGACTGGTTAACGAGGGGCAGCAATTCCAGAGGCCCGCGTTACCGGGAGCACCGGCTGCTCCCGATATCGTTATTACTGGCACCATGACGCAAGGGCGCGGCGCAGGAAGATGACGTCACGCTCTCGCGAGGCGCTGCAAGAGGTGGCGCTGTCCCCGCGGCGCCGCGGCGGCCCCGGGCGGGACGGGCCGGACATGGCCCCGCGCGGCCGCCCCGAAGCCGCCGCCATGCCCAAGCGGGGCGCCCGCAAGCGCCTCAAGTTCCGTGCCGACGATGTCTGCTCCGAGCGCGGTGAGGGACGGCCCTGAGAGGGGCGGGGACGGAGGGGAGCGAGGCTCTGCGAGGGGACGGGCCTAGCGGGCCCTGCGGCCTGGCCCGGGAGCGGAGGGGGTTCGGAGGTGGGAGGGGTCCGGGCTCTGGGTGAGGGGAAGTGAGGCCTCTTCAGCTGGGGGTGTGCGGCAGGGCGCCAGCCCGGCCTGTGGGCAGGGAGCTTCCGTTTGGGTGGGTTGGGCTGCTGTGAGGAGCAGTGAGGGACTTGGTGTGGGTTGGACATAGGAAGAGCTGTTCTGTGCTGGAAGGCGATGGGTGTCCGTGCCTGTGGTGGAAGCCTGTGGGGCTGCAGGCCTGCTGCTGGGACTGCTTTTGCTGTGTGCTTTCTCCTCGGCTCTGACCCCCTGCAGTGTCCCCCTTGAGAAGGGATCATACCTGTTAGACCTTCTCTCTTCCCTCCTTGTAATCCATAATCCCCTGACGCCCTGTCTCCTGCCTCTCCTGCAGTGACTGTGGCAGATTATGCTAACTCAGACCCAGCTGTCGTGAAATCTGGACGGGTGAAGAAAGCTGTGGCCAACGCAGTGCAGCAGGAAGGTGAGCACAGCACACAGGGAGCCTGCCCTGCCAGCTGGCGTGTGGGAAGGCTGCCCCCCATCCTGCCAGCCTTTGTGCCGTGGGATGCCTCTCCATCCCCATGGCCTGAGAAAACTGTTTGGTTTGATGCCTGAAAATAAGTCTGCATTTCTTTGTGGGATTATTCAGATCTTAGACGGGATTTTTGCAGAATACCAGCTGTGAGTCCAGCAAGAATTGCTGAGTCTTTCCGGTTGCCTTAAATAGATGAGTTTTTTCCTTTTTTAATATTGAGTGTTATCTCCTTGAAACAAACAAACAAAAAAAACCAACAACAACCCAAAGAACGAGAGTCTTTATTACTGTATTACCTCATACAAAACTGTAGATAACTTTACTACCAGATAAAATTATTTGAATTGAGAATAATGGAATAATGTTAACTCTGGTAAATTGTGCTGCAGGCTGCAGTGAGGTCTTTTGAGAGTATTGCTGTTGTTTTGTTGTAAGCTGTAAAGAGAAGGTGCTCTTTACACTGTGACATTGTATGGGATGGTGATGCCACTAAATTTTCCTTTCCAGTCGCTACTCGAGCTTTTCAGATTAGGGCACCTTCCACTCTTTCTAGAAGGCTGGAGGCTTTCCTCTCCCTGTTTTGTTTCCTGTTCAGTCTTATACAGACTCTCCATTTGAGGCAGTACCTCCCACTACTGCACTTCAGCTTCATAGCAAACTGTATCATCTTTCCCTTCTTACCCCCACTCTAAGTCCTTGTATCACCTGCCCTGTGCAGTTTAACCCCTCCTAAAACGCGACATCCTGTTGCTGGTTCACCTTCTCACTGCCCAGATGACTGCAGATCACAGCGATTCCCTGCAGAATCATTGGGATTTCACCCTCCTGATGAACTGATCCTCAAGTTCTATCCTTATCAGCCCCAGGCTGCCCTACAGCCTTATCTGTCATGGTCATGACCACAGTGCACCCTGACAACAAGCAGCAGGAAGGAGATAGCCTCTGCCTGAAGAACTTTGGCCTCACTCACCTCCTGTCTTGCTGGTTCTTCAAACATTGCCCTGCCTGTGGCTGCCAGGAGGCGGGGAGGGGATCAAAGGCCAGGTGGAATTTTCCTGAGCTTTTATCTGTCCCTTCCTAACCCCTAGGAACAAGGTGGGGATGACTGCTGTGAGATGAATGGGATGGAATCTCTCTGGCAAGATTACCATGCAGTGTAACTCAGTGTGAACAGCCTTGTGTTGTCAGCTGAAACGTTTTGTTGAGCTTTCCTTCCTAGAGTGTGACTGCCTTTTTCTCAACCCCTCCCTGAGTCTTGATCAGTTGTCATCTCTTGTTTGGCTGTATTTGATGTCGTAACTGTCATGTTTTGCCTACATAAGGTTGTATGTAGAGAGGTCAGTGCTGTTACAGAGTGAGGGATATCACTGCCACAAATGCATACAGTTTACAAAGTAAATTGTGCAAAATATGGTAGCGCTCATTTGGCAAAGCACTGCAGTTCTCTGATGTGGCCAGAAACCAAGTGATGCGGTCCCTCTTCCTAAACTGTTCAAGCTCTGTTGTAAGACTTCCTTTCCATCTGCTATGTTGTCACTTCACAACCTTGCTTTGTGGTTAAGAAATGAGGAAAATCTCTAGGCTAGGTTTGTTTATAATCAGTACTTAATGATTATTATTTTTTTCTGCCCCTTGCTCTCTGGATCTACTGACTGCATCTGCAATATGTAGAACCTTCCAGGGGTTTTTCTTTGCTAGGCTAGACAAGTGTGAGCAGCACAGACCTCCTTTGAGGTAGCCAGGTGCCTCCTGATAGAGGTGCTTTTCTTCATCCAAGCAAATGAAGTGGAAATTCAACTTTCTTGAATGTATGTGGCCCCAAATTTTAGACTATTTGCAAAGTGTTTATAATGCTGTTGTCATGCTGGTTCCTCTGTGCCTGTGCCTTGCTCGGCTGTAACACAGGACTGCACCTTTCTTTTTTAAGACTCATGTTACTGCCTCACACGTGGCTTTTTTTGCCCTAGTGAGTCCTCAGTTTACAGTAAAATATTTCCTAACAGTGATGTGTTTAAACATCTCCCCAGAGGTAGCAAAAGAAATACTGTCTTCACTTACTGTTGCTCATTAGGCCCTTCACTAAATTCTAGGGTAAGTGGAGCTTGTGTACTTGGCTCTGAGTTATACTGCTGATGGATTGCTTGTCTTCAGCCACAGGACCTCTTTGTCCTGCTGAGAAGGAAGTATACTTCACTGTGTTCTGAGGAAAATTAGAGCATGGGTGCTGGCTTTATGCAGACTGAATAGTGATCATACAGGGATGCTGTGGTATGCAGGGCAACCAGTTGGTGCTGCACAAGAAGCGTGTTGTTTTATTCAAAGTTATAAACAGCTTCAGGGAAACCAGTGGGATCATCCTCATTGTTCCTTCCTTAAAACAGTAGGCTGAATAATTGTTTCTAATTCACTCACCTGTGCTAATCTTGCTCTGACAAGGTAATCCCAGGGCCTAGGATTTACATGCGTCACTAGGAGACTTTAATGCAGTTATATTGCTTCTTAGCAGTGGCTCTGGTTCCCCTGAAGTATCTCCTGAGCTTGAATCATCTTTTTCTGTCTATCTGCTGACATACTTATCGTGTCATTGCTTGTTGTTCTAGTAAAATCCCTCTGTGGTTTGGAAGCTTCTTGTGTTCCTTCTGAGGAAGTTCTCTCTGTGTCAGGAGAATCTTGTGACAGCAGCGATGAAATGGATACAAAGGAAAGTATCAGTGGGCGAACTGCATCTAGAAAAAAGAAGAGCAAAAGACACAAAGGTATGTTCACCAGGTTCTCCTGGGTGCTGTGTGTGGGTTTCTTCAGTTAATGGCTGCTCTTTGCAGGCTAAACCTGCAGCTCTTCAGGGCATCCTGTAATTTGTATTTAAAAATATAAATCATAATAATGCAAAGGGTTAAATCACTTTGCCCCATTTCTCCAAGGAACTGTGACTCAGTCAGAGGTGTTGTCTTTTCACTAAGGCAGAGCTTTGGGTATGAAATCAATGCCAAAAGAGCTTGCTGCTTTCAGCAGTCTTCTCTCAGCCTTGGAAAATTAGTGCTGCTTTTGAGAAGAGTTGTGAAACTTTGCCATGGGATGCGTTTTACAGTTCTTCCTTGAAAGCATGTAGGTGAAAGCAGGGTTTGCTTTAGGAAAAAAACAAACCAACAAAAACAAACAGACATTGATACCCATGATGTGTTTGTTGCCAGAATCTAGGCTCCATCTTCAAGATGGTTCCAAGGCTGTGGCTTTTTACAGATGGATTTAGGTGGTGCTTTTTTTGTTTGCTTCGTTTTTCGAGCAGCTGAGTGGATTTGGCCCTACTGCCATCACAGTGAATTAATTCCATTGCTGTATCCTTCAGCAGTTGTACTTTGTGCAGCAGTATGCAACGCTGTGTACAGCACAGTCTCATCAGCAAACTGAACTGCTGCACTGTGGAATCCTGCAGGAGTTTCTAATAACCAATTGCCTTCTGCTTAAGAATGAATTTTAAGTTGGTTCCTTGTGCTTAAGAAAAGTTTAACGTTGTTAATACTGATAGCAGTTTGTATAATGTACTGATATCCAAGGCTGTGTATGCACAGCACTGCTCTGGGGTCACAGTCTGTTGTGGGCATGTAAATCTGTAGGTAAGTAATCACATCCAGAACTTCCCTTGGCAGTAGTGAGCTTCCTTGAAGCCCCTTTCAGCCGCATTTATTCTTTATATCTGCCACTTTGCACATTTGTGCAACCTGTGCAGCAATGATGGCATGTGTCTAGCAAAGGCAATGTGTAGTGGTTGCAGTGAAATTGTCTCAGACTTGTTTACCTGACTGCATTTACATTCATGTTACAGTTACTCACCCCATACTAACAGCATTAAAACATAATGCCTCTAGCTGTCATTTGGTGAAGAAGTTATTTATTATGCTAATGTATCTTGGTTGAATTTAGAAAATCCTGATGGTGATGGTGGAGAAGAATACCCCATTGATATCTGGCTGCTGTTGGCTTCCTACATTCGCCCTGAAGACATTGTCCGGTTCTCTCTGATTTGCAAGAAAGCCTGGACTGTTACTTGCACTGCTGCCTTTTGGACCAGACTCTACAGAAGGTGAGACTCTAGAGAATGTCTTAACTATTCTAAGAGGCTTCAGCAATGACTGGGATTTCTGTAGAGCTGTACAAAGAGAACATTTCCCTACGATCTTGGGAGCTTAATATTTAGATGTTGAAATGATGGCATAGGCCTCATTTGGGGAGGAGTTGTGGTATATTGCACCTTCTTTGACTGTGGAAAACGATCTGTCTGTGGCATGTTCCCATATGCTTTCTATAAGATCTCAAAGCCTTGTGCACTTTTCTGCTTGCTGCAGCCTATAGGTTCCTGTTCACAGCTGTAAGGTGCTCAGAAAGCCCTTACAGTGAAGTCAGTACTTCACCTTAAGGACAGGCAATCACCCCTGACAGAAACCTGGCCCTGCCTCAAGCTTTCATCGTAGTCACCTTCCTGTACTTAGGATGGCTTGAAAGACACTAATGCATTTAGGAACTGTCTCAGTGGCAGAAGTAAGTTTTAAATGAAGTAGAAGAAGAGCAAAGAGTATCAACATCCAAAACAAATCCTTCTGTCCTTGCAAATCTCACTTGAACTTTCCTTCAGGACAGAATGTTTTCTCTCTTGGAGAAGAGAAGGCTCTGGGGAGATCTCATTGTGATCTTCCAGTACTTATAAGGAGCTTACAAGCAGGAGGGAAATCCAATTTATTACTCAGATAATGATAGGACAAGGGGGAATGATTGAAACTAAAAGAGGGGAGGTTTAAGTTGGATGTTAGGAAGAAATTCTTCACTTGTAGGGTGGTGAGATGCTGGAGTGGGCTGCCCAGAGAAGCTGTGGATGTCCCATCTCTGGAGGCCGGGCTTGATGGGTTGCTGGGCAGTCTGATCTAGTGGCTGGCAATCCTGCCCACAGCAAGGGAGTTGGAAATAGATGATCCTTATAAATGATGAGGTGTATACAAGTGTAAATATGGAGCAAACCATAGCTATGGACATTCTTGTCTGGGTTTTTTTTAGTGTGAAGTTCCCTAGCAAGTGCTTCCTTGGCATGTTTTCTATGATCAGAGTAGCTCTCGAGCCCAGACATCCAGACTGCTCAGGCATTTGTAAGCATGCAGTCAAGCTCAGCTAAAGTGGGTCCTGGGGAACTTGAATGCACCTGTAGGTCTTTACATATCCAACTGTCTGCAAGGGAATACTGGAGAGCTGTAGCATCGTGTGCCCACGTGTGTTGGAGGCAGTACAGAAACCCTCACAGACTCAGGGTTGACAACAGAATCAATCAGTTGTTTGCTTTTCTCTCAGTGCTGATCACCTCTCTCTCTCTCCTGCATGTCTCTGCCATTCTGACTCTTTAGTTTGAGTTGGGTTTGTCATTGGCTTTTCAGGCACTACAGTCTGGATGCATACCTGCCCCTCCGCTTGCGGCCCGAGTCCATGGAGAAGCTGCACTGTCTCCGTGCGTGCGTCATCCGGTCGCTGTACCACATGTATGAGCCTTTCGCATCTCGAGTCTCCAGGAACCCAGCTATTCCAGACAGTACTCCCAGCACTTTAAAAAATTCCAGAGTAAGTGGGATCACGGTGGAGGTGGGATGTCTGAGGTGCTCCTTTGCTGTTTTCTCTTTCTGGAAGAAAAATAGCTGGTGTTTAGAATCATAGAAGAGCTGAAGTTGGAAGGAACCTTGAAAGACAGCTGAGTCCAAGCTTCTGTGTGAAGGTTGGGGTGAGAATTAGCTTGGACAGGTAGCTTTTAATAGTGTGGTGGTTATCCGTCTCTGTGTAGTTGCTCCTGCAGAGGATTTTAGTTGCTCTTCTGGGTTGCTTCAGTCCTACTTCAACAGCTTTATAATCAGCAGAAAGGCACTTGCTTCATTGAATATGAGAACTGTTAGGGATATTTGAAGCTCTTCCCTCCTCTGTTGCAAATGTGTTGCTGAAAGGAGGTTGCAGTAGGGACAGTTTTTGTATTCTCTGCTTTATTCGGATGCTGCCTGCCAGAATACATCTTTTCTCCATAATAGGCATTTGAAGAGATCAGAAGCAACACTGACAGCCACTGAAAGGGATTCATTTTATACTCCATTCCTGTAGTTCATACTTTGTCTTTGGTTTCTGAGCAGGGGAAGGTAGTGATGTTGTGGGCATGGCAAATGTGCAGAGTGAACGACTGCAGTTGTGTTGGGCTGTGAAAGGGTCATCACTGGCGTGGGCAGGCAGCTTCCCTTCATCTTGCAGCTTGGGCTATCCATAGCTTGGGTGTATCCATTCCTCTTTAATCACCATTGATCGTTAATTTGGAAATGCCTGTGTTTCTTGTTTGGTTTTACCTCACGACTGGCTGGCACTTTGTGAACAGCTTTAGCAGCAATGTGAATTCTCCATCAAAAAAACTCAGTGAGCTTTTTGAAGAAGCTTTTTGCAGTGGCTTTGTTTCAACGGTTTTACTTCATTTTCCATGCAAAATAGAGCTGCCCGTCTATCTGTGCAGCATTGCTTCCTTCTTCCTTCCTCTCACTGGACAGAAACGCTGTACTGCTTAGGGAGCATCGTGCAGTAACACAAGCAGGTGGTGCTGCAGAGCAGGAGAAAAGCACTTAATTCTGTGTCAGAAGTCTGCATCCAGAGCTGTTTATTCACTTCTTAATTTCCCAGTTTGGGTGTCGTCTTTCTTAAACTAAACAGCAGAACAGTTCTAGGAAATGCCCACTTAGTCATGGCCCTTCAGTTTCCCTTCTTAACAGGCATGCCTGCTGCTCGGATATGTGCTGTGGCTGTATGAGATGAGATGACTCTGGCAGGATTTTGGGAGTATTCATGTTGACATCATAACGGCTTTGGTGCCCACTGCTAGTGCTTCTACTGCACTATGGTTTGAAGATGGTTCTTGAAGTGCATTCTTTTATTGTTCAGGTCTTAAAAAAGGAAATTAAATGGTGACAAGGCTTTGCTTAGAACAGCAGAGATCTGACCTAAACCCCTAGAGCTGTTACAAGCCTGGTCTTGCTGTACTACTGCACTGCAAGACGGTGAGCTCCATGTGTGTGTTACTGTGCACTGAAATGCCAAAGCACAGTGGGTATGGAGGAGGGTCTGACATTTCCTCCCCATGTTCTTGCTTTCATGGGCTTTGGTTATACCTTTATGGGTCATTGAAAATAATGGCAGATTCTTAACATAAGCTGCATGTGGCAAGAGGAGACCCCAGTCCTCCATGTTATCAAATCTAGCTTTTCCTCTTTAATTTCCTTTTTTCTTTCCCTAGCCTAGCTTGTGTGGGACACTGGAGCTGTTATGGTGTCAGCAGAAGTGTTTGCCCTTTAAAGACATCCCCCATTATTTTTGGTGGAGCAGCAGGCCGTACGGCGCGTCTGAAGGGCAGGACGGCTGACCCGTGGACAACATCCTCTGCCCCTTAGGAGGTACTGACCATTTTGTGCTTCACTACTTGCCGTGACCAAACAAGTTGCTAGACCAGGCTGTCTGTGCAGGTGAACTACAAATAGCACTAATGGTGGAGTTAAACTCCGAGATTGGAAAGATCTGGAGAATGTTTCTGTTGGCAAAATGTGAGGGCTACCTCCTCTCCTCCCACGTGGAGGTTACTTGATGTGTGTTTCTGAAATTGAGTGCTCGTAGCTGCGTTGGTCACCTCGTGAAGACTGTGGAGGTAAGGATCATTAATGACTCTTGCTTATGGATGTGACTCAGAGTTGAGGTAGGGTCCTGCATCACCTCTAGTCTCTAATTACAGAGGTCCTGTGGTGGATGACATCTCTGGCTTTGATTCATTCAGGGTTCCACTATACTGGATTAAATTAGGTGTGAACTTCCCAGTGCGACCCAGTCAGGCCTTCTTGGTATGTGAGAAATGGTGTATGGATCATGAGGAGTTGTCTTTACCAATGTTAGTCTTTCTTTATATGCTGACACTATTAGAAGGACCAGATAAGACCAGCAGTGGTGGGCTGGCATCTGTGCTGCGGAAACCGTGGTGTGAGGGTTGACTTGCCAGGTTCTCTTTGTGGCTGTTGAAGGATAGTTGCTTCTGCCCATTGGTAGGCAGCAAAATTCCCCCTTCTCATTTTAGTTCAGGAGTTCTGCTGAGACTCCTGCTAGAACTGGTGCTGTGTGCTGGGATAGATCCTGTGACCGTACCATGATAACTGGATTAAATTGGAGCATGGTGCTGCTTACCTCTGCTGTGGGAGGCCCTTTTCTCATTTCCTTCTAAAGTATGAGCAGTAGGTTGGTTAAACTGTGCGCTAACTTAGCAGTGTTCTTATCCTCTGCAGTACGACAGTCAGTGCCTGGTGATGTCAGCACCTTCTTTTGACTCTAAAACAGCTTCGGACCTTTCTCATCTGTCACCTCAAAGGTCATACATCATTCTTGGCATTTCCCTTTGGATTCTCTCCTTCTTGATCCTTACTCAAAGTTGTTCCTTTGCTTAGTCTTGTGTGGAGTCTGATTTATTGGGAGTTCTTGGTGGGTGAGGGAAACAGGCAAATCTGTACCACTCACCTCTGCCTTATGGAAAGGATGGATTGTTCAGAGAGATTTCTGTTTTGTACATCAGTGGCTGCAAGTTGCATCATCCTTTTGCATGATCAGTTGGTCAGCTTGAGACTGGAGACTGAGCTGCTGAGTGTGTTCTTTGGTAATAATTAATTTGAATAAATGGCTCCTAACTGCTCTGCAGTTGTGTTTGTAATGGGAAGTCTCAGTGCTTTGCTGTAACTTACTTGAAGTGATTCCTCTGCAGGTTTCATAGTTGTGTTTCTTTTTTTCCACCTCAGTGTCTGCTTTTCTGGTGCAAAAAGATTGAAGGGAACAGACAAGAAGCAATGTGGGAATTCAACTTCAAGTTCAAAAAGCAGGTATGGAAGCTCAGCAGTCATGGAAGAAGAACCAGAATGGCTGTGACTTTTTTGGAGAAGTAATGATTTTTCTGTGAGGTGGAAAGGAATGTGGAAACAGTTCTATGGGTTCAGACATTAAATGGAAACTCTGAATCCTTTGGTAAAACTGCTCTCAGTTTTCAGTCTGTGTTACCAAGTTTAGAATCTTGTGGTTTTTATTTTTGGCATTTCTTTCCCTCATTGCTCCACTGTAAGATGTGGATTGTTTTTCACCTTAAATAATGTAATCTTTGGGTCATGGCTTCTGACTATCACCAGAAAACAGACTGAATAGTCAAAAGGTAAATCCACATCTGAAACTGCTTGCTTTACATTGGAAAGATTTCCACAAGAAGTGAAGGAATGTTTGCTAATGGAAAGCCTCCATGAGTGGTTCTCAGGCTGCTTCAGGCACCCTTGGGAATTCTGCAGCGTTCCTATCTAAAGAAGTAGTCCTTCAAATTCTTTGTCCTGAGTGCTGGCTTTCTGTCATTCATGTAGCACTGCCCAGGTCTGTGGTTATGCTCTGTGAACCTGCTGGGCAGCACTGGTCTGAAGAAACCAAACTCATAATAGATTCCTGCTTGGCTAACTGTCTCTCTTTCTTTCAAGTCTCCCAGATTTAAGAGCAAATGTTCCAAAGGTCTTCAGCCACCTATTCAGTATGAAGAAGTCCATACAAACCCCGACCAGGATTGCTGTCTGCTGCAGATCACCACCTTTAACTTCATATTCGTGCCAATAGTCATGGGTATGACGTTTACCTTGGTAAGTGTTTGAGATATCTACCACATGATCTTTGCACATGCAATTTCTGAAAGGGGAGGGAGAGCTCTTCTGTGCTGTGTGAATCATACTGCTCCATCAGTCAACCACTTGTGGAAATCTGAGTGCTAATTATCACGGGAATTGCTAACAATCTCCTCAGCTAAGCTTCTGCAGGTCTCTCGGCTCCTCTGTATTCGATGCAGGAGGTGTGGTTTGTGTAGAGCTTCTTTAAGAAGCTGAGCCTGTGTGTGTGCAGCAGCTGGGAGCAGAATAGTCAATACCCCAGCAGGGAACAGGAGGTGGGATGCAGGAAAATGGAATCTGTTCTTGCCTGAAGGCAGCAAATTCTGAGAACAAAACGTGTATGACCAAAGTTCTGCAGTGTGCCTTCAGTCCCTGACTGTTGGGAAAAACAGCACAAACTCAGCTCCAGACAGAAGTGTTGTGTGAGAAAGCAGCAGAGCAGGTGTGCTAATGCACGGGACAGCACATGTGTCTGTTCTTGTAAGTCTGAGAGGTTCTTTCAAGTGTGACCAGTTCTCTTATTTGGGGTTTCCAGCCACAGGGAACTGGTTTGGAGTGTAACTATTGCATCACCCAATGTAACACAAAGAATTAATTCTGATACCCAGTGTCAGTGATCAGTCTGCAATTGCACTTACCTGCAAACAAATGCATGTTTCTGCGTGTCTGCCTCCTCCAGCACCTCCGTGTCTCTCTTTTGCAGTTCACCATCAATGTGAGCACAGATATGAGGCATCATCGCGTGCGTCTGGTCTTCCAGGACGCCCCTGTTCACAATGGCAAGAAGCCACGCCTTGACCAAGGAGTGCAGGTGGTGCTGGACCCCGTGCATAGCGTCCGGCTGCTGGATTGGTGGCACCCTCAGTACCCCTTCTCCCCCAAAGCTTAGTGCTCCCTGCGCCCGCAGCAGTGACCCGTCTGGCAGGCTGAAGGAAATTCCCAGGAACCAGGAAATCCTATTTTTTTCTTAAATAAATTCTGCAGCCTCCTTGAGAGAGTGGTTGAAGCTACTGAGCTAGTGTGTATGTATATAACTTCTGGTCAGTGTTGAGCAGAGCTGAGTGTAAAGCAGAAACTATTTGTAAACACTTTTATGTAAAATTCACGTTTTATGATTTGAAAGGAGCTCCCTGGAACTGTTCATTTAAAATCCTTTTGGTGCTAATGGAAGTGGTCATGTTTTCTGTTCTTCAGGAAGAAGTGGGAAGTTTTGCTTTCCAGCGTGGATGTGACCAGAAACAATTCACAAATGAAATCCCTGCTTTCTTTGGGTTTTTTTTTTTTTATTGGCACACAATTGCACTCAAATGCAGTGTGATATTTCAGTGTCTGAGGAGCAGTAAGCAAAGCAGCAGTGTTACAGTAATGCTGATTCACAGTCCAACAGATGTTGGCTTTTTTAAGGCATAAATAATCAAAGGAGTTATATCAAAGAGGATTTGTAAGGCAGAGGTTCTTCCTGAATGTAAAGGCATTCCAAGTTCTCACAGTGATGTTCTCCTTTGAAAGGAAGATCTAGACTTCTAAAAGCAGAAGGTTTTTCAGAGGAGACAAAGAGGGAGAGGTCATGCAGGTTGTAAACTAAAGCTGCTTGAGCAGTTCTGAAGGACTCAGGTTTGGGCTTTTTGTTAAGGTCGTGGAGCAGCATTGGCCTGTGGGCATTGGAAAGCCCTGGAGCAGACACTGATGTACCTCTCAACAAACAAAATAATTGTTATGAGGAAGAAGCAGCCCCAGAACTCTGCAGCTGCAGCGGCTCTGGATTATTTGTCAGAGTCACAGAGCACCCCGAGTTGGAAGGGACCCACAAACCTCATCCAGTCCAACTCCAGGCTTCACCAGGACCAGTCAGAATCCAAACTGTTCAGACATTCAATGGAATGTCCCAAACTCTTTCAACTGCAGCAGCTCAGGGCTGTGCTCACTGCCCTGGGCAGTCTGTTCCATGCCCACCGCCCTCTGGTGGGGAACCTTTCCTTAACCCCCACCTGACCGTCCCCTGGTACAGCTCTGCCGTCCCCAGAGAGAAAAGATGTGTGAGAAAGGAGTGGTGCTGAGTGGGGGTCTGCTGGCAGCGCGGTCTGCCGTGTCCAGAGTGAACTGAGCAGGAAATCCGGCAGGTTTCACCACCCTGCTGGCAGATGGAGCAGGCAGAGGACGTGCTGCAGTGCAGGTGAGCGACCGGAGGTGGTAAATAACCCTGTTCTGAGTTTTAACATCAGGTCTTGTTTCAAGCAGGAGTAACTAAGCACTTCCTTCCTGCTGGCCAGCTGTCCTGTTGGGCAAAGCTTTTGGAAAACAGTGTCTGGGAGGAGGGAGAGTTCAAGTTAATAAGCAAATACCCCACGTTTCTTGTATGCATCTCCACTGCCATGTGAATCACCACCAAGGGCATCTAAACCCAAACCTGTGTTAGCGGTGTTCAACTTCAAACATGTTTGGGAAAACTCCGGCCTCAGTTCCTGATCTTAGTGCTGCTGAACAGGTACACTGAAACTGACAGTAAGTTGTGAAATGAGAGCAGAGAGAGTGCAGAGAAGTGCTATAACTGATAGCAGAGCTGGGCCCTGCAGTACTGCATGCACTGATAGGGCTGCCTGCAGTGTGTGAGATTGCTGTCTGACTTCAGGTCGGGGTGTTGGGCTCTGTAAGGGCTGCTGGGGGAGGGGGAACATCTAATCTTTGTGCAGCACGTGTAGGAGCAGTGTCAGGGCAGTGTGTGGGTATCAGACCTCATGGTGGCCTTGGTGACAGGCCCTGGGGGTGGACTTTGTCCAGCAGAAGCTTCCAGCAGCACATGGCTCTGTGTGTGGCTCTGCAGGGCAGTGCAGGAGGCAGGCTGGGGAAATAGTGTGGGCGAGAGCTTCCTGCAATTGTGTTGTGAGGGTTGGAGATTGGAATACTTACAGATCCCTAACCCAGAGAGCTGCCTCTTCCACTCCAGTATTTTTCAATATAGAAACAGATAAGAAACAGCTTTGATTTTAATTATAATTCTTTTGTTTGCAAGCATCCCCACACAGCGCGGGGATGACACCCCATCCTGCAGGCATGGCTGTAAGCGCTCCCACGGTCAGGTGGGTAACACCACATCCGTAGCCCGGTGTGCAGGGCCCTCTTTCACCTCCGCTTTGTTCCACTCAGGACCTGAATAATGCAGAGCTGTAAGCTGATCCCGTACACCTCTCGGGTTTCCCCACAGAGCTCAGAGAGGCTGAGCCTGCAGCTGCATCGCTGCGCTGTGTGCTGGGATCCACCGTGGGGCTTCTGCCCCCGCTGGGTCCCCTCAGGCCTGGCCTGGCTCCTCTGCACCGCAGGCAGCCTGGCTGTCCCACAGCCCAAAATGCAGCGAGGATAAGGCCGGGCTGCAGGCTTTTGGGGTGGTTGGATGTTGCACGTTGAGCCCAAGCAGCCTTCGGGGTTTTCTGGTTGGAAAAAGACCTCTGAGAACCCCAAGTCCAACCCCGCTGTGCCCACTGACCACAGCCCTCAGTGCCGCATCTCAGCAGCTCTGAACACCTCCAGGGGCGGTGATCCCACCTCCCTGAGCAGCTGTGCCAACACATCACCCCTCTTAGAAGCAATTGTTCCTAGGATCTAGTATCAACAAGCACAGGGATGGGCTCCCTGAGCAGCTGTGCCAACACATCACTGCTCTTAGAAGCAATTGTTCTTAGGATCTAATAGCATCAAGCACGGGGATGGGCTCGGACTGGGAAGGGTTGTCAGACAGCTGCCCCTTTGCGCTGCCCTACGGCACTCCCCAGGGCAGGCCCGGGCCCCGTTTCCCACTTCCTCCCACCCAGGCAGGAAGCACTGAGCCCCGGTTCCTTCCTGTGCGAGGACGGGGCTGCAGAGAGAAGGGCTGAGCCGCGTCCTGCAGCTCGTGGCTGAGCGGCCCTGGGCCCTCCTCGGCTGGGAGCATCCCTGAGATGAGAAGCAGGGCCCGGCTGAAGGTAGGGAGCACCGCGGCGGCATACGGGGAATGGGAACGTGCTTTGGCTGAATGGAGCAGGTGGGGAGGGCAAAGCCCAGGAATGGGGCACATCTGCCAGGGCTGAGCCCTGCGCTGCCCCACGCTTTGGGCATGCAGAAAAACAGGGGGGGGAATGGGGGGTCCCGGTGCCTCCAGCTCTGCCAGGCCAAGGTGCAGCGGCAGCTCAGCAGCCGTGTGGCTCCCGGCCACGAATGGGAGCAGGAAAGCAGCGCAGCTCTGTGTCCCGCACTCCTGACCCTGCGCTCAGTGGGATCCCCCATTGGTGCCACCCGTGAGCAGCAGTTTGGGGTGTGGGAGCCCTGGGGGTCCTCCAATGGGAATCCCCATCCCGGGGAAGGCCAGAGGGGCCCATTCCCAGCTGCTGGCTTCCCTGGCCAGCAGACGCTCCTCCTCTGCAGGAGGCAGGTGAGGCCGGGGTGGGGCTTTGAGAGCCAGGTATCAGAGCCCAGCAGGGACGCTGCCAGGGCCCAACGCCCCACGAGCCCACAGCTGCCCACGCACCCGTAAGTCTGTGCTGCCTGGGTGGGATCGGGCACTGTGTGTGAGCCTCCGCCCCTGGGCTGCGCAGGGAAGGATGTGTGGGGAGCGTGGGGGTGAGAGCAGGGGGCTAGGGCTGCTGTCAGCTGTAGGGCTTGGATCAGAGTCACGTCCCTGCCACCGATGGGGAGCCCTCTGCGCTGCATTGACCTAAAGCTTTGGTTTTTAGGCTCTGGGTGGAGAAATGTGGTTTTTCCTCTCCTTCCGCTTTATGGGATGAGCTTTGAGCCAGGACGTGCATGGCGTGCGGGGCAGGGCTGTCTGCCAGGCAGCCCTGAGCGGCGTGGATTGCTCACCCCAGGGCACAGTGCTGCCCTGATTTCTCATTTCCTCTGCTCCAGCTGCCTGAAACCATGTCTGAATCTGCTCTGCAGGCTGAGCCCCTGCAGCAACAAGGCTGTGGCATTTCCTCATTCTCCTTCACGTTTGCAGTGGGACAGAGCCCACTCGGCCAGGAGGCTCCAAACAGGAGGGAGCAGCGTGTTGGGCTCCCGGCAGCTGGCTGTCCCCAGGGGCGGTTCCTGGGGACACCCCTGGCAGGGTGCTCTCCCCAACACAACCCCGTGCTCAGGAGGAGCTCGGCAGCACTGTGTCCTCTGGGCAGCCGGGGATCCCTTTGCCCCCCCACGTTACTACCACGAGCTGCCCAGTGCAGAGCTGGGGGCTGAGTGCCAGCGCTGCCAGCTTACCCTGAGGCTGAGCTTCCCCGTGCCATGGGGGAAGGTGAGGCTGGGAATGTGGGAAGAGCCGACTGCAGGGTGCTGAGCACTGACCTGGGCCTGGGAGGAGATTTCAAGTGGCTTTCAGAGCCAATTGCTTTGAAGAAATGGTGACAACTGGAGTTCAGCCACTGCAGCATTTCCTGCCCCTTTCCCGGCACCCACTTGGCCCAAGCTGGAGGGAAGAGAAGCTCTGCTCTCCCTGTCCAGGATGAGTTTCATTAATTCTCCCATGTGGGGAGAAAATGAAGTCCTCCCCAATAATGTGATGCAGCTGAGATCAGCTGAGATATCCAAGCTCCCAAGGACCCAGCTCAGGAGAATGGGGCATAAGAACAACCCTTCATGGACATCAGAGACCACTCTACAGAGCTCCCCCAGCCCGGCTGGAGCAGATGTGATCCATCACACCCAGGCCAAAGGGCGAGCTCAGAGCAGCTCCACCTGATTTAATTGCTTATCTGAGCGATGAACGTGAGGTCAGCTCAGCCAGGATAGCAACAGCTGCTGCATCGAGGGGAAGTGCTGTGTGTCACCCCATTCGGGTGTTAACGCCTCCTAGCAAAGGATTTCTGGACCAGAAAATGGATTTTCTCCTTAAAACAGTCTGTTTTCTGCTTGTATTTCCCCATCAGTGCTGAACGAGGCTTAGCTTTCCCCAGCAGTTGATGTATTTAGGAGTCCTGGGCAGCTCTCAGTTCTCGCTGTGCTGTGTCTCCACGTGTTGCTCACAGATGCTTTCAGCTGAATGCAGGTGCTGTGAGTTGGGATGCATGTGCTGCAGCTGCCCTGCAGGGCTGGGTGCTCACCCACACTCTGCTTTCCCTCTTCTAGGGCAGACCCAGTTGCATTAATAATGGAAAAGTCCCAGGTAAACTCAGGAGCCTTTGAGCCTCATGCCATGCCTCTGCTGCGAGGAGAAACGTCTCAAGGGCACTAATGTCTCCATGAAGGTGACTTCACGGCTTTCTTGTCCTCCCAAGTGAGGGACGTGGCTGTGCCAGGCTGTTGGCAGCTGCCCGGGTCAGCGGTGCCACAGGTGCTGCCTGCGGGGTGTGGGCAGGAGGGGGTGTGCAGCAGGCGACAGGGAGCTGCAGTGTTGGTGGAGCAGCGTGGGCTCTTGTGGCTTGGTGTGCAAGGTGGGTGCCTGGTGGGTTTCTCCCAGCTGGGCTGCGTGGTGCCCCTGGTTGAGCACTCCTGTGTGCGTCCCAATGCCATCTTGCTGTCCTCCTGCTGTCCCAGCGTAGGGAAGGAGCTTTATCCTGGGCCGTGTCTCCCTCCTGCAGGGCTCTCAGCAGGCCGGCCTGGTGCTATGCGGTGCTCCCCGAAACGCTCCCTCACGGCTGTGATTGCAGCCTCCTTCCTCCTCCTCCTCCTTCTCCTCCTTCTGCACAGGGGCAGCTGGCAGGACCCCCAGGAGGTGAGTCCTGTGCCGGTGGAACCCCCACCCCCCCGCCCCATGTGGGCCCCACACCCCAGATCTGCTCCCTTCCTGCCCCAGTGGGACCCCAACCTCTGGTTCTGCTGCCTCCCTTGCCCCATATCATCCCCAAACTCCAGCTCTGCCTTCTCCCTTCCTTTTGGACTCCTCCAGTTCAGGAGCTGGAGAGGCAAATGCCCCCCCTTGGCTTACATGTGTCCAAGACCCCGGGTTCTGACCAGTCCACCTGTGGCTGCCATCCAGGTGCAGTTTAGGGATCTACCTTCAGATGCGGTCCTGAAGATACTGAAGCAAGGATCCCTGCACATCCTCCAGGACACGGACAACCTCTGTGCACTCCACAACATCTCCTACCATCTCCTCGCTGGTTCCCCCTTACCCCACAAAAGTAAGTGCCTCTGGGGCCCTGTTTTGGGCTGGGCTCTGGGAGCTGCACCTCTCACCCGTTGTGAACCTCCCCATCACTGTCACTGTTGGGTGCTAAACAGCCTTCTCTTCTCTGTCCAACTGGGGTCTGGGGTGACCACAGCCATTTTGGATTTCCCTGGCCAAGATCCATCTGCCTGGGGGTGGTTTTCCTGCTTACCCAGTGGGGAGCTGGATCTCCTGACTTTGGATGTGGGGCCATAAAGAGAATTAATTGTGTGGGTTGGCCACGGGGACAGCTTTTTGGAGACCCCTTCCTCATGGGAGAGTGTCACTGTGCTGCATCAGTACTCAGCCTGCAAATGCCTTTCCTTTGCCTTGCAGAGTTCTTGGCGGTGGGGCTGTCATCAGTGCGACGACCACGTGGATATTACCTCCCAGACACGCTGCAGTCCCTCTTCAAGCAGTCATCAGAGGAGGAGCTGCAGGAGATGGTGGTGGTGGTGCACCTGGCAGATGCAGACCCCATCTGGAATGCCCAGGTGGCCGCCGACATCAGCCATAGGTTCGCTCACCACATCCTCCTGGGCCGGCTCGTGCTTATCCATGCTCCCCATGAGTTTTACCCAACCCTGGAAGGCCTCAAGAGAAACTACAACGACCCAGAGGAGCGGGTGAAGTTCAGGTCCAAGCAGAACGTGGATTACGCCTTCCTCTTCACCTTTGCTGCCAACCTTTCCTCCTACTACTTGATGATTGAGGATGACGTGTGGTCTGCCAAGTCCTTCTTTACTGCCATCCGCAAAGCTGTGGCCTCCCAGGAAGGCTCCAACTGGGCCACCCTTGAGTTCTCCAAGCTGGGCTACATCGGTAAGCTCTACCGCTCCAGTGACCTTCCTCGCTTGGCTCGCTTCCTCCTCCTCTTCTACCAGGAGATGCCCTGTGACTGGCTGCTGACCCACTTCCGCCTCCTGCTCACCCAGAAGGATGTGATCCGCTTCAAGCCCTCCCTCTTCCAGCACATGGGCCTCTACTCCTCCTTCCAAGGTACCGTCAACCGACTGGAGGATGACGAGTTTCAGGCTGATGCCATGGACCTTCCAGACAACCCGCCAGCAGCCCTGTTCACCAACATGGTTGTCTTTGAGAACTATGAGCCCTCCAAGGCTTACAGCACAGCAAGGGGGTATTTCTGGGGGAAAAACCCAGCAGTTGGCAGCATTTTCTCCATTGTCTTCCACCAACCAGCCCGTGTCACCCGTGTCCGGGTGCAGACGGGATCCAGTGAGCGCCCTGGGGACTTCCTGCATGCAGGGGTTCTGGAGCTGGGCCGGGGGCGGCGGGCTGATGGCCGAGACTGCTCTGTGTACACCACTGTGGGCACCTTTGAGAAAGGGAACTTAGAGTGGCGGGGGCTGGAGAAGGGAATGCCCAACCCTGTGGAGTGCGTGAGGATCCGGGTGACCCAGAGCCAGAGTGAGTGGCTCATCATCCAGAGCATTGGTATTTGGACTGCAGGCACCTGACCAGGGCTGTGATGGGTCACCACTGTGGTTGGATTTTGCTCTAAGAAGAGCTTTATTTTTCTCAGTCCCTTTTTTCGATGGGGAATTAAATTATTCAGTCAAACCGGTCCTGCTTGCTGAACGTAGAGGGGTGGCAGGGCAGCTGCGGGGTCTGCTTCCTGCACGGAGGTGGACGGGGTTGGCTGTTGGGCCCACTGTGCTGCACCAGACTGGGGGATGCTGCAGAAAACAGTGCCCAGCCCCAGGCTGCTGCCCTACGGCCCATCAGTATGGGGAAAGTGATGGACAGGCAGCTCTGCATACGCTTTGTGTCCTGATGGAGTGCCAGTTTTCGTGCTCCAAGCAGAGTCCTGCTTCCTTTGTCCCCCAGTGCCCTTCTTGATGCTTCCTTATGCCCTGACTCAGCTAATTAATTAAAAACGGTGAGTCAATTAGCCAGGTAACAGCATTTTTTGCAACTTCTCGACACCACCCCATCCTCAGTTGTCTAACCCTCACCTCCTGATTTTCTAACACGCAGCTGTTATCCTCTTATCCTGTTATCAAGCTGTTCCTGCAGTCACCCTGAGCAGCACCCCATAGGGGAAGCCAGGAGCGCAGGCACTGCGTGCAGGAGCCGCTGGTATCGCTGATTTCTGTGCTGCTGGGAGAGGCGGCGGCCACCAGATGGACCCACAGCACCGGCTCAGTACTTGCAGAGCACCCGGGGCAGCTCTCGTGCTCGGACCCGGCACGGAGATTTCGGGGTAGGTTTCAGGACAGTGAGGTGCTGAGGGGTAACGGGGTGTGCGCAGGGAGCAGCGCGAGGTCCCTAAAGACCTTCTGTTTGCATTTGCGTGGCAGGATCAGCTGGGCAGGCACTGACGCGTGGCAGGGACTCGTGCCTCTCCCAGTCAGGCTTTTAACAGCAATTGCTTCAGTTTTGAAGCAACATAAAAGAATTCCCATCTACTCAGCCTTTCTGTGAGTCAGCCCAGCGCAGTTTGTCGCTACCTGTGGGCTGAGCAGTTCTGCTATGCTGTTTGAAGCCCAGCTCTCCTGGAGGCAGATGCAAATCAGTGCCACGGGCGCAGCCCTCCTGCCCAGTTACAGCTCTCAGGTGTTGTGCAGCAACTCAGCTCCAGGCCCTGCAGCAACCACGTGCCACTCAGTGCTGTAGGGACGTGGCTTTACCCTGAAAAAAGTCAGGCACATAGAAGGTCTTTGTCTGCATTTAATACAGAGATGCTACATGATAAACTCCAGCACCTTCCTGACGTTGTAAGTGTTCTGAGTGGGATGCGTGCTGCAGGATCACCTTGTTTTCCTCCACCAGCCGAAGCACAGTCAGAGGGGAGTTTTGAGGAGCACAAAGGTGACCTTCCTTGGGCTATGAGTTCCAGACCACAGAATGACCTGGGTTAGGAGAGACCTTAAAGATCATCCAGTTCCAGCTCCAAGAAAGAAAGATCTTTATCCACTGAATAGCTCAGCCTTCAAACCCACATCTCTCCAATTCAGAGATAAGGTGTGCTCCAGCAAAGCCACTGCCCCACTTCTCTTGGACACAATGCCTTTCATGCACTGTGTGAATGTCACGGGTTACAAACAGGGTTACAAACCAAAAGCTTTCTCCCCAGTGTATTTTTATCTGCTGCTAAAGGAGGTAAACAGAGATAGAAATGTAAATCAGCATACCTGTTCTTTTACTTGTTAATCTACTAATGGGCTCTGTGCAGCTCTCCTGCACAGAAACAAATTGCAGGCTCTGTTATGCTGGTGTAAATCTGGAGGAACTCCACTGAATAACATGGAAATCCACACAGGTTACACCAGAGTAAGTGCAAGCAGCAGCTGACCAGCAGCAGGGATCCTACGTGCAGTGCATGTGTCTCGTGCTTTGGAATTCCCAATTAACATCAGTGCAAATTGGAGATGGAGGTGGCTTCTTCATCCTGGAGCAGCACCGTATAATTTATCCCACTAAACTCCACACCAAGACTCTTGAACACAGGGCTGATGGAGACGTCAGCCCCAGCAAGCAGTGCCTGTGGCACAGCGCCCTGGAGCTGCAGCCCCCCGTGACCCCCGCAGTGGGGTGGCAGAGCTGTGCGTGGCCGTTTACATGCAGCCAGGGCCAGCAGTCAGTGCAGGTCTCAGCCTATGGGCTGAGATGTACAGGGCAAGGGGACAAAAACCAGGGACAAGCACTTTGGCCTGCCCCTCTCTACAAAAGGGTAAATCAGAGAGGGTTAGAGCTTTCAGGCCAACACCACGGCTGTCCTGAAGGATGACTTGCTGTCTGTCTCTATCTGCTGAGCTACCCGGTGTCTTGGTGCTGCACTGCTGCTCCTCTAGCTCAGCATCTTGTGGCGGTCAAAAACTGTCTTCCTCTGCTCCTGCACCTGGCGCTTCCAGCGCTGCTGGGCTCCCTCCACCCTCTCCAGCACTGTGTTGGCTCTGGCCCCTGACGGGGTTGGGGCTGCAGCCAAGGAGCGAGAGTCCTGTGGTGGAAAGAAACAATGGGCAAGGTCAAAGCAAGGCACGCTCAACCCAAACACAGAGGGAGCGAGCGTGAGGTCACACTGCTCCCCTGTCAGCCATCCTCTTCTGTCCTCACTGCCCTGTCCCCAGCACAACAGCAGCCTCCCATCTGCACAGCCTCACCTCGTTCTCCTCCTCATTGTGCAGGGGCTGCGTGTAAGCATCCGGTTTTCGGATCAGAGGGTCCACCAGCACAAGGAAAGCCATGTAGAGTAGCAGTGCCCCCACCACGGACAAATAAATGATGATAACGACCTGCAGTTAAGCACAGCGCAGCAGAAAGGGATTGTCAGTAGGGATAAGAAGTACCACAGAGGCCAGGAAGCTCCCTTCACAGGTACCTCCAGTGCCTGATCTCTTCCCTCATTCCAACTCACTCACTAGGAAGTCTTGCATTTCTTGAGGAAGGCTGCCCTTCTCTGCAGCATCAATTGAAGACTTGTGCTGCACATGACAGGAGACCAACAGGATGGGTCCCCAGCATGAGATGCTTTGGCACAACCTCAGCAAGGAGACAGGGCTCCCTTGGTGCCTCCTCCTCAGTGCCAGGAGTGCCCCAGGCTCCAGCACAGTGCCCTGGTACTACCACTGTGTGCTAGCTGTGCTAGCTTTGTCTTCCCTTTCTGGGGCTCTGCTCCAGGAACCCACCCTGTCAAGCTGTGCCTGGGATGGCACAGTGCCACAGGGAGCTGACCCACACTTACCTTGATGGTGGTGGTGCTGCGCTCCTCATACTTGCACTCACACAGCAGACAGTATGCCTCCACATCGTTCCCAGGCACTGGCATGGGCTCCACAACATGCAGGCAGTTGCTGCAATGCAAAGAAACCAAAATCAGCAACAGGACGAGGAGAAACCAGTGCTCTGTGGAAGGATGCTGTAGTGCCTTTGCCCCAGCTTTCCCATTGGGCTGATAATGCTGACTGGAGTTCCCACCACAGCATGCCTGAAGTTCCTGGACAGACTTGCTGAAGCACCTTCTGCAGGGATAAAGTCCAGGTGAAGGGGACTAAAGGGCATAACCTACGTCTGCTGAGAGAAAAAACACCCCTCACCTGGGCTGAGCAACCCCTACACAAACAGCCTGCTCTACACACTCACAGGCAGCAAATCACTCCCAGAGTGCTGACTTCCACAGATAACCCCTCAGGCTTCCACGTGCAACTCACCAGTCCTTCTGTGACACATTCTTGTTGTAAATGTGCCCGCTGATGTTCCGGTATGGGGGACAGATGCATTTGCAGCGGATGTCCTCTGAGCTCTGCAGAAGCACAAGGAGACAGCATTGGTGAGTCAACACACACGGGTACAGCTCTGCTGCCCTCACCACACAGGGCTGTGGGTGCAGAACATTCTCTAAGAGTGAGGTGCCTTCACACTACATCTTTATTTCTCCTCTCCAGAGATCAGGTACTCTTCAATGTATTGCAAAACACAAACTGGAAACCACAACCAAAGCCAGGGCAGAGGCCTTCCATCACATCCATCCACAGCCCTTCCTATTACAGATGCACACATACGCACTGACGTGCTGCAGCACTCCTCACCTTTGCAAACGTCTGTAGGCAAACAGCTGCTTCTCTGCCATTTTTGTGCCTGCTGTGCTACACGCGGCGCCCGAAGCTGCTCACTCACCTTTGCAGCCTGTGCTGGAGGAGAAAGGACGCAGCTCAGCAGTGCAATCAGCAGCACGGAGCTCGCACGCTTCCAGGTGCACCGGGCAAACATCGTGGAAGCCTGAGGAAACAGACATCCCCATACAGGACAGAATCCTCCACTTAACGCTATTCCCTCCAGGAGGCGGAGGTTTCTCCCTGTATCAAAGTGCAGGCCAGGCTGAAACTCCTGCAAACGGCTCACAGACCCCAAAGCATCCCTGTCTGAAGGGCTCCCACCGCCCGGAGACATTCAGCCCCACTGAACGTCACCCACTGCACCCTGAGGCCACCCATCGCTCCCTGTCCCACACTCAGCATCGCAGCGCTCCACAGCAGGCGTAGTGCTGCGGCCGATTTTGCCACGGAAGTGTGGATAAAGTCCTTGCAGAGAGCTGTGTCTGCACAGAGCCAAAGCAACGCGAGCTCTCTGCACACCGATGCTCTGACAGATGTGAGCTCCCTCTGCACATCGAGGCTCCTCCCCCCGCCTCAACGCCCCGCTCCTTACAGCTCAGCCCCGGGCCGTCCTCCCGGGATGCCTCCGCTCCGTTCATCCGGGCTGAGGCCCGGCGGTGCGGCCCGGCGCTCCGTGAGGCACGGCGGCCCCGTGAAGCAGCCGCTCACAGCCGCCCCCCGCCCAGGCCGCCCCGCACCGCCGCTCCCGGCCCTACCTGCCGCGCGACGCCGGCGCCCCTGCAAGCCCCGCCCCGGCTCTGCGCGCCCATTGGTTGCAGTGTGACAGGCAGAGCGTTCGGCCAATCGGAAAGCAGGGCGGTCCGCCGCGCTCTGATGAGAAGGGCCGCGCCTCGCTGCTGTCCCTCAGTGTGAGGGGGGTGTGGTGCGCGTTGGTGCTGTGTGCGTGTTCACTGTCTATGATGAGCCGAAGAGGGAAGAGCTCCGTCACGGCAGGGCAGTAGCAGCTTGGGGTTGGGCTGCTTTACCGTTATAAGTCACGCTTAGCATCCTCTAGGCTCGGAGGGTGCGGGTCAGCAGTGTCCTGTGTGAGAAGCCTCAGGCCTTCCCTGTGCTGAGGGCAGTGCTGTGCTTCCCAGAGCCGTGGCTTTGTCTTCAAAGGGGGCCTTCTGTGGACCTGGCTTTGCAGCCTGGGGAGGATGGGGCCCACTGAGCTCTGTGGGTCTCTGAGGTTTGCTGTTCTAAAATGGAAACCCGGAGATCATTTTGAGATACGTTCAACTGGTAGTGTGTGTAAGTCAGGGAGCGGCCCTCTGGTGTTATGTGGTACACAGCTGGGAGGAGGTTTGCTTCTGTGAGTAAGCTGTGACTGTTCTAAGGTTTGTGGAACATACAGACTGTGGAGGCTGTCAGTTCCACAGTGCACCCAGGTGTGGGAATTCCTGGTATAAGAGAGTTTGCTCACCCAGCATTGCCACATGTGAGGTGCTGCCCCAGCACGCTGTGTTCCCCACACACAGCTGGAGTCCATTACAGGGTCATGGCCTGCTGGGCTGACCCAAGGAAATGTTCCACATGAAGTATCCTGGCTATTAGGTGCGCAAGGGACTTCTAATTCCTTCCTCCTACTCCAGTGCTGCCAAGCGGAAGAACTGCTGTGGTGCTAACTTGCTGCTCTGACTTCTGAGCACGACCTCAGCCCTGGCTGTGGGATGCTACCAATGTTGTGAAATTGTTGAGTTTTTACAGGTTTAAAGGCCAGATGACCATAGGGCTTTTATGTTACCAACTTGCCCAGCACAACTGGTAAGGAGGTATTTTTATCTGCTCTGACATCTCTGTTGTCACAGTAATCTATTCTTTGTTTTTCCTGCAGCATAGCTATATATACCAGTGCTTCTCGTAGGACTGGAATAAGCTGGATATGTGCTTGAAGGACACAGCTTCACCTCGTGACAAGATGCTGAGCAATCCTCCTGGAGCGAGTAAAGAAATAACCCATGCAGCTGAGACACCGGATGCAGGGATCAGTTTTTCAGGTGAGTACCTCAAAGGCAAGCCTGCCAAATATATGATGAGTTTGGAAGTTTCCAGTCCCTCTTTCTGAAGGCTGGTTTCCTGTGTGTGCGTGGACTTGTATTCTGTGGTGTAGGGCAGATGCTTTCTTTGTGGTGATGGGAGGGACCACACAGCACATCCAGGAGATCATTTTCTGTTCCTTTCCTTGCTGGCTTTTTCCTTGTAGCCTTGGTGTCTGTCCATAGCTCAGACAGTGGGCTCAGTTATCTTCTGAGTTCCAGCCTTGTCCTGCATTTATGAGTAAGGACTATACAGGTCTACCAGATGTTGTCGTGTTTCCTGAATTTTTCAGTATGCTGAATGCAGGACAGTGATGGGTCCTGAACCCTTAGAGATCTTGTTTGGAATTCTGAGTAATTTGGATTGATGTTAGCTACTGAAACCAGCCTGCAGAAATCTGTGACTTGTACAGTGGTCTGGCAAGAGACTTCACTGTAACTGGAGGAGAATGTAGGATGAACAATGATCTTGTGGGGCTGTGGACTCCCAGTTTCTGCCTCTTGCTTTGTGGGCAGCAGACAGGTGAGAGAGGTGTAAACCTTCCGTGATAAAGATGGGATCACATCAGGTGCTTGATATCTAAAGGGCAATTTAATTTAGATTATAAACAAACCGAATGGCTTGTAAATATCCTGGAGATGTGTCCTCCTGTAACAAAAAGCATCCTCAGAGTAATTCAGAGAGAAGACACTTCATCTTCAGCCAAATGATTGGATCTTTGTGTTAAGCACAAAATGAAATTTGCTCTCAAAATGCTGTCATAATTATACACTGACAAAAGGGGATGCAAGTGTGTTTGGGCACTGAGCCAGCTTCCTTGAGCTCTCTTTCTACCTCTGGATGGTTTGTTAGACTGGGGAGTAGCAATTCATTTTCTCTTTTTGCTGTTAACTCCCTTGCAACTCAGAGGAAGTAGATTTTGGTGACGTGCCTCAGTTTTTTCAATCAAATAGTACACAGTTGTGCTCCAGGGTTTCTGTGAGGATGACTGAAGAAATCCTTGTGAGGGTCATAAGAACTTCTTGTGAATGCGCTCACAGATCTCAGTGTGAAAGTTCTGATGACCTTAAAACGATATGTAGAAACCTCCTGAACTTCTGAGCATCTGCTAATGAACAAATATTGTCAATCACAGGCAGGAGCAGCTGGTCTGCGTGTAGGCGTTGTCAGAAGATGTGGCTTTCCCAGCATGCAGGACTCTGATAGCCCAGGAGATATGGTGTCAGTACATGTCCTTCAGTCATGCACAGGCAGGCTGGTGTTGTGAAGGTCCCTCTGCCAGGCATGGCCTCCCATGGGATGGGCACAGTGCAGAGAGCAGCCATGAAAGGATAAATGTGGAGCATGGAATTTGGTATTGGTCTCATGGCTCACAGCTGCGGAGCAAGTGCTTGCTTGCACCTTGAAGTGTGACAGTGAGGAGACCTGTAGCATCAACAGCAGTTTCTTTGGCACAGCAAGGGGGGAGCAACCCTGGTATGGCTTGTGTCCTGAATTTGGATTCATGCTTCTCCTTCTTGGTTGTTTTTAAGCATTTCATAGGCTGACTCTGCCCCGGGTGGGGAAGGCATTTGTGTGTAAAGGTACTTGTGAGCAGTCAGTGACAACCTTCTTGCTATCATCCCACTGTTTTGTGTGACATGGGGAAAGAAGGAAATGAACAAAATCAGGCTGAGTGTGATAGATCGTACTTACAGGATGGAGTAACTGTAGCATGCTGTGATCCTCTGCTGTCTGGGTGCTCTGTACCTATCACTGCATTGTGCAGGCTTCCCTGCAAGTTCCCTCTTGAGTTGGCAGGGGATGGAAGTGAAGTACTGCAGTTGGCACTCTTCTGTGTTGCCTGTCTTGTTTAACTATCTGGGTTTCCTTTTACAACAAGGTTACCTACCTCCTTGTCCAAGGGAAGCCAGTGCATGTAATCTCTTTGGTTTCAGCAAAGCTTTTGATAGAGTTTCTCATGATATCCTTTCAGGCAAAATGTCCAGCATGCAGCTAGACAAATACATACTGAACAACTGGCTGATAAGTTGGGCACAAAGGGTTGTAGTAAATGGGGTTATGTCAAGCTAGCAGATAGGCACCAGTGGGACTCTGCAGGGCTCCATTCCGGGGCCAGTTCAGTATTGTTATAGATATTGTGCATACAGAAGCTGAATTAATGCTAAATAAGTCTGCAAATGATACTAAATTGGGAGGAGCTGTTGACCCCCTTGGGGATGGACAGTAGACCTGACAAAAACTGTAGAGGCAGTTTGTTACCAGCTGTAGTGGGCTACTTCAATTTATGATCAATTGTAGGGACATATTACAGTCACGTTATGTTGCTGCCTGTCAGCCCAGCTGTGCTGAGGTTAACCCAAACTGCTGGACCTCCAGCTGCTCTTCTGGGGGACTCCTATCCGTGAGGGATTGCCTGTGGTGTGGGATTTCCTTGTACGTGACTCCATCAGGTTAGACTTACTCCCTATGAGCCCAGTGACACTTTTGTTAGAAAATAGTCCATCCTGTCTAGATTCATATTTTTGTTGCTAATTTTGGAGGTAATAAGACACCATCGTGGCAGGCATTGCTCTCCTCATGTATGTAGGTTGTATTAAAAATAGACTTTTAAAAAGGGCCCAAGAAATTATTTTTTAAATGGTCCTGGATCTTTGTCAAGAGGGCTCTACGCTGCTCCTCCCCCAGCATTCCTCTCTCTCAGGAGTGCTGCTTCCTCTCTGCCTTTTGGGTTTGCCTTGTTTGCTGCCATGGATATTATTTCTCATATTACGTTTCACCTTTGCAAGTCCCACTGAACAGGACAATTCCTTGTCCTGCTGAGACTGGCACAGGAGGGGATAATGTTGCTGACAGATTGGAGAGCAGGTTATTCCATAGCTGTCAAGAAGCCATGGTGCCTCTCTTCTGCTTGGAAGGGAGGACAGAAGGGCCTGGTATAGTGGCAATGCTAAGTCACAGCTTGAAGCAGTGATTGAACACCTATGGACACATGAGTGAGCTGCACTGCTGGGACTTGCAAACCATGGATGCTTGGGTGTCACAGCTTAAGGACGTAAAGCTGTTAAAAGGCATCCAAAGGACAGCTGTCAAGTTGGTAAAGGATCTGGGGGGGAAAAGGGTATGATGTGGGAGCTTGCTGGAAGTGCTGGAGTTCAGATGAGGTAGGAGAGATGGAGGAACGTCAGTATGCTATGGAGAGGGCTCTGGATTGATCAGTGATCTCCAGACTGCCCCAGCCTTGCAGGCCCAGGCCCTCAACTTCCTAGTGATGTGTCTTCCTACAGCTAGCTCCCTCCAAAGGTCTGCCTCAGCCTAGCAGACTTCTGCTGGGTGGCACTGTAGATCCCCTGTTTCTTTCCCAGTTGGTCCTATTTATAGATTTCAAATGATGGCAGCTGGGAGAAGTGAGACATGTGAAGTATGATGGACTCTCACCAATAAGGCAGGGTATTTATTGGAGCTGAAGCCTTATGCAAATGACAACAGTACAAGGAACTCTGCACATGTGTTGGGGGTTGTCATTTCCAGGACGTTGGGCCTGTCATTCAGTACAGAGCAAACAAAACATTGTTAGAATGGAAGGAGGGATTTCTGCCTGAATAAATTATACCCAGTTATCACCACCTAGATAGCAGTCAACGCCAGGAACTTTCTCCTGAGGGTTAAGATAACATCTCTCCCTTCGTGTTTTGTTAGCAGTCTGATCTCCCAGAGCAGTATCGTTTGCCTTTCCGTGCAGGGCAAGCTGAGGGAATGCCAACTCAGCCACATCTCCCAAGTGGTTTAAAACCTACAGAGGATGTTTCCATCATTGCTACCAGTATTTCTGTTGTCACTGGATGTGATGATGCTGGAAGTTCAATTGGGCTTTCAAATGTGCATGGGCAGCATATGGTTGCTGTAGGAACTATGGTTACCAATGTTAAATGAAATCATCTGACCTGGTCTTGAAAGGGACAGTGTACACCTGGGATTTATCCTGAATTGCTGCCTTGGATTGGAGCACTTAGTGTGATGCTCTCTCATTAGTTCTCTTTTGTGTGTGCAATCCTAGGAGCCAGCAAATGGGCTCAGAGCCAACAGGTGCAGACAGGGGTTAGTGCTCCAGCCAGCCTCAGCTTTCTTTAAGTGCAATGCTGTAGCCCTGGTGTTGGGCAGATGGAAGGGAAAGAGCCCTGAGGAAGCAGAGGGGAGAGCAGGTATGTGGCCTTTCTCTGCAGCCTCCTCCCACTGCAAAGGTGTTTATCCTATTGACAAGCACTGTGGTCCTTTCATAACTGCTGCATTAGCAGAGGATCAAGTAGCACTTAATGGGAGCAGACTCCCTCCTAAAGTGTGATTGAAAAGGTCACTGAGGTGGAAGGGGAGAATATCTGAAGCAGGCTGACATAAGCCTTGGCTTCTGATTGACAACAGGTGTATAATTGATGGGCTGCCCTCTCCTCCTTCCATGTATTGACTCAATGTTTTGCAGCGGCGCCGTAGAGCATCTGCTGAGCTCAGTGGGTGGCAGACAAGGGAACACAGCCCGGCTGCAGGATTCAGGGAAGGGGTGATCTGAGGCCAAGTTTTTCCTTCTGAATTAGCAAAAGCAAGGAAATCAGGCAAGTTGTGAATGAAGCTTTCTCATGCAGCTGCCCAAAGCTGAATAGGTAGGCTCACCACAACTGAGCTCTTCTATTTTGGCACAATAAATAGTTATATTACTCAGGGCTGCCGGTTTTGCTGGATTCTTCTCTCCCTTCTGCTGGACCTCCAGTAGATTTGCTAAAATGAAGTTACTGAGTCAGATTATGTATGTTTTTAACATCCCCAGTTTGGCCAAGCCAGCAGGAATCTTATTACTGCCCTTGAGGTTACGAGCACGTACTGATTGCTTTAAGTGTCTTCTTACCCTACTCTCTTGCTGCTTTTGGTGTTCCATCTGTCTTATATGGTTTCATTTCGGAGAACGCAGAGCATTCAATCCAAGCCAAACTGCTGATGACAAGCTAATTAAAGATCTAGCAAGAGAGGAGGACTTTAATGAGGGAGAAGTGGGAGGAAAGGCAATTTGCCAAGGCTGTGCTGTGACACTCTTGCTTAGGAGAGCTGATTGTGTGTTGTAATTGATGGTTCAGGAGAGCTGTTCAGTACATGGACTGTAAGGCAAAGGAACAGAGATGTCTTTTTGTGGCATATCCTGAAATGCTGTGATGGGATCACAACATCCAAGGACCAGTTCTTCCTCTGTATTGCCAAATAAACAGTTTTACCATGCAGGTGCCCTGCAACCTATCCTCTCAGTTCCTAAAATTCCTCTCCCCAGGGTGATTATTTCCTGATTCTTGACACTTGTTTGGATGGACAGGCACACTAACCATTTACACAGCCACTGGAACTGCAAGCTTTTATGCTTACCTATATAAAGAGGTGTTAAAACTGGCTATGTGGAATTTACAGTCTGCAGCAGGAGATCCAGCCCCCTGGACACAGCATGTTGGAGCCCAGTCTGCTGTCAGCCCAATTGTCAGTTGGATGCCAAAGGAGTTGGACTGGATATACTTTGGGTCACAGCTTTCTGCATTCTTGATCACAAGTCAGCAGAGTCATGAGTCTTAAGACAACTGCTGTTCTTCTTAGGCACTCAGCAGACCTTAATAAAGTGCTCTTATGTGCTCATATACAAATACATGCACGCACACGTGCATGTTGAATGATGGCTGAATCATCACTATTGACTGGTAGAGAAGAAGACATGGACATAGAACTGACATTTTTGTGTAGATGAAACAGTAATCTGTGATTTCTACCGAAGAGATGTGGAGGTATTTCTGGTAGGGAAGAACTGGCACCCCCTGTTTGAAGGGCTTTGATGGCAGGGGTGTTAGTGACACTCACTTTCTGTATACTGTTGCCTTGTTAACTCAAATGAGTGTTTTGTGTTACTTAAAGCTTTTTTAAATTGTTCTGCTGCTGGTTAGATATGTCAATGCATACAGTTCAGTATAGTTTGGCTACTGAAGGAGAATGCACTGGAATAGGGATAACAAATTGCTCTAACAACTGCATAGCAAGTCACTCCCACCTGGCATTTACTGCAGCCAACAGTTTCCAAGTTTAGTGTCTCCTGGCCATTTGTCTTCCCAGACTTGAATACTGACCTGTTCTGCAAGGCAAAATGTTTACAAGAAGGTAGAGCTAAGTCAGAGTCCTCTCTGTGGGTAGCTCTTCTGTCCAGCCCTCAGCTTGCCATTCTTCAGGTCTGATTTGAATCTTGTAGTTGAATGTTTGTAGGGACAACATGCTGCTTACAGTGAACAAACAGGAACAGGATCTGGGGCCCTGTTGGAAGGGACACAGAAGTCATAGTGGATACCACGTTGAATATAAACCATCTGTGGTGTGCTCATGATGAAGCTAACTGCATCCTGGGCTAAATCAAGAGTATGGTCAGTAGAAGTGGGGTGGTTATAGAGATTATAGGGCTAAATGCTTCTTGGAGATGCCACTTGAAGCAGGCAGTGGTCACAGGTTAGTTCAGGAGTTCAGGTCTAGGCAGCTGATACAAGTTGGGGGCAGGTCATCCGAGGGGGTGAGAGTCTGTCTCTGGGGGAGAGTATGCTCAGTGGACAAAGCCACAGCTGCTCCAATATGGGGTTTAAGGGGGTCCTGCTGAGGCCCATTTCGCTGATTGCTCTGTGATGCAATGACCATCAGTGGCCCAGCTGCCTGGTTAGGTGACTTTCAGGTTCACCAGGGGTTCACTTTGTACCTGAGTCTTGTATGAGTGCTGTGACCTTCCCTCTACAGAACAATGGTTAGAACCATCTGATAGAGAAAATAGTAAATCCTTTTTCCTAACTACAGCAGAGAGCACTGCAGCACTTGGCTGCTTTGGAAACTCTCACAGCTTTCCTGCCACCTTCTGACCAGGTCAGCATGGCTGGATTCCTGGGACCTGTGAAACATGTAAGAAACTGCTAGAACTACTGAAGTCTAGAAGAGTCCTCAGTACTTTGAGACTTATAAAGGCAAAGTGGGACCATCCCTCTCCTTTTACCCTCTGGTTGAGCTCAGAAATCAGCTGACATAGTTAAGCTGACAGTCATTAAATTTATGTGTCCTTTGCTTCTGTCATTCTGTCCTCCTGCCTGATCCCGCAATTTGGGTCTTTTGACCTTTGTGGCATGTAGCAAAGCCAGTGTATCTTGGCCTCTGCCTCAGACGCCTGTGGCTTGTTGTTTAAGGAAGTTTATTTCTCAAGGATATAGTCATAAGTCAGCAATGTGTATGTTCTATTTTTGTAGACATACCTAGAGAGTCAGGAAGGAGGCCAAAACCCTTCCAGAGAGGATGGGCAGCGGATCTCAATGTTCTTATCAATGAGATGTAAGTTCACAAACTACGAAGGAGTTACAAACTGTAGGTCAGGGTGAGTAAGGAAAGAAGACAGGAAAAACAAACGTGCCTGCATGATGAGATGACCCCAGAGGAAGACAATGATAAATAGCTAGGTAGGCACTTTGGGAAGAAAAAGCTGAAATTGTAGGGTAGATGTGCAGGACAAAAAACTAAAGCTATTTTAAAACAGTATGTAGTCTCAATATAAACAAAGCTCAAATATTGTCTTCCTAGTCCTGAAGGTGAGCAGCAGCCATTACTGATTTGACTGCTCTGTACTTTTTAGAATGCTTTCTGTGCCCTTCTGGGCTGATAGGCATCTTGTTCTCTGTGCTAGGTTGTCCATCCTGCATCAGCAACTTCCTGCTCTGCTGCTGCATTGGGGTGGGACCCAATTTCCTGACTACTGCCTTGAAAGGAGTGATAAAGATGGCCAGGAGGAACATCTTGCTTATTCATTCTTTCTCCCTGTGATGAATGAGAAATTGTCAGTGTGACCCAGCTGGCCCTGGGAACCAAGGGGGGGGTCCAAAATTCTAATGACACTGAGGAATGAAGGCCAACCCTCTCGGATTATAAGCATGTGAGCTTTTCCCTCTTCTTTCTTCCAATATAGGCAGCTCTGCCCCTGTATGGTCACTCTGGGAAGAATAACACCTTCGTTCTGTTTAAAACCTCTTCAGAGCAGACACACCACTTACTGGGTAAAAAGAGGTAAGTGGTGAGCCCAAAATAGGACTTGCCTGAAAAATGAGCTGAATGAAATAGAAAGCACATGAATGGCCGTGAGGATGTCCTGTTTGCTGTCATGGGCATAGACAGCTCTGAAGCATGTGTGGCTCTGAAATCTGTCACTCAAAGAGATTGACAAGGACACATTGGTTTGGTAAAGTCCAAACTGCACACAATTTGCTTGCCATTCAGCTTGCCCCAGGGCAACAGACCGGCTCCCTCTAAATGCAGGGTTACTCAGGGCCTTCATCTGGGTCTTGTTTCCTCCTGCTCAGCTTCTGGCACTGGTATTGTCTGCCCAGCCATCCCAGAAGACAGCCCTCCCTCATCAGTCACCCGTTCTGACACAGGATCTGTCTCTGACACCCATTCCGCCTTTCCTCCCTTCTCCTAGCCTTGCCTTGGTATATCAGCACCCCTGACATTATGCAGCCCATGTGAGTGATGCATCTATCCATCCGTCTGCCATGAAAAGTGACCTGCTCACTATGTCCCTCCACCCTTCAGTCGGGCAGGAGTCTGCCTGTCTATCTGACTGCAGGCACAGTAGTACTTTGAGGCAGAAAATACAGAGAACATGTGACACCAGAGGCAACACATTAAAAGTAGCTCACGGAGGCTGTCAGAGGACCAAACTGTAAAGTGGGTTGCATGGTACAGTAACATAGTTCCTATTCAGACACTATCCTATTCAGGTCACTGTCATATGGGAGAATGAATGAGGAAACTGGTTGCCACGTGGTGTTTGGGGGTTAAAAGCTCAGCTTTTATCATTCGTGATGCAGCATGGTCCCTCACAAGGCTAGTGAGAACTCCCAGCTGTGAGCCAAGGCAGTGTTATGGGGTGATATCAGAACTGCTTTGGGCCTGCACCCAAGAAAACATTTGTAGGCTGGGTGCTTACTGTCTTACTTAGCGTCATCTGCCCTGTTTTGTGCCTGCACATGGGAGCTCAGGTTACCCAGAGAGCAAACAGAGCTTGGAAGGGCACATGTCTGTTTGGTGGTGGTGCTCGGCCAGGTGAGCTGTCCTGGTCTCCTTAGCCACAAGCAGACAGTAATTCCCTTTGAAGGAGTCTGGAAGAGGTGAATTAGAAATGCAGTTTGGTTATCTCTGCTGGTTAGGTTTTGGCCAGTTTCTTGTACGTGGCTGAGTGCTTGGCACATCCTCACGTTTTCCTGCTGCTTCCTACGATGCAATAATTGATCCAGTGTGTGCAGGTGGCAGAGAGGTGGGAAAAGGGACATGCAATAGTTGTATAACTATCTTTTGTGACCAAGTCTGCTTCCTTGACTCCATTCTCCTTGAGCATAAAGCTTGAGAAGAGCACAGGATAGACAGTATTCTTTTTCACAGCAAAGGTTCCAGGTTCCCAGACTTCATGCTCAGGTTGTACATTTGTGTTTTACCCTCATTTTTATTACTTTATGCTGTCGGTTCAGCTCCTAACAGGCAGTTAAATTACTGAGTTGCAAACATAAAAGTGCAGAGGGCCAGAGCTGGCTGTGCTTTAGGGTAATACTCTGTGGGTGAGCAATAAAATCTGTCTACGTCGTAAATAAACCTGAATAGCTTATTTTGGCAAAGAATTCTCATTCCTGACAAATGCAATTTTCAGACAGCCAATTACCACTTGCTAATCTAGGATGAAATACTGTTGGAATCTGACATCCCAGGTCAGCTCAGACACAGCGTTTGGTGGATTTCCAGTGGAGTCTTCTCTCACATGTGTGATAGGAAATAATCTTTATGAGGGCTGTCAAAGGGAAGGGAATGCCCAGGCTTACAAATCACTGAAGCGAGTTATGGGAAAGGGATGTGTCAGGATTGCTAAGTAAAGCATGTTACATAAGGCTGCCCGTTAAGTTTCTGAGGTCTATTAAGTGAGTTTATCAGGCGGATTTTACCATCTCCTGTATTTATCCTCTTTTTGAAGCAGAGGTTCTTGTTCTTCTGCAGCAGGACCTTCTGCATTTGCTGCCTAAATATGCATAAAGGTGTATCAGTGTGATTGTTTGGGATGCATCACTTGCCACTTTAAAGTCTCAAATCTGTTACTCTTTTCTCAGCAGGTTGTGGGCTGTCACAAGCTCACACCAACAGGAAGGTTCTTAGCTATTGAGGGAAGGGTAGGAGATCCTCGTTTCAGCTGGCTGCTGTGGTGCCAGGGAACAGAGAATCCAACCTCAGAGAACTAATTTCTTCAAAGTTAAAGAGTTAAGGAATGCTAACTCCACTTGAGTTATCTGATTTCTTGGAAAATACACAAAAATGCAGACCTATTGTCTTCCTGCCAGTTTATCCTGGTGCACCTCTTCCCATGCTTTCTTTACAATTAATTCCTGACCCATGCTCTGACCCATTTGTCTACGTTAGATCCAGGTATAAATGTCTCCTACCAGAGGAAACCTTTGCTGATAAGCAGGACCTGGTGTGCATCTGATTTCTGTTTCCAGCCTGGCTGAATAATTCCTTATCCTCAGTGAATGTCTCCTAGATAGCTGCTGCTCTGAAGGGATGTACACAGGTATGTGGGTAGCAGCCACCCAGCAGGGGTAGTGGAGGCTGCTGTCAGCCACCTCACAGGGGCTCAGGCTCATGCTTTTCACCTGCAAGCTCCTAAATTCACATGAGCAGGTGAGCTGGTGCTGGAAGCACACTCAGTCCTTCTCTTTTATCCATAATACCAACTCTAAAGAATTCTTTCAAAAAGGAGCTTTTTTTTTTTTTGAGACTTATCCTTAAATGTGCTCAGCCACTCTCTAACTAAATCTCAGTGTATCTGATTAATTAGTAACCTTAATTATTCTTGAGATTGGTTTCAAAGCAATGAAGCTGCGGTTTCGTTCAGAACATTCAGGGCTGTTCAGTTGTATGAAAGCTTTTAATGAATTGCTGTGAGGAGGAATTGCAATCTGCAGGAAAAGCAGAGCTTCAGCTGACTTGTGAAATATTGCAGAATTATGTTTATTAATGCCAGATTTGTGCAGCACCATTACTGATATGGACTGAAATAACAACGAATAGGAGGCAGGTGCCTCGGGTTCCCATTAAAAAAAAAAAAAAAAGATCTGGATGTCTGGCAGGATAACAGCTCTGTGACAGCCTGCACCTACCAGAGGGGGGAGAGATTAAGTGTGAGAGGGAGAGAGGCAGAAGGCGAGACAGAGAGCGGCTGAGGAGGATCCCAGGGACCCAGTACTGATCCTACAGCTGAGCACTGACTGCAGTAGGGACGCAGGAGCTGCAGCTTCACCAGCACACTGAGGAGAAGGGGACCTTTTGGAAGACGTGTGCAGGTGAGGGCTGTGTGCCTATTGCACGTGAGTAGCTGGGTTTGCTGTGAGCTGAAGGCTTGTTGGAGCTCCTTGAGATCCCCTTCAGGAGGGGGGATCAGTGGGAGAGGCAGACCCTGTTCGGTTCATGCCCACATGGAGGGGAGCTGTGAGCCCTTTGTATCACTGCAGTTCCTGGGGCAAACAGAGGTTGAAGGGGGGAGAAACAGTCACTCCTTCCATCATGGTTATTTCTTTCTATTTGGATTACTTCTCTGTTGGATGCTGCCATGATTTTTTAGCTCTGGATAAGACTTATTTTGTTCTGATCTTTTCCGTCTGGATAAGGAGAGGATTTGACAGAGGACAGTCTTCAGAAGGAACAGGGCTGTGTTCACAGCAATGGGAACCTCTGGCACTTTTGTGGGTGCTCAGCATTGACTTCTGCAGGCAAAGGTCAGGCAGAGCACCACAGGAACAATGCTGAGATGTATGTCATGTTGAAATAATATGTATGTATGTTGAAATGTATGTTTGTGCATCATACAAGGAAAGTGAGAAGGCTGCACGTGCTGCAGCCTCGTGAAGTTTCACAGAGATTTTCTGTATCAGCTATTTCACTAACAGACTTCCAGGGTATGGTATATTAAATAATTTGTGGTGTGAAGACTGAGCTTTCTTTAACCTGTGGCCATTGGTAGGTTGGGCAAACAAATCAGAAGAGGGGTATTTGTTATCTGTTCTAGTTCGAAGTGTGGGGGAACAAGCCACATACTTTGAATCCCTTGCAGCATCTGGATGTGCACGACTCCCACCGAGGCTTTCAATACTTGGTGTATTTATTTGAGAGCAAATATTGAGTCCAGAAGGCACTCATACACCTGATGCAGGGTGGTAAAAAAATAAATGCTGTTTCCTGGTCTACCTGGGTCCTGGCCTCATCTGACAGAAAGGATGTGCTAAACTTCATGTGTACGTGACCAGCAAGAGCAGTACTGTCAGAATCACTTGACTGAATGTACATAGGGCTGCAGGTAACTAGTTGCCTTCACTGAATTTAGACCTTTATTCCATTTTCTTTGCCCTTCCTTGAATGTATACAACTTTTTCTCACTGCTGTTATGTCAAAGTAGAATTTGAACCTGACTTCTGAATTTTGCATACCATGACTTGTTGCTTATCCCTAAGTATTTCCGTCCCAAGGCCTCCCTGTGATCCCCTTGACTTTCAGTGGAGGGGAGCAACTACCTGTGCTGCAGAGGAGTGCTGTGGCTTGGCCAAGTGGAGTGTGAGACTGGCTTTCAACCCTGTCTGTCTGTTGGTGTATGGGGAGAACATAGCCGGCTTTTTGGACCCACCAGGTCTTGTTTTCTTCACTTCTTGCTCTGCCTGAGCTGTGCAGTGGGCACAAATAGTCTCTAGGAAGAGCTGTTTCAGTCATCACCACTCAGAATTGGTAGATTTCATACTGATACGCTGGAGAGGACAGGAATTAAAGGAAAAACAGAAAATTGGAAGAATTGTGTTTCTAATATCCTTTTAAATTCAGTCCTGGAATATCTGTCCTGCAGCTGTTGCCTCTTCGATGCTTCTTCACTGCCCTGTGTCAGGGGAATGAGTTTGCTTCCATGGAAATGCATCCTGTTTGCATTGCAGGCAGTGGGAGCTGCTGAGTGTTGCAGGTTTTCAGCAGGATGCAGTAGATTCACTGCTGGCATGCAGGGGTTAACAGAACTTTTGGGTGGGCGGGTTGAAAACAAGCTGTGAAATGGAAGAAGGTCAGCCTCTTGGAGGGGTTTGCTCAGTCGCAGTTGGTTTTAGGTTATCAGTCTGTCTGTAGGAGAGGTCTCCCTTCCCTCCCCCCACTCAGTAAAACTTATGTAAACCAGGGCTGGAAGTAAGGCAGAGCTCCATAGTGTAATGTCTAGGTCCAGAGAGGCAGGCAGAACTGTAACTCTTCTGGTCATTGCTAGAATCAGCTATCTAGCTAGTGGTACAAGCTGACTGCAGGAGCTAAAGGCAACTTGCTGCTAAATGCCAATGGCAGCGCAGTGTTCAGTATGGATCGAATCACTGGGAAGGGAGCATTCATGGGATGGGGAGCTGCAACCAGCCCTGGGGCTCTGGGTGGCTTTGGGGCACTCCTTGGGCTCACTCTGCAAGCAGAAGGCTATTGCTGAAGCTGACAAGATCTGCGTTTGTGTTTCAGTAAAAACCAATATGTGCTTATTCCAGGAGTGTTCCCATAGTTTACATGAAAAGTTACTGTCTTTAGACACTTGTGTAGTGACTGGCTTTATTAAAGGTGCTTAGTGCTCAGACTGCAGTGTCTGATCAACAGTGATGCAACTGCTGCTCTGTGCCAGTGAGATGAATGTCAAAGGAAGGATTCTTGGGATGGTCATGGGTCAAAGTCAGTGGAGGAGGGGGCTTTAGGAAACCCACTATAACACTGCTGGAAAGTGCAGTCTGCTGTGGTTTCTCCTGTATGTTCACCCCCATTAACTCTAGATTTTAGAACTGTAATCTGGTAGGACATCAAAGGAAAACTTTATTCTGGTTTTCGTAGGTTTGCAGTATGCAAATCATAGGCATCGTGATAAAGATACTTCCATTGCTAACTGCTGGAGCTAGCCCTTCATCTCAGAGCTGAGCATGAAGTTTTAATGTTGAGTGTTATCAATTTAAAGTAATACATGGTACACAGTGCAAAGGGAAAAAAAAATTGTGTTCAGACAGGAGTGAATGAAAGGGGAACCCCAGACTGAGCAGCCCTGGTCATGTGTTGTGCTGCTGGGGTGGATTTCAGTCACAGATTGGCCAACTCTCCAGGCACAGCCAGCTATGTGGAGGAACCTTTGCTCCCAAGCTGGCTTTCTGGTGGAGGAAAGAAGGTTCTCATTTTGCAAGGGTAGATTGGAAGCAGAAGGTTTTGGGGTGCAATGTGCTGCCCTTATGTTGCCGTGGTAAACCTGCCCGTGGGAATAAGTGGCCTTGTTGCTGCTTATGGGAATGGGGATCAGTCTGTGGCTGCACTGGAAGTCAAGGCTGCAAAGGGAAGCGTCTGCTTTGCCTACAGCAGTGAAACCGTTGCAGAAGGGACTGTTTCCTTCAGGCCTCTCAGTTGTCTGGTCTGTGTTATTCCATTATGGAGACCAAGCCCAGACTTGGTTGCCCAATTAACAGGTGCCAGAAATCCACTAGTTCTCTCCTAAGGAATTATGAGCTTTCCTAAGGACTTGTGACCACTGAGAACCAATCTACTGGTGTGTCCTACAAAACTTGGATGTATGCCATGTCCCTTCCTTATCCAAACTATGGATCCCCACAAATGTTTGTACCTTGAGACACAAAGTCTTGACCCAAGTGGCACTTGGAAATCCAGCATTGCCTTGACTGATGGTCGCATCTGACCATGCTGGCTAGCTGCCGTGTTTGAGGCTTGCCAAAGGCACTGGGTTCAAGCATGCTTCCCATGCTGCACTGGGAACCAAGGGTGTAATGATCCTATAACCACAGACAGTGCCCTATAGAGACATCCTGGTGAGTGCAGGCTTGGCTTCCAGGAGAGTGGAGAGGTGAGAAAGAATCAGAACGTATTGTTTCTTTTGGTATTTCTTAGTGATGTTTAGAACAGACTAATAAGGGATGTGGCTTCTTCCATACAGATTGCTGATATCTGTGACCAGGAGACCTCTTGAACTGCTATGAAGAGCTCTGTGATCTGAGGCAACAGACAAACAGCTGTGGTCCTGGGAGGTGCAGAATTGAATTAAAGCAGGATCAGCTCAGAAGCTCAACCTCTAAGGTAGTGAGTTTGGTCATGCCACTTCTGAGATATATGGCGGGGGTGATACAGAGCTGGGAGAATGAGATGCAGCCATCGCTGTCATGGTGGACCCTGCTCTGTGATGCTGTTGTCTGAAAATAGTAAATGTACTGGGAAGAGCGGTGTCCTACAGTGTGCACTGATTTCCCTGGTAAGATGGCAGGCTGTTGGAGTTCTGGAGCACCATGTGACATAGGTATGCTATGGTTTCTGATCTTGGAGACATTATTTCTTGTGATGGCAAGGAGGGGGTACATTGCCTTTTCTTCTGGATGTTTAGTAAAAGTGAGGTATTTGCTCTGTAATTCTTGTAAATTTATTGACCATGTGAAAATGCATGTCTGTTATGAAATAATTTATGGATATATTGTGAATACTGGAAGGAACAGACTGACTTGTGCTTGAGTTGTCATCCCATGCCTGCTTCATCCAAGTGGCAGAACTTCAGTGTCCTGTTCACAGCTATCAGGGCGTCATTGTTCTAATTCATGCAGATAATACAGATGGTGTATGATTAGTATTTTGTACCAATGTTTCACAAGTACACAGCTATGGGGTATCTGGTCTATGTAAATTGTGGGCAGCGTGAGCCATCACGTTATATTTGTAATCCTTGAGGCAGGAGAGAAGATGGAGTCAAATATAGATTTACTGGAGGAATAAGTCACACAGAATCTGATCCATGGGCGTTCCTCTTCACTCTACACAAGACCTCCATTCATCACTGGAGAACTTGTGACCTGCTCAGAAATTCTCATGAAGTCATTGCTTCTACAGATATTGGCCTTCAGTTTTGTGGTTTTAACAAAGTATGAGATTTTTCTTCAAAAATCTTTTGAAATAGGAGGACTCGAGTTGAAAATAGTGCTCAAAGTTAACAAACAATACAAGCCCATCCAAAGCTGAAAGAGAAGTTTAAGTGGGAGATCCTTCTTAATGAGTGTCTGGATCTGCTAGTGCAAAGTTCTGGAATTTGAGACTGAACACACAACAGTTTGGTGCTTAGATCACTCACTTTGTTGGGGGTCTCTTGTTTTTTATATGAATTACAAAGAGAAATAGAAACATAAAATGGCTTATGTTGAATGGGACCTTAAAGATCATCTATTTCCAATCCTGCTGCCATGGGCAGGGTTGCCAACCAGCAGACCAGGCTGCCCAGGGCCCCAGCCAACCTGGCTTTGAACACCTCCAAGGATGGAGCATTCACAGCTTCTCCATACAATGTGTTCCAGTGCCTCACTGCTCTCTGAATAAAGAATGCTGTGTCTGTTACTAATTATTTTTTATAATGGTCTGCATTAATGGCTTTGTACCATGTGTGTACTGTGCTTGCACCGATGTCTGTGGTCCATCCTATGCCCCTGGATCCATTCCATGTGCATCATTCCCTTGCTGCCTATCACTTCTCTTGGAGTTTACCTAATTTTGTTCACCAGTCTCTGCCAGGAATTATGTCACCTCTTTGCTGTGTCTCCCACTGTCTGGAGCTCATAAATAACTACTTGTGATACTACCAGTACAGCTAAATCCTGGGACTCCCAGATGTTTTGGTTATTCACTTAGCTGATACATGACCCTATCACAAGTGCCCGGTCAAGTGCAGAGGGGATGGGCCCTTGAGTTAGCTCATCTTGTCAGATTGATGGGCAGACAGGATGGAAGGCAGACCTCCCATCAGCCTAGCTGGTTTGTTTTGCTGATTTAAAAATATTGTCAGTAGCCAAGGGCTTACTATTGCCCTATTGGGAGCAACGGAAGCTTTGTTGGTGTCTCTGCAGCTGAAAACCACATGGCTTTCTGCAAAGGGCACCAAATAGCCAGGTCTTGGCTATCTAAATGTGGCTAGCGCGTGATGATGAGATACTTCCCAAAGAATGGAGAGTGTTGAGCTACTTCCAGCATTAGCCCTGCTGTGCCAGGATTGGTGCTGAGCAGTGTTTCGTACAGGGGGGTAGATTGCCCTTTGGAAGTATTTGGCTGCCTGTTTTGAGTAAATAGCAACATCAGTGATCATATTAGTCTGGAGAGCTGTAGTGCAGGCAGCTGTGAGTGGAGATACGAATTCCAACGTGGCAATTTTTGAAAGGCTTTTGCTGTCTTTCATTTCTTTTAAAAGTTCTGTGATTTCCATATACCACAGGTGAACCCTAGTGAAGGTAAAGCAAGGCTGTCCATGTAATAAGGGAGCTGAAATCTTACAGATAAGCAGGACAGGTTCCTAAGGCTTCTGTGCCAGCTGATATGGCATTTTCAAGTGCACATTTTAACACGGAAGGCATGAGAAAATGTGATGTAGTTGGATTAATTACACTGAAGGAATGTTCTCTTGCATATTCCAGCACTGTTATTTTAACTGTGCAGTCAATGTGTGGTATTAAGATGTTTCACTCTCGCTCTCCAGAAGACAAGAATTCACAGGAGTGTGAGGACTCACAGCAGCTTATCTTTAATCCATGTGAATTTCTGAAATATTTAAGGTCCAGTAAACTCACCAGTTTACACATAAAGTTTCTCAGTGGCTTTGGACCTGAGGATCGTGTTCATGTTTCAGTATAGATGCTTGTCAGAGCTGCCTAATGTGGGGGGAAAAAATTTTGAGAAGCAAAAGGTAAATGTGAGCCTAACACAAAGAGAGCTTAGGGGAATACTGTTGCAAGCTAATGACAAGCAATCACGTTTGTTTAGAGTTGGACATTTCAGCTTGTGGAGTGGTGACATGTCTAGGAAGATGCAAGACTGCAAGAGGCAGTACGGGATTATGGTGTCTGCTATTAATACAGCTCAGTGCCTTGGAGGGCAAGTGAAGACCATTGGGGGCAGCGATGGAGTGTCCCTGAAGGGCTCTGCTGCTTGCTGTGTATTGCCCTGCATGCTGCAACCTGCAAACAACTTCTGATATGTCAGTTTTGCATTTTTCCTTCCCACAAGCTCTTCATTCCCTTCAGTTGCAATCCTTAAAACAACAGAAGCTTTTTTTTTTTTTAACAGAAGTAGATACATGATAATGCCAAAATATCAATGCAGGCAAGCTAAAATACGGATATGTAACACCCACACCACAATGGAGCTGAGGTGGAAGGAGAGGAGATGGCTGTCATTCACAGTCTCATGTATCATTCTCCATTCCTATTGTTTAACACGCATCTCCACTAAAGTTAGAGAGGCAAACAATGATTTTCCAAGGAGTCAATGTAGATCCTATTGTTGTTATGAACTAGTGTAGTGTGTAGAGCCCTAAAATGAGTATTAGGCTGAGGACAATGTTAGAGCCAGCAGAGAGATGTCTGTGTTCTTATCTGCAACTTCTGATGAGTTGGAAAACAATGCTTATCATTTTGGTTCAGAATTTGACCCCAGAATACTGAGTTCCACTGCCTTTGGTCTATCTGTGAGACGTGGCACAAGTGATTTTTGTTGGCTGTGTTTTACCCTCAGTGAAACCCAGTGTCACACAGATGAACACAACTCTGACCAAATGTATAACAAGGAACTGTTGGGGTCCTCCTTGCAGCTTTCATCAGGCGTAGTGTAGCATTCAGGGAGCAGAAATAATATTGTAGGTGTGCTGACCAAACCCATCTGCCTTTTCAAACTGTGAAGAGTTGCATGTTCTTGTGTGACTCTTGTGTTGAGTGAAGGATTGCAGAGGGTAAATAGAGACAGCATTTAATCCCACATGGGAATCTAATCTAATTGCTCTTTCAGAGCTTCAGTAACTCTATAGTGTCTGCCCATATCTCTCTCATATGACAAGGAATCTGCTTGCACGGTTTGCTTGCAGGATGGTAATGTGTTACTTTACATGTTGACCACTTTATAAATACAGAGAAAGCACCTTCAGCAGAGGGTCACACAAGAGACAATAACTAGTTAATGCCAAATTTACACTTTGCCATTTCCTTCTAGAGTAAGTGGTAGCTTATGGTCTGCACTGAGGCTTGTTGCTAATTTAGACAAGCTAATTTAGATCAGGATGTGCTTCTGCTTCATGCCTCAGTTCAGACATCCATCTCTGTAGCTTTCTTCTCAGCAACTGCTCTTACCATCCATCAGAGCTCACCATGTGAGTGCCATGTGGTGTAATATTTGCTTGAAACATGAGAGGAGGTTTTGGAGGGAAGCCAGATGACATGAAAACGAATGATGTGTCTGAAGGATGCTGTTAGATGTGTTTGTTTACCATTTAGGTCCTCCAGGCATTTTCCTACCTGGTTTGTGTTGCGCTAATGGTTCAAAATTGTTGTTACGTGCTTTGGAAAGAGGCAGCAGAGCTGTGTTGCCTGGCAGGCCTTTCTTAGCTGGGATGCAGCAAGTGAGGAAGGAGAAACTGCATCATAAGAGCAAGCAGTATTGAGGTCTTTCATTTCCCTTGTAAGTTGAAAGTAATGAAATGTTTTTTCTTTGCAGGAGGACCCGTAGTCTATTTGTACTGACCACAAGCAGCCAAACAAAGCATCATGACAACCCGTCCAGGAGGTGAGAGAACAGTCACAGCTGTGAAACCTGTGTGGACTATACCTGAGAAAAGCCCAACTTGTTCTTGGTGTTATTTGGCAATTAGATGTTTACCTCACCACGGCAAGGAGAGACACTGCCAATTGGCTTGTCAGGTTGTGCTGACCTTTGCAGTAGTGTTTTCCTTATGCCAGATTTTATTGATGTAAAGCATTCTCTATCCAAAGCATTGCTAGGCACGTAAGCTGGTATGCCCTTGGATTGCCATCTTGATTGCAGATCTTCCCACTTTGGTTATAGCTTTGCAGTAAGCACAAAGTCGCAGGCTGTAATCCTCCAGCCTTCAGGCATGTTCACAGCCTGTAGCATAAGAATGGGGAGGTACTTTCTGGCTTTAGAGAGGCTGAGCAGAAGCAGTTACTGTTCTACAAGGAGACCATATGGATTGTGAGACCATTTCTAAGGCATAAAGATGTTATCTTAATTGAATGTGTTTTTCCTTGTCCTTCTAGTGAAACCTCTCCAGAAATCTTCCCTCCGAGGAGTTCACATTACCCAGTTTGTGGATAAGATTCCAAAAGGATGCAGCACACCTGACTTTGAGCGAAAACCTGTCAGTCTAACATTGCAGGAAGGTGAGATTCTTTGAAAGAAATAAATGAAAGAAACCCAAACCACCAGTCAAAGCTTCAGACCTGCAGGCTTGATTCCATGTCTCAACTCTGAGTCAGCAGACTGAACAGCTTCTGACACCCTGGATTTCTTCTCCTGCCTTTATGTTGATTGTCGTGGTCCCCTGAAATTTTATGAAGGAGTGCAGTGGCCTCTAGTGGTGCATCCTTCCTTCTACCAGCAAGTTTCATACATGAAGCAAGGCAGTGCTATATCATCCTGTCTAAATTTTCTGTTATTCTATCTAATATAGGCTGTGCGCAGCTGATATACAAAATACTAGGGCATTAAGGTCAGACATTGTGTAAACAGAATTCACTGTTTATGCAAATGCACTGTGAGTATCTTTAATTATATCATCATTGCTTCATTTCATTCAGTGTATGTGTTAACAGGTACTCCTAGCTGTTAGAATTTGACTGAAGTGTAATCAATTGAAATCAGTCTTGAATAATAGATAGTTCTGGTACTGCAGTCTCAAAAGAAGTTTGAAAGAAATGCCCTTTGGTAAGAATCTGCTAGCTACATGGCCAGCAGAGCTTGCTGCACCATACCTGCTTGGTTTTGGTGGTGACTCTTTAGAAGGGTGTGGGAAATATTGCAAGACTATCTGGGGAGATGTTTTTACATTGTTGGTCATCTGAAGACCAAGGTTATTACAAAGGAAAGATAGTAATCGTTTCTTCTGTGAGGTACATCCACTAATCTCCATTACTTTTCCAGTGTGACACTCCCACTTACCTACTCATGAGTCACTTCTGATTTGTTGTTGTATTATATTCCTTTGACTTTGAAGCTCTTCAGAAAAAAAATAAAGCATTTGCAGTAGACAGTGGTAATGCTGTTGGGGATTTCAGTGCTCAGATGCAGTATACTCAGGTTGTTAGAGGAGCAGAGGTGAAGGAGGGAGCTCACAGGTGAATGCCATCCTCTTCTCCCTTTCTTGCATCCTCAAATAACAGAGCATGTTCTGTTTGGAGTGGAAGGGAGTGCCAGGCCAGCAGATTAGAAAGGTATTGCAGAAAGATTACATGTACAGAACACATGAGGAAACACCCTGGCCTGCGTGGGTCCTCCCAATTTGTTCTTTACAGGCATTTAAGGTACAGCAGTGGTGGCTTACTCTGAAGAATGCTCTATGGATGACACAGGGAGCCTGTCATGAGATCTTAATGTTCAAAAATTAATGTCTTGCCTCTTTTGAAAGGTAAAAATGCCATATTCAGAGCTGCAGTCAAGGGTGTTCCCGCCCCTGAGGTGAAATGGAAACGTGCAAAAGGAGAAATGAACGATCCTGCCAAATATCTAATGTTCTATAGTCCAGCTACAAGTGAACACATTCTGCAGGTAAAGATCAAATATTGCAGAGAGGACACACAGAACAAAGAGTGCAATTAAATGCATAAATGTGCAGTGGGCAACAGGGGTGAGAGCATCAGCATCTAGGAGAAGGGTGTAGGTAACCAAATACTAGAAGAGCATAAAACTGAATTTTATCACTCCATCTGCATAATGATGATTAAGATGAAATAGGAAGGGGATCTGAAGGTCAAGACAGGTACAGATTCCTAAGATTAGAGATGATTTCATGATGTGGGTTTCTTCTCTTAAAACATGCCAAGAGAGCAAAATGGTTTAAGTGTTTCACAAAGAAAAGTTGATCAAGATGTCACCAGGTCTGAAACAGCACAAAAGTTTAGCAGAGTAATTGTAGGAACAGAAGATCTGAAATTCCAGCAAGTAATGTTCTGTTAGAATTTGTGTAACTGAACCACAGTACATGACTGTGGGTTCTTACTATGTTCTTCTTTTTAAGATAAATAAAATCACTGCAGGTGACTCTGATTTGTACCGTTGCTTTGCTGTAAATGAATATGGGGAGGCGTCATGCTCTGCTGGCCTCAGGATCATACAAGGTAGGATTGTCAATTTCTGTCATCCAGATATCCTGTGGTCCCAAACATTGGGTTTCACTGTTCTCTGCAAGTGGGTGCCCAGAGCCTTGTCTAAGTATCTTCAGTGTGGAGAGCTACTTTCTTCTCACTGAGGACTGGAGTTCTTCTGCAACTCCTCTCACTTTGGTGCTCCATGATAACGTGAAATTTAAGAAAAAACAGCAGAAGCTGGATACTGTGATCATTGCATTGGACCATGCTCAGGAGCTCTGGATTTAGTGCTGAATTGACTTGATCCCTTATGATGCTGGGCAATTCAGGCAGTCTTTTTGGAGGGATCCATCCACTTCAAATGTCTCCACCTGACCTAGCTCACTGTTCCCCTTCATAGTCAGTGGAGAGAAATGTTTTCTTCATGGTTTAAATATATCTGATCCGTTCTGGGAATCTATTTGAGCTGGAGGTGTGGACTGCTTTGGAAGTGTCTGCTTCACCTGCCTACCTATAAAATAAGCTTAGAAAGCAATTACCTGCATTGTGCCTGATAATCCTTGCACCCTGGCTCTGTAAAAAAATATATATATTAGTATTTCCCAGCATTACTTAAAATACAAGCTTTATAGGGTAGAGACAAGCTCCCCCCCCTGCATGGAGTATCTAATGAGCACAGAAGCAATCACAATACAGTGTTAAGGATGTGTATTACTAGGAATCAGCATCAAGTTGACAAGAAAATCCAAGAATTTATTTTCCTCTTGCATTAATGACAGATGTGTAGGTTTTATAATTCATAGACTTACTGATATATAGTCTGTTATCTTGTTCATCTCATGGATTCTTTTTCTTGTTTTTTCTCTTCTAAACTACCAGTTGGCTTTAAGAGGAAAGCAAACTATGTTACTGGTCATCCTGCTGAAGGTGAGTTAGATAACTATTTTTGGCATACTGATTACTCCTTAGTCTAGCACATTACTTTTTATTCTCCTTGGTTAGTGTGAGGAGAAAAATCAGCACAGAAGGTGGGGAGGAGCGAACACGAAGTGAGACGTTGCATTGTTAATGTAGAAAATGCCAAAGGCCTTTGAGGAAGGAGCAGGAGTGTATTGCCAGCTCTTACCTGCCTCCCAGTCTTTAACAGGGGGTAGAAAGATTAATTCTTTAGACATTACAGCAGAAACAAAAGGAACGTGAAGAAGTTGTCTCCATTCTGAATGGGGAAAAAAGCCAGCAATATAATTTAGGAGTTTCTCTGTCTTTTATGGCTTTGAAACTTACCCAAGCTTGCAAAGAATGGAGTAGGAGGAAGGTTATACATTTCTAGAGTTCTGTGCATACTGTCTGCTTTGCTTGGTACTTAGCTTTGGGTAAAATGACTTCTAAAAATATTCATTTGAGCTGTTGTAATTAATGATTCCTTTTCCTTTTTGTCCTTTGTAATAGACTTGAAAAAGAATCTTCAGGACCTCAAGAAGACGCTGAAGAAGCGGTAAGTCTCCATATAATGAAGACCATTTTATGCTTCCCAGGTGTTTCTTGATATGATAGCTTCTTAAACCTTCAAGTCAACTCTTTTTGTTTCCGAAGTTGTTCACCATATGGAGAGATAGGAAAGAACAATTTGCCCCACTCTGTGAGGCCAAAAGACCCCAATGGGTCCCATTTTTACTTTTCTACATGCACAGGGACAAATGAACTACAGAAACAACAGAGAGAGCTGAAAAGAGGACAGAGCATAAAGAAATGAGACGCCTTGTTTTCTGTCAAAGATTCTTGATTTTTTTCTTCTTGGTTCTAAGGGCTCCACCACCAAAACAAAAAGTAGTGGACAAAGAAGCAATCTTCCAACTGTTACTGCACGCAGATAGGAAAGATTATGAGAGAATCTGTATTAAATATGGAATTTCTGACTTCCGTGGCATGCTGAGAGCGCTTCAGGAGTTGAGGAGGGATGCGGAGAGTGAACAAGCAAAGGTAGGATAAACTCTGAAGCACTGAAAGCACTGAGTTTTAAACACACTGCCAAGTCCTACAGGTACTCAGTAACTTCTGAAAACAGACTTAAACCTTCTTGAAGCGCTTTGAAGGTGATTTTATTTGAAGGTAATTTTATTGTGTGGCAAGGAATGATTTATGGCGATGTTTTTAAGTCCTGTTTCTATGCTTGATGTGGATGAAAAAGCTACTGACTTTTCTGAAGTTGACTTCATAAATTTCAGGAGATCCTAAGCTTAGGATAATCCATTTATTAAATCCCATATAATCACAGACAATTGATTACAGAATTTAGCTAATTTGAACATCAAATTGAAGGTTTATATGCACATACAAGCCATGTAGAAAGCTGGGCAGGAAGAAGTTGTGTGGTGTATGAATGACCAGTACGTCATATGTTAAATATAATTTGCCCTCAGGAGGTAACTCAGGAAACTTACAGGTGCTTCTTCTATACACATACAGTTAGAAGTAGCTTTTTTCTGTGCAGGTGGAACGTAGACTTCACACTATTTCAGCAGCTTAAGAACTTCTGTCATGGTAGCCTTATCTTTTACTAAATTTTTGTATTATTATTATTTTTGCAGTTAATTCACAGTGTCAGAAACATGGAACACATCAAGGTCAACAAAGATGGAAGTGCTTCGTTTAGTCTGGAGATGGACCTGAAAAGTGCTAGCAGCAACATTTATCTGCTTAAGGTAGGAGGGGAGAGATGAGTTAGCCAGTTCTTCAGTCACTGTAGTTGTCTGCATGGAATACTTTACTGATTGGGCAGCATCTGGGAGCAAGTAAGTATCTTAAAGGAGTCTGTCTATCACAGAGTCCTTACCTGACTAGGTAAAAAGTGTTGGCTTGGTGGTCCAGATAGTCTTTGGTGGTGACTATCACTTAGGATTTGTTGATCCTAGTACAGCAGAAAGATTTCAGTCAGTTACTGACATCTTGTTGACTTTAAGAGCTCTTCAGGTAAGAGGAAATTCTAACTGTGGCTTTCAGGATGCAGAAATTCTGTGGTCTCATATCAGAGAAACAGATTTAATTCACTTGAGTGTTATATGCCATTCTAATTCAATTTTGTGGAAGAGGATATCAAGGAAGGAAAACATCCCATAGAGTTCTGTAGTTATTCTGCTGTGATGCCTGTGTGATCGGTGTTGTGGATGTTCTTCTGGAAGATATATTTCAGTAGAACTGTCATTAATAGATTTAGTATAGGGGAAAGTGGAATTAATTAAAGAGGAGGTCAGACTAAGGACTTCCAAATTGTAATCTATGCAGACACAGCAAGGGCAAGGGAATTCAGATGTGTCACAGATGGGAGAGTGGCAGACTTGCCTGTTTATCCATTTATGGAGATACTAAATCTTTGAAGTTTCAGCAACTGTGTATTAGTTAAGCTTCAAAACCTTAAATAGGCTTGCACAGCACTGCCACTTGGCCTATTGTGAGAGTCAGACACTATTCTGTAGAGGAATTATTGCACATATAACTGCCTGTGTTTTATATAAACAGTGAGCACGGTCCACTGCAAGTTATAATAGAGTGTAGACCTCTCTCTTGTTTCTCATTGGTATCAAGAAGGTATTCATAGCAAAAAATTTAGCCTGCTGTTTTTTTTTTTAATGCCTTCTGCTAATTGTATGCTGCTTCTAAGAGTATTTTGTTTCTCTTCCTAGGATGGTGAGAAGGTCCGTTATGGAACAGGGGATGAATACAGAAAGTATTACCTTAGACAAATTGGAAAGAAGTATTATTTTATTGTTAACGATGTGCATCCAGAAGATGCAGGCTTGTATCAAGTCAGAGTGGAGGATGTACCTGTTTTCTCAACTGAGCTGGATGCTGAATGTAAGGGTTTGAGTTAGATGTGGGTAATGTGCAGCTGTAACAAGAATTTGTATTTCACTGGAAAGTTTCATGTAGGGCCATATGCAGAGCTGGGCAGCCGAAGCTGATAACAGCAGAAAACTGGTTTTTGTGTTGCCACATAAGGGTTTGCTCCCTTGCATGATATCATAGTGCTGACATAGATTAATGACAGTAAATTTACAGCACGTCACAGTGATGGATAGTATAAATGTTGATACTAAGATAAAAAAAAAAATACAAAAACCTGCCTTTCTATCCTGTACAACTGGGCACAGGAGCACATCTCAGGTTTTTTTTTGCTGCCTGATACTTTGTTCATAGGCATAGCAAGTCCCTTTCTTCCTTCAACAGCAATAGATTTTTCAGGTAAGACAGAACTAACTCCATTTCTTTTCTTTTTTTCCATTCCAGCCATCCCTGTGAGATTTCAGAAGCCGCTCAGAGATCTGCGTTGTCATGAGGAGGAAGATGTTGTCTTTGAGTGTGTCCTGCGCACTCCCTGCTATGATGCTGTGTGGTTACATAAAGCCCACCCCCTCGAAGCAAGTGAGAAGCACCAGATCTCTGTGAGCCCTGATGGTATGACCCACCAGCTTATTATCAAAAATGCTGTGACCTCTGACAATGGCTTGTATACACTTGACACTGGACTCTGCTCCTCGAGGGCCTGGCTTCTTGTAGAGCGTAAGTGACACACCAAATAACATTCTTCTCACTGTCTTATTGATTGCTGAGAAGTGAAATGTGGAGCCTCTAGTTTCTAAGTAGTATTTATCTTTCTTTTGCTCTAAATTATTTCTCCTCCAATCAACCACTATGTCTCCAATACAGATGCCAAAGAGGCAAAGATACAGGATGAGGAGGAACATGAAAAATCTGACTGGCAGAAGGGAACGCCAGATAAGGACAGAGCTAAGAAGCTTAAACGTGGAGAATATCTTGGTGATGAAGATCATCCTATGGATGCTGGCATGAAAAGAGATGGCTGGTACAGAAGTGACCAAGAAGGCAGTCAAGGCTACTCCGCTGATGCTGATGGAGAATTTAAATTTTTAGGAAAAGAAGGGCTGCGCAAAACCAACAGAGATGAAAGCATGGGGCCTGGGCAGTTTTCTAGAGAACTGGGAGGTGCAGACTCCATGATGGATGGTGCTAGTAACATTGGATTAAAAATTTTAGAAGACGAAAGTGGATTGAGGCCTGTACACAGCCAGGGTTCTATGACAGGCAGAGCAGATACTGATGATGGATTAGGAGGAGGAACTAAATCTTATTCTGTGGATGGCAGACATGATAGCATGTTAGGTGCAGTTGATGTTGACATGGGTGGTGCAGAAGGTGTGAGCTCTTGGCATGACAAGAATGCTAAATTAGGTGATGCTAGTTCTAGGGCTGCCTTTGTTGGTATGAAGAGTTTAGATGGAAGTTCTGTGTCAGATGGAATCAATCTTGATTCAACCAGAGTGGGAGGTGCACAATCTGTCTATAGCAAAGATGGTCTGCCTGCTGCAGTTGATGTGAATGGGGTCAGTATAAATAGAGAAGGAGAAATAGGGTCTCCCTACAGCAAAGACAACCTGATAGTTGATGCTGGTGGTCGTGTAGGTCAGGCGGGAATATCTGGCTTGCTGTATGGCCCAGGTGGTCTTCCAGCTGGAGATGGGGCTAGGACTGGTGCAGGTGGTAGTTTTGTAGGAGAAATGGAGGTATTATATAGTCCAGATGGTCTGCCAATTGGGGCAGGTGTTGATGCTACTGCAGTTAAAAGGGGGGATCTGTATGGTAAGCGTGGTCAGTTAAGTGAACCATATGGAAAGGATGGTTTACCAGCAGGAATGGAAGCTGGGGTTGGTGGTGCTGGTTTGGAAGGTGCTGGGTCTATATATGGAAAGACAAGTGTTGGTGGTGCTGGAGTAGCTGGTGCAGGGCCACTTGGGTCTCCATATGGGAAGGATGGTCTCCCGCTTGGGGCTGGTGTTGGTGGTGCAGGTGTGGCTGGTGCAGGGGCAGTTGGGTCTCCATATGGGAAGGATGGTCTCCCAGCTGGGGCTGGTGTTGGTGCTGCAGGTGTGGCTGGTGCAGGGGCAGTTGGGTCTCCATATGGGAAGGATGGTCTCCCAGCTGGGGCTGGTGTTGGTGCTGCAGGTGTGGCTGGTGCAGGGGCACTTGGGTCTCCATATGGGAAGGATGGTGTCCTGGCTGGGGCTGGTGTTGGTGGTGCAGGTTTGGCTGGTGCAGGGGCAGTTGGATCTCCATATGGGAAGGATGGTGTCCTGGCTGGGGCTAGTGTTGCTGGTGCAGGTTTGGCTGGTGCAGGGGGAGTTGGATCTCCATATGGGAAGGATGGTCTCCCAGCTGGGGCTGGTGTTGGTGCTGCAGGTTTGGCTGGTGCTGGTGCTGCAGGTTTGGCTGGTGCTGGTGCTGCAGGTTTGGCTGGTGCTGGTGCTGCAGGTTTGGCTGGTGTTGGTGCTGCAGGTTTGGCTGGTGTTGGTGCTGCAGGTTTGGCTGGTGTTGGTGCTGCAGGTTTGGCTGGTGTAGGGGCAGTTGGATCTCCATTTGGGAAGGAAGGTCTCCCAGCTGGGGCTGGTGTTGGTGGTGTAGGTGTGGCTGGTGCGGGTGGACTTGGGTCTCCATATGGGAAGGATGGTCTCCCAGCTGGGGCTGGTGTTGGTGCTGCAGGTTTGGCTGGTGCAGGGGCAGTTGGGTCTCCATATGGGAAGGATGGTGTCCTGGCTGGGGCTGATGGTGGTGGTGCAGGTGTGGCTGGTGCAGGGGCAGTTGGATCTCCATATGGGAAAGATGGTGTCCCGTCTGGGGCTGGTGTTGCTGGTGCAGGTGTGGCTGGTGCAGGGGCAGTTGGATCTCCATATGGGAAGGATGGTCTTCCAGCTGGGGCTGGTGTTGGTGCTGCAGGTTTGGCTGGTGCAGGGGCAGTTGGATCTCCATATGGGAAGGATGGTCTTCCAGCTGGGGCTGGTGTTGGTGGTGCAGGTTTGGCTGGTGCAGGGGCAGTTGGATCTCCATATGGGAAGGATGGTCTCCCAGCTGGGGCTGGTGTTGGTGGTGCAGGTTTGGCTGGTGCAGGGGCAGTTGGATCTCCATATGGGAAGGATGGTCTCCCAGCTGGGGCTGGTGTTGGTGGTGCAGGTTTAGCTGGTGCAGGGGCAGTTGGATCTCCATATGGGAAGGATGGTCTCCCAGCTGGGGCTGGTGTTGGTGCTGCAGGTTTAGCTGGTGCAGGGGCAGTTGGATCTCCATATGGGAAGGATGGTCTCCCAGCTGGGGCTGGTGTTGGTGCTGCAGGTTTGGCTGGTGCAGGGGCAGTTGGATCTCCATATGGGAAGGATGGTCTTCCAGCTGGGGCTGGTGTTGCTGGTGTTGGTGCAGGTTTGGCTGGTGCAGGGGGAGTTGGATCTCCATTTGGGAAGGATGGTCTCCCAGCTGGGGCTGGTGTTGGTGGTGCAGGTTTGGCTGGTGCAGGGGCAGTTGGGTCTCCATATGGGAAGGATGGTCTTCCAGCTGGGGCTGGTGTTGGTGGTGCAGGTTTAGCTGGTGCAAGGGCAGTTGGATCTCCATATGGGAAGGATGGTCTCCCAGCTGGGGCTGGTGTTGGTGCTGCAGGTTTGGCTGGTGCAGGGGCAGTTGGATCTCCATATGGGAAGGATGGTCTTCCAGCTGGGGCTGGTGTTGCTGGTGTTGGTGCAGGTTTGGCTGGTGCAGGGGGAGTTGGATCTCCATTTGGGAAGGATGGTCTCCCAGCTGGGGCTGGTGTTGGTGGTGCAGGTTTGGCTGGTGCAGGGGCAGTTGGGTCTCCATATGGGAAGGATGGTCTTCCAGCTGGGGCTGGTGTTGGTGGTGCAGGTTTAGCTGGTGCAAGGGCAGTTGGGTCTCCATATGGGAAGGATGGTCTTCCAGCTGGGGCTGGTGTTGGTGGTGCAGGTGTGGCTGGTGCAGGGGCACTTGGATCTCCATTTGGGAAGGATGGTCTCCCGCTTGGGGCTGGTGTTGGTGCTGCAGGTTTGGCTGGTGTTGCTGGTGCAGGTTTGGCTGGTGCAGGGGCAGTTGGGTCTCCATATGGGAAGGATGGTCTCCCAGCTGGGGCTGGTGTTGGTGGTGCAGGTTTGGCTGGTGTTGGTGGTGCAGGTTTGGCTGGTGTTGGTGCTGCAGGTTTGGCTGGTGCAGGGGGAGTTGGGTCTCCATATGGGAAGGATGGTCTCCCGGCTGGGGCTGGTGTTGGTGGTGCAGGTTTGGCTGGTGCAGGGGCAGTTGGATCTCCATATGGGAAGGATGGTCTTCCAGCTGGGGCTGGTGTTGGTGGTGCAGGTTTGGCTGGTGCAGGGGCAGTTGGATCTCCATATGGGAAGGATGGTCTCCCAGCTGGAGCTGTGTCAGGAGCAGCTCATTTTTCTTTAGGGAGTAAAGAAGTCATGGGATCTGTCCATGGTCAGGATGCTCTGCTTGGCAGAGCTCAAGGATATGTAGGTGGAGTAGGAGGAACTGGCTTATCGTCAGAAGGTGGGGGTGTTGGTGGCTCTGCCATACAAGTTGCTGGATCTGCATATGGGTCAGCTGGATCCAGGGCTGGTGAAAGTGGTGCTAGCAGACTGGGAGGTGATGGGAGTGAGTTGCACTCTGTCCATGGTAAAGAAGGTGTGGTAGGTGCTGTTGGAATGGGTGGTGAATATGGGCTGGATTCACGTGCTGGCAAATCTGCATTTGGTGAAGCTGGGAAGGGGACTGCCAGTGATTTCAGAGGATCAGAACACAAAGGTTCATCCCATGACAAAGAATCACTTTCAGGTCAAGGTGATGCTAGGGCTGAGGACAGAGATTTAGGACAGTCAGGCTCTCGTTATGGCAAGGATTCCGCCTCTGGAGGCGCAGGGGGCAGATCCCATGATAGATTGTTTGGTGAGTGGAAGCCAGGTCTTTTCGATCAAAGTTCACAGGGTTCTGATCAGATGTCAGCCCCTTATGGTGGTCCTTCAATAAGCCAGAGAAAACAGGTACCTAGCCTTGATATCAAAGCAAGTGATTTCTTGAAGAGTACAGAAAGTACAGAAAAGAGAAGACGACATCACCTAGATGATCAGACAGGTATGTGTTTAATTCTGTCTCGCTGATCTTTGTGTTTTGATACAAACAAGAGCAAGCTCTGGGTCCTCTGTTTAGGGTGGTGCTGCCCTTTATATTTGTAGAGACTGGAAGGCATGAGGCTAGAGAACACTCAGGAAAGAAGAATGTTGTGTATGCAGCCATTTAAATATTAACAGTGGCCGCACTAGCAAGATGACAGCATCAAAAACTGTAAAAATGAGATAACTTACATGTGTGGTGGAGGGAGTGGAACTGCTCGGCAAGTTAGAATGTAACAAGGCAATCGTAAATGCAGATAAGGAAGTAAAGTCAGTAAAACTGGGAGTCAGAAGGAAAAGAGTAAATAGAATTGGGCTGTTTATTAGAAAGGAAATGAGGATGCTAGCAAAGATGTACTGGGGAAGGGAAAGGGAAACACAGGGGAGAGGACAGCATGACTGGGGTTATTGTGGGGGGACTGTTGGGGCAGCCCTGTAGCTTGGTCAGCACAGAGGAGAAGCACACAAAAAGTATATTGTACGTACAAGCACTGTATTGTATGCAGCCAGCTAGAATGTCCTTCAGTGCAGCTGACCAACAGCATCATGAAAAAAACCCACCACAACATGTTATGACTGAAGTAGATGTATTTTAAAAAACCCAACTATCTTTTCTCCTAACATGCACACTCTGTCAGTGCAAGGCAGACCTAGTATCTTTTCAACATTCTCTTTTCTGAACATTCAGCACCACGCTCTCGTGTCAGCAAACACTTAAATGATGTCAGAGTCCTGAAAGGGGAACCAACTGAGCTGTCTTGTGCTGTCAATAGACATGACTTAACAGGAACCTGGTTTAAGGATGGGTTAAAGGTAAGTGTCCTCTAGCCTGTTTTCTTCATAAACATAAAAGAAGCTAGGTCAGATTGTAGGATCTGTGTGATACTGTCAGACGTTCCAAGCTGCCATCCTGGAACCTGGACCAAACTTTTAGCATTAAGAATAGAAAAAGAGGCTTTGGTGACAGTAGTATTTTAGGGCCAGAGGTAAAATCACTGCTCCTATTCATGTTAAAGGACTTTGATTCAAGCCTTTGTGGTGGTGAATTAGTTACCAGATATGTAATCCCAGAATATTATTGTAATTAAACATGTATGACATTCATAAATGTTTCCAATTACATTTCAAATTTTTGCCTCTCCAGTTTAAGTTTGAATTGCCTTTTTATTTTAATTTCTTCAAGAATGAGCACTTGGGCTTTATCTTGTAGTTAACAAGCATGGATGGAGTCTCTTTGGAGAAGGAAGGTCTGGTCCACAAACTCGTTATTAGCAAAGTAGAAGATATCCATGCTGGGAAGTATAGGTTTGAAGCTGGAGATATAAAAACTGAAGCTTCAATTTTTGTTGAAGGTGAGTCTGTTCAAACTACCCATGCTTTTAATGCAGAATGCTGGCCTTGCAGTGTTCGATATGTGATAGGTTCCCTCAGGACCTATAGTTGGTTATTGGGATTCCATTGTCATTATTATCTGTATGGGAGATGTTACAAGCTGATACATAAAAATATAACTATGGAGCCTTTGTGAAAAGCTTCTCACTACTAATTTAAAGATTTGGTGAGTGCACGTATTGCTTTATTAAACCAGGCTCTTCATTACTGTGCTGCTGATGAAAATTTGCTCCAGTGGAAAGGAGCAAATTGATACCATAAATGCTTCTTGAAAATTATCCTGTAGCAAAGTGCAGATGTGTGTGTGAAGCACTGAGTGTACAAATAAAGGTGAAGGTACATATTTTTGCACTGCCATGAACATCACTGATTCAGTTTGGATAAGCCCCCAGAGAACCAAATTAAATTATTTGGAATATACGTTTGGAATATATAGCAGCAGTGAATGCAGAGAAGTCCCTCCCTCCAAGGTTAGCCTTATCCTCTTTGATCTGCAGTTTTTAATTACCTTGTATTGTTGTTTTAGATCCTCCACAGGTTGATGAAATTCTCCTAAAAAATTTAACGAGTGTCCCTACTGTGGCCAAGGCAGGGGAAAAAGTTGTAATCAAGATCCCTTTTGAAGGCCGGCTTCCAGTCAGAGCAACATGGCTAAAGGACAAAATAGAACTGGGAGATGACTCAAGGGTTCGTGTTGATAAAACAGACACCTTTACAATGCTGTCCATCTCCAATGCTGAGAGAAAGGACTGTGGGGATTACAAAGTGAGGCTGAAGAATGACAGTGGAATCCTGGATATTGACCTAAAGGTTGAGGTAATAGGTAAGATCCCCTTTACATCTACAGTGGCTTTCATCATAAGGCTGAGGAAGCAGTGCCAATAGTACTGGTCACAGTCTTATTTAGGACTACCAGCTATTTCAGGATGAACAAGGCTATGTTTCCAGTAGATCAAGATGCAAGCAATGGTTGTTGACATGTTACTTGCCCTTTAATACAAGACGACACATATCTAGTTTCATTTTGGGCAGCCTCATTAATTGAATTTTGAATGTTGGGAGATTGTGGAAGATAGGGCTACACACATCAGGCAAATCTACAGACACAGCATCAAGGTCAAATTCAGTCCTAGCATAAAGCCTAGGAATGCATCTGGATCTGGAACTAAGCTGCTTGTGTTTCTTTTCAGACAAGCCACAGCCACCTGCAGGACCCATGAAAATTGTAGAAAGCTCTGCAAATGATGTTACCATTCAGTGGAATCCCCCAAAGGATGATGGGGGCAAACCAGTGCAAAACTATATTATTGAGAAACAGCAAGTAGGCAAGAGCGACTGGGTGGCTGTGGGAGAAACCCCCAGGAGCTGTACTACTTTCACTACCAGCAAAGTGGAACAAGACATGAGCTACTACTTCAGAGTGAGAGCTGTGAATGCAGAGGGAACCAGCGATGCATTGGAATCAGATGAGGTGGTGACTATCAGTAAAGGTGAGGAATAACTTGTTCTGATGGTGTCCTAAAACCATATGGGAAATTCATTATCAAAGTTTCACGTCAACAAAACTCCTTGCATTTTGGATTTTGCTACAAATCTAAACCTGAATCATGGTTGTGAAGTCTTCACACAAATCTGTGCTTGTCCATCATAGCCTGGGCTGCATAAAAAGGAGCATGGTCAGTAGGTCAAGGGCAGCTCTGGGGCTCCCAGTGCTAGAGAGATGTGGACCTCTTAGAGCGGGTCCAGAGAAGGGCCATGAAAATGATCAGAGTGGTCTCAATCAGATTTTCAAAGCACACCCATATAAATACATGAGAGAAACCTGGAAGAAATGATCTAGCAGGTATATTTCCATATCTTTCAATAAAAGTTTCTAATAATGAAACATTGATGTCTTTCAAGGTTCACCTGGTGCCCCAGATCCTCCCGAGATCATCGGTGTCAGCAAAGACACCATCACAATATCCTGGAAGACACCTCGGAGAGCTGGCAGCTCCCGAATTTCGGGATACATCGTTCAGAAACGCAAGATGGGCAGCATGACCTGGGTGCCAGTCAACAGTGTGCCCGTAGCAGGTGGGTAGCTTACTTAAACCCGGAACAAGTTTGAAAGGCTTGAGAAAAGACTGAGAGCTCAGCTGTGTTGGGTTCAGAAGGTAACGTACACGATTATATCCATCAGGTGCAGGTTAGAACCTGTTTTCTGATATAGAAGAGATTAGGATTATCCTAAAAGGAAAAGCAATGTTATCCTTTTTGTAGCTTGATAGCTCTCAAAGAATATTTTTTTTGGAAGAGAATACAATGAACACACCTCTGAAGTATGCATATTTTAGGATAAGAGAAGACAAGGGAGCTTGGGACAGCATTTGTACTTTACTCCTGAGAATTCAGTCTACTGTTCTGCAAGGAGTAAAGGTACAACATTGTCTCACTGTTTTCTGCCTGGGGAACTGTTCACTCAAGCCAGCATGCTCGTTTTCTTTCTGCAGACAAGAAGCTGAAAATAACCAATCTCAAGAAGGGTCTGCAGTATGAGTTTTGTGTGGCAGCTGTCAATGCTTCTGGCATAGGAGATATGAGTGCACCGTCACAATCTGTCTTTGCTCGGGACTCCACAAGTAAGTGATCTGCCACCATCCTTCTGTCTTGGGAGTACCTGAAGCTGAAGGAGACTGGGGATGTTATTGAGGAGGCAGTGTTTTCAATGCTTTGTAAAAGTATGTGAAGACAAAGAACAAATGGGGAATGTTTCATGGCTGAGCGTGTGCTCAGGAATGGAAAGATTTCCTGTGTGATGTTTAAATCAAGATATGCTGGATGCCCTGTGCAGAAGGTGTGCGGTGTGGAGACTGGGTCAGGATGGGTTGCAGACTATTTCAGGAGTGTTGCAGGCGCCTTGATCCACCTTTGAAGAACAGAGACAAAATGGTGGCAAGATAGCAGAGTGGATATCCAATGCACTGCAAGAATGTTGAGGATCTCAGGAAGTGACTGAAAAGAGGGAACGCATACTAGAAAAATAGTTTAAATAAAATTTCCCTTTTCAGCACCTCCAGGTAAAGTGAGGGACCTTAAAATGACCATCAATGACAACACTAGTGTCACCTTGACATGGAATGCACCTGAAGCAAAAGAGGGAAGTGCCGTGGAAGGCTACAACGTGGAGATGCGGTCTTCTAACAACCTCAGCTGGACCAAATGCAACATTTTTCCTATAGAGACGACCACTTACAAAGTTAAAGGCCTGCAAACCAAGGGGACGTACTTCCTACGTGTGAGAGCCATCAATGACTGTGGCCCCGGAGAAGCCACAGAGCTTGAAGCTTGCACTGAAGCTGTTCCTCGTGTTGGTAGGTCTATTACGCATCAGCTGTGTTCAGCTTGTGTTATTACTCTTCAAGATCCCTCAAAACACGAAGAATTTTTGAGAACGTTGACCAATGCTCCTAGTCCAGCTCCCCTTGCCATAAGTGTCCATTGCAATCTCTTTTTGGATTAATGTCATTCTACACAAAGGATCATCCATGCAATGGGGTGAAGTGTGTTATAGATTTTTCCATGACTGAGACATCAGATGTATGCAGACATTGTAATGAACGTACCTTAACATCCTTTCCACTGGTTCAATTAGAGTGCTAAGTAAAAATTAATAAAACATGAAAGGTGCAATGGTTAGCAAAGAACTCTGGTAGTGAATCAGGGAGCTTTTTTTTCCTTCTGTACCCATAACTTTATCAACTGCCTGCACACAAGCTGTTGGAAAGGCTAGCACACACATGTGAGTTTGTCAGCCAGTGATTATGTCATAACATAAAATTGTTTACAGTAATCACTGTCTTTTCCAGTTTCTCCCAGGTTCATAATAGACAAGAGAGTGAAAAATTTCCTGGTTATAAAAGCAGGAAACACCATTCGAGTGGATATTCCTTATGAGGTAAGTTTTCAAATTGAAATCCCTCTTTTTTTTTATGTGTACAAGACACTGGGCACTGGAAACTGTTGTTTTTGATCTAGCACACTGTGTTTGACAACAGCTGTACCTGAGCACCTTAGTACAAAGTTACATAGAAACTCCTGAGCAGCTCTGTATCCATGGCTCTTAGAGCCAATCTCTGATATTTCTATATTACACTTAGCTGTGTCATGTAGATGTGCATTTTGAATGAGGTAATGAAACTATAGATATAAAGACATCATTTGGAGGCAAAGTACACATGCTGTAACCAGAGTTATTCTTCACAGGCACCTCCAGATTCTGTGTTGACCTGGTTAAAGGATGGGGTTCCTCTTCCAAGCCGTGCTAAAATAAGCACCCAAGATGATACCTCCCAGCTGCTGATTAAAGCAGCTCAGTTCACTGACAGTGGCATCTATACTGTTGAGCTCACGAGTGGGACAGGGAAAAGAGAAACATTCAGCTTCCAAGTTCAAGTTACAGGTAACTATCACGTGCATTTCTGTATGTGTGTGTGTGTGCAGAGCAGATTTACAGCTGAATATGTAGTAGGCAGTGAACTGAGTTCAGCCCTCTTACCTCTATCCACAAGAAGGGAAGGAGTCCTAGAAGTTCAGTCTCATGCAGCAGAAGCTCAGTTAGTAGCAAATAAGGTTGTGCATCTGGAAGAGGGATCAGATTTTGTCCTTTCTAATGACCAGGGTGTCTCCCAAAAGCTCAAGCATGAAATATGTGATGGACTTGAAGTTTTTAGGGTCCTATGCTGTGCCACTTTCCCCGCATCTTCTATATTACTTGTTTTCATCTGACAGATATCCCACAACCACCCGGACCTATTGAACTGAGAGAGAATGTGCCAAATATAGTGACAGTAACCTGGGAGCCATCAACATCTGAGAAATGGGAAAGTAATCTCTTCTACACAGTCCTGAAACGTGAATCACGGAAAGGCTTGTGGCACGTGATCGGTGACCTGATCTACACCAACAAATTCACTTACACCAAAGTGATCCCAGGCAGGGATTACTACTTCAGGGTTGTGGCAAAAAATCACTTGGGATCCAGTTGTCCATCCGACACTGTGCAGCCTTGGAGAATTCGAAAACCAAAGGGTAAAATGCTTTTACAAATAGCTATCTGTGTAATGATGTTGTTGTGCTTTGCTCCTTGTCTCTAACACACCGTCTTATAATAGGTCCCTCCTCCTGTAAACAGTTGCCCAAAATGGGAGTGTGTAGAGAATACCCTAAGAAATTCCATTTTGGTAGGATTGGTTTTAAACCAGTCCTTTGCTCTGACTTCCATCCCCATGAAGCAGTGTCTGAGTTAGTGTGTGTAATACTGCGTGTTGCTTTTTTCTTCCTTCACCAGCTGACATTCAAGTCAGACCACAGAGGTACAAGGGGGTTAATCAGAACCAGCCCCCAAGATTCCTCGTCCCCCTGAAGCCTCACGTGGTGACCACTGGCAGTGAGTGCCGCATGAGCTGTGCAGTTGGAGGCCATCCACCCCCAAAAGTCACGTGGTACAAAGATGGGAAAGACCTCTCCAATAATCCTTCCTATTTTGGCACAAACGACTTTGGTGTCTGCTCCCTGGTGATCCTTGGCGTTTCCAAGGCTGATGAAGGAGACTACACAGTTGAAGCCACCAATGAGTCAGGCCGTGCTTTCAGCAGAGCCTCCCTCACTATTAAAGGTAACAGTCTTTAAATATTCCTTCCTTTCATGGTGTGCTGTCAAGATAAATGTTATTGTGTCAAGACACCTTAAAAATAGTAGCCATACAGCTGTATTTGTTGATAGGAGCAGTATCCTATGATGCAAAACGTATCTGGACTGCTTTATTGAACTTTTAATTAACCAACTAAGTGGTCAAAGTGAAACAGAAATGAAAAGGCAGATGTGGAAAAAAATACTTGATTTCCTCATGAGTGCAGCAGTTTGGGTTGACAAACTGGGTTCCTTCCTTTTAGAAGGAAATATCCTGTTTTCATTTAATAAGGTAATACCTATCTTAGATTTCTTTACAGTGAAGGAGATGCAGGACAGAAGACTTCTGGGCAGCAGGAAGGTGAAGCAGTGAGGGATAAGCTGGGGTTGGTTGGCCAAAGGTAATGAGAGGGGAAGAGCGACAGTCTGTTAGCCACAGTCAATGAGGGTCCTGATGTGAGTGCAGAATCAGTGTCGTTGGCTGAGGAGGGACATGTGGGGGGTGTACTTATGGATAGATTTCATTAGCAGTTCACTCAGTTCATTATGAAATATCCTTTCGGTGGAGGCAATTTTCTGTACGTAGGTCAGGATGCCTTGGTGGGTTTATATGAGTGGGAGAAACGGGTCAAATAAATGTAGTCCTTTTTCAGATGTTGGTCCTTTTGACCCATTAACATTTGAGGGTGTCCTTCTAGTATGCCTGTCAGACCCCCTCCCCCACTGAGTTACTTCTCTTTCTCTTACTTTTAGACTCCTGCCTGTAACAGGACCTTCCTGAAACCACCTCCTCACTCTGGTGTGAATAAGGTTTTCTCTGAGAACTGGCCCTGCACAAAGGCTACGTGTCTATTCTCAGATGTGCAATATAGTCTGAGTGCTTTCTTTTTCAGATCCAGTAGTTGCATTTTGAACAGGATGCTGCATTGTAGTCAAAATGGTGGGGAAAAGCTTTAAAAGAGTTGTATGATCCTGACTTTCCTCTACGACCTTTAAAACACAAATGAGAAGCTTCCGAAACTCAGAAGATGAGAGGGAAAAATAATTGGCCAAAGTGAGACTTTGCATGGAGAAGGCAGATGTGAGACCGTTCTGCCACACCTCTTACTGCTCAGGCTGCCATAAGAACGCTTCTGGACACCAGATCTCTGAAGCTGGCCTCTTATCCTGTGGTTTTCTAATCTGGAGCACTCATTTTGGATTCCACCTAACTATCAGCAGGTGTCCCAGTTGTGGTAGAATTCCACCACCAGCAGCAGCTATGTCATTTCCCTTTACATCTAAGTGGGAAGCAGTATGTCTGCTAGCTTTATCTGTGTAAGAGGAATTCTCAGACAAGGCTAACATGAGGTAGTGCTACTGGCAGTGAAAGTGGGTGGACGAGAATGAATGGAAATCTAGAACCAGTTGTATTTGTGTGAGCAGATCAGCTATAAAGAAGGATGCAGCAGTCCTGAGCTACCACATTAGCATCGCCTTTGAAACGTAGCTGTCCCTACCTCATGGCATCCCTAGAGTATTATTGCTTAATGCTAAAAGAGGTTAAAAATCATTCATGTTTGACCAGAAGTACGAAGTACAACCAAAGGTCCTCTGCTATGGCTGGAGGATTCCATCACTGAATAGAGAATGGGACTGGAAAGCCAAAATGTCGTGGTGACCACACAGTGCCTTGGAGCTTTGGCACCACAGCAGTTTTCATGACAGCATCTCAGAGAACAGGAGAGTCAAGGACTTAAAGCCACTGGATCCTCAGACAGCCAGTCAAGCATTTATATGGGGCTGAAGTGTTTCCTGGTTATATTTTGTACAATGTTGTACAGACGTAGGAACAGTAGATCATTAAATTAAACAATTGTTCAGTAAAACTAAAGTGTTTATGTGTAAAACGTGTTTATTCTTGAGAAGGAGGCCCAGCCAGCTCTGAATGCTAATCCAGCTCCATTAGAACAGCATTTTCACGTGCAATGCCCGTATATTTCTTGCAAAGCTGAGTGATAAACATCAGCAAGGTCTCACTAGCTTTGGATTTACTTACGCTGATGAGATACTGTAGGACTGCGTAGTGAATGTGTGGCATTACATTTGCTATTCTTGGCTGGCACCTGCAGCAATCACGCAGTTGCTGGCATAGCAGAGAGGAATCGTGTTGCTCAGGCAGTGCTGCTAAAACCCTCTTGCATTTCTCATGCTGCTCATTTGCTGTTGGCTTCATACGAGGATCTCATGCTGTGGTCCCTCTGGGCTGGCAAAGCACTCCTGGCACCTTGACGGGGCTGAACACGTGCTGCTGTTTGGTGACATCTAGAGAAATTACTCTAACCTGTTCTGCAGCCCTTCTGCTATCGCTCTTTGCAATAGGTATGTGACTTTGGGAGATGATAGCTGGGGAGCCGAGCAAAGTCTGACCACTCTTCCTGCTGGGAAGTGCTTGTTACAATCAGAGAGCGTTGCCCTCAGAGCTTTGTGTTGCCTAGGGCAGAGTGGGGCTGCTGGTGTGGCACTGCTGTATGTGACAGAAGATCCTGTCAGGGCAGAAAGCAAGTCCTGGTGTAGGACTGGAGCCACAGCTGCCATCTTCTGTACACATCTCCTGGGCCGGGGTGGGCAGCTGTTGGAGTGGCTTCTGTTTGTACTCATCTGATGCACAGCTGTTCCCATCCCTCCATCTCCAGGGAGAGGTGCTGTAGGACTGCAGAGCCCTCCAGAGCTGCCATGCAGAGGGGGTTTTCCAACCCTGAGGGTTTGCAATTCCAACTTCTTCAGAAGCATGGGACACTTCCGAGGCCTGCTATCCACCATAAGGATAAGAGCTGCCATTGGCATATTTTAGCAATTGTTAGAAGACTGAACACCTCCTTCCTGGATGATGAGGATGGCACCAAGTTGGAATTTATCTGCCTGAGGGTAGGAAGGCTCTACAGGGGGATCTGGATGGGCTGAGGCCAATGGGCTGAACGTGAACAAAACCCAGTGCTGGGTCCTGAGCTTTGGCCACAACAACCCCATGCATTGCTATGGGCTTGGCAGCCCAAGGGGTCACAGTTACCAGAGCCAAAAGGACAGCAATGAAGTGGAAGAGCTGAAGTGACCGGAAGGTCAGCAGCCTGCCATGTGCTCACCTGGCTGACACCTGCTTCCCTGAGCCTCGCTGGTGCCGCTGGCTCCTCCTCACCCTCAGCAGGCACAGCCTTCTCCAGCAGATGCACATTTACATGACAGACCCAGAGGCACTGACCTGGGAAGTTCTGTTACCCTGCAAGTGACATTCCCTCCTATTTGCTTGCTCCCGTGCAAGCAAAGCTGCTCTGACGTAGCCCAAACCTCAGGTCCGAGCAATGCCTGTCCCTCCAGGTGGCCCACAAGGTGGGTTTCAGGAGCTGCTGGTTTGTGCAGATCTTCCTTTCCAAGCTGGCAGCTTGGCACGTGTCCCCACCTTGTTTGTGCACACTGCCTGCAGCCCCTTGGCCATGACGGGCATTGCCCACTGCTGCCTTTCTCAGCCCTTCACAACCCTGCAAGAAAGAAAAACAGCTTTCCCTGCCCTCTTTGCTCTCATCTCCCTCACCTTTCACAGCACAGCTCTCTGCTGGCAGCAGCAGCCAGCAGTGGGCCTTCCATCCCTGATACAGGCCGGCAGTGGGCTGTGTTTGTTCTGCTTCCTTCGGCTGCTGCCTGCCATGCTGTGCCTACAGCCGATCCTCAGCCGTGGTGTGGCACATCGTGGCCTTTGTCCTCACCCACTGCACGGTGAGCAGATGAAAGCCAACCAGGAAGCATAATTTATAGGTAGCTTGAAACAGTTTTGGCAGGACGAAGCACGCCGAAAGATGAAGCAATTCCTGGGGAGCTGCACTCGTACTGCTTATCAAATGGTGCTTGAAAGGCTCAGTAATGCAACAGGAGAGTTGAGTTGCTCAATTCTAGCAGAGGAAAAACTCTCTGTGACGAACATGTGTTTGGGAGCAGGAGCTGATAGATTGCTTTGGAAAACTCATCTGGCAAGGCAAATCACGGCTAAAGGTCTGGGTGCCAAGGTTGGCAGAGCTGCAGGAGAGCACCTGGGAGGCTGCCCTTGCTGCCTTAAAGACAACCAAACGTGAGCAAGCTTTGCACTGGTGACCCCAAGATCCCATGGGGTGTCTGCAGCTGCTGCAGCATCCTCAAGGCTGAGCAATCCATGGGTGTGCGGCATGGACCGCATCCCCTGGGAGGTTGCTTTGCCTCTTCCATGCTGGTGTTGGGCTGTGGATGCCTGGAGCATCCCCGCCTGTGCTCATCTCTGCCATGAAGCGCCGCTGTCCTGGCTCTGTGGTGTTGTAGGGCAGGAGAGGAGCTCAGACTGAGCTTCGGCTGCCCACAGGGGGAAAACCCCCAGGAGATGAGGTCTGAAGTAGAACTGTCTGGAAAAACTGCATTAAAGCCCATAAAGGATCTGATTTTGTTTCATTTTATCCTGGCTCACATCAGAGGTTACGAACTCTTCCGGGCAGCTGCCAGTTAATGACACCTGCAGCATCCCTTCTGCCTTCCTCCATCAAACGTGTATAACACATCAGGCTGTTGTTGTTGCAGGAGGAAGATGAGGTGCTTTGATCTACAGAAAGAAGGTAAGGGGCTTTAATTCAGCCGTTCCTAAGCAGCAGAGCAGTCCTTAATGATTTAAGTTCAATAAAATTAGGTGTGTAGTTCAACCTCAGCCATTCCCGGGTCTCTAAAGAAAGGAGAGCCTGCTTTTTGGTGTCGCAGAAGTGGTGAACCCCCCCTGCAGCCCTGGCAGGCGCACACTGCAGCTCTCCGTCCCTCAGTTTTGCAGGAAGGGTGAACAAATGCCATAAAGCCCAGCAGCAGCCGCATCCAGCTGCCAGCCTTTCTGCTCTCTAGACGGTACGGCTGATGTTGTAGCTAAAGCCTCTGTGTGTGGCCAGCTTGGCTGCACAGTGATCATCTCAGGCCATTCTATGCCCCTGTGACTTCCCCTGCTCCGAGGCCCTCTCCTTTCCATGGGTAAGAACAGGCGACGCCGTACAGAAGCCGAAGCAGAGGCAGCTCTGACTGAAAAAGCCTTTATGATGAGAAAGGTGCAGCCCTGGGATGGGATCAGAACATCCCCATCCTTAAACAGATCCAAACCTCAGCTGGGCTTGGGCTGGAGCAGCCTGGATGCCACCGGGGTGAGCCCTACTTTGGACCCAGGACCTTTGGGTCCCTTCCAACCTGAAGACTTCCATGATTTTCCGCCCTGGACAGCAGTGACACGCACATCCACAAGGCAGCTCACCACATCCAACCCAGCCTTGACAAAGGAGATTGCCACGGGTGGTCACAGATGGGTTTGGGCAACACAGGAGATGGACGGAGCGGTCCCAAAGCCCACAGCTTTCTCCACACCCGCTGTGCAGTGGATGCTCCAGCACAGACGTCTCTGTTCACTGCTTCCACGATAGCACAGGGAGGAGTGTGTGCTGTGCTGCACTGCAGGGCTGGGGGCACCACATCTCCCATCTCCTTCTCCCACCTTTTGTACTGATAGCCATGAGCTGCCCGCATGCCCAGCTACACACACGGCCTCCAAAAACCTGCTTTCCCTGTTCAGCCTGCAGTGGGACGTGGAAAAACCCACCTGCCCTGAGCTCAGCTCACTGCGGGCTCTCTGTGGGATGCAGACACAGCGAAGCAAAGCCCACCTGTGACACACGGATCAGCCTCAAGTCTTGTCTCGAGAGGAGCTCACTACTGACCAGCAGCATTACAGCTCTCACTATTAAGACGAGCAGTATCTTTAAGCAATAACGTGAGCAACTCACACAGATCTGATTGGTGCTCATTCACAGCGCTTTGTACTTAACGGGTTTCAGGGTTTATTCAGACAAAGGCTTTGGGTTTTGGCTCATCCACCTCACCCTTCAGAGTTATTGCCACGCAGATCCCACCCCACCCCACTCCATGGATGTCAGCAGCGTGCCGTGGTGTCTGAGCTCTCTCTGCATCCCCTCCCCACGCCGTGTCCCCGTGTCCCATCCCAGCATCGGTGCCGTCCGTGCCATGGACACGTGGCCCTGGGCAGAGCTCACCGCCCTCCTCCGCTCCCCGTCGCACCCCGGGCCCACCTCCCACTTCAAAGAGTCGGCTGACGCTGGGCCGTGTTGCTCAATCGTTACATAAGCTGTCCTGCCGGGTTTCCTCCCCCACCAGAAACGCAAAGGGTTTCACAACCGCGTGGAGCCAAGAGCATCCTCGCGCCATCGACGCGCTCGCTCCCTGCCTAAATTGGGCCCTGTCATCTCTGCTCCTTCCCCGGTGGGAACAAGCTCTCCCTTCCCCGCAGCATTTCGGAGCTGGGGCAGCTCGCTGTGTGCAGGGGGAGGTGAGGAGGAGTGCGGGGATCTGCCTACGTGAGATGGCTGTCGGCCTCCCTGCCGGGCTCTCCGCTGCAGCGGCATTCCCAGCTGGTGGCTGCACTGCGTGGCTGCGGCTGAGCAGCTCTCCTGCGAAGAAAGGCTGAGGGAGCCGGGCTGGTTCAGCCTGGAGAAGGGAAGGCTCTGGGGAGACCTCAGTGTGGCCTTCCAGGACCTGAAGGGAGTTTATAAGCAGGCGGCAGAGTGACGGTCTGATAGTGGTAGGAAATGGGGAGATGATTTTAAACTGAAAGGGAGCAGATTTAGATTTGATGTTTGAAGGAAACCCTTTGTGGCACAAACTTCCAGAGGAGCTGTGGGTGCCAGGCAGGCTGTGTGGAGCCCTGGGCAGTCCAGGCTGGGGAGGGCATGGAGCCCATGGCAGGGATTGGCACTGAGGGACTTTAAGGTCCCTTCCAACCCCACCATTCGATGTTTCCATGAACTCCTGGCAGTGTCACCTCCACACATGGTGCCACAGCCCCCCCTCCAGCCACTGCTGGGGGCAGCAGGTGCATCTGAGCTGACTGCATTTACAGGGCACCATCCAGGCTACACTCGTGCACCCCACAGAGCCTCTGGAACACAACTCCAGGCTGTCTCAGAGGTTGGCTCCATGGCAGTCTGGGCTCTTCCGAGTTCCATACTCCAGATTCACCCAAACATTGTCCCATGCGTTTTGTTTGGGTGACCTGAACAAGGACGAGCTTTGCTAGAAGGGCCGCAGATGTTGTGCCACAGTGTGAAGCATTTCCCTCACAGTGCCTCTCTTTCACCCTGAGCTGCACATTGCCTGGTAGAGAGAATGGGAGAGAGGCAGCAGGAGATGGGCAGCACCTCAACCAGTCTGGTGGAGGCTCCTTGGGTGAGATGGGGACACAGGGAGATGAAAGCTGGGTGGACGCAGCAACCTGACAGCCTCATCCTCGAGGGGAGCTCAAAGCTTCTTCCGTCTCCATCATCATCATCCCCTCCCAGACGCCTCCTTGGTGCCTGCCCTGCCCCAGCAGCTCGATGCTCGCTGACCAAGGCATGGTCAGAATTGTGAGGCTGTTGCTCATCAGAGGTGAGAGCTGGGATGGGATGGGATGGTTTGGTAGGGGATGGCCAGGTTAGGGAGGGGCAGCAGGAACAAGGAATATCCTCAGTCTCGACTGTGATGAGTAAGAGCACCTGCAGGTCCTGCACAGAGCATCAGGAGTGGTCTCCAGCTCACAGACATCCTGCTCTGTATGTCCCCTTGCGTGAACTGTGCACGCCATGTGCCATGAACAGGGGCAGCAAAAGCCACAACCCGGGAGCCTGAGCCCATGGGGATACAGCTGGCAGTGGGGGCTGCGAGTGGAGCCCAGGATGCAGGAGGGGAGGGTGGGAGATGTCTGGGAACCGACAGTGGGACAGTGGGAACCGAATCTGCCGAGGTGTGCTGGGGGAGGAAGGGAGACAACAGGAGCAAATGGGAAACTCCTCTTAGGGCAAAACAATTCACCGTGAAAGCTGTGAAACAGAGAAGCAGTGGGAGCTCCACCAGACCTCAGCTGGGTAAGGTCTGGAGAAACACAGCTGAGCTGGTGCTGCTTTGGGCCGAGGGTGGGCTCCTGTGGGTTAATCATCCCATCCATCTGTTACAACACAGCCCAACAGGCACTGATTTTTGTTCCCAGCTGCTTTATCTCCATTGCGCAAAGCTCCCAGGTTGGTGCAGGGAGACCCGCGCTGCTCTGCGAGCTGTCCTTCCATTCCGTGGAGGGCTTTTCCTTCCCTTTACCACATCGGCTCCCACCCGTGCTGAGAGGTCTACCAGCTTGGCTAAAGGCGCTGCCACATCTCATCCGCCACCCAGAAAACAGCGCAGTGCCGCGTGTGGAAGGAGCGCCTTCCGATCCCCCGGGAGGGGAGGACCTTCCACGAGGGGCCGAGCAACGCCGAGGCTGTGCGCACGAGGAGGGCAGGTTTTCCTCGGGGAGAAACCTCGGGAAGTGTCAGCTGAGTCACGGCTCAGAAAATGCCATTATCGTGGGAGATGCACCGCATCCCCAGCTCAGCTCCGTCTGTCCCCCCCCCCTCCCCCGCCGAGCACCGCCGGGCAGCAGCACGCCGAGGAGCCGCGGTGGCACAGCAGAGCCGCCATCAGCCACGGCGGGGACGGCTGCGCTCCCCCGGAGGATTTCGCAGCCGTCTGCAGACACCTTCAGCTCAGGAGCGCCTGACAAGTTTGAACAGAAAGCCCCGCACCGCTCCGGGAGCAGCATTGGGCCAGCGAGCCCTTTGATTGCGATCAGGCAGCTGGCAGGAATCCCAGGCACTCGCACAAAAATGCTTTGAAGCGGCCAGATGAGCAAAGGTGTGTCCCTGTGAGCGTGTGGGGCGCGGAGCGGTGATTCACCGCATCGCCATGCGCTGCTCGGGGTGCGCGCGGGCAGCGCTGCGCCGTGGCGAAGGGCCGCGTCCCCCTCCGCTCCCCGACTGCCTCCGTCGGGGTTGAGAGCTCTCCGAGTTCTGCCCGTCGCTCCCCACACCCGGCTCAGGTTTTGCTCCTTCTCAGCCTCCCCGTAGCGCCGCAGTGCCTGCGAGCTCCAGACAGGGAGGCAGACAGGGAATGCGCTCCGGGCGCTTGGAGATGTAAGCTCTGCTGCGCCGGGCTTGCTGGGATGACACTCGCCGTGCCCTGCTAAGTAAGCATCCCCGGCCCGTGATTCAGAGCGGAAGCAGCAGTTTGCACAGGGGCGCAGCAAACTCCTTTCTTTAAGTTCCTTTTGCTCTTTCAGAGTCGGGTTTGGGATCTCTTGCAGAATCCTGGGAGATTCCCTCCCTTGGGCTAAACTATGCAAACTCGCCCCGAAGAAACCATTGTTTCTTGAAAGCCTCCGTAAGCTCCCCGTGCCTGTCCCCGGCCCTGCAGCCCAGCTCAGCAGTTCGGGCGGGTTATGAAACAGGGCAGATGCCGGAGCAGCATTTCTATTATCCGCCAGCAAATGATGGGATGCGATAACCGCTCTGCTCTCCCGTGCAGGGATGGGGTGAGGGCCGCTCCTTGCCGAGGGGGAAATGACATTACAGGTTTGCAAGAGCCGGGCACTTTGTTGTGCAGCAGCCACCTGACGCTGACAGCCTGTCATTGATTTGCGAAAGCATCGCTTGGCATCGATAATAAGCGCTCAGGAGAAAGAAGTAGGGTGCAGGAGAGCAACAACACGCAGCTGTTGCTTTGCCATTCCCTGTCTGGAATGGAAGCGCAGAGTTTTCCCTACTGGGTGAAAATAAGCTCGGCAGAAAGTCTTTCTCGTGTCGTTGGGCATTGGCCATGTGGCCTTGGGCATGGTCTGAGACCACGGCTGTGTGACAGAGCTCGTCCCTTGGGTGAGGTGTTGGGACCCTGGGGAACGAGAACCAGCAGTGATTCAGCTCCAGGTGCTCTTGTTCTGAGCCTCAGCACTGTCAGCACCGCTGTGACCCGCAGTCCCACCAACGCTGAGGGGTTTGATTCTCTGCAGAGGACTCCGCAGCAATGCGAAACCTCTCAGAGCCAAAACTCAATGCGTGACTCCTCATCTTGCTGCGTCCTTTTGTATTCTTCTTGCAAAAAGTCCTCACTTCCTCTGTGCTGCCCCACTCGCATAGATGGCCCCAGTGCTTTGCCTGGGGGCCGTCCTGACTCATCCATGGGGGAAAGCCAGGCTGTAAGGCAGTCACTGCCAATGGCGTGACCCCTGCTGGGAAGGGGTCTCATCCCCAGGACAGCAGCCAGCTGTGGGGGTCCACAAAACTCCTATTAGGTGCAGTGCAGATCCTGGGCTCTGGAGGTTGAGTTTGCTGCTGTGCAGGGAGAGGATGAAGAGGTGGACAGGCAGACCGAGTTGGGAGCATCACCCGGATCCCCCATTGGAACATGGCATGGCCTGCAGCACTGCTCCCCTGACCCACAGTGCTGCCTCCCAGCACGGCCATCCCCACTGGGACACCATTTCAACCCAACTTACACCAAAGGGAATAATGCCACGAGCAAGCAGCGTGGGAGACCGTGCAGCCCACCACCCCACACCCACCCAGCAGCACCCACCCTCTCCCACCCTCACCCCCTTTTCCCTCCACGACTCCCCCATCCCGGGGGGCAGAGCTGGGGGTGAGGGCAGCAGAGCTGCCTGCCCTGCAGGGCCGCGAGCGGCGGCGGCGGGGAGCGCGTGGGTGTGTGCAGGCAGGGCTGTATATCCAGTCTGGCAGAGGGTGTGCCTGCTCACACGGCGGGGAGCCGAGCTGGGAGAAGGAGCCCTGAGACACGCTGGGCTTGGGGACGTATGGCAAGGAGGGGTTCGGGAGATTAACCCCAAAACAGACGCGGTCGCTGTGGCATTGAGTGGTGCGCGTGGTCAGGTGCAGAGCAGCTCTCCGTCCCCTGCGGTTTGCAGCCATGCTTCACTCTCCGCTGAAAACAGCGTTGGCATATGAGTGCTTCCAAGACCAGGCCAGCTCCACGCTGGCCCTGCCCTCGGATCACAAGCTGAAAACCAAGGGCACGGGAAAGCAGCGGGTCCAGGAGCAGGTGATGATGACGGTGAAGCGGCAGAAGCAGAAGTCGTCGGTGTCGTCGAGCGTGGGGCACTCCAACCGAGGTACCGTCCCCACTGGGGTCGGGGCAGCTGCTGTGGGTGCCCCTCCTGTGAGCTTCTGTGGGGTTTGGTTCGTAGGGGACAGAGCGGTTCGTTCCTCTCGTGGGGTACCCAGCTGGGGAATGCTGGGGTCCCTTGGATGGGATGGAAGAGCTGTGGTGTGCAGATGGATGCAGTGCCTGAGTACAGTGGGGCTGAACTGCTCCATGTCCCCGTGGCTCTGGGATGTGTCGGTACGCTGCTCTTATCCCTGTTCTCCCCGGCTTCAAAGCTGGAGCAGCTGCCTACAGCTCTGCTTACTGCTCCTCTGCAAGAGTCCTGTCCTGCAGCTTTGCCCCTCCTTATATGCAGACAGAGCTTCCAGCATCGCGACAATGCCTGCACACAGGACACAGACCTGAGCTTGGGATGTGCTCCCAGAGCTCCCGGTGTGTCCCCGTTTGCAGGCTGGCAGCGGTGCAGTGGATGCTCTGCAGCCCCCTCTGTTCTGAGGTGAGCAGATCAGGGTGCAGACACTGTGCAGCTGCTCCACCTCTGTGCACGAGGCTTGTGCAAGGGCTCAGCTGTGTCCTGGAACCAGGTTTCCTACAGGAACACCTTTCTCTGTGTCTCCAAGCTTGGCAAAGGATTTTCTTCACCATTCTCCCATCTGAAGAAAGCTGACTTGGGGGGCAGCCTGACTTTCACCAGTCGGGAGCTGCAAACTCAGATGGGCACAGCAGCCACAGCACAAAACCCCCCTGACTCAGAGCTGCTTTCACCAGCAGCTGCGGTGAGCTCACTGCTCCAGCTGGGGCAATGGGAAGAGCAAAGCCTGGGGCCTTGGGGTACAGGGGCAGCTGGAGCTGAGTCCTTCAGCTCACCCAGGACATGGGGATGTGTTTGCAGAGGTGAGCTGGGGATGATGAGTTGGCAGCAGGAGGATCAGGAGGCAGAACCCAGCGCTGGGGAGGTGTCGCACTCCAGACACAATTGGGGCTGATTTGCCAGGAGAATGGTTTGCCAAGGCAGTGCTCCCATAGGAGCCCTCCTGGATGCATGCACTGTGATTGCAGCGATAGAGGGAATGGGGAAGCTCTGCGGGGCATCTCCTGCTGCTGCAGATAGGAGGAATGAAGGACAGGAGGCAGAGGGGGATTGTTCTGCTCAGAGAGGAGCCCAGGTGAAAACTCTGGGAAAGAAAGAAAGCAAAGCAAATTCCCAAACTGCCCATCTCTGCTCAACAACCTCAACCTAAACCCCTCCTCCAGACACCTTTGGGAACGTCTGGGAATGGGAACTGCGTGGAAATGTGCCGCTCTGCTGTCTGCATCCCAGGGAAGCTGAGTCACATCCCGCTCCCAGCAGCTGCCTCCATTCCCATGGCACGTCCAGGTGCCCTCCTGGAGCCCACAGGTGGCTCAACCTGGAAGCTGCAGTGCCAAAGGGGCTCCCAGGAGGACAAGGAGTTCCCATTTATTTCCGTTCTTTCTTATGGAGCCTGAGAGGGTCGGGCTGAGCTTTCAGAGCACAGCATTGAACCATGTTGGTTTTTGCTGCCGCCGGTTCTGAGGCCAGCTGAGCAGACCTGGGGAGAAGAGTCAGTGTTTCTTGCAAAGAGCTGCAAGGAGCCGTTGGGATCTGTTAGCAGCTCTGGTCATCTGTGTCCAAATGCTCCTCCAGCATCAGCTACATGCATCCACATGTGATTGCTCAGAGATGCTTCCCGCATAAGGTGGGTAGTTGGCAAAACATCCTGATAAGCCTTTGAGTGCTGTTCCTTCTGCATGCAGTTCCCTGTGTGTCTCTGGTTGGGTATCAACCCGGGTCACTGCGTTTGGAGACGTGGTTTGAGCAGGGGAGCAGAGCAGAGCCTTCTGCTGCCTCAGGAATGCATGCACCCGTCTGTAGGGTGGGGAGCGCAGGCATGCATCCCACTGCATGCAGCAGGGATGGGAGGTGTTGCATACCACAGTTGGTGTTTCTGTGGAGCAGATGTTCCCTTAACATCCTGCTATCAGTGCCTACCTAAAATCCATTGGCTAACTGGAGAGCGAGGAGTTGTGGCCGTTGTCTGAAGGTCCTGATGTCACCCAATGCATGCACAACCACAGGGCACGGAGCAGCCCCAGCAGGGCAGCGTGACCCAAACTGGTGTGTGCCGGGCTGCTGCTTTGTGTCTGGGAATAATGCAGATTTCCAGGGGAAAATGAACGCGGTGTCACGGCAGGGGAAAAGGGCAAACCAAGCTGAACTGAGTCCTCCTGGCCATCCCAACCTAATGGGGTCATTATGTTGATGTACACAAAGAGGGCTTTGCAGACGTGAAGTGTTGGGAAGACTTCTGCCACCTTCCCCCACTGTGAGATGATTCAGTGAGAGCTCTTCCAACGAACCTTTCCGATTATTGAGCACAGCAAAAATCCAACCCCTCAGCCCATAGGCCAGAAGGCAGAAACGCCATCTGGTCACTCCTGCATGAATCTCAGCTTCTGGGGTTCCTCCAACACTTCTCTCCTAGGAGGCATCGTGCTTTGTGCGTCCCACAGGCCCTCTTCTCTTACTACTTTTTTCCTATGTTTAATCATCCTCATTGTTTTAAAGCTGTGCATGGTTTATTATTGAACCTGTCTAGCCTGCACTGCCAGTGACGGGTTCTTGTCTTGCCTTTCCCTGCCACTGATTAATGTTTATTAATATGCCTCCATTGCCACAAAGCTCCCTGTTAGCTTCATGCGTCCGGCCGAAGTCTTCTGCTGCTGTGCTCAACAAATGGCTCTTCCGACATAACTCTTCTCACTGTCAGTCCTTTAGCTTTAAAAGGGTATAAAGTTGCCTTTGGAGAATGCAGATAACTCATCAGGAGGGTCCTAAAGCTCAGGCACAGCGTGTTGCAGCAAGGTCTCACCTTGCCCTGCGATGATCACTAATAGATGACTGATGACAGAGAGGAGGGCACGGATGGTGTGTTGTGGTGCTCGCAGCATTTAAGTGAAAGCTCTTCAAGGCATAGAATCATGGAATGGTTGGGTTGGAGGGGTCCTCACAGCCCCCACAGCCCCACCCCTGCCATGGGCTGGCTGCCCACCAGCTCAGGCTGCCCCAATCCCCATCCGTGGCCTTGGACACCTCCAGCGTTGGGGCACCCACAGCTCTCTGGGCAACCTCTCGCATTCCATAGCTGCTGTGGTTAGTTTTCATGCCCATGAACTCTCTCCCTGGTTTAATGGAGGTTTTAGATTGATGAGTTTTCTCTGCAGATTGTTTGTTTTTATCCCAAAGCTGCAGGACTGGTGACCATCTCATGCAGTCTTTCTCCTTGAGGCAGTTGAGCGGAGGAATATCCCTGCTCTCCCCTCGGGCTCCTTGCACACATCCCAGCTGCCCCTCGGGAAGAATCAGGCAGAGAGCTGTGTAAACTTGCAGGATAAAGCAAAGCCACCTCCACCATAAAATCATTGGGTTCTACCTGGCCTTCAGACCAAGCAACAAATCACAGTGCTGCGGTGGCAGGGAAGCACCTTCTCCAACCAGCAAGGCAGCTTTGAGCGTTTGAGGTTTTTATAATTATATATTTACAAGCTCTCGTATACGAGTTCTTGGAGGTGAAGGCAACTCTTCAGCAACTTTGGGCTTCTCACGACCAGTAGGACCTGGACAGTGTCCAGAGAAAGGCAGTGAAGCTGCGGTGGGTCTGCAGCACAATGGGGTCTTATAGGGACAGGGAACCGGGATGGTTCGTTCCGGAGGGGGCTCAGAGGAGACCTCATCACTCCCTGCAGCTCCTGAGAGGAGGTTGGGGCGGAGGGGTCGGCCTCTGCTCCAGGTAACAGCGATAGGATGAGAGGCGGTGTCCTCACGTTGTGCCAGGGGAGGATCAGGTTGTGGAATGGGAGACATTTCTTCTCTGAAAGGGTGGTAAAGCACTGACGGGATGCCCGGGGTGGTGGTGGGGTCACCATCACTGCAGGCGTTCAGGAATGTCGATGTAGATGTGCACTGCCATGTAGACGTGGCAATGAGGGACATGGTTTAGTGGGCATGGCTGTGATGGATGGTTGGGCTCGTTGGACTTAGACCTCCTTTCCTACTTGAATGATTCTACGATTGTCTCTTAAATGTCTTAAAACAATAAGTGCCAAAACTGGCTTACCTGTGGTGTCTCCTTGCTCATCCCCCAAGTCTACAGTGCTGTGCATGGAGGGAATGGATGGGAAAAGCAGCGCCGTCCCAGGGAGGATTGGTCGGATTATCCCTGAGTCACACCCAGAAAGGCTTTCTTCCATTTAAGGAAGCTGTTGACTCACAAACAGTGTCCGGAAATTCCAGCCTGCAGATACATTATGGGAGAAGGTCTGTAAGAAGCAATTCCCAGGAAACTGTTATGGGATTGCACTCAGCACTCCCATTGTCAGCTCTGTCCTCCGCTGAGTCACCCGGCCCAGATTTCCCATTCCAGGCTCTGCCCGCCTTCTGCCAAAGCCCAACCCTGCACTTCTCCTGTGCTTGGTGGGGCGTCATGAGGTGGTATCCAGCCAATGCATTGACCTCCCTTTGCACGTTGGTGGCCATCTCCTTCACCCTTACTGGCAAGTCCCGTGCAGCTTAAGATATAAGAAGCAATCAGGGCTGGAGAGATAACAATGGGCGTCTTGGAGCAGTGCCCTCTGGATGCTCCAATGTCTATAAACGTGGTTAAAATTGAGATCGTGTCATATTCTGCACAAGGATACGTTTGTGCAACGGCTCTGCTGCATTCCTTGAGGTCCTTCAGGTGCTGCCATCCATGAGGTGCTGCCATCCATGAGGTGCTGCTCCCGTCGTGTTGACGATGGAAGGGAAATCTCATTACTGCCTCTATGGGGACAATCTTCCTGAGAAAATGCAAGAATTTTCAGCCACGTACCAAATCAACATAACAGGTTCTGGATGCCTCAGGCACAGCAATAAACGAGATACGTTCTACGGGTCGGTGGCTGTAGGAGACCTGAGTGGCTTCAGGGCCTTTGTGGTAGAGCTTATCCAGTTTATCCAAGAGATGAGTCTTATCAAACAATCAGAGAGATTAGGATATTTCTGACGTTACCCACCAGTTTAGGTGCATAACTTGGGACAGGTAAGTCCTGATTCTGTAGCTTGTTAGATATTCAGAGCTTTCCCTGGGAGATAATTGGAGTGCAGGGTTTGCACTTCCTCGTAACGGGACTTGGGACGCCACAATTATTGAGCAGTTCTGAAAATGAAATTCAAATGCCTTTGAACTCTTTTGGACCATCTGAAGGGTGTTAAGGTGTAGTGGAAATGCTGAGCCACGGCTTGAAGCAGTGATGGAGCACCTGGTGGGAAGGCAGGGCCAGCCAGGGGAGCTCAGGTGTGTGCAATGTCCCTGAGTGACCAGATGGGGTGGATCCTGGCTCCACCTCTTCCTGGACCTCATTTAAAGGTTGGCAGGGGAGGTAAGGGTGTTTTGTTGGAGGTCCCTGTGTGTTTGAGGCTTTCTGAAGGTAAGCAGCTGCTTTCCTTTGTTTCTGTGTCCGTGGCTGTTGCAGTTCAGCAAATTCTTACTTGCTGCAGTGTGGAACTTTGCTGCTCTGCTGTCATTGCTGCACTTTCCATTGCATTACATAAGGGAATTGCAGCTTAGGAAGAGGATGAATTGCATCTTCTTTTCTTGTAGTGCTGAACACAGCCTGTGTTTGTAATGGTGGAGTCTAACACACTTCTGTGGAGGCACAGTGTAAGTGGTGTGATCTGTTAGAGAGTAGGGATGGGGGTTAAAGGCAGTGGTGGCTGCCCTGTCCTTAAGGACACCCGAGGTCAGGCTGGATGGGGCTCTGAGCACTGATGGAGCTGTGGGTGTCCCTATGCATTGTAGGGAGTGGGACCACACGGCCTTTCAGTGCCCCTTCTAACTCAAACCATTCTGGGATTCCAGAACAACACCCCATTCCTCTCATGTAAGACCTGAGATACTGGCTGAGATTTCGATCCGCCCCGCTCTTGTCCATGGTAGATCTTATGGCACTCGGTCCTTTCTGCTGAAGACCCTCAGGTGCCACTTGTGGTCTGGGGTTGGATTTTCTAGCAGCTCTTCTGGATCAAACATCATCTTTGGGTTGCCTGCAATGGCAAGGGCTCAACTTACTGCCTTTCTATCTTGTGCTACTTATGGGTTTTCTAACTCCATTATTCTTCAGCGGTAAGTTGAAAGGATCTAAATTCACCGCAAGGAAAAGGCTGAGATGGTCTGCTGCTTCCCACTCCTACTGACAGTGCTTTTTCCATTCACAGGTTCCATGTACGACTGTGTAGCTGATGGTTATGGCTACGGGACGTCCCGGGGCAGTTATTACACCAAAACCCAAATGGGAAACAGCAGCTGGGGATATCCGGTAAGATGCTTTTATCTTGAGCATATGGCAGCCTCTTGAGGTAACCTGTACAGAAAGCTTCCACAGCAGGAGTTGGGTGGAAAGGCTGTGGCACTTCAGAGGTTTCTCTGAGAGAGGCCATGCATGGCTATGGCTATTCCAGCATAGATTTCAATGCAGAGGGAGAGGATCTGTAGATTGAAGCAAATAGCAATGAGGTCCTGATGCTGATGCTTTATGTGGCTGGGGATTTTACTGTGGCTGAGTTTTAGTTTGGTCTCAGGGATGAACGTCCCAACGGCACGCAGTGTTTGTAGCTGTCTGAAGGCCACAGGTTCACACTCACACCTCAGTTAAGGGGTCTCACATGAAGATGTGCTCATCTTGGAGCGCATCCACGGTGCAATTTCTGTTTCTGTGCACAGGAACTTAACTGAACAAAATCAGTGCAGCTGATTGGGGATATCAGGGAGGTTGCACCATAACTGGGTTGCTGTTCCTACAGTATATCACAGAATCCTTAGGGTTGGAGGAGACCTCTGAGATCCCCACGTTCAACCCCACATATTATAGTACAGATTGTCAGAAAATGCAGGTGTAAGGCTGCACTGGTCTGTGCAGTCAGAGGTTACATCTCCTGTAGAGGTCCTGGTGTCACCCTTGGTGGCACTCAGTGCACTGGGAAGCTCTCTGAGCCACTCATGTCTCCTGGGGCTGCGTGTGCTGGTGTTGCCCCCCACCTGGGCTCTGTATTCTGCTCATCCCTGGTTTTCATCAGCTGTAAAGTAAAGAGGTGCAATTCCCAGATCTGGCATTTGAATATGGGCAAAATAAAGGGCTCCTTTCAACAACTGTGGGGCTGTAAAGCAGCTCCCCGCCAACCATCAAAGGTTTGAACCAGGAAAGGTGCTTATGTTGGCTTCAAGCACAGAGACAGAGGGCTGCGGTGTTTCCTGCTGGTTGCCAGGTCCTCTGCCTGTTCACAGCATCAGCATTCCTCAGCTTCACAAAGGTTTGTCTGTCGTCTGTTTTAATGGCCGTGGTGCACTTGTTTGCTTCAAGGCAGCGATAATGTCACCCGCTGGGTTTGGTGCCAATGGGTGCTCAGTGGGCAGGACTGGGAGCACTGGCATGCCTTTGAAATTTCTATTTACGCTGTCTGTCAGCCTCAATGTCAGCTGTTTCAGTGTGCTTTGCTGAGCTGCTTAAATCTCAGGCAGTGATCTTTCAGCCTGGTGTGAGGCCAGGAGTGTCCATGATGGATAAGGGCAGAGCATCCCCGGGGTGGGTGCAGACCCCCTGTGGTCAATATCCCTTCCCAGGGAGTTTTCTGAACCCTCAGCAATGTGCAGCTGAGGGACATCCCAAGCCAGAGGTGGAACCTCAGAGTCAATTATTTGTCATGTTTAAACCATTTATTGCTGTTTGTCTGTTGTGGCTCCTGCAAGAAGTGTGTAGATAGGGCTCTGGGTGCAGCACTGGTGCTGCTGTGCTGGCAGATGTCTCATGTGGTCATTACACAGATTGGAGCCTCCAATGGACACCACAGAGCAGTTGGGTCATTTCTGGTTCACCGCAGACTTACACAGCTCACAGCTTTCCTCTGAAGGGCTCTTCTGCATTGGTGGTCTGGGAGGGTCTCTCCCAGAAACACAGATCTAAGCAGCATGGTGTTAATGAAGGCTTTGGTAAATGATATGGGCTGCTTCGGGAAAGAAAATGGGCTGGGACTCGTGAAGGATTCGCAGTGAAATTACTCTTACAAAACTTGGTCTATCTGAAAATCAGCCATTTTGTCTTAACAAGTTGTCTAGACTCCTCCCAGAGCCAACAGAGAGAGGTACGGCAGTGATTCATCCGCTCTATCTTGGAGATCTGTCAGGTCAGGATGAGTCAGCCCTCTGGATGCCATCTCCTTCCATGGTCGGAGCAGCCACCTAACAGGACTGCAGTCAGGGGCCGTGAATCCCGAGTGCCATTGGCACATGGGAACATGTAACTTCCAGCCTACATCTGCTTAACGTGCTTAGCAGGCACCATGCGTCCCGGTCACACTGGGGAGCCTCTGTTTTGCTTCTTCCAGAGCTGTGTTATAGGATCACACTCCCAGCCTCCAGCTTAGGTTGGCTTCACGTGAACTGAAAGGCGCCTTCCAACCCAAACCATTCTGTAGGACTTATTTGACATCAGGCAGGTTCTCTGCACTTCTATAAGCGTTTCCCATCTGTAACTCCTGGCTCATTGGGGGAAAGAAGATGAAGCATATCTATTTCTGAAGACAAAGTTGCTGTTCCTTCCTAGTGCTGGGAATGCTTCTGAGAAGCCCTTAAAGGCCTTTGAGATGCATGGGCAAATTCAGGCATTTCAGGGAAGCAACCCAGTGCTGCAGTCAGGGAAATTACTCTTAACGCTCCTGGAATTGGGAAGCTAACAGGCAATGTGTCCGTGCTGCTGCTTCAAAGAGCTGCAGCTTAGACACTGCTTTTATCAGTGCATTGCCTCAGATGGTGACTGTAAATGACAGCCTCATAGCAAGGAGATATGTCATCTACCCTGTCTCACCCACAGCTCTTAAACACTATTATTCCCACTTAATGCTTTTGTCTGCTTTTCTATCTTGCTGGAAATCTCAAGCTTTTGCTTCTGAGTTTTCTTCCCTTATGAGCTGCTGGTGCTCCAGTATTAGAGCAAAAGGGGTGACAGACATGAAGGGAAGAGCTTCCTAAAGCTGACGGCAGCTCTCTGAGTTGGTAAAGAGCTCTGGGTAAAACCTCTGATCTATCCACAGTTAGAGGTCATCTTCTGATTGTTCTTATGGTGGAGTGCCTCGTTGGCAGCATCGCAGGAGCACAGCATTGTGCTGTAACAGAGGTCACAGAGCTGGACCCAGCATGTCCTGCACGGTTTATTTGTCTCACGTGTCAGGGATTGGCTCAGCCTTCAGGGATGAAGCCCTCAGTCCCATTTTACAGAGTCACGGGGTCATGGAGGTCGAGAAGGACCTCTGAGATCCCCAAGTCCACCCCCTGCCCACTGTGCCCACTGACCACATCCCTCAGTGTCACATCTGTGTTCCTTGAGCACCTTTTGGAATGGGGACTCCCCCACCTCCCTGGGCAGCCCCATCTTGTCCAGTGGCTGTGGTGGGATGCAGCAGTGGGCACAGCAGTGGCTGCAGACTAATTTATTAAGTGATATTTTGTGCCGGCTTTGGGCCGGGTGCTGTTGAGCTCATCGGAGCCTTGGAGACCTCCATCACCATGCTGATAACACAAGCTGTGAGGTGGCCACCTGCTCCCAAAGTCATCAGTGCAGGGTCTGTGCCAGGGCATGGTGCTGTAAGGCCAGAGCACTGCCTGAACAGATCCCATTTTTGGGGTCCTCAGCACTGGGCTCTAAGCTGCTGTCACAGTCTGGTGGCCCACGAGTTGCAGCAAGTGTGCTGTCTAACCAAGTGCAGGTGCAGCTTTGGAGGTGTTTAGCCAGAGCCTGGGGAGGGGAACTCCATGGAAAAGCAAAAGGTGGAGCCAGGATCATACCATTGTACTGCACATCACTGCTTGGTCAGACTCTGCTTTCCCTGTGAGGTTTTGCAAGAGGCTTTTGTGCTTTGGAGGAGCTATCTGAGCCATCAGGAGCGAAAGCTGAGCTGCATAAAGAACCAGATGAAAAGGCAGCATTCAGGAGAGGTGGGGAAGAGCGTTTCAGAAATGGATTAACAATCTATTTGCTGGTTTTGCAATTTTTCTCCCTGCAATGGAGCGCGTAGCAGGCAGCAGTGAAAGCATTTCGCAAGGAGCATCAGCAGCTTTCCCCACCCATCATTCAGGGTGGGACGCGGTCATGTTGCATTGCCTGTGCTTTGCCCTGCAGCCTGGGAGAAGCTGCTCCTGACGTGTTTATTCGGAGTCCTTTACTTCTCTCTGTCTGCAGCTCTAGAAACAAACAAATTGCAAGGGAAAGAATTAGAGCTGGGTAATGAACTGATGGCGTCCTCAGATGCACGAGTCAGAAACACCCAGCTATCTGGGAGGGAAGGAGTGCTGAGATCTGAGCACGGTGCTGTGCTGGGCAGACCTTCCTCTGTGCCCCTCAAATGGGGGGTTTTGGAGGGGGAAGGCAGAGAAGAGCCCAACAAAGCTGTTTTGACTTTCTTTGCAGCACCGTTTCTTGTTCTGGTTGGGATCAGAGGTTAAAGATCTCTATTCACCTGCCTGGTAGGATGTTGCAGTTATTGCTCCTTAAGAGGTCAGATAATTTAGTCCTGGTGCTCCACATGCATTTGCTAATTTCAAAGCAGGTCTTTGCTGCTGGCAGTGAGGGGAAGCACTTAATGCCCAGGCCTGATAAGAGCACCTGTGTGCTATCAGTGCTCATCTTTGCTCCCTTTCCTCCCCGTGCCTCCCCTCCTAGTTTTAATATGAATGAATAGCTCCCAAGGCTTGGCCTCGAACACACAGGCTCCTTTAGAAAAAGGAAGAAGGGCATGCTCACATCTGGGACTCTGCATGTGAGCGTCCCATATCCATGGGGAGAAGACGTGGTGACAGTCCCTGCTCGTCTGAGGTGGTTTCCAACTCCTGCAGGGTAAATGGGATCACTGTGTGCTGCCTCCAGCCCTCTCTGGGGGAATTCCTGCCCTTCTGCACTGTTTCTCCCTGCTGCTAAGGCTGTGAGGTGTGGAGCTGACCCACCCCCGGGCACATGCCCACCACTGATGGGAGAGCGGTGTCAGGAAATCTGGGTGGCTGAGGGGGGTTTGAAGGTGAGAGGGACGATCTCCTTCCACTAATGCCATTCTGCACAGGAGGAGCTCACTCTGCACACAGCAGAAGTTTGCAGGTGGCTGCCAGGCAGCTCTTCCAGCCCCATCTGTGTGGTGGCATCACCTTCACCTTCAGAGGTGACATCTCCCCTCCAGACAGCAGCGCCTCACTCCTGCTCTGCTCTGCTCCCAGTCTCCCTGACTGCTGTGTAAGAGATAACGTGAGGAGCTCTGTTCCCTTACTGCCTTTGCTCTGAGGCAAAGCTCTCTGGCTTTCCTTGGGGAGCATCTTCCATGGGGACACAGCTCTGCTCTGAAGGCACAGTGGTGGTGTTCTGCTGAGGTCGGGAAGCGATGGGGTTGGCTGTGGGTTTGTAGGGACTGTTTGGCAGACAGCTCCAGAATCCGCTGGAGCTGCAGGAGGCTCCTCATCGATTTTGGAGGCTTTGGATCAGGCTCCTGCTGCAAAGAGGAACTCTAAGATACCAATTAGGGTCGTGCCACTTGAAAGAGATTAAAATGGGCTCAGCCAAGCATCTGGTAGCATCAGCAATAAAAGTCATGCACTGACTTTGGTAATGAGCTTCACATCACACGGGAACTATTTTCCCATGAGTTTGCAAAAGGCCTCCCCGCCCTGCCGGGACCTGCACTGACTTGCTGCTCAGGGCTCCCTGCGTTGCAGAAAGAAGACTTTCCAAACAGGCGGCCGCTTTGCTGCGCCCTTCCCAGGGCTGGCAGGAAGGAGAACAATGTTCTGCTCTGCTCTGCTCTGAAACGCAGCAGGAAATACAGAAGGGATGATTCCCACCTATAAACACGGGCACGCTCACGCCTTCCCTCGCCCGCTCTGCTGGCGGAGATCCCATCCGAGCGCACTGGGAAGCAAACAATAGCTTTAGATAAATGACGAGCTGGCACTTCCATGGTTAGCTGAATTGGCTTTGGTAAATGCCCGGGGGCTCTGTGGCAGTGCCAAGCTTCTGACAGCCCTACAAAATAATCCTGGCTTATAGTGACTCACAAAGCAATGTGATGGGGCTCGTGTCCAAAGGCTGCTGTTCCAGCCTGCTGGCGGCAAGCCCTGCCAGTGGGTTCCCCAAGGGCTGTCCTGCATTGGCCACGTCCCACCATCGTTGTCCTGAGGGTTCCACAGAATATCCCAAGTTGGATGGGACCCTGATCGTTTCCATGGGGCTGTCCCACTGCCAGGGGAGCCCCCCGACTCACTGTGCTCATCCATGTGCCTCATCCTCGCTCTTCTTACTGCATGCAAATTCTTCTTCCAAACCCCTGGGAGCTCTGTAGGGTGCACCCAGCATGCTATCTGCTGTGCTGCAGCACTAACAGGTTTTTTCTGTGTCCTCTGGAGTAAATGCAAAGAGAATTTTCTCCCCTTCCAGCAGTTCACCTGTTTAGATGTAAACCTGCAGAGTGACAGTACCAGAAGTCCTTTTGCTTTGTGCTCAAGTGGCAGAGCAATCCGGGTCCAGCGTAACCAGATGAAAGGGTTTCTTCTTCTGCCTCCTAACCTGTGCTGAGTGCTTCCAGCCGTTACCTGTGCAGCTCCCCGGGATGCAGCAGAGAGGATTCACTGCATTCCTGAAGATCAGTTTCTTAATGAAATTATTTGGCTTAATTAATTAGCATAATGACAATTCTGCTGAGTGTTGGAGGGAGAAGTGATGCCGAGCGTGCTCAGGGCTGGGATGAAGTGGGGCAGAGCATTGGGATTTGGGGTGATGCAGCACAGGAGACCGAGTTCTCTTTTGCGTGGTGTTTCCAGGCTAGAAAATCTGGTTTGCTTTGGTTTTGTTCTTTTCAGGTAGGCACAGCCATGGACCATTGCACCATGGGCATTCCACATCATGCCCCATAGTGAACCCAAGGGGGATGAGGCAGGCCTTTGGGATGAGAAGGTCTCTGGCATTAAATCCATCAGTTCCTTTTATTCCTGTTCACCCTATTTCTTGGAGCGCTGATCACCAGAATGCTGAGGGGAGAACAGTAGGAGAACTTTATTTTCTTCTTTCTTTTTCCTGGCTTAGTCAAATCACCTCTTGCATCACATCCCTGCTGCTCCTGGAGCATCCCATTGTAGGCACTGCCACTACACACCTTGTCACAAATAAGATTCTTGGCACGATGAGATTCATGAATTTCATTTTTCCATGTTCTCATTCCCTTTGCTCCCCTCCTAAGGAACCTGCAGGCAGAAGGGAACAAAATACCATAAGGAAAATAAAAATAAATATGGGCAGTGCTGGAAGGTCAGAATGGATCGGTGTTCTCTGTGATGGAAAGTGATGTGATCTCTCACAAGGAGGAAGGTCTTTGCCTCCTGTTCTTCCAAGCTGGGTTGGGCCCCACATGTTGGGATCAAGGCACTTGCTGTATGGCAGAGTTGTGCTGGAGCATTCACTGTCCAAGCTCTTGGATACCAAATCCTGATCTCTGAGTCCCCAGGTTTCAAGGGAGGGTTTGGCACCTTTGTAAGGGCTGCAGGTAGGCTGTGCTCCCATGTATTTTGATGCTTGTGCTGTGCTCGGCCCACAAACACACCATGACTTGTGATGAAAATGAGGTATGCAGGATGCAGACCCCTCGTGGGGTCTGTGCTTTAAATTGGTCAACTGAGGTCCTGTGTGGGTTTGGTTTGGGTTGAGTGGTTCTTTGCGAAGGGTTTGGGTCTGGTCTTTGTTCCTCATGCAGCAAAGACTTTAAGGTCTCTTCCAGCCCAAACCATCCCATGACTTTATGGTTTGATGACTCTATAACAGGAGTTGGATTTGATGATGCTTATGGATTCCCTTCCAACTTGGGATATTCGGTGATTCTATGATTCAGTAGTTCTGTGATTCTATGATTCTGTGACTAGGAGATCAGGTCACAAAAATACCTATGAGGTGCAGGAATTGGATGGCTGTAACACCCGTGCATGAGTGGACTTGGCAACGCTGACCTCCAAGTCAACCTTTCCTAATCTGTGCTGTCTCCCATTTTCTCGTTGCCCAGCTGTACAACGGGACCCTGAAGCGGGATGCGGAGAACCGGCGCTACAGCTCCTACAGCCAGATGGAGGGCTGGGGCAGCAAGCACTACAGCAAGGCAGTCTGCAGCCCCAACAGGGCCGGCAGTGACTACTGCTTTGTGCAGAACATCAAGAGCAGCCGGAGCGAGCCCGACCTCTACTGCGAACCACCGCGGGGCACACTGAGGAAGAGTCAGGTTGGGGGTCGGGCAGAGCACAAGGCGACCTTGAACCGCCAGAGCATCTACAGCAGCTGCAGCACCCAGCAGGGAACTACCAGGACAAGTAAAAAAATACCAGCACGGGCCCTCTCCTGCCCCTCCAGCAACAAGCCCGATGTGGTCTATGCCCAGCCCGTGATGAGCTGCAAGCAGGATGCGGTTTATGGACAGGCTCAGTCTGGCTCCAAGTAAGTCTGCTGCAGTGGGACAGATCTGGGTAAATGCTGATGTTGCTTTGGAGGTTTGTCCGTCTGAGTTTGTCACCTGAGCTGCTTTGTAGCCGCTGGAGATCTGTTGACGAGTGCGTGGCGTGCTTAATCGCATCCTGCAGTGGCATCTAAAGTGGGTCAGATGAGTCATGCTCAAAGGGCTTATTTCTCTTTGTGGACTATGGAGAGACCGATGCGGCTGGCTCAGTGCAACTGTCTCTGCTGTAGCTGTGCGATGTTGGGCAAGATGCTGCCTGGTGCCTCTGCCGTGGTTTTAGCTGTCAGCTCCTTTGCGAGATGAGGGTGGGGACGTGAAGAGCAAAAAGGGCTGATGTGCAGTCTGGGTGTCTCTCCTGGCTGTCACCCTGCTCTGCTTTGGCAGAGAACCAACCTAAAAAAAGCCAGCTGAAGCTGAAGGAGTTGGATCCTGAGGGTCTGACTCAGGGCAGAGCTGAGAACCTGGGCGCAGTCATGTTTCCCTTCTGCCTTCCCACCCAGCCCTTGCTTCTTTCCGCCAGTACAGGTTCCAGAAAAAACCCACCTGAGTCAGAAGTTAGAGGGGGGGAAAAAAAAAAAGCAGCGTGAATGGAATAATTGATCTAGCTAAGACAGATTGGAAGCTGTTCTTCTCCTTCCTGTCCAGAGCATCTAGTCCCACTGAACTAGGAATTATGCAGGGGTGAGGATTGTCCTCTGTGTCCCACTCAGCACCAGGTCCCTTCCTGTAAACGTTGCCTGCAACAAGAGCGCAGCAGTGAGCTCAGACAGCCCCAAGCTGATGTATCTGCAACGCAGCAGAGCTGTCACAGAAACAAAAGCTTTGGGGGCTTTGATGGCATTGAAGTGATGCTTATTTAAGACCTGCCCTGATGCTAAAGGCTGCGGTGCCTCCAGCTCTTGAGCACAAACCATATTCTGCTGCTCACGGCAGCCTTGAGGGATATCTTGTGGTGTTTTGTCAGGTTAGAGAAGGAGGTCTGCATCTTCAGGGGCTGCTGCATCACTGTCCGGCAGCTCTACGCAGGACTTATCCCACCTCCCATGTAGGAAATGGAACCTACTGAGCTCATTTCTTGTCTTCTCTGCTGCCCTGGGGAGTTTGCTCACTGTAGGACACAATGTGAGGCTGCTTAACTGAGATCGTTGCCTTTGGTGCAGCTCACACCCCACAGGGATATTTGTTGAGCTTCTGACCCAAATGTGTTGTAGTTATGGAGAAAATCCCCTCCTGCTGTTGGCAGTGCCCACATTGTGCCCTCCTTCACATTGGAATGCTGGGCTAATTCTCTGCTGAACCTCCTTCACTTTGCATTGAGCAGGGGAAGGAGCACTGGAGTGTGTTTGCCAAGAAGTGTCACTTGCCCATTAATTAACGTGTGGTCAGGAAACCTTGTCCTCCTGTGTGCCAAATTCCCTTCAATCCGACACATGCAAAACCAGCCCTGGCCAACCCAGAGCACCGGTGGCATTGGTTTGCTCTCTCCAGAAGCTTTGTAATTCTTCTGGAATGGGAAACAGAGACATTCCATAAATGGCAAGTAACTCATCCTAGGGAATTTCTGTCTAAAGAGCATGAAACTGTCATGGGAGGGACAACAGAGAGATGAATTGTAGGACAGCAGTTGGCTCCTGCACTGGGAAGGTGTCTGCTGGGCTCTCATCTCATGCAGGAGGGCTTCTTTGGGGCATCCCTGCATCACAGTGCACAGCCCTCGGGTTGCAGACTCGGTCCTTGCTTTGCAAAGGTCGCTTATGGAATAATGGTGCTTATGGAAGAGAGGGAGGGCTGCTGGTGCGGGAGGAATGCTCTGCAGTGCTGGATGCCCTCTGGCTGGGGAGTGGCTCCATTTAGACAGTTCTCCTGGCTTGGGGCATCGCTCATCTGGCAGAACTGGTTCTGGTGTGGAAATGAGGGCTTCAGTCCTGGGCTCAACGGGGGCTGTGCCCCCTGAGTAAACCTGATGGGGCTGGGGCACACCCCCTGCTTGCGTGAGGCTGCGTTGCTGGCTGTGCTCAGCGAGGAGAGGCTGTCAGCTGTCATCTTTGGAATTCTGGAAGCATGCTCAGGGTTTGTCCTCTTTGAACACACAATCCATCTGGAAAGCCATTTGGCCTGTATGGAGTGTCTGGAAATGTGCAGTTAGCCTTGGTCTGGAGCGTGTTGTTGTCCTCTGGAGATGGGTTAGGACCGTATCCGGGCTCTCTCTGCTGTGCAGGACCTCTCTGGATGGAGCACTCCGCATTTGGAGAGCTTGGTCTGGATTTGGGTACCCTGGTCTTTGGGAAGGGAGAAGTTTGCTTGCAGATACCCCATTGCTAACCTCTATGTGCAGGAGGAAGGCTTAGCTGGGCAACAGATGCCAGCAGGTCCCTGTTGGAGGCTCTGGACTTCATATTCTAGTAGATCTCCAGGCAGAGGTTTTGCCTTTATAACAAGCACAGTTTCGTGTTCAGCTTTCACAATAGAAAGTTTCCACACCCTCCTGGCTCACCATGCAGTGATAACAAGAAGCAGCAATAAAAGATGTGATGTTTCACGTATCTCAGAAATCTCTGAGCCTTTCTCCTTCTCCAGCTGGACCTGGAAGCACAGGAGAACTATTCTGTTGTTTAAGCTCTGTTTGCAGGCATGTTGCCATTAGTGCTTTGGATATCACGTTCAGATGGGACCAGGCTCAGAGGATTGGGGTCTTTCAAGAGACCTGGAAATGAGTCGTAACTTGGTGCTAAGGGCATTGGATAGCTGCTGGTGGCTATGGATGAGGTGCAGGGATAATTGCTGTATGTCCTGGAACCATGCATGACCTGGATCCCCAGGCAAAGTTCAGTCCCTATGGAAAGATTCTGAACAGTAAAAACACAGAAAAGCTATTGAGAGTCAGAGAAGGTGGTAGAGGTGTTTTCTGATAGACCTCCTCTCTTCTGGGATAAGCCAAAGGAGATCAGTATCAAACATAAACTCCCCAGAGTTGCTTTCATCGTGCCAGACGATGAAAGTAGATCCATATAAGAAGACATCTTGGTTTGGTTTTGTTCTTATATGGGCAAGCTACCTCTAAAAATGACCATTTCAGTGTTGGCTCTGTGTGATGTGAAGCTGTCTGCGTGGTGCATTTGCACCCAAAGCAAACGGGGGTTGCTGCAGTGCCGCCTGGCTCTGGAGGGCTGGGATGTGCTGAGGTCACTCGAGGTTTTGAGTGGCTTCACTCTCATTTGGTTAATGAACAGTGGCATTTGTTAGACTTTTCTTGCTTCCTCCCCTCCTGGGACTTGCAGCCTTAGCAGTCAGGTTGGAGGCTTGGATCCAATTAGCACAGACTAATCTGCTAATACACACAGTGACCCAAAGGCATCAGTATCAAACTAGAGAGTTTGCCTTTCTGTGATAGAGATCCTCTGAAGTATTTGTTTCTCTTCCTCACCTGAATCTGATCATCTAATTTGACTGCTGTTGAATCATTGCTAATTGAGGTCTCCCTGTTCTGATTGCTTCTTTCTTGTGGAAGAGCAGCCTTTGGAGCTCTTCCTACCAGGAGCATTGGCCCAGGCTGGAGATGGCCTTACTCCAAGAATCTGCACTGGAACAGACTGTAGCTCTGATAGTGTTGATCTGGCTAAGAATGTTCTTGACTGCTGAACAACCTCCTGTATTATGGGCCTTGCCAGGGTGCTCATGTTCTCAGCTGGGAGAAATCACTGCTGCTTCTGAGGCACGTGGGAGAGCCCGGCTGCTCACACTCTAATCTTCTCCTGTCAGTGAGCCAGCAGAGGAAATTGAGCTTTTCCCATGCAGAACTGGATCTGGCTGCCCAGTTTTCCCCGCTGAAGAAGGGCTTGGGCATTTTATGGAGCGGATGTGTAGGAAATACCCTTCCTTGAATCACTAACAAAGCAGCCACCCTTCTTTCTCATAGAAAGTACTCCTGGTTTAGGGTTCTGCTTAGCTTGGAAAACAGACTTATCACCACCAGCACTGTGATTACATAGGCTGCACAGCACCTGGCCTGGTATGTCTGCTCGTGTGCTCCCTCCTTGTCCTGCTGGCCCAGGTCACATTCCCAAAGGAGTTCCTCTGGTGCCACTCCTGCTGGACCTGACCTCATCCCAGCTCTGCTGTGTCTCACAGAACGTAGGGTACAGATACTAGTTTAAACTCCTTTCCAATTCTGTATTTCCTTGACTCGAGTGAAATGGAAGTCTCTTGGAGCCAAATTCTGGCAGAGGTTCGAATGAAGAAAAAGCATATGGCGAACTGATGCTTTACTCTTAGTGCAGAAATGGAGTGATGTTCATCTGACCTTGGAGATGGTTCTCCTAATGTCCAATCCAAGGTTGCCATCTGTTATTCCTCTCCATCAGCAGAGGCAGAGATACCTTCGGGGTCAGATCTTCCTGTCCTGGGGCAAATGCTGAGCACACAGAGGCAGACTGTTCTTTGGGTGCACCTATTTCTCTCCATTGACTACACGGGGGCTTAAATGAGGAACTTAAACCGGTTGCAGCTTCACGTGTAGTCTTTCTTAATGTCTTTCTGAGCACAGCATAATTGTTGGCTTTTGATACTCCGCATGAAATTTGCTGTAGGATCATGGAGATTGTTCGTTGGTGCTGTGGGGAGGTGAGAGCTTTTATATGTGAGGAGGAATTATTTTATCTAGTGATCTAATAAGGTCCTGGAGGTGGTGAGCTTCTCTGGGTGTTCTTTATGGAGCTTTGTTCTTACATTGCTTTGGAGCAATCAAAACTGCTCTGCATATCCTGTGCCTCAAAAAGGTCACGTCGCGCTCTCACAGTAATATTTAATGCCTTAAATATAAGGTTCATTTAAAGATCTTATTAAAAACCCTCTTTTATTAGAGGCTGTGGGATTGTCTGGTGTTGACAACCCATCCCAGCCAAGTTCCCACACTTTGGTTTCATTCACTTCCCATTTGTATCCTGTCACCAATGGGGCAGTAACAACCAACTGGGAGCTCTGGGTTTGGCTCACGGTGGATCTGAACGTTGTGTGGCCGTTCCACAGACAGGAATGTTGCACTCCAGAGCATGGAAGTTCATACGTATTTCTGACTTCACAGAGTTAGAACATTAAGAACAAACATCAGTGCTGCTGAATAAATGCAAGCCAAAGAGAGCAAGACCTTGATATTCCTTAACAAGGGGGACCAATCTTCAGGGGTTTACACCCAAGGTTTTACTCCTGCTCCAACCCAAAGGGTGCACAGCCCTCCTCCCGACCGTGTGCAGATCCTTTGCTTCTAACAGGGGATGATGAGCAGCTTTTCTGGGGAGCTCGGAGGCTCCGAAGCACACCCTGGGAGCGGGATGTCTCAGTGCTGTTAGCAGCATCTCATGAACCCAGTGGTTGTCCATCCCATCGCTCCAGACCTGCCTGTCTCCTTTTCCTAAGGGATCTGCGCCCGCCTTCCGAGGCCATCAGCTGCTCTCACATTTTTTGCTTCCACCACATCTCACATCAAAGGATTAAATGCTGTGGGAAAAGCCTCTGCCTCCTTTAGGTTGTCCTAATAACCCGATGGATGGTTTCATTCTTGTCCACTAATTCTTCTATGTGAACAACAGTGAGCACTGGTTCTCTCTTCCCTAATCCTTCCACATTAGCTGTAATTAGGCACCAACCAAGATTTTGTCTCTTCTGCTTTGCTGATGGAGTGGATCCATTGTCCATTAGCCCTGCCAACCCTGCTGTATCTTTTCTTCTCTTACCATCTTTCTTCTGACACTGAGCGATGCAGTATGGATGCACAATGTTTTTGTATGTGATGTGGTGATTTTTGGCTTTCTGTACTTCTTTCCCTCCTAATAACTCCCAGTACTAAAGTTGCCTATTTGGCTGAGGACTCAATCAACGCTGCTTTTCTCTTTGACACAGAATATGTGGTGACGAGATAGATGGTGGCACGATGACCATCCAGAAAGCCATACAGCTCCTGTGCTCCTCTGATGACAAATACCAGGCCATGGGGGCTTATTACCTCCAGCACACCTGCTTCCAGGATGAGTCTGCCAAGCAAGAGGTGAGCAAACTCCTTCAGAGCTTACTGGGTGTGATGGCGCATGGGATGGGCAAAATCGGTGTATCTCAATAGCAAGAATCTGCAGGCTCTCTTGGTGGGGCCTCATTCATCATCAGTCCACAGAGGAATTAAGTGGGTTTTTCACCTCTTAGTGGCCAACAGGGTGTTCTGGATGGCACTGCACCCGGTTCCACGTGAATGTTCTGCTACCTCAGTGTCAGAACCACACAAAATTTGCCCCAGATCCCACTGTGTTCTTCCCTGTGCATTGCTCAGTGCCATTTCAGCCACTCATTAAGCCAATGGGTTCGTTGGTGATAGGTACAAAGGCAGTTTATGCCCATCCTGACGTGTCTGCAGCCATGGCAATGTGGTCTTCTCGAAGCAGCACCTGCACACAGGCAGATTTCAGTGCTCTGCAGAGCAGTGGAGCTGACAGTGTGCACATTTGCCCCTGTGCCCTCAGTGCAGCTGAGCTGAGCGTGGGGACCCCATTCCACACTGCAGTCACTAATTGCAGGGCAGCCACACCCTTCGTTACCGTTGAAAACACTGAGCCTGTCCCATCACTTCCCAGAAAGATGTGTTGGAGCAGGCAGATGAGTCATCCCAGTGCACGCTTGGGGTTTTTTTGTTGTTGTTGGGTTTTTTTTTTTCCTTTTTAAAATGCACTCATTCATTTTCTATTGTCAGCAGATCTCCAACCAATAGGTTTGTATGTCCGAGGAGGCTCCATGTGGCTTCTCTCCCCAGCAGACCTGGCACAGGGAGAATCCTTCAGCTGGAGCTCCCGTTGCTTTGGAGAGCTCAGCTGAAGGGATGTGCTCTGCCTTCAGACCTCCCCTGCATGTGTGTGGTGTCCTGGAGGTCGGGGTTCCCAGGGTCCCCCATCCATGCCTGTCCCTCTTCATGCTGAGCATGGCCCACTGACCTCCCTGACCATCACAGACCGTCCTGTGATTTCAGGATGCAGATAACAGGATGAAGATAATGAATGTTATGTCATTACACCACTATGGCTGGCCGTACATGGCTGTGTATAGGCAGGGCAACATTTTTGCCCAATGTAAACCGATGGAGATAGAAAAAGTTTACATTAACATCAACCAAGGATTCCTCCTGGGGCTGTTACCCATAGGCATCCACTTCAGGAGACTGAGCCATAACCTGGTGCCACCTGTGGGCTCTGGCCTGCCCTCCCTGCCAGGTCTCCTCGCCAGCCCCATCAGCAGGCACCATGCCGACTCCTTGCATCACGCTGACAGCTGTAGTTGTCCTGCTGGTGATGCTCCATGCGCCGCTCTGATGTCAGCACATCTTTCCCTGTCCAGGTCTATCGGCTGGGGGGGATTGCCAAGCTCGTTGAGCTGCTCCGCAGCACAAACCAGAACGTACAGCGGGCGGCAGCCGGAGCCCTCCGGAATTTGGTCTTCAGGAATCCAACCAACAAGATAGAAACCCGGCGGCAGAACGGGATAAGGGAGTGTGTGAGCCTCCTGAGGAGGACGGGGAACACCGAAATTCAGAAGCAGCTGACAGGTACGCAGAGCTCCAGCGCTGGTGTCAGCCCCAGCACTGACAACAGCAGCCTCGTGCCCCCATTGATCGTCCCCAATAGCGATGTCTCACTGCACCCAACTGCAGTGTCCCATGGGGTTTCCCCAGATTGCAATTGCCCATTGGGGTTGTGTCCATCTCAGGTTTCTCTGAGGTTGCTGGGCTGCTCCCCTGCCTTCCTGCACCCCTCTTGGGTATCTGGTTGGTGCCTCATCTTTTCTTGAAGGATTGATCCAGGTTTGTTGGTGCAGGTCACCTTCAGCTCTGCCTGAGGTCCTGTGTGCAAACCTTCACAAGATTCCTCGAGAAATGCTTTCCTCCTGCAACCTAATAACGGGAAACACCAATTCTGGGAGGAGGGACAATGCTTAGGTGCACATCTCCATGTGGTACTGCGTTCCTGTTGCCCATCTCCTGTAGGGATAGGCAGAGACTTGAGCTTATCTCCATCTCCTTCCTAGGTCTGCTCTGGAACCTCTCCTCCACTGATGAATTAAAGGAGGAGTTGATACAGGAGGCCCTCCCCGTCTTGACAGACTGCGTTATCATCCCTTTCTCTGGCTGGTCTGATGGTGGCTGCAACAGGACAAGGGAAATCATCGACCCCGAAGTATTCTTCAATGCTACAGGGTGCTTGAGGTGAGTCGACACGCGGGGACGTACTGAATTCCCTACGTGGGGAAAACAAACGTTTCCCCACTCATTTTAATAACTGTTTTAGCACAGCACAGTCCCTCTGCGCTGGGCTGTACCTGGCAGCCCTGGCCCAGCAGCTCGTTGTGTATTGGCCTGCTTGTCAGATGGGTCACCCCCAAAGAGGAGGAGCAGGCTGAGCCCTGCGTAGCTCACTTTTCCACACCAAAACCAGAGCTCTTTTGCAGAGGATCTCCGTCCTGACTTGCTGTTTCTCCTACCGCCCTCCTCCACTTGGATGCGAGCTCCTTGTCTCACTGGGAACAAGTGGAAAAAAAATACCCTGTATAATTAGGTACTTTCATCAACTGAAGCTCTCCCCGAGGGAGCTTAGCACCAACCGCACCCTTACCAGACATGCAGCCAGCAGGAGCTGTATCTGCCTGTGAAACAAAATGGTTGAATGCAGCATGGGCCTTTGGAGACGCAGTGCTATCATCCTCTGTGGCTGGGAAATGGGTCTGAAAGGCAGCCTTCCCCTGCAACTGCACACTGTGATGTGTCTGCAAAGTGCTTCACTTTTAAGACCGTCCCAACCCAATGCTGTCCCAACCTATTGCTACAAAATAAGTCATTAAAATTAGGGAAGGAGAGTATGGTGGTAGTGTAAAAGGAGTTTTCCATGGAGTGTAACTCCAGGCAGACTCTCTTGGTGCTGCAGTTGGACGCAGGGATATCCAGCAGTGAGCTGTGCAGGGCAGTGAGGAGCTCGGTGGGGCTGCAGGAGGAGAGCAGGACGGTTGGGCTGGGAGCCCCCACTCACTGACTCACAGCACTGCCACATCATAGGGATGTGGCATGCACGGGGATGAGAGGAGCCTTGGGTTTGCCCTGGGCTCAAGCCATTGCTGCTCAAGAATTTCTGGATTGCAGATGAATTCATGTTAATGAAGAGGCTGCAAATCACAGCAAACATCAAATCCAGTTCTGGAACGCCTGGAGTGAATATCTCACAATGACTGCCAACCTCTCTTTGTTTTTCATTTGCAAGCTACAAGCCAATAAAACAGGGAAGGAAAAAAAATAGCAAAAAATCATTTCCTGCTAGTGGAAAAACTCCCCTGCCCTGGCAGCAGCCTGCCGGTGTGCTCAGGGATGCATTACAGCCTGGGCAGTCCCATTGGTCAGACCTATTGCTGCTCTTCAGCATGTCTGCTCCCATCTCTCATGTAAACATTGATAGTGACCCTTTGCAGACCCACTCTCACAACCATTTGCATCTTCCTGCTTTTCCCAAGAATAACAGATAATCTTCACTCCATCTTTTTGTTTTATCAAACACGCCTCCAAGGAGGCAGTCAGCCTACAGAACATCACTGTGTGGTCTCTAAGGCCAAATACTGCTGATCGTTATTCTCCCTAGGAGTATATATTCTATCCAGAACTCCTTAAGAAGAATTTTCTCAGATGAAATCAATCCAGATGAGCAACATGAGTGCTCAGCACCAGGGTGATCCTACAGAAGGCCTCCAATGTGAGAGCTTTGCTCCATCTCCTAACACCCCAGCAAGTTAATTCAGCCAGCACCATAGCCAGGGTCTCTTGCTGATAGAGATTAGAGCAAATCCAGCTAACCCTCTCCCCTCCTTCTCTCCTGACTTGCTCTGCCGTGGCTTTCTTCAGAAACCTCAGTTCTGCAGACATGGGACGTCAGACCATGCGAAACTACCCTGGCTTGATCGATTCCGTCATGACCTATGCCCAGAACTGCGTGGCTTCTAACCGACCTGATGACAAGGTACCACTGCTGCTCCACGGCTCTTTACAAGTCTTCATCCCCATAGTTAATAACTGTAGTTTTGGGAGTAGCTCCCAAACCCTACCAAGCAAGCCTGAGAGGGGACGGGACTCTTTTGTGGCTGCTCTTCCCCTGTCAAATATGCAGTATAACTTCTAAAACAGATAACTATGGCATGGTATATGTCCTCTTGTAGCTATGCGCAGTGCTGCTTTGTGTTTCTACCAAATGTGACGCTTGCATTTTTGTTCTGGGGGTGATTTCAGTCTGTGGAGAACTGCATCTGCATCCTGCACAACCTCTCCTACCGCCTGGATGCTGAGGTTCCCAACAAATACACCCAACTCAACCACATGGCCCGGAGCGTTTACATGGACAAAACTCTCACAGGCTGCTTCAACAGCAGGAGTGGCAAAATGGAGGTAAGAGGGCTGCAGAGGGCTTGGAAATGTGCTCCTCAGCTCCCAGCAGGGACTGCAAGTGAGGAGCTGGATGTGAGCTTCCGATTTCTCATCCCTTTGTAGAATGATGAGTATGGCGTCCCTCTCCCTGAGGAGGATTTTAAGCCCAAGGGACCCAGCTGGCTGTACCACTCGGATGCCATCCGCACCTACCTGTCCCTGATGGATCACAGCAAGAAGGATGCCACCCTGGAGGCTTGTGCTGGGGCCCTGCAGAACCTCACTGCGAGCCGAGGGCTGGTAAGCACTCCTCTGAGCACACGTGGCCAAAGGTGCCAGCACCTGGCAGCAGTCAGGAGGAGAAATGTCCTCCTTCAACATCAGGGCAGTATTGCAGGGCTTTATACAGTTGATGGTGCAGCTCAGGCTCTTATAAATGCCGAAGATCAGTCCTTGCTGAGGCTAAAGTCAGCACCCCAAGGATGTGCACCCCAAGTCTGTGTGCCTTTCCAGGAGCTCCTCTGGGTTTCAGTACCTGAAGGGTCTGTAAGAAGGAAGGAGGCAGACTGCATAGCGGGGTCTGTGTGATGGGATAAGGGGAGGTGATTTCAAACTAAAAGAGAGGTGATGTAGATTGGGTATACGGAAAAAGCTCTTTACAGTCAGGGTGGTGAGGTGCTGCACAGAGAGGCGGTGCTGCCCCATCCCTGCAGCCCCCCGAGGGCGGCGCGGGGCTGTGAGCGCCGCTGGGGCTGTGGGTGTCCCCATGCATGGCAGGGAGTGGGACCACATGGCCTTTAAGGGCCCCTTCCAACTCAAACCATTCTCTTGACTCTACAATTGTATGATTTCCACTGTTGGTTGTAACACCAACATCTGTTGGTAGTGATGCCCTCCCTGCAAGACGCCACTGACTCCAGATGTGCCCATGTGGCCAGACGTCACTTACAGGAGAGAGAAAGGATGTGCGCGCACCGCCCACGTGTGTGCTTGGAGTGGGAGGCAGCTGTAATCACAGGGTGGGTTGTGCTGTGGATTGCGGATCGTGGTCACATCACAACTGCTCGTGACATTGCCCCCACAGACAGATGTCCTGTAGACACCTCAGTATGGCAGCACGAAGGTGACACAGGCTGTGATGCTGTGGGCGTTGCAGGGGCTGCAGCGTGGCGAGTTGCGGTGCCCAGCGTTGCTGCCGTGGGCATGTCCCCACAGGCTGCGCTCACGTGGGCAAACCTCGACTTGTCTGTTTGTGTCAAACTTCATCAGTTCTAATTTAAATAAGATGGCGAGGGAGATAAAGGGGTAATTATTTCGTACGTAGGAGAGGTGTGTCACGTGTGCGGGGCGTTGCACCCAGCAACACAGCGTGACTCACTGCAGGAGGCTTTGCTGGATGGCATTAACAGCTCCGATCTGCTGGGAGCTTTAGTTCCAAGGCTTCCTTTTGGGTTACGAGTCTTTCAATGTGAAATACTTTGCGATTTTTCCTTCCAATTTAACTGAACTGCCTCGCTAATAACAGGGACGGAGGTTATCTCAGTATGGGTAGAGCTAATCAGAGACATGGAGCTACTTGGTCCATGGAAATACAAAGGCTTTCATCAGTCAAGAGTGGCTTCTTGGGGGGTGGGAAAGGAATTGAAAGAATTGTTCCAACAATGGTGAGATAACTTGTTCAGCCCTCTGGAATAGTCTGGTTGGAACATAGGAATGGTTGGAACAGACCGGGGTGTACATTGGGTCTTCTTTCACAGTTTTTGTTCCATCTCAAAGCTGGAGTTGGGGTGGATTGCTGCATTTGTTGGCACTTAAAGGAGAGAAAAACAGAGGAGAAGCTTGCCAAACTTACTGTAGCCCTCTAGCTGTTATAGGCAGAGTATGAACCTCTTCTCAGACTCAGCTTTATACATCTCAGTTGCACTTGCATGGATCTGTAACGCAGTGCGTGTGTCTCCTGGCACACAGGAGGGACACTGGGTCTCACCCACGTAAGGGGGTACCTCCCAGCCTGTTCCCTCCGACGCTGCTGATGGATGTGTGTCACTCCAGTAGTGTGATGCTATCTAGTGGCGTGGTAGCTGAGAAGTTCATATCAAACTCTATTAATAAGTGGGCAATTTATTAATGGTATGTGCTTCAAAGTCCAGGAGCGCTCAGCTGCGTTGGCTACGCCCTAAGATCTTCTAGACTTACGTAAGCAAACATGAAATCAGGTTCCAAGATGTGTATTTTTGTCCTTCAGCTCATTATTTAGAGGTGTCATTAGCTGTTTCTATTCCAAAGCAGCTATTAGTTGTGGCATGACAGGGAGCTGAGCAAGGGCAATGTGGACATGAAAGGTAAAATTTCTCCATCGGTTGAGAATATCAGTTAGGAGATCCCTCAGATCCCTGTCCAGAAAGAGGACAGAAGTCCCTGCCATAGGATTGAGGATGAGGGGCTGAATTATGGAGGAATAAATGACAAAGTAAGTGGGATTAAGGCAGAAGGTGTGCTTATTTAGTAGTATGGTCATATATGTCCAGACCTGCACGTTGGTGCAGGTGCATTCTTCCAGCACTGGGAGTCATGAGACATTGCTGTTCTGTCTCTTAGATGTCCAATGCCATGAGCCAACTGATTGGGGTGAAGGAAAAAGGTTTGCCTCGCATTGCACGGCTCCTGCAGTCCAACAGCTCCGAAGTTGTCCGGTCCGGTGCTTCTTTGCTGAGCAACATGTCCCGACATCCTATCCTGCACAAAACCATGGGTAAGCCATTTCCACCACAGTACATTTCAGTACCATGTCTAGTTTCTACCTCCCTAATATCTGCCCACCTCACTTTATAAACCCCTTAATAAGACTCAGCCAAACTCCTATACTGGGCAAATGGTGTCATTTGTTCTGGTCAAAAGACCATGACAGGTGATATAAGCAGGCTTAACACAATGCATGCCCTCCCAGCCTTTGCAAGCAGATGGTATGCTTAATGGATAGTGATGAATCTGCAGGGTTGGGAGGATGTAGTGCAGATGATAGCATTTGCTTGTCCAAAATCATTACCTTTCCAGGGGCCCTCGCTGTAGTTCTGGAAACCAGCTAAGCATTATTAGTGCCTCCTTTGGGGAATAATACTGCATTCTTGCACTGAATAACGCTAACACAAATAATTTCATTCACCTGTGCTGGGTTTATTTAAATGTTGATTGGAGTATTCCACCTCTTTAGCTCACCAGGTGCTCCCAGATGTATCACGTCTCCTGTCATTCCAGTCTGGAAATACCAACAGCTATGGCGAGATCATGACATCAGCTTGTTACACTCTGAGGAACCTCATCATGTCCAACCCACACCTGGGGAAGTGTTACTTGACAAGCAACATGCTCAATAATGTAGTGAGCCTGTGCCGAAATGGGTGAGTCTGGGGCAGGAGGAATGGAAAAGGTCTCAGGAAATTTGCTGCTCTGTTGGGATTATGCTTAGCTTGAATGTTCACTTCGGTTCATCTTTCGGTTGGAGCATTGACCTCAAGTGGCCAAAGCGCTGCTGTGATGAAGTGTATGCAGATTTTATAAGTAGGTCCTCTGGTTTACCCACCTGTACTCCATGAACTTCACCACCTTTCCTTTCAGGAATGGTTTGAGTTCTGTACCCTTTATAGCCCCGTGCAAAAGCTTGTCAACTCTTGCCGAACTCTGTGCTCCTTTCTGGCCAAATGGGAGCTTACAGACTTTGACCATACCTCCATTCCAAGGCTCTCATCCCTCCTCCCATCTGGCTTTGTTTTAAGATCCCTTGTGCAAGCAGCCTATTGTTTTCTGTTATGAGGAGACATTCACATGCCTTCTCCATCATCTTTTGACAAACCACTTACAATTTGCCTCTTGTTCTGTGGCAGCAAAGAGATTCTCAGTCATTACCAGTGGCCTCCCTGTTTAGGTTGGGCCTCAGCCAACAAATATCAGTCACTTCACTGCTTTCATGTGCTTCCACTCTGCAGCAAGCTCAATTAACACCAAACCCTGCCCTCTTCTAAGTCTTCATTGTTATGAATGGCATTAACTTCTGCCTGAAGTCCCACTTGGGCTCCCTCAGACCAGTCCTTGGCTCATTACTGCTTCAGCAGAGCATTGCACAAGTGGGGCCATGCATACCTAAATTGCCTCGGCTGTTCAGCATGATGAGCTGTGTTTCCAATGACTCACTAAGTGTGAGAGTTGCTAAACTCCAGAGAAGTCTTCAGTGTGTTTCACACAAAATTCCTCCTGAGAAACTCCCATGTGAATTTGAATTGTTCCTTTTGCTGCACTATATATTTCTGTCCCCCATGGATTTCTGTGCTGTTCTTATGGAAAAAAAACTGCCAGCAATTTACATCCAGGACTCATCTTGCTTATTCCAACCATATCATTTCAGGCTGTTCCATAGAGCAGATATGAAAGCTGTGTCTCTTCTAGAGATTGGAGCTGTCTTTTCCCACTTCCCTTTACTGTCTCTGAAGGCAAATGGGAAACTTCGGGGTAGAATTTGTCTATTGCTATGTCAGAAAGGTGCTCACCTATTCCCTGATGGCAGTAACTGGATCCGACAGCTCCTGCGGGGCTGCTGGCAATGCTGGACGCAGACCCCATGCTCCCCAAATTGTGCTGCTGGACTCCTCTTTCCCAGCCTCACAGCCAGCAGAAATAGAGAGCACAGAACATCCCAGCAGTGACCAAATCCCCATGGAGGACACTGTACCACATTGCACCCTGTGAGCGTTTTGCAGAGCTTTCCCTGTTGGTTTGCCTCGGTTTCCTTGCAGACACTCTTGTGGTCACATCCCAGTAATAACTTCCAGGCTGCAGATGAGTTATGGATGCTTTCCTTTCTCACGTGCCACCCAGCACCCCTCTGAGTTGAGTTCCTTTCCCCTGGTGCTCCATGTAGCCGTATTCTCAGTGAAAGGCATAAACACTTCCACAGTTTATCTGATTGCTGTGGTTTCTTCTCCTTCCTTCTGCATCCCAATTAGATAATTGTCTCAGTCTGCTGCATATATCCTCCCCTGTGACGCAGCCTTCATAGTGATGATGGCGTGTGCTCATTTTCAATCCGAGTTAGCAAAATATTGCATATCCTAAACACCACTGTGTTCATTGCTTTTCAATGGCTGTTTGGCCAGGTTGTAATTTTCAGCCACAACACTTTTTTTTTTTTTTTTTTTTAAGTGTGGTCATTCTGATGACAGAGTATGGGATGTTTACAGCCAGAGGAACGATTTTGCAATAAAACCTCCTTCTCTTGGCCCAAAACATTGCTCAAGAATTTCTCGTCGTGTGCTGCTCTTCCAGTCCTCCAGGCAGAGCCAACAGCGCAATCCGCGTCTCCCATGCGGTCATTCTGACCAGATGAAGTGTGGGCATTTCTTGTAGGCTGGAAGGTTTTTGGTACCATCTGCTGTGTCTGTTAGAGAAATGCCCTGGATTTGCTCACTGGGTTTCCACGCTCACAGGATGATGCTTGCAGGTCCCATTTCTCATTAGCCCAATGCACAGTTTGGAGGACGCGACATTTTCATAGAAGATCTTAGAATCACTAACGTTGGAAAAGACCTCTAAGGTCCCCAGGTACAACCCCACCATGCCCACCAACCACGTCCCTCAGTGCCACATCTACCCTCTTCTTGAACAGCTCCAGGGACGGTGGTTTTGTGGAGCTGCACCATGCTGGGAGCCAAGGAGGGTCTGCTCCTGCCCTCCATGGCTGGGACAGGCTGGGGCTGTCGCAGGGCTCAGGACTCTCCCACAGGCAGGACATGGTCCAGCAGATCAGGAGCAGCGATAACAGCTGGCACTGAGGTTTAGATCTGGGTTGTCCTATGAAATGTTCCAAAATTATAGAAGATACTGTTATGACTCATGGTTTCGGAGCTGTTACGTGAGCAAGTATCTATTAACTTGTGCTGAGCAAGGACTTCTGGCTACAGTTGTTATTGTGAGCGCAGAGCCCTTCCCTGTGCTGCCCTCCTGAGGGATTCGCCCACAGCGTCCCCACGGAGTCCACATTGGCACCACTTCACTTCCTCACCCTTCCAATTTCACGCTCCAGAAGCGCTTTTTCAGCTCCATTCTTGTGCTCAGACTTTCCCTTTCTGTAACATTGCAGGGGGAGCAATGAAGGGTTGGACTCAACGTTGGGTCCCTTCCAACTGGGAATATTGATGGCTCTGTGATTTCGTTGGCAGTCACCTATCAAGCCAGCAGCTGGAGGTGGCTCCTGGTGCTGCTTCGTGGCTGTCCATAACTCCCCTGTGTTGCTTTCATTTTCTCAGCTCCTGTCCAAAAGCAGCCGAAGCTGCTCGCCTCCTCCTGACAGACCTTTGGTCGAACAGGGAGCTCCAGAGTGTGCTCAAGCAGGTAAGGAGAACACCTCTGCCTTCTGGCTGATGGCACGGCCCCATGACACACTCCATGAGGTTGCAAAGGTCTTTGTGAGGTTCCTCCTCTCTTTTCTCCCATTTTCCCCTGTACCCCTAGCCCTACCCTGTGGTCGCGTCACCCCTACAGTCAGGATAACCTCTACAGCCCCTAAGAGGAGTATTTAGGATTTGTTTTACACCCTGCAACAGAAACTGTAGAAGTGCTGCACGGCCGGGGCGCAGAGCCAGCTCCCAGCCCAGTGGCTCGCTTTGAACCAGATGGGTTTTTCCAGCTCACCAACAGCAGCACCTGCACAGAGCAAAGGGCTAGATTAAAGAGAAGGAGTAACATCCACAAAGGGGAATACCCCGGGGGCAGGAAGGCAGAGAGAGCCTAAATATTGCTCTTCTCTTAACGGTGAGGGACTTTCTCCATAGGAGCTGGTGAAGCTGTGCACGGGTGCTGCCGACTGAGTCATGCAGGTGCTCCCACAGGTGGTCGTTGCATTGGGTGTACATCGGGGTGGGAGTCTGCAAGCAGAGATGCACCATGCACGTATCTGTGCCATTTTTCCAGGATGGGCAATAAGATGAACTAACGTTCACTAAGGGACCAAGGCAAGGTTTCCCTGGTAGAGCTGGAGGAGCCCAGCACTTAAAAGGGGGGGTCCGTCCATGAAGGTGACCACTCGTGTTGAGGACATGAACAGAGTGGAGGAGTCTGTTTGAGAATGGAGCATGCTTTTTAAGGATGCTTTTGAATTGGCTGGGGGGGGGGTCTCCCACAGCAGTTGATAGCTATCCGTTCTGAAAGCAACACACACTCACTGCACTCCGTATCCACCTGCTTTTTCAGCAAGGATTTGATAAGAACATGATGGGATCTTTAGCTGGGACGACCTTCAGGACTCTTCCCTCCAGATTTTAGGAGCCTCTCCACGCACATTTGGGCTGCAGGTGAGAATGGGGCCTCATCCATGGGGGAGGGGTGGCGTGGGGGACAGAAACTGGGGATGGGGGAAGGCTGAAAGTTGAGCATGAATGAAAAGAAACGATATCTTCAGTGCTTGAATGGGTATCTCTTTGTTTTTCAGAGTTTGGAACTGGTTCATCTCCAGGAACACAACCCGTTCACAGTTACTTAGGATGTTAAAGATGTAGAGTGTTCGTGAGTTAAACTCAACTGTAAAGCAAGCCAAACATATGGATTTCATGTGGATCATACTGATATTTTTAAGCATTTTCTTCTTTTTAGGGGAGGGGGGAGAAGGGACTTTTATCGAGGTTATATTTTCCTGATGTCAATATTTTTATTATGTTTTTTTTTTTGCAAAGAGTGTGTCTGTGTAACCGTGCCCGCATTGCTGTGTGTGCGCGGCCAGCGCACAGCTGGCGGGTAGGGCTGAGGCCCCACCACAACTCGGTGTCAGCTGTGCAGCTTCAGCCGACAGATCCCACCCGATCCACGCAACAAATGCTGCCACGCCAAATTCCTGTCACAACCTATTTTCACCCACAAGTGCCAAAGTTGCCAGTTTGATGTTGTCCCCACGTTGCATATGGCTGTTATCAACAGATACACACGATGCTCTTCTTTACCAAGGCTGCTTCTTCCTAACATTTATGAACATGGGCTTCTTTCCTGCTTCTGATTCTTTTTCTCCTATGAGCTCTCATAGTTATTAGTATCTCCTTTCCTGTCACCTGAACTCTTTATCTCCAGAAGCAAATGGTTGGCTGCTGATTCCCCCCTGGCACTCAGCAACTGCTCTCTGAAGCTGTATGGACAGTGCTAACACAGAGCGTGGTCTTACCAGGTGCCAAATCAGTCACCGGGCACTGAAACAATGCAATCATGGGACGGTGCGTGGAGAAATTTGGCCTTTGGGAAGCTGGAGCCAGGAGGAGGAGCTGGCTTTGCCCAGCATCACTGAGTGCCAAGAGAGAGGGACGTGGCCTTTGTCATCACGCTTTGTTTGTGCCAAGCAACGTAAAGAAATAGCGAAGATGGAATAGCATGTGAGAAATGTGAGCTCGGAGCTGCAGGGGGAGGATCAGCAGAGGATGCGTTGTGGGGGCACAGAGGTGTGCAGATGTGGAGGTGTTTGGGAAGGGTGGGTTACTGAGATGGGTCTGGGCAGGGAGAAGCAGTCTCATGTTTGCAGGGTTCAGCTCCTCGCTTGGTGACAGCTGGCACGTCCCATTGACCTGGCAGGCCTGACCCCAGCTCTGCTCTGGGTAGCATCATCCCTGCTCAGAGCGCATGGAGCAGAGCGAGAGGGGTGCCGGCCGCTTTTCTCTTGGTCTACAAAGGGTGGCTCAGCCTTGTGCACTTTAATGAGCAGCAGCTATTTGCTTGCATTCACCCACATTCAGTCGAGAGCTTTCTGTGCGCAGCTCCCAGCCAAATGAAAGAGCAAAAAGCACCTTTGAAGTGGAGAGCTGGAACCAGGCGAATCCGGTAGGGCAGTTTCAGGAGCATTTAAACAGCAGCGGAGGAGCCCAGGCCTGTGGGCATGCCCTCACCACGGCTGCCAGCTGTTGCATAGCCTCATACGTCCTCATTTCATGGTTCAGAATGTTTTTGGCAGGACTCAAGTCTATGGGCATCCAGAAAGGCTGCAGTGTCCGCAGGAAGGGCTGTTGCAGTTTTGCTTTAGAATTACGTTGCGTGCAGTTTTGCATTCAGATTAGTTCCTGTAATTACACAGTAGGCAGAAGTCCTGGGAGCTAACGTTTTTCCCTGTGAAATTAATTGGGAAAGCTAACTGCAAAATGTAATGATGGAATATGGAGGAAATTCATTCTAATTGGCTGTTGTTTGAGCTTTATTTTAAGACAGCGCCGCTGCTTTCACCCGTAATGCAATTCACAGCAGTGCTGTGTTGGGCACCAGGAGCTGCAGTCATCATCCCACTATTAAGTTTACAAGTATTGCAGGTTTTGTTACAAAGCACTGAGCTCAGAGGTTGGATGCATCATTCCCATCAGTGTTAGTGATGTACAGCAAAGCCGACCAGGCGACACAAATAAAACCTGTCTCCATCCTTGGAGATCTCATATGGAATCATGGAATTATTGCAGCTGAAAGGGCCTTTGAAGGTCTTCTGGTCCAACTCTCCTGCAGCGAAGTTGATCTTCAGCTGTTGGCTGTGCACAGCCCTGGATGCTTTCCCTGCCCTGAGCTGGGAGCTCCCTCCAGCCTCAATTTCCCTACAATGCTGCAGGTTGCTGCTCTCATACCTCAGAATACAGCTAATGTAGGAGAGCCGGGCTGAGCTGCCGCCCCGCTGACACCCCTGGGCTCTTTGCAACTCTTTTTTCCCCCCAAGGAAACTCTCTGATACTCCTCTCTATTTCCCTCTCAGTCTCTCTGTGTTAAATCTGGACTACAGACTCTACCCACGTAGGTGAAGTGACGCTGATGTCTGGCAGTGTAAGGAAAACCTCTGGTGTTGCTCATACCCAGCAGTCTGGGGACCTTCTTTTCCAAACCACACTTCTCCCGGGGGCAGAGCTCAGCACCGGGATGCTGCTCTCACCTTTTTCCACTGGTGTTCTTCCTTCCAGGGAGGCACTGCTTCATAGAGGCATGTCTTCAGCTGCAACGTGCTCCTTGCTGAGCTGTTCTCCTGTTTTTCCCCTGTGTAAAAGGCAAGGCAGGGCGGATCTGCAGGGCTACAGCTGGGGCAGGTCTGCAGGACGTGGGTTGGAGTGATGGAGAACTACTGAGGAGGGAAGGACCACAGCGAGCAGCACCCTGATCTCTGCCAGCAGCAGAATAAGAGCAATTGGGGCTTGATTTGTGCGCAGGACACACAGCCATGTAAATAAATACCACACTTGTTTGTCCTGGGCTTAGCAGAGCTTTTTGGCCTGTTTCCTCTTAAATGCTTTGTTTGTTTCATGTATGTACAATCCAACCCACCCCAGCATTTCAGAAGCCTCATGGACTGCGTGGAAGGCAGAAGGCAGTTTTATTCCTCTCTGACCACACAGCAGTTTGAGACCACCCGAGCCTGCCAGTCCATAGCTATACAGTGTATTCTGTAAGATATAGGTATGTGAGAATAATGTATCAGAGTTGTGTTTTGGCTGTACTGTATGTATTTGCTTCATTGGAAAAGCTGAAATCAATAAAAATTGCTGGAATTTCTTCAAGCCAGTTGTTGTGGGTGGATTTATTTTGGCCACGAACTTCCTTGGGGAGTCACCATGAGTTACCACTTCAGCCTATGGAGGTCTATGTGTTGGTTTCACCATTTGGGTGTCGCTGGGGTGGGACCCTGGAGTTCCCCCCTAGCAGTTATGGTCACTCCAAGGCCATTGTTTGCATATGGTAAGATTATTTCACCCCGAGTGTATCACCAGCACTTTTCTATGCTGGTGCCTCTGTGTCATTTAGCACCCATTCCTTATTGGCCTATAGTTCACTAAAGTTTCACCCCAAACATGGCCTTTAGTCAGCAGGCACACGGTGATGTGTGGACGCTTCATTCTAATCAGGAGCAAATTTAAGGCTGCTTCTGCTCTGGGCACTTCCCAGCCTGCTCCGAGGAACTGCTGCCAACAGCACTGAAGAGTTTGGTCTCTGCTTCACATCCTGCAGTAGCTGTAACCTGGAGTACGTGGGGATAAAGGAAGTGTGGGGTGCACAGAAGGTGCAGTACTCCCCGTGCTGGGGGAGTTCCAAGCCAGCCAGGAAGCAGCATCCCCTTGATCTCCTTCAGAAGATGGCTCTTCAAAGAGGAAACCTGCCAAAGGGAACATGATCTCAGCTACAAAGTGTGTTCGGTTTGTTTGCTCATGGCAAGGCTTAGGAATGATGCTCAGCCCTGACCAGTATCTTACAAGAGGATTCGTAGCTATCAGACAGGCTTGGCACATCCTGCAAATCCATGCTCAGGAGAAGGGGAGGACATCCTGCCATGCTGCAGAGCTCCTTTCTGGGAGCTCCCTCTGCTGAGACCTCTGAGGGCTGGGAGGACAGCAGGGGATGCAGCTCAAAAGCAAAGCCCCGAAACCCAAACTTCTTAATCAGTCTTGGATGGCTCTTACACAGCCACACTTCGAAACCAAAACTGCATTGGCAACCACCACCATTCCAAGCTGCTTCTAGGCCATAGTGCAGCAGGCATGTTTCCAGTGGGTTCTCATGTGTTTGCATTTGGGACCAGTATCCTTCATACAAGCACACAAGAAAAGTTCATTTTCAGGCAGGTGGAAATTCTAAGTCATGGCTTGAAGCAGTGATGGAGCACCTGGTGGGAAGGCAGGGCTGAGCCAGGGGAGCTCAGGTGCATGCAATGCAATGCAGCTGATTGACTGGGAGGAGTGGAGCCAGGATGCATCCCTTCCCAGACCTCATTTAAGGACTGGCAGTGAAGGTGAGGGTATTTCACTGGAGATCCCTGCATGTCTGAGACCTTCTGAAGGTAAGCAGCTGCTTTCCTTTATTTCTGTGCATACAGCTGTTGCATTTGAGCAAATCCTCCCTTGCTGCAGCTCTAGTACCTTGCTGCTCTGCTGTCACTGCTGGGCTTTCCATAGTGTTACAGCAGGGAAGCTTGTAGATACACACACTGTGTTGTGTTCAGAGCATTCTTGGGCCTGTGGGATGTGTTCCCCACAGATCCCAGGCATCCCCCAAAATGCTCCACTGCCCCGGGTCATCGCCAAAATCCATTCCCAATTTGGGCTCATTAAACAGCTCAGAGATCACACAGCAGTGTGCAGAGCACACCGAGCCTCAGCCACACACCACAGCAGCACAAACGACCCCGGGGTGCCACCACCCCATGCTGGAGCACAACAGAGCTCTCCTATCTTGGTTTCCCCAAGCAGAGGCACTGCTGTGGCAGTGCTATGTGGCGCACATTCCTCCAGGACACGTGGTATCCTGTACCCGAAACCCTGCCCCATACAGGCCCGGTGCATGCAGAACAGCTTCAATATATGCATGGCACCTGCAGACCATGGCCCTACAGCACTCACGCACCCACGCTCCAGGGCATCCCCACTGCGGGAGCCGGGGGTCAGGGAGAGCATGAGTGCTGTGTGAGGCACAGTGACTCATCCCCTATTTACCTTCCCTGCAACGTGCACAGCTTTGTGCTCCTCTATCATATAACCCTCATTTGTATCCTTCCCACAGTTACGTCTCCTTGCAGATGCAATCTCACTGCGACAGAAGTTGTTATCTATGCAGGATGGTAATCGGGCCCTTTTTGGTGCTCTGCTCAGAGAGCTGTGGGTGCCCCATCCCTGGAGGTGCTTAAGGCCACGGATGGGGCTCCGGGCAGCCTGAGCTGGTGGGAGCAGCCAGTCCATAGCAGGGGTGGAACTGTATGGGCATGAAGGTCCCTTCCAACCCAACCGATATGATGATTTTTTGTACTGAGTGACCTCCATCCATCTGGGACTCAATGATGCTCTTCCAGTTTCTGGTACAGCCTCCAGAGCTTTAGAAATCTCACACTGAGTGGGCAACCACCGCCCCACAGCTGGTCCTGAGCAATGCTTCAGCCAATGCTGAGGGTCCTGGCTGGGATCCCAGCTGTCCCAAAGCTGTGAGGTGGGCACAGCTGAGCTCTGCTGCCATACCCGGAGCAAAGCAGGAGCCCTGCCCGAGCCTGGTGCCTCCTGTACCTGCGGAGCATTGCTGCAAATATAATCATGGAATCATAGAATGGTTTGGGTTGGAAGAGACCTCCAAGATCATCTATTTCCAAATGGGGAGCGAAGCCAGAGAAATGCCCTGCGCAGGCGTGCCTGGCCTCCCAGAGCAAGGCAATGGAAAAAGAGCAGGTAGAGATTTCCAGAAATGGTAGCGCTTTTGGAAGTCCTGGCACTCCAAAACCCAAATACTTTCCCATAGAAGCAGAGTTCCTCCCTCCTTTCCCTTCTCAAGGAGCCTCACGAGAGCACTGCAGGTTCTTACCTAACAGATCTGAGCTCAGGCAATAACAGTGGCTGCTTTTGGGTCCCGAGGCCAAGTTTCAGTCTGAGGGTTGACCAAGACTGTACAGCGAAGCACAGCAGGGATTTGCTTTGCACATCTTGATGCTTTCCCTCCTACTTTCCCTATTCTTTCCCTGGATGTCTCTTTATCTCACAGGATGGGTAACTCCTGCCCCGATCCTTTATGGCAGAGCAGGAAAATCAGTCTCGAGTGCCTTTGAGTCCCACCCTGAGCTTTTCTGCAGCGTGTTTCACCCACTTGGAAACTGATCCTCACTTCCTTGCAGGGAAGGAGGAGCAGCCCGTGGTGGTAAGGGTGATGATTCAGTGTCACAGAGGGACCACTGGTGGGATCCCAGCCAGACTTTGGGTTTCCCAGGCTGCAGCACATCTCTGTGATTTCTGTCTGTGCGATGACATTCTGGCTGTGCCTATCTCACATACCTTCTTTTTTCCTCTCTTATTTCCCAGGCAAAACCCAGGAACAGCCTCAAAATTATTTCCTGCCAGAAGCAGAGGGTTAAAGAGGGAAGCGAGAAGGAGGAGACGGCGCAGGTGAGTGTTTATGCTATCCAAATGGTGACTGGTGCACAGAGCAGAACCCACACCCACCTCCTTCCTGCCCCGGGAACCTGGGCAGAGCAGCAATGTCCCTGCAGGGCTCAGGGAGCGTGAGAAAACCAACGGCACACAGCAGTTCAGAGCCCCACCTCGCCCAGGGCAGGAGGAGCAGAGCCTACAGCACCCCAGGAAAGTCAGAGACAGCACTGCAGCCCGTGGAGCTGCAGGAAGAGGAGTAAAGCCATGCACTGAATTAGCCTGCACAGCAGCCGATGGGATCATGAGAACCAATGGAGTTTTTCACAGTATTTTTTCCTTATGGAATTTGCCCTCTCAGCCTTCTCTTTCCCAGGCTGAACAGCCCCAGGGCTCTCAGCCCTTCCCCATAAGGGAGATGCTATGCTGGCCACACTCTTTGTGATGCACCCCAGGGTACCATTGGCCTTCTTGGCCATCAGAGCACACTGCAGGCTCATGGTCAATGTTAGTCAACCACTGGTCAATATGGATGTGCCCCAGGGCTGCTCCTTCCCTAAGTGCCCAGGACGAAGAGCATCCTCTGCCTGGACCAGGGAAGCCAGGGGTTATCCTTATTCCAAGGCACAGATCTGAAATATTTTGGCTAGACATTGATATTTCAAAAAGGATGAGTGATTCTAGAGAACACAGCTGCTGTTCAAAACACCCCGTTTTCTTAAAGTCTTCTTGGAGGACTCCCAGGCATAATTTATTCAGTACAAACTTGCCAATGCTTGTGGTTCTGCAAGGCTGCCCCATGCCCAGCTGCCAGCAGTGCAGATCCACCATCTCCTCCCCTCTAGCAATGGGCAGCTATCGTTTGCTCACAGCCACCTGCCCAGCTTTGCAGGGCTTGAAGGACAGCTTGCTTGCATTATTTGTTGAAGCAGCCAAACACAAAGTCTCCTTTGGCTGAGCTGAACAACCACATCTGAAAAACTTTCCCTACCGCCCTGGCCTTTATTGCTCATTCCTCGTTAGGAAAAATCTCTTAGGGTCAATCCACCCTCACCTGGGCAGCTTAAAATTAAACACCGAGGCAGTCACTCTGGGTTCCCCACAGAGCCAGTGGAGAAACCACATGGTTTATCCATCATAAGACAGAGACGGAAGGAGGGGCTAATTAATAATTTTCTATTTCCACTGTCAATTAAAGGGGCCCAGATGGAGATAAGTGATGCTCAGACGTAGCTTGGTGGCCTGAACGTCATCCTTTATCTTTTGTGAGCACATATGGACAAAGACACACGAGTACTGTATTGCAAAGGGCCAGCCTTCATTCCTAGGGTGCTGAGCTAGCACTGTGCTGCCAGGACAGGATGCTACACATCTTCTGGGTCTTTCTGACATGAGAGTGAAACAAGCAGCAGATCAGCATCCAGGAGGCAAAGCTTCGCAGTCACGCACCATGGGCGTGCTCCCAGCTCTTGTCTTGCCATCCCCACTTGCACCACTCCTCCTTTTCTGAAAATCCCAGCTCCTGGACTCACTGAGCTACGTAAGGCATTCACTTTCCTCTTTTCCTAAGAAAAAGCCTACAGAGAAAATCTTGACATGCTCAGCACCACCCATGTGCCGGAGGGTAACACATGGTTACGGTGAGGATTAAGAGGACTTCACTGCAAATAGTTGGGCTGTTTGACTCATGCTCAGGGCTTTGTTTGTTTTGCTCATCCCTGGATGGAAAGGCTTCTAACTGGATTTCCTTAGCAATTTGTGGCTGCTTTCACTGTCTCTGGTCGATGTAAAGCAATGCAAAGAGGCTGGTGGCTATCAAAGCTGCAGAGTCTCCAGCCTGGATTCCTCTGGTGCTGCTCTGCCTCAGCCAGGAAATGAGAGCTGGAAGTCACATAACCAGTGTTGGCAACCCACAGAGTCAATGGAAATCATAGAACCATCGAATCATTGCCACTGGAAAAGACCACTGAGATCACCACCAAGTTCAAACCCAACCCATCCCACCATACCCACTGACAACCTCCCTCAGTGCCACATCTCCACACTTCTGGAACCCCTCTGGGGATGATGGCTCTACCACTGCCCTGGGAAGCCTACTCCATACCTCGCCACCCCTTCTGAGTAAAAATTTTTCCTAATATCCAACCTGAATGAGGAATCTTATGCCCAAAACAGGGATACCATGAATCTGCTCTTTGTGTCCAGCAAGGCAAGGAAACAAGACTTGTATTGCAGAATTTGCCAAGGGTTCAGTTAAGTTTAGTGATGGTCTTGAACCCAACAAGCCACTGAATTTGTACGTGAGGCCATTGCAATGGGAATGCTGAGCCAAAGGAGTTCAGGCACCCAGACAGGAAAGCACAGATCTTTGCAACCATCACTGCACACCGGAGTTTGAAATGCCTCTGGCAGGATCTCCAAATTGCCAGATACACAATTAGTGACCAGGTCTGCAAACAGTGCCGTGTCCATTGCAGTCCACAGGGCAAGGCAGCTGTCTGACCAGCACACCCTTTGCAGACACACAAATAATACTTTCAATGTTACTTCTTCCCTTTGAACGTAACCCAACGCATCTGAGCTGCTCTGTGCAGACAGATGCTAATTCATCTCACACGTTGCCTTCTGGGCTATTTGACTTCACGCTGCTCTGAGAGATTCCAAGCTCTCACGTGCTGAACTTGCCCCCTAACACACCCACATTAGGGTGTAAAAAGAAGAAGAGAAAACGACGCTGGCCTGTTTTACCCCTTTTACATCCCAATGGAACCCGGTAGGAAGTAGATTGAAATTTGTGGTCCAAATTCCAAGCTTTTGGGTCTTCTACCAGGAGGAGCTCTCAGCATCACTCTGTGTACTGACACTGAGCCACTCTGTTCTGCCTGGCTGGGGTTAAGGAGATTCGTGAGCACCATGAAGTGTCATTAGCAAAGAGCTGCACTGAAATAAGGACAGAACTGGGTGTGCGGATGGTTCGTTTTTTAGTGCTGTTAAGCATCTTAGGCTGAACCCGGGCTTTATTGCTTTGTCACACACACACACACACACACACAAAAGATTGCAGATAATGAGCTAATAACACTTCACTCTCCCAGCCTGCCTTGCATCTTCAAAGCGCTCCATGAGAACAAACTAATTAACTGTCCAGAGAAGAAGCTCATGACTAAGAGCTGAGAAGCCATGTGAGTCAACCCACTTGCAACAGGTCTTTGCAGATTTCAGTAAAAATTCATTTTGGAGGAAGATCTGTTGACTGGCCCGACTGGTCACACCAATCCCCGGCCACATTCCAGGGCTGTGAGCGCTGCAAACGGACCCAACCCGGAGAAGCCCCACTGACATCAAAAGAGCAACACCTCGGAGGAATGCCCCAAAACCAACCGTGTGGCTTCCTCCTCCTCCTCCTCGTTTGTGTGTGCGTGTGCAGCCAGCGTGCACTGAAAGTGCTGAGCTAACAGTCCCTCTGCAGATCCACCAAACAAGGGCGCATCCTGCTCGGCACTGTTGGCCAAACTGCCCTTTTCTGCTGTCTTGAGACCAATGATTTGGGAACAACAACCCATACTGGGGTCTTCCAATGGAGACGTAGCCTTGGTTGTGACCAACTTAGCACTGCTCTGGATCAGCATTCAGTCCCAGCTTTCCTTTTCCTTGCTTTGGGCAAAGCATTAAGCTCCCACAAGAATGTGACTTCTGCAGGTTGCTGGCTTTTGGGGAATGTGGGTCACATTAAGCAAAACAGAGATGAGGACATCGTTTTTTTTCTTCTATGGGCAAGTGAACTCACAGACCCAGCCCTACAGCAATAACGTAGACATTTCAGGCCAAGAATTTTGGCTTGGAAACTCCTGCATGCTCCATAAATCTCCACCAGGAAGTATCCCTGGTCTGCCTCTGGGGCAGAACCTCAAAAGGGAGGACAAAATTAAACCCAGTTTCCCCAGATCTGTTTTGTCTGAGGCATTGGAAAGCCTGCTTCAGAACTGCTAAATTCACCACTGGATCCAGGCGCCTTCAAGTGAGCTCCTGGTGCAGCTGTCACCCTCGTGTCCCTGGGGCAGGCAGCCATGTGCTTTCCATAGAATCAGAGAACCACAGAATCCTTAAGGTTGGAAAAGACCTCTGAGATCCCCAAGCCCAACCCCATTCCATCCCACTGTGCCCACCAACCACGTTCCTCAGTGCCACATCTCTGCAGTTCTGAACCCCTCCAGGGATGGTGATTGTACCACCTCCCTGTGCAGCTGTGCCAATGCATCAACACTTCTTCTGAGAGGGAATTTTTCCTAATATCCAAGCTGAGCACCAGGGCAGATAAAGCAAAAACAATCCATGGAGAAGCTTTGTGCCCACGAGAGCCCACATCTACATGAAACATCTGGGTTGGGTTTGTGCTGCATGTACAGATGGGACTCGTAGCAGACAGCAGCGGCTCTCCTTGCTCCTCACCTGCTTCATGGGCAGAGGCATTTGGGAGATTGGCATCATTTTTCCTTTTTCCAAAAGAGAAATGCTTCCTTCTGGGTTTATCAGTTTGTGTGCAAGGAGCTGCCACAGCCCAAGGGGCTGCAACTGGGACTTCACAGCTGCAAAGAAATGCGAGCAATTCCCAATTGGTCCAATTGGTTGCTCTTCCTTTGCAATGATGATGTTTGGATGCTTGCATGGCTTTATGATCTTTAAGGACCCTTCCAACCCAACCATTCTATGGGCCTATGGTGTTTATGGTCTTCAAGGTCCCTCCCGAACCAACCACTCTATGGTTCTACGGTTTTTAAGGTCCCTTCCAACCCAACCATCCTATGGGTCTATGATGCTACACTCAGGTGATGCTGAGATCTTCACACTGTTGCACCAACCCTGTTGGTCAGGAGCCCTTGGTGCAGCCAGTCAGCCCCTGTCCTCCCAGTAGGGCCCATGGGCATCTCACCCAGCACCCAAAAATTCTTCTCATTCCCTACCAGCATTGTTCTGTTTGTAATTATTAGTAATGTCCTGGGTGGAAAACATCTCAGAGCGAAACACTCGCTTGCCAAAATGCGTTGTTCCAAAGCAACTGGCAGTATTTGAGAACTGCAAAATGTAATTAATATCCACGTTCTGCCTGCTTTACTTTGAGGTGTGGCATGGCCCACAGCCAACGGGCTGACAGTGCAGCACTGCAACACTGCCTGAAAAGTGACAATTACCGCTCTATTTCAACAGATAATCACCAACATCTGGCTCATCGCAGGAGATCAAAGCGCTGCCCTGGATCAAAGCGTTCTGTCTTTGTCATGATACCAAGGTTTGATTTATGGCTCTGCAAAGGCACAACTCTATTTATTTACGTGTGCAGATGAAGGGCTCGCGGCGCTTCCAAAACCAGCAGAGCACCGCTTGTAGGGGAACGTCAGCGCTGCGCTGTGCCGCAATCTCACCCATGGATTTGTGCAGCACGGGAGCGTACACCAATGTCATGTGCAGAGAGCGCTGAGCTCTGATGGGGTGAAAAGCAGAGCTCAGAGCTCCAGATCAGGGCAAGCAGTGCAGCGTTGCCATTGCCAGCTGTGAACCTCATGGATCCGACGCTGCGCCCCCACTGGGTCTCACATCTCAGTGTTCCTGCCAGTGGTTGCTGCCTGCACCAAAAAAGAGCATGGTTTACACCCAGGACTACAGCTGAAACCTGGGCATGAGAGCACATGCAAGAGCAGTGATTCAGATATCACTAGGAAGCTTATTTTACTTCCACTAAGCACCAATAAAAAGCTGCTTCCATGCAACAGCCAAAGCTTCTTCCTTTCCATCCCAGAGCACGGTTGCTTGCTTTGTCAGCAGGACCTGTCTCACAGACATGGGTCATTGCATAGATGTTAAACTGTGCTTACGGTGCATTAAAGTCCTCATTGATGATTTAACACATCTGTGGGATCAGCATAAGCCATGGGTGAGTTTTTCCAGCTAAAACAATTAACTGATACCTACGAATTAGCTGTACAGGCAGAGCTTTACAGCGCTGAGATGTTAATTGAAACTGCAGGTTTTATAGGGCGTTTAAAAGCAGTCATAAGAAACCTGGAAATGTCAGACATTTGCACACCTTGCACAACTCCATTGTGGAGCCTCCTCCAGAATGAACCATCCCAGTTCCCTCCCCCCACAAGACCCCACAGTGCTCCAGACCCCTCACTGGGGCACACTCCAGGGCTTCAGTGCCTTTCCTGTAGTATGTGACTGGGGAAGGACAGAGACCTCTGCCCCACATACTACGCTCCAGAGGATGTTCATGCTTTGACTTCACATCCAGAAGTCCCACTTCCCATGCAGACATTGGGACCTCACAGAGGACCACACCTCAGGACATCAGCACACTGTGAATGTCCCAGCAGCACAGCACCAAGTTCTCTCCACACCCCTCCCATGTCTGCTCTCGAGGTTCCCTCGCTCCCATCCTATGGCAGCGCTGAGCCAAGACTCATCCAATTGCAAAACACGCCTTGCGCACAGCAGGATGGTGACAGCATGCCCAGACATCACTCACCAACACACAACACCTTGGCACAACACGCTGCGCCCATGCAACCATCACACAGCCCGTGCAGCACGCAAAACCCCAAAGAGAACCCCAGGTTGTTGCACTGTGCCTCAGGGGACACCAGCACCCTGCACCACGCTCCACCGTGCCCACGGGTGGTGGGACACGGGTGGGAGACGGCGGAGGGCTGGGCGCTGACTCAGGGCGCAGGGAGGTGCTGGGCAGGGAGGAGGGTGCCGGTTTCGGCCCCGGCGCAGGGAGCCAGGCTGGCGGGGGGCCAGCGTGCTGCTGGGACAGGCTGTGCTGTGGCAAACAGGGAGTGCCGCCGTGCCGTGCCCCCACCCTGGGCGCTGCCGCCCACAGGGACGGGCAGAGAGGCAGTGCCTCTGCGCAGCACCGGGCATGGCCCTGCCTCTGCACGAGGGTTTGGAGGACCGACTGTTTGGAGCTTGGGGTGATGCTGCCTCCAAAGGGACATGCATCAAGGGAGGTCGGAAATGGTACTGGTTGGACCCTCTGGGGCATACTGAGGGACATGAAGCCCGTGAAGATCCACCATCCTATGCATCCTTCCCCATCACTGTGGGAGAAGCCTCACGGCTCAGGTGCTGCTGAATGACAGCAGGGGACAAATTGACTCAGCTTGCAAGGGGTCTTCTGTTGGCCACCAGGAGCTCCTGGGGAGAGCACCCATTACCAGAAGGCTCCAGGTGGAGCTGCATCCCCTCATGCTCTGACGGTGGGCTGAGCTGAGCGCTGCTGGGACAATCTGCCATGCGCCTCCTCCGCGTTCCCAGCGGACACAACACCCGCACCCCCTCACTCCTCTCTTTATTTACAGACACAACATCATGTGGGGGTGTGGAGATGAGAATCAGCGCCTCGCTGAGCACCTGCCCACCCCGGCAGCGTGGAGCCAGCAGCAAGCACTGTACAAGCACTGCATGGTGGGGAGGCAGCAGAGCCCTGGCATAGGTTGAGCGCACAGCACTGCGTCTGATGGCTGAGCCTCACCTTTGCCTTCAGAGCCATCTACTTCCACCGGCCGCCCACCATGGTCTTCCCACGTGCAGCCTTTGACCTACATGGGAAGCAGAGCGGGCAAAAAGGTGTTAATGAAAATGAAAAGAGGAGGGAGATGGGTACTACCGGAGCACCCTCAAAAGAGGACCAAGCTATTGCTGGTGGATGCTTGCAGGGAAGATCTTCAGCAGCACTTTCCCTGACGTGGGGGCTGAGCCAGTCGGTGGGTTTGGGACTGTTTGGGAACAAGCTCATGTGTTCTACCAGGTGTTTCCAACCAGCCCCCATGGCCTCATTTTGCTCCTCCCTCCCAATGAGCATAAATAAAGGACCTCCAGCTGTAGGGGTTTAGTGATGGTTGTGGGATCCCCCTTCTGAGGCTGAGAAGCTGGGACTGACTGCTCTGTGCTGCTTACCCAGAACTGGGGGAACAGGTGCTCTGGGTATGGGCCAGCAGGGAGGAGGAGATGGTGGTGGTGGTTTGGACAGTCAGCAATGGGTGTTTTGGGCATCCTGAGAGTCACCAACCCCGCTCTGACACCAGTCCCCAGGACAGTCCTTCCCTCAGCCCCACTTCTGTTGCAAGGTCAGCCCCAGGTGTCCATGCAGCACAGGTGTGGTGGGAGGCATGCAGCCTGTACTTACCCTTTGCTGCAGCACCAGGCCATGGGAGGGCAGAAGAGAAGAGAGATTTTGTGTAAGTGGGGGAAATGCTGCTAACTGACTCAATGGCAGGCTAGGAACAGCTCGTGCAGGACGAGACAGGGGAATGAGAGCAACACAGCGCTCCTGGGAGAACGGGTTAAATGCCCACCTCCACCCTGGATCCCCCAGTGGACACGTGGACCAGTTCCCATGTTTTTGTGGAGCTGCACAGCTCCCACAGCCCATGGGATCTGCATTCCCATACAAGCCTGGGGGGGTCCTCCAGGGCCTTCCCTGAGGTGGTGGGTAGGGGTACAGCGGGGATGGGGACAGCTGGAGGCGTGTGTGACCTGCAGGACAGGGGGCTCTACATGGGTCTGTTTGGGGGCTGGGGGGCAGTGAGGGTCTCTCAGTGAGATCACAGTGGCACAGTCTGCGGCCCCTGCAGGTGTGTAAGGATGAGGCAGCTGGGAGAAACGTGGGGTGAAACTGGGAGCAGTGGGCGGTGAGGAAGGGCGCTCGGCCAGCCCAGGTACTTACACCTTCTGGTGGTCACTGACACGATTTCGAAGGACGTTGATCTGCAAGAGAAATGCAGGTGGGTGGCGAGGCCTGGCGGGATGCCCCATGCCTGGCTGGGGTTGGGTGAAAGGTGCGTGGCTGCTCTCTGCTCCTCAGCCACCCTTCCCTGGGGATTGGTGCAGGGCTGTGATGTGCTGCACAGCAGGAAACCCATTGCAATGGTTCAGAGCCTCCCAGGTGTGTGCTGCCCCATACCAAGCTGGGCACAAGTCTCTCCTAATGCAGCACAGCGTGCATCCAACCCACAGCTCTCCCATATCGGGAGCTGGAGAAGCAGCCGGGGAGAGCAGCAGAGAGGAGCTCTGGCAGTGAGGCTCACCTCGTACTTCTGCCGCTTGAACTTCTCCTGCAAGTCAAATTTCTCAGCCTCCAGGTCACGGATGGTTTGCCACAGCTCCTTGGCTTTGTCCCTATGGGAAGAGATGGGTGATGTCAGCGTGGAAGAGGGATGCAGCAGCAAAGGGACGGGGCAGCAATGCCACCCCCTGCGGGGCAGGAACCATCCCACGGGTGTTGCGGGCCCCGTGGGGCCGTGCTGGGCTGCCCCACGTGCGCGTCTCGCTGCGGGGACACCCGTGTCCCACGTGTGTGAGCGTGGCTCCCTCTGACGGCCGCCGCTGTCACCCGCAGCCCGGCGCAGCCACGGAGGCGGCACAGCCCCGCTCGCCCCTCCTGCAGATCCCTACCTCAGTTTGTCTTCGCTGAGGTGGTCGATGTTCAGAGGCTTCCGCCGCTCGCTGAGGATCTTTTTCTTCTTCTCCCGCTCCGTTTGCTTCTTGCCACCCTTCTTCTCCGACTGTAGAAACCGTCGGAGCCCATCAGAGGGAAGGAACCCGCCTGGCTCTGCTCTCATCCCTTCCTCCCAGCAGCACCCCCTGCTTTTGGGATGCCCTCAGTATGTTCCCGTCCTCCTCTGCTCATAGGAACCGCTCTCTGCAGCACCGCAGGATCCTCCAGGACCTGCTTGTGGCCCAGCCCCCCCCCCCCCAGAACACCTGCAGCTTTGCTGCACCCCATGTGTAACCTCCCACCTTCTGCATGTAGCCTCCGAAGTGCAGCATGTTGGAGAAAGCTTTCTTTTTCCGAGCTTCTTCCTCAGCCTTCTTCCGTGCCTCCTCTTCCTCTTTGCGAGCTCTCTCCTCCTGCCAGGGGTGGAAGTGGGTCAGGAGCAGAGACCTTGTGGGCCCACATGCACAGCTCGTGCTCCTGCGTGCCCCACAGATGGGTTTGTATGGGGTGGTGGGGGTGGTGGTGGTGGTGGGCTGTGTGCTGCGGGAGCCCCCAGCCCCAGGGATGCTCACAGCCATGCGGGCCTGGCGCTCCTTCTCCCTCTCGCTGCGGATGCGCTGCTGCTCTGCCCTCTCTGCCCTCCGCTGCTCCTGCAGAGGGAGAGGACCGTGGCTGGGACGTCCCAAGGGACAAAGGGAACATCCTGGGACCCCTAATACCCTGAGAGCCCCAGGGACAGGTCTGCTGCTCCCCCACCTCCATATGGGATGGGTATTACAGCAGATTCCCAACCCCTGTGCACCAAATTTGGTTCAAATCCCAATCATTCCCTGGCAGGGACGTGGGACATCTTGGGTCTTGCTGCTGCAGAGCGTTGGGGCTGTTTTCCCACGAAGGGGATGGGCTGCCTACGTACAATCCTGTCCTTGAGAGAGATGAGCTCCTCTTCCTCCTTCTTCCTGCTCTCAAAATGGGCTTCGATGAGGGCCTGCAGCTCATTCAGGTCCTTCTCCATGCGCTTGCGGTGGATGTCCTGCACCGGGCAGAAATGAAAATGATGGCTGTGCTCACAGCAGTGAAGCCTTCTGGGAGCTGCTGGACACGGCAACACCACGGCACTGCTGTTAGATGCACTCACATCGAAATCCAGGCGCTCGCCATCAGGGATTTTGGGAGGCACCAGGTTGGGCATGAAGGGCCTGAAAGGTGAGTGGGAGGTTGGGAGCTGGCAGTGGGGAGCTGGGATGGGGCAGAGCTCCCACCCATGCACTGCTCTGCACAGCCCTCCTTCCCGAGCCCCACAGCCCCCAGGGACTGCTTGTGGAGGACAGGGAGGAGTCCCATGTTTCTCTCTCTGTTTTTCTCCCTTCTCTCCATGTCACAGACCCTGCCCTATCTGCGTGCTTTTAGGGCTTCGCTGTCCCATGTCCCTTATGGATCTCACTGTGGCACTAAGCTGCAGTGAGAGCCATAGAGGACCAGCTCCTAGTTCAAAGCTTGCAGCAAAGAAAATGCACCAACACTTACTTGGGTTTGGGCTTTGATTCACCTGTGGGTCCCCAGGAGCAAAAGAGAAAGGCATTGTTAGTGGCATACTTTGACCCCAAACCCTATGAAACCCAACCACCCCTTCCTCCCAGCAGCGCAGGCACATCTTCCTCCACCAAAGCAGTGCAGTGAGGTGTCCATCTGTGTGCCAACATCTGAGACGTGCACTGATGCTTCCTGGCGTTCCAGGTATGTACTGTGAAGGGGCAGCACCTCCTACCCCAAAGAGGAACAGGGATGGATGCCTCACCTTCCCCAGGCTCCTGCTCCCGGTCCCCCTCACCACCTGTGGAATATGGGATGTGTTGGCCCTGGAGAGGCTGTGCAGCTTCCCCAGCACCGTTTGTCCCCACCACAAAGCCCAGGATGGACACAGGAAGGGCAGATCCCCCAACCCCAGGCAGATGGGGAGAACCCCAGGCCTCTCCAGGAGGAGCCCAGATGAGCTTTGCAGGAGCTCAGGCTGGGAAGGCACCAGCACTGCTGTCTTGTTCCATCACCTGGAGTGCATTTCTTAGCTAAGCAGCATGAATACATCCCTCCTGCAGCTCTCCTGCTGCCCCTACCCTGCTACAGGATGGGGCCAGGGCAGCTCTGTCCCATTTACTGCAGATTGTCTCCTTTCAGCAGAGGCTGAACTCAAAACCCAACACTGAGAACCCCGTGGCAAGGAGGCAGCGTTGAGGGAGATTGAAATGGCCAAAAAATGTCCTTCCTCCACTCCCACCTTACCTTCTCCTGGTGCTTTTGTTTCATCTTCTTGTTCTGTCTCAAAAGTAAAGGGGGAAAGTGTGACCAGAGCATCCACAGGTGAGGAGCACTGCGTGTCCCCTACACTGTGCGTTGTGGCCCCCAGGTGTGACAGCATGGGGACACGGACACACACCTTCTGCCGTGGTTTCCTCTGTCTCCTCTTCCTCCTCGTCTACCTGATCCTCCTGACCTGTGCAATAAGGACAGGGTCAGTAGGACGGCCGCAGCTCCTGCTGGCTCCCTACAGACCCCCAGAATGGGACAACCGTGGCACTGAGTCCAGGAGACCCGAAGGAGAGGGAGCTATGGGAGAAAGAAGCAGGAAGTAAAGGGCTCTGTTCAGGCCCTTACCCGAAGGTAAGGCATGGATGAGGGGGAATAAATCCAAGGACTCGGAGCCCCCTCCTGGTTTTGTCCCTTGTTCCCTCCCCAGCTGTGCCCCGGGACCCCAGAGTGGGGGAGATCGACTTCTGCTGCTCCCCTCCATGCAGCAGAGAGCAAAACTGTATGGCATAAATCTCCTGCATGACACTGCTGGAGCATTTTTCCACTGGAGGGAGCAGTACCCCCACGAGAGTCCTCTGTCAGAGCCCGCAGGTCCTGCAGGAGACGTTTGGTCCCACAGCAAGAGAGGAAGAAAGGAGAAAGAAGACAGCAACCCAGGGGTGTGTTGGGATGGAAGACAGAAAGCACAGAACTGAGAGCAGGTTGGCACAGCAGGATGGGGAGAGCGCAAAAAGCAGCAGAGAAGTGAAAGAATGAAAGGAAAGCGTTTCCCAAGCAGGGAAAGGCACAGGACACACCGACCCGCGATTTATTCACAGCAGAGGTGGAGAGATGGAACAAAGAAAGGTGCAGTAACTACCGTTGTCTTCCTCAAGCCATTCTTCCTCTTCTGAGCCAGGGAGGAGGGAAGGGAAGAAGCGCAGAGGTTAGCCAGGTGCCTTAAAGCTGTGGGGCAGAGCTACGGTGTGCACCAGGTGAGGACGCCGACCCTTTCAGCTCTCAGGATGTGTGGCTGCGTGGCAGCACTGAAGCAGCAGGAGCCCCAGCAGACCCCGGTTCCCATTGCCCACCCCGTACAGACAGCCCCACTGCTGCAGCATGGGGTTTGGTCCTGCACTGTGCTGATGGAGCCGGGGGTTCTGCTTGAGCATTGTTAATTGCATTCAGCTGAAGCTCCAATGCCTGTTGAATTATTGTGCACACATCCAGCATTGCCATCTCCCTCTTTGGGCCGAGGGATCTCCCTGGGAAAAGAGATCCTGAGAAAACACGGGGTGGCTTTGGTCCTACCGGTGGTTGAGGTGGAGGCATTCAGAACATGGTCCCAATGGCCTTTTCTGCTCAGTCTGCCCATGGCAAGGAAATCACTGCCACCCCTCAAGCAAAACCCTGAACCAAAGCAGCAGGAGGATCACCTACCTTCTTCCACATACTCCTCTTCATATGAGTGCACAGGGGAGAAAGGGAAGAGAAAGAAGACGTGGGTTATTGCATCGTTCCTTAGCATCAGTCTCAGGGTGGCTGCGGATGCTCTGTGTCCCCTTACCTTCCTGCTCCCTGCAAAGAATGACACAAAGAAGCCAAGTTGCAGTGATCTGCTGCAGTGGGGCGGATACATCCAGCAGTGGGGCTGAAGAGGAGCTGCCATTTCCCCAGGGCTGGGGACCCCTTTTCATGGAGGCCCCACTGACTGCTTGGCTGTGCTGGGAGGTGGCAGTGGAGACAAGCCAAGACCTGGTTTGGGCAGGAGCTGAAGTGCTCTCATGGCACTCCTACAATGGTCAGAGCCCAGGACTGCAATGCAGCTTGAGAGGATCAAACAGCCACGGTATGAAAGCCTGGAAATGGCCCCAAAGTCCTTTCCTGACCTGAAGGGAGCTGCACAGTCTGTCCTCAGATGTGCCGAGGGGATGCTGGGTACAAAGGTCTGACCCGGCACTGATGCCCAGCTCCCCACTGCAGGGGTCTCAGCACAGACACAGCAGTGATGCCTGTGGCCATGGGGGGATCTTGGAGTGCTCTCACACTGGGTGCTGGGGCAGCAAGCACAGCTGGACCCCCCCCCCCCCAGGAATAAGGAGAAAGAAAGAGTGTTGGAAACCATGCCACTTACTGCTCGTATTCCTCAACGACCTCTTCAGAGTCCGACATGCTTGGCTATCTAGCAGAATGCAAGGCAAGATGGAAAAAGCGAGGGTTAGGAGCTGAGATAAGGACAAGCACAGCCTGCCCTGCTTTCTCTCCCCGGAGCACTTGGAGCTGTGAGCTGTCCCCAGCTGGGCTGTGGCAGTGATATCTCAGTGGAGATAAGGTTCCCCTGTCCCCTTCCATCCCAGCTCACCATGGGTGAGAGGCAGGAGGTTGGGCACAGCCCCATGCCATGCTGAGAGCTGCTGCCAGGAGTTGTGCCCAGGACACGCAGCTCTCTGTGCTGGAGCCATCCCAGGGCACTGCCTTTGCTCAGGGCATGGGGAAATCACCGAATGATAACGGCCAGCTTGGTTTCTTCCTAACTATTCTTAGCTCAGCTGTGATACGATGACTTGCAGAGATGTTCTGTTATCTCCACTCTATAGCTCTGCACGAGAGCTCAGTGAGACAGCCCAGCCCTCCGAGGGCAATGTGAGCTCAGCAGGAGCGCTGCCTTTCTGCTCCCAGCCCTGAGGCTGAGTTTAGCCAAAGGGGGTGATAAATCACAGCTGGGTGTAGCAGGAGGGCTGAGCATAGCATCTTCCTTGCGCATCCATCTCCCTCCCAGTTGTGCTTGGGGGATATCACCCATCTGCACAGTGTGAGGCAGCCCTAGAAATAACCTCCCTGTGCCCAACCACCTGTTCCCAGAGCAGCTCCCCACTCCCACTGGGTGTTGTAGGAACAACTGCTCCTGACTGCATCTGTCGGATATTTATTACCCGGGATGGGTAGGAGAGGCATCACTTGGTAAGGATGCTGAATGCAGGACGGGGACCCACAGACACGAGTAAGGCGCCCAGCAGTGGGGGTGCCTCAGTGTGCCGTGCAGCTGTCAGATCTCCCTGCGGAGCAGTGACTCAGGAGGGGCTTTTTGGAGACCAATGAAGTCAGAAAACAGCCTCGACTGCCTCGGGTTCGCTGCCCAGCTGCTGCCATTGCGCCCTTCCTTCTGGCTCAGCCCCTCAACCTCCTGAGCTGATATTTGGGGCACAGCGCAGCTCTGCTGCCCCCAGAGTTTGGCCAAACCCTTTGCGTGGCTGTTGGCACCCGGGGCTCCCAGGAGCAGAGATCCCTTCCTGGCCAGGATGTGTTTCCATTCACCTCCTGCATCACCAGATCCCACCACTGCTGAGAAACAACAGCCAAACCAGAACTGCTGAAGAGGCACACCGGGAAAGCCCATGTTACACCGGTGGCCCTAAGAAATGTCTGTCCATCCTCTGCACAGAAACTGACATGGAGATGGGATGAATATTCCAGTTCAGGCTTTGAACGCTCCTTCTGACACAATGAGGAGCGCCCCGGCTCTGACACACACTGCGGGCTGTGCTGGTGCTCCTGTGGGCATCGCATCTCTCCCAACATCAGCAGGGCTCCAAGGACACCCCAAACCCTTCCCGGCTCCTAACGATGCTGGCACTGCTGCTGGCAAACCCACCAGAGAAGGCTGCGATGCTTCGCCCAGGGGAACGCCTCCACAGCAGGAAGACATCCCAATGAGAGCAGCTGGACCACTCCGACCCCAAGCCAAACCCCTGCAGGATCATCACCTCCTGGAGGTGAGCATCCCCAGCCTTACCTGTGCCGAGGTCCCACGGAGCGGTGGGTGCCGGCGGCTGTCTGGGAAGGGCTCCTTGGGGGGCAGAGGCTTTAAGGTCCCCCCGGCGCCCACCCCGGGGCGGGCAGAGCCAGCAGGAATGTGCCCGGCGCCCAGAGAGGAATGCAACACTTGTGAGCTGCTATTTTGGCAGCAGCGGCCCCGGCCCCCTCCGTGCTCCCCCTTCCCCCACAGGAGCCCATATAAGCCCAAGCTATTGTGTGGCCTCAGAGTTTTGCTATTTTAAACCCGTCGGACGGAGATACGTGAGTGCCCGAGGGGCTGACACAAGCCAGCCAGCTGTCACCTCCCAGGGCTGGGGACGCTGATAAGGCAGCGCTTCGGACCCGACCCTCTGCTGCAGCCCCAGATGCTGTCATGTGAAAGCCCAGACTTCTTTTATCCCCCACCCTGAGAGATTTGTCTTAAATTTCGGCTTTTTTCCTCTTGCAGGATGATGGGATGCGAGTCCTTCAGGTCCCAGCCGAGCAGGAACGTTTCAGAAGGAGCCACTTTTATTAGAAAACAACCCAGTCCTAAAGAAAATCAAGTCCTACCCAAAGCCAAACAAGCAAGAGCAGATCTGGGGGCAGCAGGAGGGTCCCACACCGAATTTGGACAGCGCAGTGATTGCTGAAGGCACAGCCCCAGCCTGTGGCAGAAGGATTTGGGCATCATTATAGGCTCCTGGTGTCCCCCCAGGTGGGTGCAGCAGGCACGTGGGGACCAGGTGGCTTTGGGGGTCTCCAGGCTACGTTGGTATGCACATTTTGCAGCCTTTGCCTTTGGTTGGGCCAGCCCTGGGGAGGGGGTGACATCTCCCTGCCCCCCACCTCACCCCACACACGGGGCCGGGCACAGTCTATGGATGTGCAGCCTCACTGCTGACACGATCCAGCTGCAAGGGACAGGGATGGGCAGATCCCTTTAGCAAGCACAGTTACGGGGCACAGCCAGGGAATGGGAGCAGGACACCGAAACGCTGTAGGGAAGCAAGGCAAGGGTCTGTTCAGAGTCTGCAGGGAGCCTCCAGGTGTGGGTTCTCCTGGCCAGGCAGTGAGCGAGGAGAGGGGACGCAGGGACGGACTTCCAGCCTTCTTCCTTCCCAGCCCACAAGCTGAGGACCCCGGGCCACCCCGTTCCACCCGCAGGTGGCAGTGGGGACTCAGTGGCAGTGTGGGCTGCTGGACGGCAGGGCAGGGCCGGGCTTTGATCTTCAGAGAGAACAGTTTTCATCATCTGCTGATGTTTGCGTGTGGCATTGTTACAACTGGAAGAGAAAGCAAAGGAACGATGGAGGAATGGGGCTGCCGGTGATGCAGATCCCAGCCCTGCCCCAGCCCAGGGCGGCTCTCAGAGCAGCCCCACATTTACCTCAGTGTCTGCAGGGCTCTCTCTGGGCTGCTTCACCCAGACGTCACGCTTTGGCAGGCTGCTGATTCTCCTGATGTCCTGCAAACAGGAGCATAGTGAGCGGCACGGGGAGGTCCTCCCCACGCATCGCGCCTCTGGGCAAAGCATTTCCACCTAACTGACGTCTCCAGGAAGTGCATGGTGGAAAGTGTTGTTATAAGGGGAAAAAACAGCCCAGGAGTGACCCCAGAAGCAAACCCTTCCAGGCAGACCGAGGCAGTGCAGCCTCCCATGCAGTCATGTCTGGGCAGTGCTAATCCCAGAGCTCAGTGCTGGGGGTGCCCAGGCATGTCTGACCGACTGGGGCTGCCCCTCCTCGTCCTGTACCACAGGGCTGCCCTGAGCAGCAGCAACAAATCCTATTGCTGTATAGGGTGACATCTGCCCAGCGCTTCTCCTTGCTGAATCTCTCCAAGCACTGAAAGCTGCCTGGAGGTCAAAGTGCCCCCTCCCCATCTCCCCCAGATCCGTGCCCCTGGAGCCAAGTCTGAGTCCCCGCAGCTGTGGGGCTCCATCCTTTGGGGGGCGTCCTGCATGCAGGATGTAAATCGTTGCAGCCCCCAAGCACAGCTTGGTGCACAGCAGGTCCTCAAGCTCCGCAGAGCCCGTATGAAGTATCAAAGCCTTTAATGGGTTCAACCAAGAGTCCTCCAAACCCTTCCAGCCCCACCTGCCCCCCTGGATGCAGGGACATGTCCCACCATGCTGCCAGGGCTCAGGGTTCACCCCGAGGCGATGGCACAAGCTGTTACCTTGCTCTTTTCATCCTTGGCAGGCTCCTGAGTTCGGCTGATCCACAGATTAATGCGTGATGTCACCGATCCCGGGATCTTCAGGTTGTCCTGTGGCACAGACATGGATAGCAGGGTTACAGCTCCAGCTCTCTCATTGCACAAACACAGCCCAGGGCCGTGCTCAGGGCACAGGGAGACTGAGCAAATCCACAGGTGAGGACCAGCATACGCCTTGGCTCTGTCCCAGCTCCCCAAAAACAACCCCCCACGCTGCCACAGCGCAGTTTCGGTGGCCCAAGCCCTGCCCTGCCCACACAGCCACCACCAACCTCCCTCCAAACCCATCCAGGCAGCAGCCTGTCCCACTGCACGTTGATGTCTATCCTATCGGTACCCAAAATGGGGAAGATTTGCCCTAAAAAGCCAACGTCCCCCCTCACCTTCCTGGCAGCAAATGGCTCTGCCTTGCTGGGGGTGCTGGCCTCGAAGAAGTTGCGTTTGCTGGCCACCCCGTCTGAGGTCAGCACCAGGCTCTTCTGCACGGTCAGGGAAGATCTCACTGAGCCCGAGCGCTGCGAGAGAGAGTGGGGTATCAGTGGGGGCTGTGCTCATCCCGAGGGCTGCAGAGCAGAGCCCACCGTCTGCTCCCTCCTTAACCTTCTCCAGCTCTTGGTGTTGCTCAGCAGGACCGCGCAGCGTCCCCACGACCCTCTCCAAGGTTCTGCTCCTAAAACCCTGAGACCGATCCGTTTCCCACATGGGACATTCTTCAGCCCCATTAGGATGGGGGTTTTTTGGTGAAGCACAGTCCCTCTCTCCCCACTCAGCTCCAGGCCACCCTTTCCCTCCCATCGCACATCTCCCAGCCTGGTTTCTCTACCTGCACAGCTGACGTGTACTTTTCCAGCTTCTCCTCAATGCTGCTGCTGCTGCCGGGGATCCTCATGCTTGCACTGGTGACGAAGAGGAGGGGAGAGAGTTGAATGCAGCCCCCCGGATCTCCTCACCTCAGCCCACAGTCCTGGGGGGCTCCACTTGGTAGGAGGAGAGCTCATCCAACCCAGGCACTCATCCTGCACCTGTCTGCCAGGGAAACAGCCCCATCCCTGACAGCGACCCAGATCAATGGGAATTAATATGGCCCACACTCTTGGCTCCCCAGCTTACCATCTCCAGCACTGCCAGATCTGCTCTTCGTCTTATTGTCATAGAATCCTTAAGGTTGGAAAAGACCTCTAAGGCCATCAGGTCCAACTGCCGACCCACCCCCCATGCTTGCTAAGCCACGTCCCATCTTCCCAGTGTGCTGTTCCTCTGAGCATCCTGCCCAGCCAGCCTGGGGCCGGCGTTCTGCAGACCCATGGCCAGGTAGGTCCCATCACCTCCTCCCTTTGAAAACAGAGGAGGGGCCATCCCTGCCCATAAAGGCAGCACGGGGAGAGCTCTGACCTTCTTGTGAGAGGACTCTCACTTTCTTCTTTCTGTTTATTTGAGATCACCTGGAAAACATAAAGGGGTGGAATACAGGAGCAACAGATAAGAACAAGAGAACCTGGGTCGGACTCTGCTTCCCCATTCTCAGGCATGCTCTGCTTTCACCCACGGAAGAGCCACATCTCAAACCCGAGATATCAAGACATGAGAAGCAGGATGGATGTATTTGTTTCTCATTTGGCATTCTCAGAGAAGAACAGAAATGCCAGAGGGTGGACGGTTGTGTCTGTGACCTTTGGGGGTCTCCCTGACAACCAGCTCCCTGTTCTCTCCCCCCTTCCCACACTGCAGCACAACGCACGTGAACACACTGTCTGCTGCAAGGGACTTTCGGTCTGAGAAGGAGAATGGAAACAGAAGAAAGACTGAAGCAGAGCAATGCCCAGACCGAAGGGTGGATTTCAAATGCACATTTTGGAAGAGGAACTGTGCCTGGAGACCAAAGCAACCCTTCCCTGCTCCCATCTTCTGCTGCCTTAACGTGATTCCTTTTCCCCCTTGTTTTGCTCTTACCCGAAAGGAGACCGTTCTTGGGCTGCTTCTTCTGATGGAGCTGCTGTAGGTGGCAGGAGCTGGAGGAGCATCCCGCCCTTCTGTAGGTTCCTCCTGGCTGGGAGGCGGCTGCATTCCCTCCTTTGAGGGACTCCTGGGTGGTTGCTGGGAAAAAAAGCAGACATTTGATGCAGCCATGCAGAGTTTGCAGGGGAGGTGCAGGCGCAGCGATCAGAGCAGCCAGGATTTGCAAAGCTCAAACATCCCTTTGGGGAAACCTTATGGCAATTGGCAGTGCTGCAGGAGAAGGTGATCATAGAGGCACATGCAAAGTGAGGAAAGGAGGTGGTGGGACCGTGGTACCTCCTCGTCCATCTACAGCGTGTGGCAGGGCAAGGACAGACCCCGACCTCACAGAGTGCTGCTCAGCCCACGGCCCCATGAGGTCAGGGAGCACTTCCCCAAGCACACCTTCCCCAACAGCCCACAGGCTGCATTTCCCCCCTGGTACCCTTTGGTTCTCCTTTGTCCTTCCAGCACCCAGAACTTCCCAGCCCAAGTCTCAGCACCGTGCCCAGGTCCCGCTTACCTGCGGGGCTGGAGGTGAGGTCCCCTCCGAGGCTGCCTTCTCCTCCGTGCTGGAGCTCCTGGTCCGGGTCAGGATCTTCACCTCGCGCAGCCGGCAGCCCCCCAGCTCTGGAGCCGCTCGCTGCTGCTGCTCCTCTCTCCTCTGCTCTCCCCGCAGTGTCCCCACACTCGATCCCTCTCTGTCCTGCAGCCGTCCTCTCGCCGTCACCTTCCTCTCGTGGCTCTGCTCCGGCTGCTGCTCTCCTGCTGGGGCCGTATTCTGACCCCGCTCTGCAGCCGCGATGCTCCCCTGCCCCGTGCGTGGCTTCATTCCTGCCTCCTGCTGCTCCTTCTCCTGTTTTGGTTTCTCAGACACTGCCATTGGTGACCGCATCCGTCTCCCTTCTTTCGTCCTCAGCACCTCTGTCAGCTTACTCTCTTCATCTTCCTCGGGAGCCGTCGGCTTCACCGGGGCCTGGGGCCTGCAGAGAGACCAAGCAGGGTCAGACCTCGGCTTCCAGCCCACAGGTGAGGTTAACCCGGTGATGGGGCACCTCTCTGCTCCCTCCAGCACAGATCAAGGCTGGCTGCTGGGCTGCTTCTTCCTGCTCAGGAAGCACCCAGGGCACAGCTGACACCCGGCACCCACCTGCTGGGAGCGGGGCTGGGGTCCTTCCCGGGGCTGGGGTGGTCTTCATCCATGGACGAGGAGGACAGCAGGCTGCGGTGCCGCCGCCGGCGCTCCCTTTGCTGCTCTTCTTCATCTTCAAGTGTCCTCTGCCTGGCCAGGCTGTGTGGGAGGAGATGCGGAATCACAGTCATAGAATAGCTGGAGGTGGAAGGGACCCATAGGGATCACTAAGCCCAACTCCTGGCTCTGCACAGGACCACCCCAAAATCCAACCACAGCAGAGCTGTGGGGCTGCTGGGCACAGGGGAGGGGACACCACCACGAACCACGTGTCGTAAAGCACTCCCGATCCACCCAACTGATCCCCGCATTTCCCAATGCGAGCACTTGGCTTTCCAGCTCCTAATGTATCCCATTCAGGGCAGCGCTCATCGGAAAGGAATCCCTACATTAAGTGAGATCATCTGGGTGAGGATGTCTCACCTGGAACTCAGCAGAGCCCCGGAACCGCAGCACGGATCCCAACCACGCGCCCCGGGTGGGTCCCCATGGGCAGCAGCAGGTCGTAGCCACAACATTATGGGTTATGGGGATGGCTTTTTAATATTCATTGTGCAAAAGGCCCCAGAGGCAGAAGGACAGGGATCTCCTCTGGCACCCACAGCCAGAAGGACCGGGAATTTGTTATAACCACAGCTTACACCAAACTACCCTCTAAAGAGCCATTTTGGCGCCAGCCAAAGCAATGGCTTTTAGGCTAAAACAGCCACCTGAACGCAAAGCTGTTTGGAAAACAAGCTTCCTTTCTCCACTCAAACCATGCCTGCTCTCTCTGCCACCGTGTTGGGCAATATTTTCCAGGCTGCTATGAGGTTTTCACAACAGCATCCGTGTACCTGCAGCCCCAGCCCTGACCCGGCCATGAACACTCACAGCCCCCACAGGATCCGGCCCCACATAGCACTCCATGCAGCTGCACCCGGACCCAGCATTTGCTCTGAAGCTGACTTTTAAGGATGTGAAAGTCAGAGCACGCCCGGGTCCGGCACCGCTGCGGACACAGCGCTCTGTGAGTTACTGTGTAATGAAGGCTGGGTCATAAATTAAACCACATTACCCCCCGCGACCATTCGCAGCTCCTGTTCTTCCTGGTGGACGGAGGCGGGGAGGCTGCAGGGGCAGCAGTGCGGAACGGAGAGCGGGGATGGGGTCATGGCACAGCGTGTGCCGCCTTCCTCCACCCCATCACCCAGCAGAGTGCTGTGGGGTGCAGCAGGGATGGAGAAGGTGGGGCTCTGCCATGGGGCTCCGCTGTGAGCATCCCCAGCACTGCAGCAGCGCTCCCCTCTATTTGCCTGCAAACATCTCTGCGCGGCTCAGCTGCCCTTGCAGAGCCACTCAGCTGTATTTGCAAGGATGGAGGTGCTGCCCCCCCACAGCGACAGCACAGAGCCCAACCTCCGAGCCCGCGTTCCTTTGATTTGCACACGCAGCCTCCAAAATGAAACTGAGGTTTCCCCGCCTCGCGTTTGTTTGGCTCCTGCAGGCGGCACATAGCTGGCATTGCTGCCGTGCAGTTTCTCATTATTGGTAATGAAATAATCCACACATCAGGCTATGGATTTGCTTTGCCAGTCTTTCCCTCTGCTGTTTCAAAGACGGATTCCTTTCTCGCTGTATTACCTTTTTTAACCTCAAAGAGATGAGTAAAAGGAGGTTGGCAGCTCTCCCCTGCCTTGTCCTCTCCTGCCCTGTTAATCATTAGTGCTGAGATATTTGACATCTCTGCTGTTTCAGGGAATGCTGTCTCATCTCATGGGAGGAGAAACCGCCTTCTTGCCTTGTGCAAGTGGCAGGCACAGGACCTGATGGGCATGGAGGTGGCCCTGGATGGGGTTTGGATGCGCCCTGGATCTGTCCCAGAGCCCCGTGATAGAGGCAGCGATGTGCACTGACAGCACCGGGGGATCCATTCCCAGTTCTGGGCTGATCCCATTGGGTGTTATACCCCGAACTACAGCCGTCCTGGAAGCCCTTTGGCTGGGTGAGCCAACAGCCAGACAGGGATTTCTGCACCGCTCTGTGGGCTGTGTCTGACTCACTGTGACCAGCTCTGGGTGTGTGCAGTGTCAGCACCGACCCCACGTCCCTGGGCTGGGTGTGAGCCCCCAGCCCCCACCTCCCCCAGCCCAGGAGCTCCCATCGGAACCCAAATCGCTGTCGGGAAGGGCACAGCCATGGGACAGGGCAGGTTTGGCGGTGGGGATGAATCAGATGGGCAGAGCCTGGGCACGCTCTGGGGGCCTCGCAAGCACGGGAGAGCACAAAACCTCCCAGCCATTCCCAGAACCAGTGCAGAGAGGAGCAAAACAGACCCCCAAACCAGGAACACACCTGGCATGGGGCGAGGATAACTCCCCAGAGCTGCTTCCCTTCTCCCATAGGCAGAAGAAACAAAACCATTCCAGGTCTCACCCACCCACGAGAAACCCCCCCATGCACCGAGCACTAACAGGGCAGCAGCTGAAGGCAACACCCGTCCTCCCCACACCCCGCAGTGCCGGCAGCCCACCCTGACCCCATCCTCGCTGCCCTGACCCACCTGGAGAGGTCGGACCAATTCCTCCTGCTGAAAGACATCGCTGCTTCTCGTGGGTCTCCGGCAGCCCCAAAACCTCGCAGGCATCCAGGCCAAGGTGGGTCGGCGGGGACTGGCAGCCCAAGGAGGGAGGGAACCTGCAAGGTTATTTCCCTGTGCACCTTTACCCTCCTGCAGCCCGTTTACCACCCCGCTGCATCACATGGTCTCTTATCTACCTGGACAGAGGCAGGGCTGTAATTTGTCTACTAGCAGCGCCGTGCAAAAGCCGCCCTGCCCAGGAGTGCCACGCAAAGCAGAGCTCAGCTCACTGCCTGCTGTGCCAGGGCTCGCAGCGAGACCCGCGCTCTGGGCTGGATCCATCCAGGTCTCCCAGGGTTTCGGAGACAACTCCCAGCCCAGAACCTGTTCTACCAGCACCCTGCGCCCGTCACCGCCTCCTGCGAGAGGCTGGAGGAGGTGAATTGCCGTGGGTGCGTGGGAGGAGGCAGCCGCTGGCTCTCCGGGATCCAAAACAGTCATTAAACACCTCCGGCTGGGTGCGCAGCGTGCCCAAGGAGATGGGAGGCTGCCCCACTCCTTGAAGCCTTCTTTTTTTTTTTTTCTGGACATCTTGTGGCCTCTCCATTGCTGTGAGCTTTGCTGCATTGAGAAGCACTCAAAAGGCCTTGGGGGAGCCCACCCAGCAAACCCACCGTCCCTCTGGGCTGCCCCCTGGACCCCGTCCCCAGATTCCTCCAGGTGTGCCAAGGCCTGAGCAGCCCCAGTGGTCTCTTTGAACCAAAGGCTCCTGATCAAAACCCCATCTCTGAAGGCCATCTCTGTCCCCTATCTGTGGGCCACCCACCCCAAGCCGGTTCTGCTTTCCTTCCTCTTTGCTGTCACTGTTGCCTTTCAAGTGCTGTCACCCATACAGGGAGTTCCGTGAGTGGCGGCACAAAGAGCAGAACTTACTCAAATAACCTTGTAAGTGTCCCACTAATTGCTGACAAACTATATATAGCCGTCCAGCATCAGCGAGCTGCTAGAAAGCAGTGAACCCTTCTGATTAATGCACGGCGAGTGCTTTACTTGCAAAACGCATTGCCAAAGGATATCAGTGAGGCACAGGACTTAGCAGGGTTTTTCAGAGGATTAGGCTGAGCGCAGTGAAAGAACACCCCCAGCTAGGATCTATGGAGAAAAGGAACATAAAACCTGGCAGTTTGTGATTCCTCTTATGATGAAGATGAAGAAATTCTAGCCAGGATTTAGCAGACAGCGATCGGGCAGAGGATAAGTGTTGGTGATGCTCCCCCCTCGGACTGCCCTGATCCTTATTTTCAGCTCAGAGACTTTTTTAAAGACCCCTCAGTGAGTTTCTCCTCCAGCACGGAGTTCCCAGCTCCGTTCCCCACCCCCCCATTGCTTTGGGCTGCCTCAAGCTGAGCCGTTTGGCAGCACAAAGCATTGATCTCCAGCCACCAGGACACCACTGGTGTGAGATATTTGCTGCCCCAGAGCAGTCAGCTCATCCCTCCCCTCTGCTTTCTACGTTTTTTCACATCTTCTGTAACCCCAAACTGTCACCTCCACGTTGGCAATGGCCAACCAGGAGCCGATCCTTTATGTACAAACTCATGTTGGATTTTCCCTGTAGGGTCAACTGCCATTTTATCCCCAAATCCCAGCCCTGCAAGATCCTTCTGAGCGTGTTCGTCACCGTCCTTCATCTCTGCTATGCTGAAAATGCCAGAGTGAGCAGCAGGCTTTGCTATCTCGCCATCGCTGTTTCCCATCTATTCCCTCAACATTTATCTCTCCTTGGACTTTCCCTCTTCGCTGTGGCTTTTCCAGCCGTTGCTCCTGGGAGGCCAGAACCTCACCTGGCGCAGAGCAGCAGAGGACACCCATTTATACCCGTTAAGGAGCCAGGCCGGTATCGGCCAGGATTGTTCTTTCCCTTGGGAACACTGTCCTGTGCCTCATCCCCACGCGTGTTTCTTTGGCTGAGGGCAGTGGAGAGCTTCCAGTTCTCATAATTGTGCTGTAATTGGGGCATTCCTCAGCCTCGCCCCGGGGCCCAGCAGCACATCCTGCACCTCCACCCATCCGCTGGTCCTGAGCGGCCCCAGCTCCGCTCCTCCATCACACTTTGCTCCCTGGCTAAAACTCCTTCAGCTTTGGGGGAGGTGGGTGTGATGTGTGAGAAACTGGGAGCACTGAGGCACCTCCACTGTGAGAGGGAAGCCAAGCAGGAAAGCATCTCAGGTTGGTTGTTTTTTGCTCAGAAATCAAGCAAAACCCAACCATGGAAAGGAGGAAGGGAGGGAGGGAGGGAGGGAGAGAGGGAGGAAGGAAGGAAGGAAGGAAGGAAGGAAGGAAGGAAGGAAGGAAGGAAGGAAGGAAGGAAGGAAGGAAGGAAGGAAGGCAGGCAGGCAGGCAGGCTGGCACTGGATGCCTTGTTTCAGAGCTGCCACTGTGGTGCCCCAGGGGTGCTGTAGAGTCCTTCAGGTTCCTATCATCCTCTGCAGAGGCCTCTTCAGCAGAAGCCATCTCCTGTGATGCCCCAGGGCCACAGCTAATGATGAAGAGGTACGGCTGTCCCCCAGGAGCAGTGTCACTGGCAGCCTTTCAAGCTGCATTACATGAAGTAACTGATGCTGCCAGCTGGAAAGCAGCTGCACGACAGATTGCATCCCTCAAAGCACAGGAAATTAGTTGTAATTAATGAGGAATTCCCTCTGATATGAGCAATGGGTCAGAGTTTAGCTTCTCCATGAGCTGGCAGCCTGGCACTGACCTCATGCAGTGCTCTGCGGAGGCCATGGGGTTGGAGGGTCCGTGGGGCCGTGCCCACCCAACCCAGGGCTGCCCACTGCCCCCAGCCCTCCCTCTGCAGCTCCCACCACCAACAGAGCTGCAAACGCTCCCAGGGCAAAATGGCTGTGGCCATACAGAGCCAACTATAGCCTGCAGTGAGAGCATTCCTGGCCGCAGGGCTGTGCTGGTGAGCCCCGGGCATCGCTCTGCCGCAGCGTACGGCGTTTCGGTGCAGAGGGTTTGGAGACATGTTGGGCATCCCAGCAGTGCCCACCAGAGCCCGGTCCCACAGCACCCACCTCCCCATTGCCTTTCATCTCACTGCCAGCCCTCCCTGCCCCACAAACACCACCCCTGTTTGTAAAGTACCCGATTATCATAATTACGCTGAGCTCAGAGCTGCGTTCCCGACCCCAACTCGGTTTGGTTTTGGGTTTTCTGCTTCTGTTTCAGTTCTGAAGAAGGCTTTGTTTCCATGAAACCTCGCTGCATTTTCCAGCCATTCCAGTCGGTCAGGTACAGTTATTGCCTCTCCCTCCACACCTTTCTTCCCCTGCCAGAATCACAGCCATGTGTGTGAGTTCCCTCTGGGGATCCCAGGACGCAGCCTCGGCACGGTGCCCACGCGGGCAGTGCGATCAGAGCTGAAACCTCTGAGTTCACATTTGTTGTTGGGGCCGCGATGGTGGATCTCCCACCCCAATGGCACCGTGGCCGAGCTGGGATCTCCAGTCCCAATGGCATCATGGCCAAGTGGGAGACACGATTATGGGGTGCACACACCCATTGCTGCAGTGATGTAGGAAATGACAGAGGTGGGCTCGGTAGATCTGGGGGTACCCTGGTGGGAGGTGGAAGAGGTGATCCCCATGCAAGGCTGAGCCCAGGGCACAGGAAAGCACTGGGTTACCTTGCTATGTACCCACACCTACCCTTGGCCAACGCAGAGATGAGCCCATGCAGTGTTCGGCCCCAGAGACCATCCTTTAATATACATGCAGCTGCATGGGCACATCTTGGGCTGCGCTGGAGGTTTGGGAGCGCGGGGAGCAGGGCTGTCCCCTCTCTGCAGAGCTGGGAGGGGATGGTGGATGGTGGCCTCTCCAAGAGCACATCTTGTGTGGGTGAGACTGAAAGTGGGGAGAGAGGCAGAGCTGAAAGGAAGAAGCTCAGATCTCCTTCCCAGGTGGTTGTCCACGTGGTTCATCTCAGTGGGGAGTTCAGGGCAATGGTGCAAAGAGGGCAGAGGGGCAGCAAGGCAGGGGGTCAGGGGGCAGCCAGAAGGGTTGGGGATGTTCTTCTGTCCTGGTGCTCCTGTGGGAGAGAAACAGAGCAGAGCAGGGGGGCAGGAGAGGAGTTTCCCAAAAAGCAGCCCAAGGAACTGGGATCCTGGCTGGGTTAACACCTCTCTGGGATTACCTCTCACTGTCCCGTGGGGGACTTGGCGGCGTCGAACATCTTCTTCCGCCCCTCCATCCCCGACATGGCCTCCACGTTCTTGCGCCAATCACCCACCTCCACGGGGCGCTCCTGCCAGGGGGATGGGACAGCGGGGACACGGGTTGGGATCAGAGCACTGGCAGCCCCACAACTCCCCGCCCCACTGCACAGAGCCCTGCACACGGCCAGCCACTGCCCTGCTGCAGATGCCCTCTCCATCAGAGCTCTGCCCTGGGTGTGTGGATGTGGGGCTGGCCAAGGGGATGGTGAGCTGTAGCATGGAGCTCTGGGTGCATGAGGCTGTCACCCCAAAGCTGCGTGAAAATCCCAGAAAATCCCATTAGGAGGATGGAGCCGATGTGGGATTTATTCCAGTTCTACACCAGCACACTGAGTGCAAGCAGAAGCACTTTCACTGCAAGGAGAGCTCATCTCAGATGGGACTGGGAGTGCTGGCAGTGCAGGGAGAGCACAACAGGGCAGAATGGGAAGGTGGCAGCCCTGGGAGCGTGCCCAGGCACCGGCTCTGCCAGCCCACAGGCATTCATAGATTACAGGCCGTGCTCCCAAATCGTCTCACAGCATCTAAAATAAACTCAGATCTGATCACCACCTGGCGTTGAGATCTGTAAGTGCAGTTTTCTGTCCAAAGGGCTGAAAATACGTCCTATGAGCAACAGTGGGGGGAAAAAATAAGAAGGAAAAATGAGCAGAAAATTGATGCTTTTGTGCAAACTGCTGAGCTGGGACCAGCAGGTAAAACACAGCGATCTTTGAGGAGAGGCACTGGCATAGCAGCACAGCCCTCCTGGGAGCAATCTGGACATCCCAACTTTGCTGCTGCTCCAGGAAGGACCAAAAAGTTGCAATTCCTGAACATGGCACTGAGAAAAAGTCCTCCCAGACTCTCTGGGACTGTCAAAGCACTCTGCGTGGAACTGCCAGGGTGGTCTGACCTGAACGTCAGCACTGCACGTCTCCTCGTGGCTGTGAAGCACAAGGTGCACCAAAGCAAGGAGTCAAGGCAAGAAAGTCCAAATGCAACGCTGGGACTCACTCCCTTCTCTTATCTCTGCAAAGCTGCTGTGAGCTGGGCTGCCTATCTGCTGCCAAGTGTGCTTGCTGCGCTGGCTCTCTCTTATCTAATCTGGGCCTGGGAGTCTCCTGGGTGATTTGTGACTGGGATTGAACCAAATCAGAGCTCTACTTGTACCCAAGAAGACCAAAGACCAAACTCAACAGACACAGCAAAGGAGCTGCATCATCCCAGCTGGACGGATCCCTCACGCTCTGCGAGGGAAACATCACTGAGGCAACCTCAGGTCTCTGTTGCCATCATCTGCCAGTTACCTGGTCCAGCCAACACCCCCAGGTGGTCCTACGATCCACGCAATGAACACGACCCGCTATTCCTGAGGCTTATGAGGCATGAGGACGGCCCTCAGAGGCTGAAGGAGAAGGGCAAGGGCAGCCCTGGGAGGTCCTTCCATCTACCCACCTTCTCCGTGTCCTCCTTCTTGACAGACTTCAGGTTGGCTCTCAGGTCCATGGACACCTTGTGCTTGGAGCCCAGCAGAGCCCTCAGCATGGCGTCGGCGGAGACGCGGACCCTCCGCAGCGGGGGCCTCTTGAACTTCCCTCTCAGGTCGAGCACTTTGAGCTTCAGGTCTTTAATCTGCAGGATGGGGAAGGGGGGATGTGGAGGTCACGGAATGGAAGCCTTGCATGGGTGCAAGGAAAGGAGGTGAAGCAGCAGTGTCTGCTGACCCCAAGCCCCGGCGGGGTCTGAGCCCCTTCTCTTAGGGCCACCTCTCCCTGGGCTCGGAGCTGCCACTGCCCTGTCCCAGCCCACCCGGATGGCAGCCAGACCATGAGAAGGAGCGCTCAGACCTGCGAGGGGTGAGCAGGAGAGTGGGGAAGTCGCCCTCCCCCTCCTACCTCCCTGGTGTTATGGTTGCACTTTGCTTCGATGTCATATCTCTCTTCGTCCACAATCTCAACCTTCTCATGCAGCTCCCGGCACAGATCCTACGGCCAAGCAGAGCATGGGGGAGGTGAGCGGTGGCCGCGGTGCTGCAGGGGTCCATCCTCGGGGCAGGGATGTACCTGGAGTTGGCTCAAGGAGAGCCCGCTGGTGTGCAGGGGGGTGATGCGCTCAGACAGGTATCTCTCCTTCTCCGACTGTTTGTCCACGATCTCCTGCTCCCACTCCTCCTTGGCCTTTGCCAGCATCAAGCTCTGCGGGCACAAGCAGACGGTGGAGGTGTGGATGGGCAGATCCCATTGCTGAGGTCTCCAGAGGTGCCGGTGGGCCCACGGATGCTGACCTCAGCGCTTCTTTGCTCTGCTGTGGCAGAGACTTTCCCAAGGCACAGCAAGGGGAGCTCCCAGGGTGGTGCTGAGCAGCCCAGGTGCACCAACACGGGGGCTGTGGGGCTGCGGCTGCAGAGCAGGAGGGCTCGGAGCCTCTCCCACCTCCACGCAGGGGGAAGGGAGGGGAGATTTGCTCTATCGGCCACAGAGCCCACATCAGTGAGCGTTTCTCAGAAGAGAGGTGGGAGTGGGAGCTGCTCCCGCAGCGCTGCCGTTCCCCACCGCCATCCCACCAACCACACAGCTCCTGTTCCGCCAACCCGGGGAGTTTCCAGCCCTTAGGACTCACCTTCAACAGGAGCTTGCGCGAGGCTGTGATCTTGGATTTTCTCTAGGGGAAAGGAGAGGGAAAAAGCTTTGGAAACAAACTCAGAGCAAAGGCGGGGGAGCGGCACGATCCCTCCCAAAGGGAGGCACTCACCTCCCTGCTGGTGGGCGCATTCGGGCAGGAGCAGTGAAGGAGAGGAGAAAACAGAGCATCAGTGAGTGGGAATCAGGAGGTGGTGGCAGTCGGAAGTTTCCCTTGGGATTGCCATTGGTTTCCTTCTCTCTGTGTGCAATGTCTGACACCCACAGTGAGCCCGACCTGCAGCCGGGCTGAGCGCACGGAGCTCTGTGGGGGCTGAGGGTCCCCTCTCCAAAAGCCAAAATTCTGTGATTCTGTGCTTTCAGGTCCTCCGACCTCAGAAAGCTCCAGGCTTCCCATGAGGACCCTGAGGTCTCAGTGCACGGTTAGTTGAAGGCAGGTGATTTTTTACAAAGGGAACAGCACAGAGATCCCAAGGAATGTGTTCTCCAGTCTGAACCCCATGGGAAAAAGCATCTCGGTGGGTAGGAGTGGGAGAGCCCCGGGGGGGGGGGGGGGGGCAGCACTACTTACGGCTCCGGCATTGCGGCGCTGGGCTGATCTCCTGGAAACACACACAGACACAAATAAATAAATAACGTGCAGAAATAACTGAGTTTATGGAGTATATAGAGAGATGGGTCGGTGAATAAGAACAAATAGGAGAGGAGGATGAAAGAAGCCACAGAGCGGAGTCGGTCGGGCGCTGCCGGAGTGCGGTGCTGCCGATGGAGGGGAGCAGCCCTGGTGCCCCATGGAGCTTCCCAGTGCCCGCCCCACTCCTCACCCAGCCCAGGGGGGGATCTGTGGGTCTGGGTGTGCACAGGAGGGGCGGAGTGAGGGGTCACCCACCCCCTCTGCTCGGACCCCCCCAGCATCCAGCACTGCTCCCCACGGAACGCTCGCCGTCTCATACTTGGAATGCTCTCAGTAACCCTATGCCCCAGCAGCTGCTGTATGCTGAGCCCCTGCTGGCTGCTCACAGCGTGAGCCCAGGGGTGGGAAAAGCACTGGGAAAATGCACATCGAATCTTCCTTCCCTGTCTGCATCCAAACCGAAGGCGCATCTCCGCAACAAACAGCTCTCATCGGCGCTGATGGGGCTGCTGGTGCTCCTTCACACTGCAGTGTTCCACCTCCACCAACTTCTTCGCACCCCTCAGTGAATTTGGGAACCATTTTAAACCACAAAGGGGAAGGTTAAGAAGAGTTCCTCTGGTCCTGGAGAGGTGCCCCCGGACTGAGCACTGCGCAGTGTATGCAGCGGCCCCCACTTTGTCCCCATCCTTCCCTGTGTCCCCACTGCCTCAGAGCTCTGACCTGAAGCGTTGCAGCTGGGGGAGAAAAGCCACAGATCCCCACAGGATCCCCATCCCACAGAGCCTGCCAGGCCTTGGGGTTTACAGAGCATATCCCCAAAAATAGGATATATTTATATATGTTTTAGCAGACATCAGCCGCCCATTTCACGCTTCTTTTTTTTGGAGGTTTTTGGTGACGCAACGAACGCCCCGAAGGACACACGGGGAGGGCTGAGGGCAGACCCAACCGCCCCTTCCTGAATCCCCCGGGGGGGGCAGAAAACCCTTTGTGTCCCCGCAGAGCAGCAGCAGCTGGAGGAGCCTCGTGGCGCTCCCCTCCTTCCCCTCGGAACAAAGCCAGTCCAGGAGGTGGGACCCACGCCAGACCCCATCCCAGCGACCTCTATCAAGGGCAATCAAGTTTTAGGGCAGAATAGCTCTAATTTGGCTTCCCAGAGGGCTCAGCGGAGCAGTAGGATGTGCCTGGTGAGCTCATGTTTGGGATCTGGGGGCTCCAGACCCAGAGCATCCGTAAGAGACTTTGCTCTCTGACAGAGACATGATCGGGACGAGCTCATTCTGCTCTGATCACCAGCCATCAAAAGTGTAAAAAGTTTCATAAAACACAAAAGCGGAGGAAACATTAAAAGGAATAGCCCTGTAAAATCAAACACAGCCAGCCCTGCCGTCCCCCTGCGCCCACCCTGGGCGCACTCCAAGCCCACCTCCCCGCTCCCACCAGCAACCCCGAGAGCCACAGAAGGACTCAATCCGCCCCGGAACAGCGCTGGTGGCTGACTCAGATGGAACACCCACTGCCACAGCTGGGGACCAACAGCCCCACATCCCCAGCGACCCCACCGGGGGGACCCTCTTACCTGGGAGCTGCTGCCTGGTGTGTGCAGAGCCGAGCACTGCGGGGCCCGGCGGCGGAGGGGGAGTGTTAACCCTCAGCTGGCTTCCAAGTGGTCAGTAAAAATAGCACAAATCCCCTCTGGTGCACGGCGAGCCCCACTGCCCCATGACGTGCAGCACACACCTGGGGCGCTGCCTCGGGCACACGCGTGCATCGCAGCCGGGTTTGTTGCAGCTGTGACCCCAACGGCGCAACGTCTGCTGTTTGCATGAGGTCAGTTCTGCTGCTGCTCGCTGCCCGATGTGCAGTGCATGCATCCGGGGTGCAGCAGCAGTGCCCATGTGCTTCCCACTCCGCTCCTCTCCCACGCAGTGCTGGGTAAGCCCTGCAAGGAGGCAGAAATCACGAGGCCAGATCTCTGCGTGGCTTTTCTCTCTGAAAATGTCCCAATTTTATTTATTTTTTTGCAGAAAAGGAGATGGGGTGAAGATCCTGGCGAGCTGATGCATGCACAGCCCATCAGCTGCAGCGATGCACCCACAGCAGTGCTGCCCACGGGGCTGCGAGAGCAGGAGTGCACATCCCCACTGATAAGGGGTGATGGGGAGGGGGTTCCGCCAGCACACCAGGTGCTTGGTTAGAGCTGAGTGCAGGTCTGTGGGCCAGGAGCAGCCACGTCCTGCTTGGGATGCTCAAGCAGTTTCCACCCCCTAAGCTGCTCCGTCCCCCCCAGCCCTGTGAAGCCGGGTGTCCCCGCAAAGGAGGCTCTGTGCAGCCCATGGGGAGGGCAGCACCTGTTCCCAAGATATTTTTAGGGGCAAGTTTAGGAGCAAACAATCCCCAGCGTGCAGCCCAGCGAGACAATGCCTGGTATTTTAATCCTACATCTATTATGGTCGTGGAGGAACACGCAGTTGCGTGCATGGGGCAGCTCCTGTGACAGGGGGTACAGCAGCCCCAGGTCCCACTGAATATGGGGTGTGCAGTTCCCATCTCCTCCTGCTGCCAGGACACCTGTAGGACCGGTGTCATTGGGGGATGATGCAGCAGCCCCCTGGCTGGTGTGGGCTTGGTGGTGGTGGTGGCAGTGGCAGTCCCATCCTGGCTTCACCTGCTCTGCTCCCAGCAGGCACAGGAACAGCGCGGTGGATCCCAGGCTGCAGAAGGAGGTGTTATGGCAGCCCTTTATAAGGCAAGATGCCCTCAGGGCTGTGCCTCCAGCATCTCGCCCTGGGATTGTTCTCCGTGCACAGAGGAGCCAAATTTAGCTGGTGACAAAGGCCCTGCATTCCCCACAGCCCTGCCTGGGGACCGGGGCTCGGGGCGCAGTGCAGGCAATTTTGGGATGCCATTGGCTCTGGGCTCAGGTTTCCTTCTCTGTAGGGACCTGGGTGGAGGGGCAGGGGCTCCCCTCAGCCCCAGGCTTTGAGCTGTAGGACCGGCAGCCATAGGACCTGCAGGACCCATGGGTGTCCCCCTCCCTCTGATGTCATGGGGACATTTTGGGTCCCCGCCAATGGGTCCAACCCAACCCATCCCCACCACAGCCATTGACCACGTCCCTCTGTGCCACATTCTGAATGTGTCAGAGCCCCAAATTCAACACATCTGACCCCTACAAGATGGTTTGGCCACCCTATGAAAAGCTGCCGCCCCTGACGTGGCTTTGCAGCAATGCTGGTGGGTTCCATCCCCAACTCTTGGCCCTGGGGCCATCCCACCCATCCATCCTTGCCCTCTACTGGGCACTGTCCCCCTTTCCATTGACCCCAGAGGTGTTTACAGAGCCAGCAGGCTTCCCAGGGCAGCCAGGATGGAGTTAGAAACAACAGCTGAGCCTCTGCTGTCCCCTGGGACCTCACACCCCAAACAGCCACCCCCATCCAACGCTCAGAGCCAACCCCAAACACTGAGGGCACCACAGGGCTGGGGGTGGGGGAGACCCCATAGGCTGAGTGGGAGGGTGTGGGGCAGCTCAGAGACCCGGGGATGTCACCTCCAGGCATGGAATCGGAGCTTGGAAGCGGGGATGGAAGGAACGTAGAGGACATAAAGCTATCAGATAGCATCCAAAAGAGGGCTGTGAAGGGTCTGAGGGCAGGATGGTGCTGAGCCCAGCACTGTGGGTGCCAACCCAGGACAGAGCTGCACAGCAGGATTTTCAGGCTTTGAACTCAGGCAGTCCCGGACACCCCACTCCATCCCAGGGCTCAGCGCCCGCCTGCAGCCCCACTCAGTGCTCCCGGGGTCCCAATGCTGCAGGGGCTGTGTGGTTCCCACCCCTCTGCTGTGCCTCAGTTTCCCCACCTCCTACTGCATTGGAGAAGCTTCCCGTGTGTCCTCGCTCTGCTCTTGGGCTGGGCTGGAAGCACCCTGTGGGCTTCTTGCATCCCCAGCAGCCGGATAAACATACACGGGTAGCGCTGGGGCTGCTGCAGGGCTCCCGGGGCTCCATACAAGGAGCTTTTCCCAGCAAACCCAGCCCTGCACTGAGACCCTGCAGGAGTCACACCTGTGCTGCTGCTGCCCTGCGCTCCATGCGTGTGGGTCTGCTTGCACACAGCGTGCCCCCAGCTCACCTCTGCACACCCCATTATACCAGAGAGGAGGATGGGTGGAAATCCATCCAAGATCTGCTTGCAAAGGGCACAGTGCATGGCAAGCAGGCACTGACCGTGCCACCGTCCCTCCCCAGAGACACCCGGTGCTGCTTTGGCACAGGGCCGGGCTGGAGGGACACTGTGCTGCGCCATTCCCACACAGCCGGCTGTGCTCCCAGCAGATCTGCACAGCCCTGGGCTGTGGGGCTCAGGCTGCAGCTTGCGGAGCTCAGCAGCTTCGGGCACTCACATCAGCACAGCCTGTCCGGGCACAGCCCCATTGTGAGGGATCCCTTCCCCTGCTGCTGTCCTGCCTGCACCGCCTGGCAGCAGAACCTGACCCTAAGCCTGACCCTAACCCAACCCCAGTCACCACGGGAACACCGGGGGACGGCAGGATGGGGGGCACAGGAGCCTGGCTGCGGGATGCTGGCAGATTTAAGGGGATGTCTACGTACAACCCGTGAAGCTCTGTGCAGGATTAGTGTTCTCCCAAATACCGTGTGGTCCCGCAAAACAAAGCAACAAGAACAAAGCAGCAGAAGGACCTGTTGGGGTACGCTCAGTACGAGGAGTTGGGGGCCACATTGTCACAGTGCCATCCCCAGGGCAGCATCCAGCGGCACAGCCGCATCACCACACCATCCTGGCGTGGTGACCGAGGGGTCCCCTCTCCATCCCTTCCACCATGCGGGGTCTCATGGGGTTCGTGCCCCCATCCACATCCGATGTCCCATGGCTCAGCACCGCGCTGCTTCCTTCAGGTTGGCCTCACCCATCCCATCCCCTGTCCTGCAGGAGAGGCCCGGGGGTCTCCGTCAGTCCATCGTGGTCCTGGCCACATCCATCACTTTCGGGAGCCCCTGGTGGAGGCCCTGGTTGTGCCCTTCGCCCCACTGGTCCAAGTGGGTGCAGCCGGAGCCCCGCAGCCACGCATGCCCTGGTGCCTCACTGTCCTGCCCCATGGCACTGGGGCCGGTGCCTGCACTGGCCTTCCTGGGGAGCCCCGAGGGCTCAGTTGCTGGCAGGGATCCTATTTTCCCCTCCGCCCACTGAGCTGAGCGCCGTCTCCATCCTGCTCCGGGGACGTTGCACAGCCACGCGCTGTCCCACTGCAGCTGCGTCATACTGCACCACTGTGGAGAGAAGCACTGCTCACCCAGCCGGCCCGTGCTGGGCAGGAGCAGGGTCAGCCCTGGGGAGCGTGGTGTCACCCCCATCCCATGAGCCAGCAGGCAGAGCCCACCCCGTGTCTTTCTGTGGGAGGGACAACGTTAGTGTGTCCCTGTCTTGAGGTGCAATGGGTTGAAATATGGGGGGGAGAAGGGGGGGAAGGCTGCACCGGGAGGAAGCAAAGCCCAGCCAGGGCAGGGGGGCACGCAATGCAGACCCAGGAAAGAACCACCCCATCCATGGCCCCCCTCCCATCCTGGGGCCATGGGGACACCGGAGCACCCCAGGAAGGGGTCCCACCACCGGGTCCCCACACCCCGAGCGCAGCGGGGGCCGGTACCTGCTCTGCAGCTGTGCCGTGCCCGCACCACCTGGATGGCCTGCTGGTTCTTGAAGCGGACGAGGCCCATGGTGATGGCAGCATTCCAGCCCGGGTCCTCCTGGGCGCAGCGGAAGTCGATCTCGTGGCTGTCGTCCATCACCACCGTGAAGTAGATGTGCCGCTCCTTCCACTCCACGCACTCCACCGCCTTCATGCGGGCGAAGCTCAGCTCCTTTCGGCGCGAGCCTTTGGGCTCGAAGAGCTGCAGCCCCTTCTCGGTCAGCAAACACCGCTTCTTCTTCCAGAGCTGCAGCAGCCCCCCGCTGCGCTTCTCCAGCAGCCCCTCCCGCAGCACCTTCTCGGGGGTCATGGCGGCTCCTCAGCTCCTGCAGCCGCGCATCCCCCACTGGGGATTTCCACCCCTCTCCACGCGGCTGCCGGGACCCCCGCAGCTCAGCGCCCCCAGGTCGGCCCCCGCCGGCTCTCACAGCGGGGCGGCAGCGATGGGACGCCCCATGCCGCGTCCCTATGGCTGAGGCTCGGCGCCCTGCCCCATGCAGCGTGTGGGATCCCCGGCTCCGCGCTCCCCAGGATCTGTCGCTACATGCCCGGCCGCTCTCCCACTTGCATTCCTTCCCCGCCTCGCCTGGCCCCTCCTGCTCTGCAGCACCCTTCACGCCCAGGCGAAGCCCGGCCAGGCCCGACACGGCCCCGCTGCACCCACCTGCACGGTGCTTTCGGGGTGCCCGCGGGCGGGTGCAGTCCTGGGGCCCCATGCAAACAGCCCGGGGCACAGCGTGGGTGAAAGCACAGCAGGGAGAGGACAAGGCACGGAGCTGCAGTCTATGGGACTGGGGGCTGCAGGGGGCTGTGGGTGCAGGCTGGGTGGGCCAGGGGCTGTGGGTGCAGCACCGGACAGTTGCAGGGCTACGGAGGGCAGCAGCACGTGCACATGGAGCTATGGGGTGCAGTGCCAGCTGGGGCGGGGGGGACTGGGGGCATTTCTAGCCAAGAAGGGGCTGTGGGGTGCAGTGGGATTCTGGGGAGCAGTACAAACAAGGACAGAGGGCTGTGGGTGAGGGGCCATCTGGGGCAAGGGACTATGGGGTTCAGAAGCAGCCACGATAGAGGTCTGTGGAGTGCAGTAGCAGCCATAGAAGAGGTCTGTGGGTCTTAAACATGGGGCTACAGGGTGCAATGCTGCCTGGGCACAAAGCTGTGGGTGCAGCACCAACCATGCAGGGACTGCAAGGACGGAGCTCAGGAGGGGAACATCTGCAGATGGAAATGTCCATGCCACCACCCCGAGGTGGCCGTGCACCCACCAGCCCTGCACCCAACGGAGCTGCTCCGGTCCCCCAGCACCCAGCACAGAGCTCCTGTCCCCCTGCATCCCCCCCAAGGAGAAGGACTTGGTGTCCCCAGCCTGTCCCACAGTGAAGACAGCATCTCCAGCTTCACGTGACCGCACTGAGCGGGGATGGGGCTGTGCAGCACAGCCCGGTCCCGCCGGTGTCCTCCCTCCCCAGCAGCAAAACACCGGCGCCTTTCCAGCCCATCTCGTTCCCAACCACGACGGCTCCGTCTGTTCCCATGCCAGCCCCTGGCAGAAGTTGGCCCTGCTGTGCTGTGCCCGCGGGGACATCTGGGGACACAGTGCTGGCCATGGGCTGCTGAACAGAGCCACAGCCGCAGCATCCCGAGTGGATGGATGAAGCCGGAGGTGCTGAGTGTGCAGAGCCTTTCGCTCAGCCAAATAAAACAAAACAGTCAAAAAAGGGGGACAAAACCCCACAGAGCTGCGCCGGGGTCACTGTCTGGGGCTGATGCCTGCCGGGGGCAGTGCTGGCAGCCAGCATGGCCAGGGGGCAAGTCTGCAGCGCCGGGAGAGGCACCTCATTATCCCTCATTAACAGGGCAGGGCCCGCTGTGCAGTCAGGAACTGGTTCGTGCTCCCTGAGGCCAACATCACCAGGCTGGCACCGGTCCCGGCTGTCCCAGCAGTCCCAGTTTGGGATGTCGGGCACAGATGGGGGTCAGCCCGGGCCCCGTGGGGCTCTGGGAGGAGCGGAGCAGGTGGGTCCCCACAAGGAGCACATGCTCAGGGATGGTTCACCATCCCCAGTGAGCGGTCTGGGGCTGTCCTTCCCAGCTCTGTGCCAGCAGGTGGGGATGTCAGTGACACCGCTGGGCCACCAACCCCACGGTCTCTTCCCTCTCCAGCTGGGGCTGCCTCTGCTGCTCACGGCATCGCCGCCTCCAGCCACCACGGGAAGATCGTTTTCCCACAGCCGTGAGGTCACGGAGCTCCCGCAAAGCCTGCCACCTCCAGACCCACAGAAGGGTCTCATTCTGCTGAGCCAACACAGCTCGGTGCTGCAGCTCTGTCCCCACGATCCCAGGGCATCCCCCTGAGGGCGGTGTTGGGTACCCCATCCCCGATCCCCAGCGCTGCAGCCCCCCGGCTGCCATCAGGGCTGGCTGCGCACGGGTGCAGATGTGCGGACACATCCGTCCGTCTGTCCGGAGCTGTGCCCGGGGAGCAGCAGCCAGCAGAGGGAAGCAGACAACTGCGGCCGTCCCACTGCAGACTGGGAAGGGCGGACGGCGAGGCTGATCCGCGAGTATCTCACGCCGGTCAAAGGAGAGAAGCACGCATGGAAAGCAAAGTGTTTCAGTGAAAACAAATTAAACCTGGGGAGCTGCCAGGCTGGCGGATCAGAATCCAGCACAAAAAAATACCCAACCCGGGAGGAGGTGAGAAGCTCTGAGCTGTTAGCACTGCTGGGCACGGCTGCCCGGAGCAGCACCGCGGAGCAGCGCCGATGGGTTTGGATAGGGCAGGAAGGAAACGCTGCTTTGGAAATGGTCACACGGGGGGGGCAGAGCGGGCTGCAGAGCCGCAGGGAGCGCCCCTCCGCTTTAACTGCGAGCCGCGACCGCACCGCTCCCCGTCCTCCCGCTCCATCCTGAGCTCCTGCTTCAACCGCGCACCCCCGCTGGGGAACAACCCCTCGGGCAATGCTTTGGGTCAGCTTTGATGTTTATTCCTTTGCTCGGTGACGCGGCGCAGCGCGGCTCATCCCGGCGGGACGGGCGACGTGGAGCGGAACGCTGCGGGCCTCACTGCGGGTGGGAGCGAGCTGTGTGCCCGTGCCGGGGACCCGTGGTGGCAATGGGGCTCCCGCAGCTTCGGGGAGCGCTGGGTCGGGGCAGGGGAAGGCGCTGGTGCCGCGAAGCAGCAGGCGGGGATGGAGGAGGTGAGGGAGCTCGCTGCTGCGTGTGGAAGCCCAGGGCTGGGCTGCAGGAGCCCAGGGGGAGCAGAGCCCGGCTCCTGGTGCCTCACTGCGAGTGGATGAGCGCCCCGGCCCCCTGCCCGAAGCCAAAGCCTTTGGGCCCGAAGTTCTTGGCGTAGCAACCTGCAGAGAGAGGGGAGGAGGAGTCACATCAGGACGGTGGCACGAGGGCAGTTCTCCTGAAGCAGAACAGGGTTTGCCGTGTCTGCAGTGCCCCCCAGAGCAGCTGCGGGGTCACCATCTCCCGGACCCCCATCCCATCCCCGTCCTCACACCTCCACCCCCAGCATCCAGGGCAATTGGAGGGGAGCTGTGCCCGGGGACCCCCCTGCACTGCCCCACAGGGGAGGGGACGTGGCACACACCTTTGCAGTAGATCTCCCCATCTTTGTCTGCCAGGGTGGTGGACTCCAGGCTCTTGCCACACTTGGCGCAGCGGAAGCAGGACTTGTGCCAGGACTGTGGGACAGGAGAGGAACCCGATCAGGTGGTAATGGGGACAAGACAGCAAAGCTTTGGTACCACGTGGGGTCCCTTTGGAGGCTCTGCTTCTGACCCAAAGCCATCAGCAAAGGGGTTTGATGATGGAAAGTCTGGAAAGAGCCCTCCTCTCTGCCCTCGGCACAGCGAAGCCCTCCTGCCCCATGGTGAAGACACAGAGGGGAAACATTGGCTCCTAAACTGAGCCTTCACCCCCCCACAACAGTCACCTGCACGATGCTGTGGGTGAGGAGCAATCACCCTTCTCTTAAACCACAATAATAAGTTATTCACCAGGACCCACTGCAGCTGCACCTTAGCCCAGGGGTGGCACTGGGAGGAGACATCTCCGACTCTAAGGCAGCAAATAGACACTAAGAACACAGGAATCAGCGTTCAAAAATAAAGCTCCCCCAGCCCTGCCAGCCCTCCGGGGACAGATGAGCTCACGGGCCCCGAGCAGCACACAGAGCAGCCAAAGCCTCACAGAGGAATTCAAATAAACGCTTTGGAAAACATCAAACCTTTTTTGGAAGAAAATGTGAAATTAGGGCTGGGGGAGGAGGTAGCTGAGAGCCATCCAGCAAACATTAGCGCGTTGAATACATGCTCTGGAATCCTCTCTGGTTTTCTCGAGCTCAATTGCTTTGCCAGATTTGGGTCCCTGTAAACACTGACAACACCGGGAGGCCGAGAGCCAGGGCTGGGATTTTGAGGATAACCAAAACACGACACATCCCTCACAGACCCTGCTGGAGCCTCAGTACAGTGCTGCAGGCTCCTGTGACTCCACGCCTCCCTTCTGTGCTCTGGGGATGAACACCGACTGCGGGGAGGGCGGAGCACAGGGGTCAACGTGTGGGGCAGCACCAGTGCCACCAGCACAGCCCCATGGCTGAGGCCTCCCCACCATCCCGACCCCATGGCACAGAGCTGAGGCTGGACCACGCTTGGGTTCAGAGCTGGGCAGGGATGGGCTACAGGAGGGGGTGCAGAAGATCCTGGTAAAGCTCCCCTTTAGGTGCCAGGCTGCCAGGCTGGGCGTGTGCCCCATCCATCCCATCCGTACCTTTCCAGCTCCGATCACCTTCTCGGCTGCATACACCGCTTGGCCGCAGCGCGGGCACCCATCAGAGCCACCAACTTTCTGGGCCATTCTGGATGCGTTCGGGTTGGTGGGTCGGTGGGATTGGCCCCTGCGGACAGGAGGGAGCTCATTAACGGGGTGCAGGAACAGGGAGGAGGAGGGGAGAGCTGTGGGAATGCAAATCCCAGCCCGGTTTCAGAGGGGCTGTCAGGATGGCATTGACCCCCATGGAAACTGCAGCCCCACAGCTGTGTGCTGGGATGGGATGGGCAGCGGGGCTGGGCGATGGGGACGTGCCCATTGAGCCCTCATCCCACTGAGAACATCAGGGCAGATGTGGGCCTCCTGCCCGCCACGTGGCGTGCCCAGCACATGGGAAGTCCCCCCAGAAGCAGGGAGTCCATGACACCCTCCAGCCTGGGGACCGCTGGACACTCAGTGGGCTTTGCAGGGCGGCACAGCCATGAGCATCTGGACAGATGTAAAGGAGAAGCTGCACACAACATCCCCGATTTCAAAACAAGACTTCAACTCACTCTTCGTATTTGATTCCCAGAGACTCGCCCTTGTCGGTGCTCAGGGTCCCGGCGCCCATCCCATACCCATAGCCCTTGGGGCCGTACTTCTTGCCATAGCAGGACTTGCAGTAGATCTCATCTCCATGCACAGCAACGGTGGTGCTGTCCAAGTTCTTCTTACAGACCACTGGAAGAGAGGGAGGGCCGTGTCAGCCTGCACATCCAGATCTGCTCATTAGCTGCAGAGAACAAGTCCTCACATGGGATAGCACAGCTCGGCTTTCAAGGAGCAAGGAAACCCCAGACAAGATCAGTGTTCAAAGGGAGTGCATGCAAAACGGCTGCAGATAAGGATCACAACAAGAACATGTCTGGCTTTAAAAGGAAGCAACCACCAGGGCCACAAGGCTGATAATAAATAAGGCAGCAGCTCTGTTAACCTCGCTGCTGCCGGCACGCTGGGTGGGAGCAGTTTGGAGGCAGGATGGGGCACAAACCCGAAATCTCCCCACCAACCACACAGAAATTCATGTCAAGGAGCCACCCCAGGTCTGTGCCATGAGGGGGTGTGTGCAGGGCACACTCAGCACTGCCAGCCCCGGTGGGTGTCCTGGCCGTGGGGTCAGTGTGGGACACAAGATGGGGCACAAGGAGACAGCAGCAGGTTTGGGGACCCCGGCGCTGGGCTCGGACCGCTTGGGCTCCCGTCCCATTCTGATCTCATCCTCCACGTCGGCTCCCAGCCCTTCCTGGCACACAGTGATGGGAGGGGAGCAGCAAACAACCGGGGGCTCACAGCAATCTCCGGTGTTTACCTGCCCCAGCCGGAGCATGACGCCCAAGGCAGAGTCCACAGCACTGGCAGCCAGCGCCAAAGCAGGTCCTGTTACAGCTGCACCACAGCCATCCCCATCCCGCTCACACACCTTAAATGTCGCCGCTCCCAGCAGCCCGTTTCGCTCCTCGCCAGCAGGAAAGTTCCTTGCCCTTTACCAATATCACAGGAATGCAAACACAGCGCAGTGCTCCCTCAGTGCACTCAATACGGGGGCGAGAGGCAGCGTTCCTCGGCCCTATTACTAAATATGGTGCTTCTCCTGCGTGGCCGCAGGCAACCCCACGCACTGCTGGCAGGAGGAGGTGGGAAGGAAACATGTGGCCATCTAAGGAGGGCTGGCAGGGCCCTGTGCTCACTGTATGCTCCCCATCCCCTGGATGGGGGTTGGGATCCCATCCCATGGCTCAGAGTGGGTGTCCGAGAGATGGGTTGGCAGTGGGGTATCCCTGCAGCAGCGCAGAGCCAAGTAGGGACAGTTCTGCATTCAGGGATGGAGTGTGGGGGCTGACAGCAGCGGGTCCAAAGGGCTTTGTCCTAACGGTGGTGATGCTGATGGCATCTGCTTTCCTCTCCCCCCACGCTGGGTGGGTGCAGCCTTCAGTCCGTGCTTCCCCTGCTCCTCGTCTGCCCCAACCGCTGTCACGCAACAAAAACATTCCTTCCCAATCTGCTTCCTAGAAATCAGCCCCCGGTTTCTGCATTGCAGAAATTCCAGCACACCGCACTCATCGCATGAAGGACCTTTTGTTTTCCTAAGAACAGCTGAGCCACCCCACAGGACGACCAGACGAGAGCTGCTGCTGCTCTGAGGCCAGGCAGCCTCCTTGCATCACACTTCTGCTTGTACTGTTGCCTTAGCTGGACCAACGCCATGCAGTCAATCAGCACTCACTCCCGGAGCTGATCCCCAGTTTAATGCACTGTGGTAGGTTTGGCTCCTTTCTGATTATTTCCTTGGCAAATCAGCTCCCAGTGTTTGTTTTTCTCTCCTAAAGATAGTGGCTTCACATTCCCGATGGGGCCCGAGAGCAGTGCTGGGGAAGCTAGAGGAGCTCAGAGCAGCTCAGCAGCACGGGGCCAAGGAGCAGGGCTGGGGAGGAGCCCCAGCTACACGAGGAGCAGGATGAGGTCCCTCTGCAAAGCAGGAGGATGGCGGCCCATGTTGCGGCCCTCTCCTTGGTGATGCGCTCCCATGAGCAGATGTGGGACAGCCTTCTCCCTTCCCCATGGCACTGAGCTCCTTCCCTTCCCCGAGCAATGCCTCCTGCCTGATGTTTTGGCTCCTGGAGGCCGTCTCCCACCAGACACAGGGCAGCCCATCCCCCAGCTGCCAGCAAAGCAATGCAGAGGCCCAGGGCCAGCATTATGCAATGTGCCACCTCCTGCCTGGTGGGAGCGCCCATCTCGTGCTCCAGCTTTCAGCATCTGAGGCAGCTCCGGGGACACGACCTCAACTTTCCCCGGTGCAGGGATGCAGGATGGACGCTGGCTAAGCTCAGCCCTGACATCCCGTGGTGCTCCAGGCTGATCCGTGTTCCTTCAGCCTGGAGGACAGCAGAACGCCTCCATACAGCTCCTGCAGCCCAGCTGCTTGTAGGGGAAACCCGGTGAGTGTTGACACAGCCCATAAATGTTTAAAAGGCCCACAGAGAGGACACAGACAGGCGCCCCGCTGGCAGGGAGCGGGGAGGGCAGGGCGGTACTCACTGCACAAGAAGCAGGACTTGTGGAAGCTGCTGCCTTCACACTGCACCTCCTCGGCGAAGTACACCGCCTTCTGGCACACGCCACATTTCTTCCCTCCACCCCAGTTTGGCATCCTGTGGGGACAGAAGGGGCAGAAAACGTTTGCACTGATTCAGATGGCTGCTGAGGGGCAGAAGCAGCAGAACTCAGAGTGCCCACTGAGAGCACCCAGCGGGATCAGCGCCCATGGAGGACAGCTGCCAGCTGGGAGCTCACAGCTCTGTTCTGAGCGAGGGGAGGGAGGAAGAGGAGTACGAAGGCTGGGATGGAGGACCAACACCTGAGCGCTGACCTAACCAACCACGCAGCTCCCTGGCAGCATGTTAATGCTTCTCCTTTGCTCTCCTCTTTCCTGAAATGCCTCTGGTGAGTTATGAGAGGCCGCCTGATCTTCCAATGAGCAGATAATCCCACAATAGGACAAATGGCGAACACACGTGGCTGAGCTCCAACCCAGCCTTGCTATTGTGAAGACTGGGGCAACAGAAACCTCGAGAAACTCAAAGCCAACAAAGAGAAGCTGAGGATAAGGAGGCCAGTGGAAGGACCAAAGTCAACCTCAGGTGGTCACAAAGACATCAGAACCAAAGCCTTGCTGGAGGTGCCCGGTGGTGTGAGGGTCCAGGGGTGCTGCAGGCCCAGCCCCACAGCCAGCTGTGAGCAGGACAGACACACGGACAGCGCAGGTGTGGGGCTGGAGGAGGAAGCAGTGCAGCCCCAGGGTGTCAGAGTCGTTTGGGTGTGATCACAGCAGCCAGGAAGCCTTTCCTCAACGCCCTGCAGGCCGGGCTTCCTACCCAGGGCACAGCGGTGCCAAATCCCTCCCTTCCAGCCAGCTCGCTCCAGTCCCAGCCCTTGCATTGCCTTAAAAGGACACGAAGTGTTTCTCTGGAGAATGCGTTATTTTGTTATTTCCTCCTGGCAGGGCTCAGCCGGCTTCAGGAGCTTCCATAGGGGGCAGACGGGCACCGCTGCACCCACATCCACCCACATCAGCCCCCCTCACTGGGGATAACACAGGACTGCCTCTTACACTGCTTCTCGGGGTGCCCCATTCCTTCTCATGCAGGACAGCTGCCAGGCCCCACTGCTGCATCCCACAGCCCCGGTTTCAGGGTCCCACAGCCCTGGGTTTGGGGTCCCACAGCCCTGGTTTCAGGGTATCATAGCTCACTTTGTGCTTGGAGGAGATGGCTAAGGAACAGGAGGTTCGGGCTGGCCCATGCAAAAAGCAGTGGGATTTAGAGATCAGCTGGCATAGCCACGACATGAGCAGGAATAGAAGGAGGCACCTGGACAGAGCAGAAGGAATCAGCTCATGGAGATGGGTGGAAATGAGCAGGATGGAGCACCGGGAGCTGCATTCAGGCCACGGGGACTCAGCCCTAAACAAACAGCATCATGTATGGAGCAGCTGCCACAGCACCATGCATGGGAACAGCCCCTGTACCCCATGTCACAGCAGTGACGTAAGGAGGCTCTGGGATGCCAGTGGTGTAAGTGGGGATAAAGGATGATACATCGATGCTGAACTGGTATGAGAACAGAGTCCTGAGGGCAGTGAGTGCTGCGATGCAACAAAACACTGAGCATCAGTGCAGACACCAAAGGACAGAGCAGCAGCTGTGCCAGATCTGACATCTCCGGGGGCTTTGCCTGGAGAGGAGGGAATCAGGGGGGGATCTGAGGTCAGGAGAGACCCTCATGCACACTCTGTGCCCCCAGGTCCTGAAGTGGGACATTGGGGTACCACTGCTGCCCATCTGAGGTGTGCGGCAGGGATGGGCAGCGCTGTGCCACCCCACTGCCACACACGGGTAGCAGAGCTGCCTGCTGCTGCCTGATGGCCACACGGCTCCCAGGCTGAGCTTACCAACTGGAAAGCTCCCTATCACATCTGGGCATTCAGCTGATTTCTCAAAGAAAAGCCCGAGTTTATCCAGAGCAAAAGCACTTTCCAGGGACACTGAGAAAAGCTCATGGCTTCTGTGGGGATCAAACCTCCTACCCGACACAGCTCCCTGCAGCTTTGGCAAGGTTTTCTGCCTGATGGAGATGGAGGAGATGAGGGATGGAATCACGGCGGGGGGGGGACCGCGCTGCCCCTGCTTTGGCGATGCGCTCTGCCGACGCCAAGCAAGCACTGAGCCGCGCTCACAGCAACGAGGAGCAGCAACAGCCCCACAGCCAACCCCACAGCGGGCAGCTCCTGCACCTCCCGGCCCGGCACAGCCCTCCCTGCATCCCAGCACCGCGCTGCGTCCTCGAGAGGAATTCAATCGGCTGCTCCGGAGCTTCCCCGGCGATCGCTGCCTCCTGGCAGCACCCGCACGTGGTGCCGAGCGCCCACCAACGCGCGGCCCCGCCGCCACCTGCGGGGTTTGGGGAGCGGCACCTCCCGGAGCTGCGCCCGCTGCTCAATGATGGGACCCCATCGCACGGTCCTGCCGGCTCCCCAAAGTTATCCGCGCTGAAAGGCAAAGCGACGGCAGCGCACGGGGAGAGGGAGCGCAGCGCGGGCGTTGGGACTTCCCCGTGAGCATCACCGCCAGCGCCCGGCCCGGATGGGGAAGTTCTGTGATTCTGTCCCCGGGGCCAAACTTTGTCCTTCTCCTCTGTTTTCCCCCCACGCCCCCCGGTGCCCCCCCGTGCCCCTCCGCCCACCGGGCAGCACCGACCCTCGCCCACCCGCGGGGCCGCAGCCCTCCGTGCGCTCCGTGCGCTGAGCTCCCTCCCCACGGGCGGGCGGGGTGGGATGTTGGGGTCTGGCGGCCGGCGCTGCCCCGGTTCGTACCTGCGGCTGTGGGCCGGGCCGGGCCGGGCGGGTCGGGAGGCGGCGGGCGCGGCGTTGGGGCCCGGAGGGCGCTCGGGGACTTTTGTTGGCGGCGGGGGGAGGCGGCGCTTCGCGCTCAGCGCCAGCACGGCCTGATGTCACTGCCCCGGGCGGAGGAGGAGAGGAGGAGGAGGAAGGCACGGCGGCCGTCAGCCCCGCGGCGCCCATCACGGCACGGTGCAGCCCCCAGCTCCCCCACTGTCACTCCCAGCGCCCTCTGCCCCCTCTGCTCCCACACGCAGCACGCGGTCACCTCGCGCTGCCCAACCATCACCCGATGCTACCGCGTCCCACCACTGCACCACATCCCTCAGTGCCACATCCGCACATCTCCTACACAGGGAGCTCCACCCCCTCCCTCAGTCAGCCCATGCCAACGCTTGGCCATCCTCTCTGCAGATAAATGCTCCCCAACATTCAATCTAAACCTCCCATCCAAAGGGATCTGAACGTGTTCGAAATGGGGGTCCATGTGAACCTCATAGGGTCCAACAGCACCAAGTGCAGTGTGTTACAGCTGGGCCAGGGCAGTCCCAGGTATGCGTACAGAGCAGGAGAACTCCTTGAGAGCAGCCCTGCAGAGAAGGACTCGGGGGTCCCGATGGACAAAGAGCTGCAGGTAAGCCAGCAGTGGGATCCTGCAGCCAACTGCATCCTGGGCTGCATCAAAAGAGGGGTGGCAGTGAGCAGGGAGAGGACTGTGCCCTTCTGCTCTGCCCTTGTAAGGTCCCATCTGCAGTGCTGAGTCCAGATCTGAGACCCTCTGCTCAGGAAAGATTGTGGAGATTTGGGAACGGGAAGAGAGGAGCTGAGAATTTGCTCTATCAAACAGTGTTATTGTGTTCTTTGTACCTATTGTCGTTTCCATGGAAATAAATAGGAGGCACTACTTAGAGAGCAACCTACATACCACTTGTCCCTTGAGAAAAAAAGGCTGATCCCTTCTCGCTGCAGCCTCCTGTAGTGGTTGCAGAGTGATGGGTTCTCCCTCCTCACACAGGGCCATAGCAAACAGGGAACCACATTACCGAGTGGGGCATTGCCAGCTGCCACCATGCACATTGAGCACCTCCACGTCACCACGGCCAGGTGGTCCTGATGGCCATGGATCTCCCACTGGGCTCCCCGAGTTCCTGCTGAGGGCTTAAAGCCTTACCCCAGCTCTGATGCAGCCACGTCCTTCCTCCTGGGGCTGGGAAATGAGATGACTCAGAGGAAGTGTGCAATGCGCAGCACTTGTGGTGCTGGAGATGCCCTGCACAGACCTGGACAGACCCACCCCCTCCAGCTGAGTTCCCGGAGGTGTGCAGCAGGGCTGTCATGTTCTGGAGGCCCACATCTCCCTGCTTCCTTCCTCCAAAGATGGAACGGATGAATGGAAAGCTGAGTGACGCTTTCAGAAAAGAGCCCTGCATCCTAAAATGTGGGGTCTGCTGCTGCAAATCTCAGCTCTGCTCTTTGCTCTGGGGCTGTGTGCTGTGGGGCTGGAGGAGCAATAATGCACTGACACAGCTGCACAGGGAGCCGTGGGGTCACCACCCCCGGAGGTGTTCAGAGCACTGAGGGTGTGGGCAGTGCGGTGGGATGGGCCGGGGTTGGGTTTGGGGTTCTCGAAGGTCTTTTCCAACCTTACCGATCCTAAGCTTCTCTGCCTCGCTGTCCTCGAGGGACGCGCTCCCCATTCTGGGAGGGCTTTGGCTGTCCGGTCCCTTCCATTGAGGGGGTCCTTTAGCAGCGGAGGATGGAGGCGGAGCTGTGCCCGCAGCTCGGCAGCAGCCGTGGGTCCCCGCGCCACCTGCTGTCGCGTCTGTGCTGCGATGCTCCGCACCGCGGGGCAGCCGCTGCGGGCGGGGAAGGCTGCGGTTAAAGGCGAGAGGCGCAAATCTGGGCTGTGCCAGAAAGCTTTGTTTGCTTTATAAATAAAGCACTTATTTGTAGTGGAGCAGTCAAAGGAAATTCAGAAGACACTAAAGGGAAGGAAAGCGGTGCTTAAAGATAGCAGCGGCTGGAGGCACACGGTATGGTTTTGGCCTGGATGTGGGAGATGAACGGCCGAGCAGTGTGTGCTCAAACTGATCACCTCGGGAGCACACCTGGAACAGTGACTTTTTGTTCACAGACTTCCTGCCCAAAGGCCAAAGCTGGGCTGGATTTGAAGGAACGACACAGGAAAACAGACAGGAATGTGGTCATGAGTGTGAGGGACCCCGGGGTGCCAGAGGGGGTGTAAGGACGGCAGAGGTGTCACAGCCACGGACAGCCCCGTACTGCAGAGGAGTTCTTTCTGCTGAGGAGATGTTCCATGACGAAGAGGAGTTCGGGGCGGCCGCCCCTCGGGCTGCAATTGCTGCAGTCTGCACACAGTGCACCTCACAGTGGACGCTCCCAGGAAGGCGCTGCACTGATTTGGTGGCGGGCAGAGCGGATCTCACAGCTCGGGGAGGTGTGCAAATCTGTGCCTCAGCAAAGCAGCGCCCGGGATGCGCCGGGAGCGGCAGAGAGCCCTCCAAGGCGTCCTGGACCAAAGGCAGCAGCTTTGTAGGAGCGGCCCTGGGTGGATTTGCTGCCGTTAAGCTGTTCCGTTGCTTTTAAGCTCAGAGCCGCGGCGCTGCGGCACTGAGGACGCGGCAGCGGAACGCGCTGCGGGTGGGGATCGCGGCGGCCCTTCGCAGCCTTAAAGATCCGCGGCTGCGATCCGCCGGGAGAGAATGACGGAACGGAACGGAACGGAACGGAACGCACCGGGACTGCGCGGCAGCCGCCAGGGGGCGCCCGAGGACGGCACAGCCGAACCGCGCGGCCGGGGCTGAATGCACCGCACGGGGCGCGGTGGGGGGGGCAGAGCGGAGTGCCGCCGTCCGCTCGGAGCGCTCCGTTGCGTTTAACGACGGGGAAAACCGGGAACCGCATCTCTGGGCACAGCGCACCGCCTGGCAGAGGAGGGGCCCGGCAGGTGCCGCCCGCTCAGCCCGGAGATGGGGAAGGCGCGGAGCCGCCGTTCCTCCTCGTCCCCATCCTCCCCTCAGCGCTCACGGCCGCGGCCCCCGCAGGCGGCGCTGCCGGGAGGGCGCAGTGATGGCGGTCGGCCCCGCCGGGCGGGAAGGCGGGCGGGCGGGGGGGGGAGGAGGTGGGGAGAGAGGAGGGGGGGGGAGGGCGCGGCGCGCGGGGGATGCCGGGAGTCGTAGTCCGGCGCGCGCCCAGGTGCGGCCGCGCGCGGGGGCCGCCGGGAGCTGCGCGGCGGCGCGGGGCAGGTGCGGCGCCCCCCGCGGGAACTACAAGTCCCGGGATGCCGCGGGGCGCGGGCGCTCGGGGCGCGGCGGCGGCCGCCGCGGGGGCGTAGCGAAGATGGCGGCGGGGGCGCCGCGCCCCGCTCCGGGCTGAGGCGCCGCGCCGCTCCCTGCGCCTCAGTGCGGCGGCGGCGATGTCGGAGCCGGAGCACCTGGGCGGGAAGCGGGCCGAGTCGGCGCGGCTGCGGCGGGCCGAGCAGCTGCGGCGCTGGAAGGGCTCCCTGACCGAGCAGGAGCCGGTGGCGGCGGGGGGCGGCCGCGGGCGGCACCGAGGGGCCGGGGGGTCCCGCGTCCGCTTCGAGGAGGGCGCCGTGTTCCTGGCCGCCTGCTCCAGCGGCGACACCGAGGAGGTGAAGCGGCTGCTGGGCCGCGGCGCCCGCATCAACACCACCAACGTGGACGGGCTGACGGCGCTGCACCAGGTGCGGGCGGGACGGGCGGCGCCGAGCGGGGCTGTCTGTCAGCAGAGCGGTGTCCGCAGCGCGGGGCGGGATGGGGGCCGCGGGCGGGAGCTGAGCCCCGAGCTGAGCCCGTGTCTGTGCCGGACCGTGGGGTCCGTGCGGGTGGGAGCCGCGGTTGTGTCACGGCGGCGCCCGGAGAGCCCCGAACGGCCCCACGGAGCGCTTTGCTGAGGGCGGGAGGTGCGCCCGGAGGGCGGCCCGGGTCCCACGGAGCGCTGAGGGACGCGCGCGGAACCCGCGGCCGCCGAACGGCGGAGCACGAAAACCCGCGCTGGGTTTTGTCCGTCGTGTGAACTGATGGGGGTGTGTGGGACCGAGCCGCCCCTCCGCGCTGGGAAACCGGGCGGGATGCGGGGCTGGCTCAGAACGTAGCGGGGTGTGTGGAACTGTGTGGAGCCGCAGAATGGCTTTGGCTGGAGGGGACCGTGAAGGTGTTGTGGTTCCGCCCCCCGCTGTGGGCAGTGCTGCGCTGCGCCCCCCGGCCCGGCCCGGAGCGCCCGCGGGGATGGGGCAGCCCATTGAAATCGCCCCGGAGCACAGCGTCTGTCAGCGGGACCAACCCGCGCTGACTGCGGGCAGGAGGGCGGCTTGGATAGCTGGAGAGCTCATGGGCTGAGCCGTGCGATGGGGAAAGCGCGGCCTGGGAAGAGCACCTGGGAATAACATCGCTGTAGGCAGCAGTGCTTTAACAGCACGAATAACCGACTCAGCCCGGGTACTGCTTTCTTTTCTGCTTGGTTGGCATTTCTAAACTGAAACGCTGGGACGTTTAAAAGCTCTGTTCAGCAGCTCGCCTGCCCGTGGCTGTCACTGAGCTGGGCAGAGGTATCCATATCCTTCTTGAGCTCCGCAAACAGCATGGGAGCTCCCAGCCTGCTCTTCAGTGCGGTTGTTGTCGTGTAATTAAGGAAACGTACAGATAATGGGAGGTGATGGAAGCAGGGAGAAGGCTGAAGCTGAGCTGGGGTTGTGTGGTGGAGCTGGGCTGAGCCCGGGGGGTTTTGCTGCCGGCTGTGGTGGATCTGTTCAGAGGTGTCAGCACATCCCTGCTGTGCGTCACGGGGCGCCCGGCCAGGAGTGTATCATGGGGTGCATTGGATCCATCAGACGTTGATCAGTGGGTAATTATTGCTGCGAGGTCACGTTTCTCGAGTGCATGGCAAGCAGTGATGGCCAGGCAGCCCACAGGTACAATTCTGCACGTGGGAAGGGTTTGTGCCTTAGCAGCCATCAGGTAACAGCAGCACCTGGGGGCCCTGGTGCTCTGCAGAGCCTTCGGATGAGTGAAGTGTTGAGCAGATGCTCACCGTGGGAGATGGGCTCTTGCAGGAGCTGCTGCTTCTGCAGCCCTACAGGAAGGAAGTTGGTTTTCATTTCTATTTCACACAAACTTTGCTCCGTCGCCCCATTGAATTTGCTTGCCTGTGTGCTGTAGGCAGTTCTGAAGCGGTGTGTGGCTGAGGAGGGGTTCTGTGCACCCCGAGGGGGCAGGCCCTGTTTGCTCACAGGTTTTGCATGTATCCCGGTGCTGTGAGCTCATGTCCAATGGAAATGTTTGTTGTCAGTTTGTTATCTCTGCTCATGTCCGAAATATGGTTGATCCCCTGCTATGGGGAATTCTGCTACCTGTGGGAAGCGTTACCTGAGATAACTGGACTAGGTGACAAACTAAATGCATTGTGTGGGAGGATTTCTTAATGTCTCCTCTGAACATTGTGCCGTGTGGAGCAGCTGATGGTGAGCACTGACTTTGCTTTAATATTGGTAGAACCAAACAGCCACGCAGAGGGCAAAGAGGTGCTGCGTACCAAAAAGAGTTTGCTGTGCTGAAGGAAAGGGTGGGTAACCTTTCTTCCTTTGTTTAAGGTTCTTAGTGAGGCTCGCTCTGTACCAGTGCACGTCTGTGTAGGTCATGGAAGGCTTAATGAAGTCAATGGTCTTAATTTGTCAGACTCAGCATCTGCTTCTGTTAAACAGACCTTACAGATGGGGTTGGTTGGTTTGAGGTGTGCAGTGGCCCCCAATGCTGTGTGGCTTCTGACAAAGGTGAATCACACTTTCTTTACTACCTGGGCCTCTGTGGCTGAGCACAGTTGTGTCATCCCTCGCCCTGTTTGCTTTTTATAGCTGTAAAGCCATGTTTTGAAAATCAGCTTTTAAATTCAAGTGGTGTTTCTCAGCCAGCAGCTTGTTGTCGTCCTCATGGCAAGCACTGGGTGCAGCATGAGCCTGTGCTGGGGGACGGATCCGTCTCTGTCACCTGCAGTCTGACTTTGGCTTCCATCTTTAGCTCAGTGCCTTCTGCATCTAACACAGTTTGTTGAACGTGGTCTGTGGTGCTGGTTTCCTGCTGAATGCAGAATGAAAAGGGAGGCGTTGACTCAATGTGAGTGTTTGGGAGTCAGCAGGCAGAGCAGCGCTGCCGGGTGAAGCAGAACACTGGCTGCGGTTGGGCTGTAGTGGTTGTGAATGGTGGGACACAACGTGGGGTGCTTTATTCCTCCTGACAGTGGATGGAACTGCAACCTAAACATATGAGAATTAAATCTGAAGGGGAAAAATATTATGATGCTTCCAGATGGGAAGTCATTGCTAAACGTCATAGGCGATGCTTTTCTGTCTTTAAGGTCTCTTTCAGAGGAGATGACAACATAAAGGATTGTTTATCCTTTGTCTGCCCTTTGATGGTGTCCAGGCTGTTTTCCTCTTGTGTTTTCCAAGGGGAACTGAATTGCTCATGAATCTGCTCCCAGGTCTGTTGTTTACAGTACCATTGAGGTAGCCTGGCTCTTCTGATGGAGTTTTCAGGTGCTGGACAACACACAGCCATTCAGAAGCTGCTTTGTTGGAAGTTGGGTGCTTTGCACAGTGATTCTGCCTCAGCCAACCCAGACTGGAGCCTCACTGGCAGTCCCAGATTAACTGAGTCCTGTTCCTGAGTCAGGGCTGTAAAACTGTGAGCATGTCTGGTTATTCCACAGAGCTCACCAAGGCAGTATCTGCGTCAGCAAAAGGCGGCCAATCGTTGATTGCTGTTAAACAAATTTGGCCTTTTATTTACTTTCAGACATAGGGTGTAGTCCTGGGGAAGCGGAAGGTAATGCGGTTGCTGACCAAAAAGTCCATAGGTGGGTTGTGGGGCTGCTGGCTTTCCAGCTGGGACGGTCCATGGAGCAGAGGTTGGCTCGTTGCTCTGTGGGAGCTGCAGTGGAGGTTGAAGCAGGGTGGGTTTCTTTGCAGGATAACCGGGATGGAGCCAGCATTGCTGCCAGAAGGGCAGTGGCTGCTCACACAGAGCTGGTCACCAAAAGGTAAAAGCCAGCTAGTGCCTTGGAGAGAGCAGCTGTAGCACAGTGTACATTGGGTGACATTTAAGCTCTCCATCACAGGGTGAGCGAGGCTGGAAAAGACCCTCCCGGTATTACATACGTGTGTTTGGGGCACCACAGCTGTTCTTGAAGGTAATTCAGCTTCAGGTCTTTTAACTGAGGGCAGTGGTGCCATGCATCAGGCTATGTTTTTTAAAACTGGGTGGCTGCATTGTCTAAAAATACATTAATCCTTAGGAGATAAGGTTATCTGAGGACAGTCAGACCTTTTCCACTGCGCTCTGCAGAGGTTCTTTCCAAAGATGTGCTTCTGTTAATGAAAGTAGAAGTTGCAGTCCGTGCTGTACTTAATATTGCTCATCAGTCTGAAATCTGACGCTGCCAGGAGTCGGGTTTATCAATAGAGTAACTGCAGTGCTTTACTTTAACCTCCCCTTATACATGAGGGTACAACAGAATGTCCTCTGCCTGACGTGAGAAAGCTCAGATGCTGACACACAGCATGGATGTGTTGGACAAACCCGGTTCCAGTCTGAAGTGCAGTTTCACCAACTGCATTTATTCTCTTGCTTTTGGCTTACTCCGTCCCACTTCTGGGTCCATGTTTTGTCCCCGTGGATTCATTCAGTTGTCTGTCCTTTGTGTCTCTGTTTCAAAACAACCTCTGCAGTGGGCACAATTAACTCCAGACTAAACAAACTAACCTTGAAGTGAAATGAGTCGGAGCTGCTGCTCTCTGCAGCACTCAGGGAAAGCCCTTGTTTTGTTTTGGGGCAGTTTCTCTGCTGGTTCATAGGCTTCTGCGAGCCAAAGCCATCCGCAGCAGTGCTCAGCTGCTGGGTGCTGGGAGGAAGCAGTGCTTTAGTAAGTAGGTGGGTATTTCTGGTGGGAAATGTGCATCTTCATCATTTCCTTCCTCAGCCTCCATTTGCCCATCTAGAGATTAGGTTGTTGAGCTCTGATCCTTCCATAAGCAGTGAACAAGTGAGCTGACGGGTTTCAGCTGCAGGTTGCTGTGTGGCAGTGAGCAGAAGCAATGTGCCCGGTCCTTTGGTGCTGTGCAGGGGCAGCTCCTTGTGTCCACAGCACTGCCGGGCTGTGCAGAGCTCCAATCCCATGAGAAGCAAAGGGGTGTGGGGGAAGCTTGTTCTGTGTAATAGGTACCAGGAGATTTCTGACTTTGACAAATGGGATTCTTGAGCCTGCATTAGAGATGGAGACACGTCATTAATGCTGCATGCTTGTCTGAATCAACATTGTTTGATAAGGTTGAGAGCTGCCTCAGCAAAAACACAGGAATGGGCCACGAATGCAGGGCCTGGAAAGGGCTGCTGCTCCGGGCTCGTGTCCTGCAGCTCATGTTAATGTGGCTGAAACCCACTGAAATGGTAAGGATGGTGTTTGTGTGCAGCACTCTGCTGTAGCTGGGTGAACCGAGCAGCATCCTGGTATTAGCACTGCAATTTATATTGCCTCTTACATATTTTAATGGTGAGTGTTAGGGGCTGGGAGCTGCTTCTGTTACCAACAGGTATAGAGACTTTGAATTCAGATTAGGTGCTATGGGACTCGTGAGACATCTTAACTGCAACGTGTTGTAATATATTGGGATAATAACTGGCTAATATTAAAATATGAGGCTGTGGGGCTGGTGTGCTGCCTCTCAAATGAGGGTTATTATGTACCATAAGTCAGCAAGACGTGTCAGGCTGTGTGTATTAGAGCAGTGTTTTTAAGGTGGTTGGGAGAGGGGAATACTGTGTTAAGTGGCTGTATAAATAGAGGGCAGGGGGGCATTAAATGCTTGGAGATATCTGCTCTGCTTGTTAACAAGTGGTGTTTCTGCACGGGGCTGGGATGGACGGCGAGCTGCAGAGAAACCCCCACTGTGCTGGGGAGCAGCAGCCCCACACACACACATTGCAGGCTCTCCTCTGGGATCGAGCTGGCTGACCTCGTGGTAACGGCACGGCCCGAGTGTGGTGAAGGTGCCCGGTATAAATCCCAGGGTCTGAATGTGCAGTTTATTTTCAGCTGTCCTGAGGGGAGGTGCAACAGCTGTCCCTGCCATCTCCTTTATTGGGCTGCAGCAAACTGATCTGCGTGGCGCCGAGAGCTGCAGCTCGGAGATGGTCGCTGTGTGCTGAGTGGGGGTGATTCGGTGGGGTTTCACGTGGGCTCTCATCAGTACAAACGATGTAGGAGAGCTTTGCAGCTCGTGGGGCCCCGTCTTGTTCCCTGTAGCCTTGCTAGGTGCCAGGTGAGCGCATCTTTCATCGTGCTGCCTTCTCAAGCTGTTGAGAACGGGGACATCAGACTCCTCGATTCAGACACCCACGCAGCTCCTCGTGGCAGCATTAATTATCATGTACAGTAGTTAAAAATGAGCAGTGTTTAGGAGAATGCACCTAACTCCACTCTTGTTAGATTTTTTGAAGGATCAGTCTCCTTTCAGCTGAAATGCAGCCCTTACTCATCTGAAGAACAGTCCTTCCTGAAGGTTAAATGGTGTTGGTTTCTTTCTTGGTGGTTTTCTGTTGGGTTTTATGTTTTGGCACGCTGCTTTTTCTTGGAAGCTTCTTCCCTGTAACTGAGCAAACCAGGGCAGTCTTCACTTGCAGGTCTCCCTCGGAGTGTTTCCGTGACACAACCAGCTGACCTTGCAGGGGACACTGGCGATTTTGGCATTGCTTTTCCAGCATTCAGCCTTGCTCATAAATCTCTGTGAAATGTACAGAATGTGGGTGAGCACCTGCCAGTGGCCTTTTATGTGTCACTGCCTTTTCAGGGTAGAGCTCAAGCTGGCCTCTCTCTGGTGCTCGCTGCTGGAGCATTGATTTGCCACAGTGATTGCTCACCATCCATTTCTGGAATCTATCTGAAGCCACCTCCTATTTATAATGTGTCATTCCTTGCTGTCTTAGACAGTTAACAGTATTTTGTTACAAAGCTTCCTGCTTTCTACATCTGAAAGTGTGCGACCCATGGACAAGGTGCTGCCAGGCTGTGTGTGAACACAACGCTGGTGCAGTGAGGCAGGACTCAGCAGCACGTCTGCTGTGTGGCTTCTGCCCATCTAACCTGGGTTATGTCTGCTTGGCTGGGGCTGATAAATGCAACACCACAACCAAGGGATGCCAGGCACTTGGAGCTGGTGGGGCCCGACTGCTTTGTTGCCTGGATGGATGCGTTCTGCAGTACCACTGCAGCTGTTCTGAGGTCAAAGCGTGATGCAGGTGGATCTTCTTCCAGGATCTGAATTTGTATGAGCATCAGCTTTATCCAGTACTGTTATCAGTGATGGGTCTTGGGTGGCAGATTGATGTTAGTAGGGATTTCTTCCCTCGGAAATTGTTGGGAAGCTGAACTCTGACCCAGCAGGCTATGCGTAATGGGGCAGCTTTTAATTGTTCAGGTATAGGTGTGGCAGTGCTCCAGGCCCTATCACTGCCATCAGAAATCCTCACAGCACTTGAGGAGGCACTGCTGAGGTTCTGAAGGACTGAACGTTCTACGTTTGTATCTAAAAGACCATTTTGCTGTCCCTTTTGCTCTCTGTGTTTTGTAAGCAGGGCAATGCTCTCCAGTGTCCCTGCGTGGACAGCAGCTGCTCTGAGCGAGTTGGCTGTACAGTACAGCCCCCACTGCCTGGGCAGGGCTGCACCCTGAGCCCCACAGCTCACTGCCAGCACCACGGACTTGTGGGGAGCTGGATTTGTTTGATTTGTGCTTTGTGGAGTGATGTGACCACACCAGCAGAAGTCCCTGTGCTAGCGAGCTCCAATCCTGTGCTGGGGTCTTCAGGTGGCCGTTACAAATGGTGCTCACACTGTAGGTGTTATTTACGTGTTGCATCAATACAACGATTTCTGATACCAAAAATGGCTGCTCTGGCAAAGGTGCTTTCAGAACAGCTTAATAGCACGTGCCCAATGCTGGGTTACACATATCAGCACGTCTGCATTTTCTGATAGAAGAGGTAGGTTTTAAGCAGCCTACAGCAATCATCTCAAGCAGGCTTATGAATACTGAACTTAAATAGCTCTGTCTAGAGAGGGTTAGCAAGTGCTGCTGGCCTTCTTCCAGAGGAGCTGGTACGTGGGTTAAGCCTTTAAAGCCGGTTTTATCACTTGATGTGTGCTTTCAGTTCTTGTCTTGCTTTGGGCTTCTTTGTTGTTCTGTGGAAGCAGGTTGAGCTGTGTGCTGCTCCGGGGCAGCTGTGCTGCCTGCTGGTGTCCTCCTCTGCTGCCTTAGCTTGTGGGGTGCCCGCTCTCCATGCACAAGCTTCAAAAGGTAAAAGTTGTGCTCATAATTATTTTTTCACTGCTGCTTGAGAAGCAGAAGGTCACTACTGTGTGTCAGAGCCTCTTCTGGGTGGTCGTCTTGATAGCTTACCAGAGCAGTTGCTGTGCTTGCTGCTCACCCTTTTGCTCTGCATCCCTGTGAGCTGGGCAGGTCTCTTTCTGCAGCCAGCACAGGGATGCTGCTGGTCACCAACCAACTGCACTTAGTATGGCTGCTCCCCTTCCAAGCCCAATGTTTGGACTGTTCTGTCACCCAGATCTTGCCAGTTTGCGTGCAGCAGACACCTCCAGAAACCTTATCAAAGATGCACTGTGCCCACTGTCCCATTGTACGCATGGGGAGCAGCTCTGTGTGTGCTGAGCAGGCAGTGCAGCACGTGCTGGGGAGCTGGGGGTATGCAGGAACTGGAGAATGAACTTTCTGCTAAGAAAAACTGAAGGACATCAGAATCATAAAAGGTGTTTTTGTTTTCATCCAGCACAAAAAGCACGGACTTGTTGCTGATAGACACTCAGTGCTAGAAATGAGGTAGGACAGAATTGATGCAGCCAGGTATCTCCTCAAATGTTAAAGCTTTAAAACTGAGTGATTTTTAAACAGCCAAATATTATTGCATTGTGCAGGTCATCAGCACTAATGCTTCGTATTTAATGGGATTGTTATTGAATTTGTGGGCGGTTTGCTGCAGCAGCACAAGGATTATGTTTCTTAGTGTCTTCTTCGCTATAAAGATGAATGTGTATGGAATATTACCTTGGTGGTGCATGATTTTTGGGCCCTTCTTCTATTCCTAGCTTACTGTATCCTGAACTAACGCATCCAGCTGAACACAGGATGGAAGTGTTCTTGCAAAGGGTGCATTTCAGCTTTGCAGTTTGTAGTGGCTTTTCTTGTGTGCCTTGGATGGCTGACAAACAGAGTGTGACCTTCGTGGCTCTGAATGGTTTGTCTTCTAAATTGATACCACTCGAGTTATTCTGAACAAGCATTCCCTCACGCTGAATAAGATAAGTGGAACATTTGTCTGCCTCTTGTTGGGAGACTTCAGGGCTGCGCCAGCCTGTGTGCCAGCAGAGCCAAGGTTTAGACTTCAGAGCATATTGCACCAGTTATTTTTGATCCCTTCTAATAGCGACTATAGAAAGAGCCCAGTGCTTATGGCCAAATATTGCCTTATGGCTATTTCAGGTTTTGGCTCCTCTTCTGTCTACGACTCCATCAATACACAAATTCCATTCGTTTCCATTTATTTGAGGTGCTCTTAATCTTTAAGAACATTTTTCAGTGTTGCAGAAAGGGACCGAGGAACAAAGAATCAATTGTGGTCATTGGCAGTGGTTCTGTGTGCTGGCATTCCAGCCAGCTTCCTGCACACTGTGCTGCTGACTTAACCAAGGCCTCGTCCACCCCAGGAGCTGCCGTGCTGGGGAGAGCACGATGCCCTTACATCGTGTGGTTCCAGGGTTATCTTTCACGTGGCAGTGCTACAGTGGTGGAAGCCTGGCGGTTCTGAAGCCTTGGGGCTGCCACGTGCGTCTCCCCTGGATGCCCACCCATTGCTTTCCCTTCCAGGATGGTCCTCCCAGTGCTGGAATACTTTGTTATCCTCAAGTGCTACAGTAAAGCTAGTTGTAATTAACCTTCCAGCCGGTTACTGTCTGATGTATCTCTTTCAATGGGAGTGGGCTGCAATTTTTCAGGACACTGGAAGCCCGGTGTGCCATCTCTTTGTATAGAGGCCCAGTGATGTCTTCTGGTTTTGTTCCTTTCCAGACTATTTCTAACATTTTCTTTGCTTTCTGAGCCCAGAGCTGATGTTTTCCTATGGTTATTTGTTATAATCCTGAGAGCTTGTTCCTGAATGGCAGTAATAAGCTCAAAGCCTTTCATTTTGGTGCATGGCATTAGGTGTATTTTTTTTGCCTATGATTCACTTCACAGTTACCCGCATTGAATTTCATCTGTCATTTTCTCAGCAGTCACCCAGCATTGTGAGATTCATCCTTTTCTCTCCTCTCCTGAATGGTTTCAGCAGCAAACTTTATCACCTCACTGTTCACCTCATCCTGGGGATCCTTTGTTCATCACATTGGGCAGCACAGAGCTCAGGAAAGGTTTGCTGGGAACGGAATCTGCTGTGCATTCTTCAGGGCTGTCCCTGCTGTGCAGATATTTGTAGCCATGCAGGGACCTTCCATCCCATCCATGCCCGCTGTGTCTCCAGGAGCCGTGCTGAGGGCCTGGTGAGGAGCTGGTTGCTTTGTGTTGCCCTTGCCTTCATGCTCATTTACTTCCAAGGAACTCCAGTGGGTCTGTATATCTTACAGCTTCCCTTTGTGAAAGCCTGGGTGCTCTCTTCCAAAACAGCACAACCACCCATGTGTTTGTTATCCTGCATTATGCCATCTGCTGATGTCAGTGCCAGCAGCTTGGTTCCTTGGGGTTTTGATAAGGTCTCTCTCTATCCCAGGAGTTTCCTTACATCCTGTTGAACCCTCCTGTCCATTCCTCAGCCGTGCAGTGAGGCACATCCTGCACATCTGACCTAGCCAAGCTAAGGTGTTACTGAGCTGGGAGGAACCCGCCTGTAGGATTCTTTCTGCAACCTCAGCTCCTCCGCAGTGAGCTGCTGCTCTTCCTGCTCAGCTGGTGCCAGTCTGAGGCTGCTCTGTGGTACCCCCAGGTCTTGTGTGATGCTCACTGCTTCTCCTCCTCAGCAGAAATGGGTTGAGCTGCCCTGAGGTGAGGTTGTTTCGTGGCTCTGACAGCAGACCTTGCCCTCTCCTAAATGTTTACCATCTGTATTGTGGCACTTAATGTGAGGTTTGCCTGCTGCCAGCGCAGTGCATGTGCCTGTGCCACCCTCCTGTGGTGCAGCCTGTTGCACAGATGACACAGTGCAGTGAAGGTGGAAATAGCCATCCTCTAGTTGGACTTCCACCTGGGTTTGTTTTACTTGAAGAGTGAGTTCACCTGTTGGCCTAACTACTGCTTGGCTGCAAGTAGCTCTGCAAGTAGCTCTGGAGGTGGAGATCTTTCTTGCCCTGCAATCCTTCCTTTGCTTTATTGCTTTACCCTTTTCTGTCTGTGTCCTTTTTTGGCATCAGCTCTCCGGGGCTGTGTGACACTTAGAAGTCCTGACGGAGCACTCAGGAGTTGTACTGGGCTGCTGCTATCTGAGCCACGCAGGGCATCTGTGTGGCACTGGAGCAAGTGACCGGGTGTACATTTCACTTACGGAAGATGTAAAAGCTTGGATCAGGTCAGATGCTTTGATCACAGAGACCACAGTTCTCGGCGGGTCTCTAAACGTCATTAATGTCACTGGGGAAAACTGATAGCTTGGCTGTGTCCATCTTCTACAACTCCTGCCTCACGTTGTAGGAGCACCTGTAGGAATGGGGTTGGATGGGTGCAGCGCTGCCACTGATGGAGCACCTTCAGAGCTGAAGAGCAGCTCAGCAGAGAATTCTCTTGCTAAGTAAAACTATGGCAAATGAACGTCCATCTGCCACCCAGGAGTGAAACTCTTGTGACCTTCTTAATTAAGAAATGTAGTTATTGCAGTCATGGACTAAAATTTCCTTAATTTAAGGGCAGGATTATGTGTTTCATGCCTTGATCTGGTGCCAGTGAGCACGGGCTGAGTGAAGCAGTGACACTGAGTGGTCAGAACGGCTGAACTGGTGCAACTTGAAATGCTAATGCTGCTCTGCACCAGTAGGAAACTGGCAGCCACTGCTTTTCAGTGACAGAAAGACTTTATTTTTAGTGCTGGCTCTTGATCAAGCACTGGACTCGCTTCAGGCTCTTCTCAGATGGTATGAAGCCTCCAACTGCAGTTGAAAGAATGAGTATTAAAATCACGCTGGAAGTAGGGAGATGGAGATGGTGAAAAGAGAGTGAGGTGATGCTCCAGGTTGGATTTGAAGGAGCGGTGGTGGCAGTGAGCATTGTGGTGCTGGGTGTGAATGATACCCTTTCATTTTGTTTCTCTACCTTTTCCCTATGTAGTTTAGTACTGAAGCCACCTCTTTCTGCTGGTTCCACTCCCTTTGGTTCAGAGCGAGCCTTGCTCGAGGGTTTGGAACAAAGGCTTGCAAGCTGAGTTCCCGGCCCAGCAGTGCCTGTGTGGGACATGGCAGTGGTCGGTGCTGAGGAGAGGTGGGAGGCACAGAGCTTCCTGGTCAGCAGGAGCTGCTTTGGTGCTTCTCAGGCTGACAGCCCATGCAGGCCGTGCTGCTGCAGGACAGGGTCGCTTGGAAGGGGGATTTCTGGTAGTTGTGCAGAGCTGGGCTGGCGAGGCAGGAAGGCAAGGTCGTCCCTGGGTGCTGGCAGTTGCTGGTGGTGACAGTTGCGAGGCTATTTCAGGAGTGCTTTTCTCTCTGCTTTCTGTGAACGGCTCGCTCGGTGTTCCCAGATTTAACCCTGGTGCTGCTCAGCTGTCATCGGGCTTGCCTTCCATCAAGGGCTGCTGCCTGTTTGTGGTGTATGTTGGCATCGTATATTTACTCCTCCTTTGCGTTCAGGGGAAGATTGACTCCCCCCCAGCTCCAGGCTAGCCTTGTTCCATGTGTTTTAGACTTATGTCAGGAGAATATAACAAAGTCTTGTCATTTAATCTCTTTGATTGTGACCTATGTGTTGTGACAGTGGGACGTCACGGCCTGCTGTTCCTCCCCGTCTGTGTGTTAGCAGTCAATGGCCGCTGCCATCGATGTGTTCCTCTGCTTTGCAGTAACTCTGACCATTGCTAAAGCTGCTCACTGGGAGCAGCACTGGGCTGTCCTCGGCCTCTATCTGCTTACTGAAGGCTGATTTACAGTTTGAAATACGGCTGTAGTAAATCCTGTGCATGGGAAGATGTGGGAACATATGGCTGGGGCAGGTGGGGCTGGCAATCTGCATTTAAACCTCCTTAAGCTGCTGTGGAGCAGTCTCAGATGGACTTGGGAGAACATTTGGCCTTGAGTTTAGTGCTTCTCGTTGCCTGTGTTTGCTGCAGGAGCTCTCGAGCTCTTCGTTTAGCTGAAAGAAAACATTTGGATGGGTTTTGCTATGATCTGGTTCTGTCTGATATTGTCAAAGATAATCCTGCTGGTAATGTTAGGAAGAAGTCTGAACAAAACGCACTTTTGTTGTCCCATATCTGATGCGGAATCTCTTACAGCTCGTGGGTGGTGCAGCCTCTGCCATCCAAATGAGCCCAGGTTGAGTTTCCAGCATAGAAACGTAATTCAGCAGAAGAAAGCTAGAGGTGTGGGCAAGCAAAGCATCTCAACCACCAAGATGTCAGTGCTGGAGGGGAATGGCTGCAGACACAGTGTAAATATGCGTGCATTTGCCTGTGCTGGTCTGACACTCTGAATGCTCGGTGTGACAGCAGCGTGTCTGACCAGGCAGTTTGCATACTGGATTTACATGTGACAAGTGGCATTGCCAAGCACGACTTTTATGCAGGAACCATGAGGAGTGTTACCTGAGAAGGTGACACAGTAGGATTATTAGATTTTCACTCTTCCGTGCAGCAGAAGTTACCAGGATAGCTTTGTGTCACAGGACTGATGTCTTCATAGCAGAGGCACGCGGCACAGAAGCTGAGGCAGCCGTCCTTTCTTCTTTTCCCTTTCTGCATCATACCTCTGCCTCGAGAAGATGCATAAGTTCTCACTTAAATCCTGAGCAACGGAGGATGGAGCACCAGAGAATTAAATGCAGCCCAAATTAAAGCCACAGGAGTTATTACAGGTTTCCTGGCTGGCTTTGATTCCGAGCTCTTGATTACTGCTTCTATTTTATTACATGATCGTATGACACTGGGTGATGGAATATACTGCTTGTAAACTAAATATTTACTCAGTGGGGCTGCGTTTAGAAATGCGGCATGCTCTCAGCCAGCTTTGTGCTTGTTAGGTGTGCTGGTGAACACAGTGCTGCCAGCCCATGCGGGTAACAGCTGCTGAGGTGCACACACTGAGTACTGATCGGAACTGTTCTGCTTGAAAACCACAGCACTGGGCTGTGTTAACGTACTGGTGTGGGCCAAATGTGATACCCTCAGCTGCCCCTCGTGCCCTCCAGACCCTTCCCCACATGGGCAGCCCTCCTTTGGGTGCTCTTTTTATGTCCTCCTTACAGTATGGCACCCAAACCCGCACACAGGACTGGAGCTGAGGCTGCCCCACAGCAGGGCAGGATGTGCTCAATTTGCTGTACCCCCAGAAAGAGAGCAGGGCTGTGCTGTTTCCAGGCAGTGACATGTGTGAGCTGGGCTGCTGCTGCTGTGACCACCTGGGTCTCAGCCCACCCAGCTCCTTTTGCTCCTGGTGTTGCCATCTCCCCTGCAGGCATGCCCAGGAGATAGGCAGGCCCAGCCTTGGCAGCTGCTGCACTGCTGATAGCCATCACAAGTCAGATGGGGCTGGTGTGCTCTGCATGCTTCGAGGAAGGAGCAAATGCTAACAATGTTATAATAATGAGGTTTCATTCAAGATAACGATCAGATTGTGTCTGGCTGTTGGATGAGCCTTGCCAGGCAGGCGGAGCTTGCAGAGCTGTTCTGTGACGTTTCCCGGTGGCCCTCTTCACTACTGTGATGTAAACTTCATGCTTTAAAGAAGAATGTGTCGATGGTGGCAAAAAACCATCACTGAGTGCTGCTGTCCATGAAGGGCTACAGCTGTTATTAGGGATCTTACCAGCAGATTTTAGAAACTGAGCACTTCCTCCCTATGGAAAAACTGCTCAGTGCTGATCCTCTGCCAGGGGCAGAAGGGATGTGTGACTGGGGAGGGCAGTCTGCCCACTGCTGGGCTTTGGGCTCCATCAGCCAGCGCTGAGCGGCTCGTTGGTGATCCTGGGCAATGGGTGTGGGTTGCACTGAAGTGTGCTGAGGCTGGGATACGTGAGGGCTGTTCCAGAAGGGATGGGGACTAACCTACTGCCAAGGGAAGTACTGGAATGGCAGGAGATCAGCCAGGCCAGGGTCTCTGGGTAGAGGGAGGGATAGCCCTGTGTGTTCCCACCCTGATCTCCCTGAAGGTTGTGTTGTGTCTCTCACAGGTAGAGGATGAGGTGAAGTAGAATTAAAAATGTAAAGGGACAAAACTGCTGTGGTTAACCTTGCTCTTAGCCTCTCATAGTGTGCCAGCAGCTGTTTGTACACACGCCATAAAGCTGCTCAGGGCTAGCAGTGCCCAGAATTGAGAGAAAGGAGCCCATCTATCTATCTGTCTCTCTGCAAAGCAAATTCCAGCAGCAAAATAGGAGAAGAGAGTTCTTCACATCAAACATCTCCATGCTGAGAAGGCAGTGCTCCTTCTCTTTCCTCACTTCTGGGCTGGGAGGCAGGTGTGTGCTTTGTGCTATGTCTGTCTGATGTCAGTTATTCCTACCATGCACCAAGGAACGCTGCATCAAATAGAAGAGAAGAACTTTGCATAGCGATAGATCCGCTCAGGTTACTGAACTTACCACTCTCCTAAATTTAAGGCTGGGGGATTAATAGTACTTAAGGGAGGACACATCGGCCGCTTCACTTCCTCTCTGTCCTCTTCTCCTTCTTCCATAACCTCAGGAAACCTGCTTTGCTTGAGCAGAAGGTGAACTTTGCCCTCCGGCTCTCGATGGGTGGTGTTTGCAGGTAGCTCCGGCTCCCTGTGCTGTGTGCCCTGAGATCTGAGCCTGGAGATTCCCCTTCCTTATGGCCTGGTTTGAGAAACAGTGACTGTATGTGCAAACATGTGAGTGTACTTGGTTGATACTTAGCAGAATGCATAGGGATACATTGCAGCCCCTGGCATCTGCTGTTCCCTCTGTCCTACCTTGATGGTTCATCCCATTATCCCTTCTGGTCCCTGCATGTTCCATAGGAGCCACACAGGAAAGGCTCCAGAGCAGAACATGGCTGACAGCAAGTGTAAATTAGTAGCAGGCGTATTTTATTTGGTGTCTAAAGAGATTTTTTTTTAATAATTCTTCTTTTAGTCCAACATATGGTGGCTTGAAGAAGCAGATGTAATGGGTGGCAGCTGCTTGGGTGGCTTTAATGATGAGGAATGTAAATAGAACTCTCTGTCTGTCCAATAAACATGGAGCTCATGGGAGGAAGGAGTTCTTGAGGCTGAACTCAGCTGTGCACTCAGTGCAGGCAGACCTGCTCTGCTCTGCTCCTCCCTGAGCAGACCAGCAGAGGCACCAAGCATTGGCCCCACTGCTTCATAGAGCTCCAGCAATAAAGTTCTTTGGTGGGCAGAAAGTGGTTGTGCTCCAAAGAAGGCTCTGCCCAGGAGAACCTGGCCTGGCTGTTATCAGTGAAGCACTTCTGTGTTAGCTTTAGATGAAAAGTTGTCTGTAATGGTTGCATTCCCACATTAAGGTCTGAATAACTCATTGATAAGAGTAATTTGTATGAGGTAATGCAGGATTGCTTAATTGGGGGGGTTTGCTTAGAGACGCATCCTTCCTTCCCATAGCAAGCACTGAAATTGGAGTGCAGTGAGCATTGCTCATTGCAGAGGAGCGATCAGCTGGAAGCTGCCTGCCTGCTGGGACTGCTGGATGCACCACAAGCTGTGCAAAGGGACCCAACTTTGGGAGGACTTGTGACCGAGCTGCTTTCCTTCCTCCTAGTGAAGTTCTGCCTGTAGCTGAACACACATATGAGACTCCTTTTGCCTCCCAGTCATGCTTGGTGTTCCTTAGCTGAGGCACGTGTGCTTGGACACGTGTTAAGTTGCTGGCTCATCCCTAAATAGCAGCCTCCAGTGACCTGTAAATGCAACACGGAGCGTTGCTGTAGCCAGGAATCTGAGGAAGGAGGAATTCCACCTTACAGAACTGCTGAGACCTGAAAATCCAGCTGGGTTTTCTTCTGGCAACTTCAAAGTTAGCAGGTCTCTGTAAATTCCGGCTCTGCAGTTAACAGAGCAGCTAATAAAGGGTTGTCATTCTCTTCAATAGCTTGCTGGGTCTGTAGAGCTAACAGAGAAAGTTGTACTTTGCTATAGTCAGGAGAATAAACACTGCTGAATAAAGCTGTACTTAATATGTGCCATTCCATGTTCTGATTTTTTTTATGCAGTCATATCTATAAAATCCTGCTGTTGCTATAATTGTATCAGCAAAGGGCTCCATCCAGCATGCAGGTGCTCTGCTTGAAGCTGCGCTTCCTCTGCTCGTCCCCATCAGCAGTGAGATCTCCTTTCATCACTCCTTCTGATGTCTGGGGAATGGCATTGTCTCAGTAGACACAGCTTGCCTTGCTCCAAGGAATTCAATGCCAGAGCAGAAACCAACACAGGTGTAGCACTCCATGGTGCACTGCCACGCACCGGGCAGATTAATGCTGGTCAGAGGAGGGAAACGTGCATTGGTGAGAAGTGCAAAGCCTGGGTAAATTTAGAGGCTGTCCACCCAGAGACTCATTGAGTTGCGGTTCGTTTTTGGATGTTCTGAAATTAGTTTAGTTCACGCCTCCATGCTGCCTTACGCTTCCAACTCAGGAATTGCCTGCTGCCAGTAAACTGCCAATGGAAGTTGTTCATTTCATTTAACATCGTTGCATTTCTCTTTTTTTCTCCAATTCTTCCCTCTCCCTCCCCCCAGGCCTGCATAGATGAGAACCTGGACATGGTGAAGTTCCTCGTAGAAAACGGAGCCAACGTGAACCAGCAAGATAACGAGGGCTGGACCCCCCTGCATGCGGTGGCATCGTGTGGCTACCTGAACATTGCAGAGTGAGTGAGTTTCAGGCTGTTTGGGTATCGGTAACACTCTGCACATCCTCCTCTTTGAAGTGGGTACAGCCATGATTGATGCTCTGAAGCTCATACAGTGTTTGGAAGCAACGTTAAAAAAAGAAGCCTTCCTTCTTTTACTGAATGCAAAACTTGTTCCTGTTAGGGTGGCACCTATAACGGGTTGTCCTTTACTGATCCCATTAGAGTGACTTATGATTCATTAGGTACTTTGCTAAAATCCCAAGCAGAGGGGAAACGTGAGGGCTGGCAGGTGCTGATGAGCACAAGGTGCAACGGAGCATGGAGAGTTTTGCCATGATGTTTAGGGCAAAGCAGTGACCTGCTGCAAGTGACTCCCAATAAAGATTTGAGCCTCTGCATGTTTGCTGATTCCAGGGCTTGCAGTAACAGTCTGCAGCTGATCTGAATATTTGTTATGCTTGCAAAGGGCAAAATAGTTGTGTTTGTCCCAGAGAAGGTAGTGGTACTGCTTGTGCACCAACAAATTGTTCTGGGAGTTGCTCAGATATGGGACCTATAGTGCTAGAATAACTGGAGCAAAAGAACTGGTAAACCTAAGGGGTAGAAGGAGGCATTAATTGCTTTTGAATGAAATAAATGAATAGTTTGGATTAAAGGCATCATCCCTCAGGTGAGTGCAAGAGCTGGGGACACTGAAGTTGCTATGGAGAAGCAAAAGTTATTTGCAAGAGCCACTGACCAGGCCTTGCACTTAGCAGTGCAAGTATAGAGCAGAAATTTGATAAGAATGTGAATGCTTGTTTGGTAAGTGAATAGATTGAGAAGACTGTATACTTTGTTCTGCCTCTTGATTTCCTGTTAGCTGCTCTGAAGCCTTCACGTGAGGTCTGACGCGTTGGCATGGCTCTCGTTCATGTAGGTATTTAATTAGTCATGGAGCCAACGTGGCTGCTGTGAACAGTGAAGGTGAAGTCCCGTCTGACATTGCAGAGGAGGCAGCCATGAAGGACCTGCTTCTGGAACAAGTAAAGAAACAAGGTAAATCAGCAGTGGGATTGAATACCTGAGGGTCAGACAGAGAAGGGTTTCTCTAAAGAAATCCTGTAGGCTTTCTGCTTCCCTGCGGATAAGGAGGTCTGAAATCTGTCCTAAGTGCTAGCAGAGACATTTCTGCTGAGAACATTGGAATGAATGCAGAATATTTGTGTTGTGCATTCTCTGTCCTTTTTAGTAGGATTGTTTGAAGCAAGACACTGCAGTCCTGAAAGCTGATTCTTTAGACCCATTCATTTTAAAAGTGAGATTTAATTCTGACCTCTGGTACCAATGAAAGGTCTGGTTTCACTGAGGCTTGGTGGTGCAGAAGAGAGATTTGCAGCCCTGCCAAGGGTAGGGGCCTGGAGTGCTATGTATGTCCTAGAGTGACCTGCTTTATTCTGATCCCTCCCAAGACTTCTGCAGCCCATCTGCTCTGCTATTTCCCCTTTCCTCGTCAGGTGCGTCTGTGTGAGTTGTCCCTGCAAAGCTGTCACTGGTAGAAGTGACTTGGACAGTGTCTTAATTCAGGGATGCTTCGCCAGTGTAAGATTTTCTCTATACTCATGCAATTCATCTGCAAGTGGTTTGGTGTCTGTATGTATGTGTAAGAGGTTTAAGTCCTACCTATGAAGTTCATCGGGGATGTTCTTGAAGGATGCAACCTGTTTCTCTTTGAAGTGGATAATGAAAGCCATGCACTGTAATAACATATTTGAGAACCTGAGAGGGCATTAAGGCAGTAATTCCACCTCTGCTGCAGATATTTTGCCTGACACTTCTTAGGATTCCGTTTGGCTTTTTCATTGCTTTGCCACGTTAGCAGCATCCTGCTAAGATGCCCTAAAACAACCATCTGGCTCTGCTGAGAAGCTTCCCATTGACACAGTTTAAAAGCATCATAATTGCTGGAATAAACGTGTTATAAACTTTAGATAAATGTCCCTCCAGCTTTGTCTTCAGCTGTAGCTGAAAGCAGACGCCTGGGGCAAGCACGGGAACAGGACAAGTGTGCATGATTTCCCTCCCAAGTATTTTCCCAGCCTGCAGCCGCTGTGCCCCGAGGCATTCCTGAGCCAGATGGACTTTCTATGTACTTTCTGTGTGAATCCACCGTGGATTTCTGTTTTGTGGACTTGTGCGGTCTCTCTTGATCCCTGAGCCTGTGTAGCATTCCATTTAATATCTCCAGATGTGCTGCTATGATCGTGCAAATTTATCTTTCTTGTTTTGAAGCCGTTTACAATTTTAATCTTTGCAACATCATGCAGTATTTCTCAGCCCACGGTCTGAGCTGGTAAGGGTTTTCTTTTGTTCTCTTAGAAGTCTAATGCCCTGCAATTGCCTTGGTAATCATGTTGTTGTTATAGTGAAGGAACTGATCTGTAGGGCCTGTTGCTTTTCAATATTGATTTGTTTTAATTTGACCTTTTATTTCCACCTCCTATCATTAAAGTGATTTAGCACTGTTTTACCAGCATCTAGTGGTTTGCTGCTTGAAGGAGTTGATCAGATATGTCCGTCAGGATGCATGCCAGGAATGGCCCTGGTGCACTCTCTACATGCAGCTTGATTGCTTACTGAATCCCCAGTGAGAACACTGCTGGGGTTATGCTGCTCTTACAGAGGATGCCTTAGGATCATTTCTGCACATCCTGCACAACTTATTTTTGTTAATTGTTGTTCATGAATTGGTTCTTTTAGGCTGGAATACAGCATATTGGCAATACAGCCCCTCCATGACTGGTTCCATTAAGCTAGTAGTTGACCAGCAGAGTTTGCAACCAGTGCCTCAACTTTCAGATCTGAATACTTATTCTTGTTGTAAGTCAGACTGCTTTGAGGTTTCTGTCAGTGATGCAGGAGATCTCCCAGCTGCTAGAAGCAGCTTTTGCTGATGTTTTTGGAAGATGACATAAGCTAATAATCTTGTGTAGCACATGAAAAATAGGGTAAGTTTACAAAGTGCATGAGAGCCGATAATCTCTTCTGTGCTTTGCTGTCTTAGGTGTAGACCTAGACCTGGCAAGGAAAGAAGAGGAGCAGCAGATGCTGCAGGATGCCCGGCAGTGGCTGAACAGTGGGAGAATCGAAGATGTGAAGCAGCCTCAGACGGGTGCCACAGCTCTTCACGTTGCTTCAGCAAAGGGCTATTCTGAAGTCATGAGGTAGGAACTCCTTCCCGTGGCTGATGTGTTGAACTGAGCATGGTTTTCCTGAGGAACATGCATAGCTTTTTAGTTGAGAGAAATGTTTTGTACCAACACCTTTGGGCTGCTGTCTCTCTAAATGCTCAGCAGAATTATGTGCCCAGCCGTGGTCACTCACCTAGAAATACAGAGGCTGGAAGATTGCCTTTCATACCTTTAGGTCTTCAGAGAAATGAAAGCTTTTCTGAGACCAGGGCACAAATTAGAAGGTCAAGTTTCACTATTAGAGTACAGGCTTTAGGGCTAGCAAGTCAGATGTGCTGGGGATGAAAGTATGATTTCAGCCTACAGGGGAACAGTACGTACTGCATGGCAATCACAAACACCCTCATGGTTGACACAACCAGAATGTCAGACTAGTAGAAAAATGCAGTGTCCACTTCTGCCTCAGTGTCCCCACCACTTAATGCCTCTGCTCCTGTAGCCATCAACAGTGACAGAGATCCCAACATGTAACAGTTCTGCTTCTGCTGCTCCAGCACTAATAAGCTCATTATGAACATAAGCTTGATCAGTGTAGTGCTTCCTGGCAATGAAGCATTAGTATTTTTACAGGTAGTAAGGATGTCCCAACAGTAAAGCTTCCTAAATGATGTATGGATGGAGCAGTCATATGCAGGTTGAAATGCTTTCTGGAAACGTTCACCCACCTCAGTTCCTTATTTTATAGTCTTAAGTGACATGAGTTGATGTGTAAGAGCAGCTTCTTATCAAGCTCAAGTAATTTTGTTAATCTCTTTGTTTCCTCTTAACATTCATTCTTTAGAGCTTTTAATTGAGTTATAAGCTGTCTGTGCCTCTGCTGTGCCCAAGAATGCTAATTCAACACAGATCACATGGAATAGAAATCTAATATCCCTCTGAACAATATGGGGCGTTGGTCCCACGGGTTTTTGCTGGGAGGTTTTCTCTCCAGTCAATGGAAGCTGTGTTCCCTATTTGCCAGGTGTCCACTTCTGCTCGGCTACTCCTTGGCATTAAATGCTGTAGTGATAAACAGATCTCACAGAGAGCTGACACTGTTCCACTCTTGTGTGTTTTATGGCCACCCTGTAAGTTCAAATACAAAGCTTCAGCGACTTAAACCAAAGGGGCTGAAAGCCAGCAGCTGGCTAACTCAAATGAGACACGGAATTTCTCTGTGACCTTGAGTCTCTTCATAACTGCGTTCCTCCCTTTTGCCAGCTGGAGAATCAACGTAAAGTCAGCACCTGATTTAAGACTTCTTTACAGGGAAGCACACTGCTGCTGTAGCACCACCGTGCTTTATTTAGCACTGTAACACATCAGTGCAAAGCTGCGGGAGTTTCAAAACTGTCCGTGCTGCTCTGGGGTCATGCCAGATTTCCCCTGAGCTGAAGGAAGGTGGCTGTGCATGATGGGATGGGAGCACCGCCATGGGAACTTGCAGTGGCAGTTTTACTGGACCTGCAGAATTCCCCTGGGATGTCCTTCAGTATTTAAGCAGCTGGATAACAGTCAGTTTTGATACGTGAGCTGCTCGGTGCTTTCACCTGATCACTTGTACTGCTGTGTGTTTGCCTCTGAAGTTTCAGACAATTGTCTCTCTTCTGTTTGTTTTGGTTTTAAATATTCAAGCCCCAGATTGCATTGCAGCACAGTGCTTTGGTCTGGTGGAGGGGGCAGCAAGTGGAAGGTGTACAGCAGTAAATGGGATGGAAGGATGTTCCCAGGCAGTTTTCTTGGATAAGATTTGCTTTAACTGTTCAAGGTCTGATCTGCACAAACACTTATTTGGAGTTGTCCATATTTAACCTACAAATTTAACAGATCACAGTCAGCGATATCTCTGCCTCTTGCTTAGCAGTTCTGCCAGCTTTGTCTCCTTGCAGGCTGTTCCTACAGTGCGTGGCCTTGTTTTTCAGTGGAACTAACCCCAAACCTGAGTTACCAAGTGGCTTTCCCATGCAGAAGTCATTCTTGAGTGGGCAGGAATCAACGTTGCTTCTTTTCTCAGGCTCTTGATCCAGGCTGGGTTTAATTTGAACGTCCAGGACAACGATGGCTGGACTCCACTGCACGCTGCTGCACACTGGGGGGTGAAGGAAGCCTGCTCCATCTTGGCTGAGGCGTTGTGTGACATGGATGTCCGGAACAAGCTGGTCAGTAAGCACAACAGGCACTGCAGGCACAACATGCAGTGTATTTCATAGCAAGATGCATTTCAACTTCATTGCCATATGCCGTAATTGCTTATCAGTTTGATCCAGCAGCATGACAGATTACATGGTGAGCAGTTCTGCATGTGTACTAGAGAATGTAAAAGCAGCAGGAAATAAGGGACTCTTGGCAGGAGGAAGGAAGAAAAGATTTTAGGTATTACTGGAAAACAGCAGTGATGAAACAGGGACTAAGATAGGGGCTAATGTGTGTTTTCCTCCTTCAGTATAACCCTAACATTGAACAACAAGAGAAAAACAATCTTGGAGTGCAAAATAACATGCTAATATTAAGCTGTTAAGCCCTGCAAATTCATGAGCCCTTGAGTCACTGGCAGCATGGAGTCTTTCCTATTCTTCTGTCTTGGTCATAAAAGGAAATAAAATTCACAATGGGAAGGAAGGAAGGAAAGCACCCCCATTTCCATGCTAAGAGCTAGAAGTTTGCTTAAAGAGTCCCTGGATATTCAGGAGGTGAAGTGTGCTTGCTTGTCCGTGGTTGCTCTTTGTGTTCCCCTCCCTGAATGCATCTGTCTGTACTGGAAACTGATGTGAAAGAGATCTCTGCAGGAGGAGGCACCGCTTTAGCATGGTGAGCTCTGTGGCATTCAAAATATGGGGAATTGTTTTTGTTTTTAATGCCATCAGAAGCTTTTCCAAAGTGTTCAGAAGGCGTGTGGGTTTTCTATTTTGATAGACATGAAAAGAAACAGACACAATTGTATTTGCTGCAGTCAGTTGCCAGATATTTCCTGTCAAAGACTATTACCTTGCTAAGTCAGATGGCCAGGACAATCTGTAGTTATTTGATCATTAGCCATCGAGTCTCATCATGGTGTAAATGTAACTTGATTTCTTGTTTTATGCCCCAAAGTAATTTTCGGGGTTTCTCTTATTTGTGAATGTCCACGGATGTGGAAATAGCCCCCAAAGTTTTTGGCCTGCTGCTGATGGGCAGCCCTTCAGGAGGTTCAGGTACACAGTAATGCAGTAAGTTGTTCACGACCCTTCACAGTCCAAGAGTGTGCTTTTCACAACACAGATACTCATGTGCTTTAGTCTTGGCTTAGATCTGAGCCATAGCAATCAGGGAGCCGTGCTTCCCTGATGGAAGTTGCTCTGATGAGGGACTGTGTCAGGAAACCACCATTGCTGTCACTTGGCTTTCTCTGCTGTAGAGCATAACAGAACATTGCTCAGCACTGAGGCGGAGTGGCTGTAGTGCACATTCAGTTTAATTCTTCACTGATAAATAGTGGTTTTTTGGGTGTTAATGGCATGCTGTATTGAATAGCCTCTTGTCTTCTTTTTGCATCAGGGCCAGACACCATTCGACGTGGCTGATGAGGGACTGGTTGAGCATTTAGAAATGCTGCAGAAGAAACAGACAGTGGTGAGTTTTTGGCAGATCATTTTCCACCTATCCAATTACCTTCTGTGCACAGGTGTTCCCTAAAGCACATGGCATTAGCAGAAGCATGAGGTAGAGGTGCAGCTATTTTATGTGTCGCTCACTCAAGGATCTCTAAATACACCGATATTTTCAGTAGATAGGAATGTAGAAAACTGGATGGCTGGATGGTATCAAGGGCTGCTGATGTGCACAGTCCTGTAAGCTTCTAAGGAACATGTAGTTCATCTTTGGAGGTGCTCCTTTCGTTGTTTTTGTTTGCTTGCAAACTCTGTAATGTCAAACTGCTCTTTCCTTAACGAGCAATTACCCAAGTCCACATCGTGTTTGTACCTAAAGGGTTACACTGCCACTGCTGAGAAAGATTTCTGATTTCAAAACCATGTTGGACTGCTGCTTCATAATGCAGTGGAGATATTGGATGGATTTATTAGGAGAAAGTTGTCATTAAAAAAAAAAAAAGGCAAAAATGTATCTTGATCAAAGTAAAGGCAGTCATCAGGCCAGAAAGAAGGTTTGGGGTTACGTGTTTTCCTATTTCATCTGGTTTGTGCAATTACATCATTTGGGTGCTTCCAAAAAAACAACCCAACATCTTTTCAAACAGAAAATAATAATAAAAATCAGAAAATGTTGTTGAAAACGTTGGATTCAGAAGCAGACATAATGAGAGCATTGCTGGTAAAACCCAGTGGAGTATTTTGAGGAACTGACGAGGTGGGTGGCAGAACTCGAGCTCTGATCATAGCACAGCTGCTGTCACCCTTAAATAGCATCCCTAGCATTCACAGAAGGTCCTGAAAAATTAATCAGCTTCTCCCCAAATGAGGTGTTGATAAATACTACCAGCACTGTATTGTGGGTTCCTTCCTATGCAGGTGCACCAGGATAGTGCAGATAAATGTATTCTTCAGAAGAAAAGCGACAGAAACAGCCACGAGACCTTTTTGGATGTGTGCTAACCCATTTTCAGGCGTGCTTTGCAGGAGGTGGAAACTCCCTGCTTCTCTAGATTGGTAGCACTAGATAAAGGCCATCTCCACTTATTAAATGAATGTAGCAAGCTTTAGCAGAACTTGAAAGAAGGGAAGAATCCCTCACCTACATTCTGAACGTGCAGAGTTCTTCCTTCTTGTGCCATTGTCAGCTCCTTCTAGCAAAAAGGAAGAGTAACCCAGCTGGACATGATACAAAGGGGACAGGCTTCAAAGTGAGCCTCTAATTGTAGTCTTCATTCATTTCTTTATTTTAACCTCAGCTGTCCCTCTGCTTTTAGTTTTGGTTTTATTTGTTGTTATGATCTTGTCCATCAGCAGTCACACATTTCTATTAGGGAGTTAGAAGGGTTAGAGTTAGGGAGAGTACTTTGGTTGCTGCAGTGATTGTAGGTATTCCCATCCAGTGCTGAATTTTGGCACTGAGAGGTTTAAGAACAGCCCACCTATGTGGGAGATCTGCCCTCCCTGTGCTGGGCACGCTTGACTGCTTTCCCTTGACTGTAAGTGCATAATGGGGACACAGGAAGCAAATCTTAAACTGAATCCAGCCTGATTTCATGGGTGTCCAACTGTATGTGGATGGACCTCCAGCTCTGTGTCTGCATGGGCAGGTGCAGAGCAGTACCCTGAGAGTCACGCTTCGACTCTGAGTCTCAGCACAGACTGCTGCAGACTCCTGCTGAGCCTTACTGCCTTGCAGCTGCAGGCTAAGGATGGGCTCTGTGTCTATGGCTACGTGCTGCTGGAGCCCTAGACCAGGACATGCAGCGCTCTTGCAGATGCTGAAGGAGCTTACCAGGCAAATTCAGTGACAAGGCTGAGGTGTCCTCATGCTGTGGATGTTAATGGTGTGCTGAGGTGCCATGCTAAGATGTCTGTTTCTCTTTCTGCAATCTGCTTGGACTTTTGGACAGCTGCGAAGTGAGAAGGAGACGAGGAATAAGCTGATTGAAGCTGACATGAATGGCAAACCTCAAAGTGGAGTCTTCATGAAGTACGTTTGTTTCCTCTTCTTTGGAAAAAAAAGCTGCACGGTGTAATAGGGCAGCAACTGTAAACTGTCAGCTGCTTTTAAAAGGTCTGCTGCTGTTTGTGCCTACTGCGTGATTCCTTTCAAATTCAGCCTCTTTTAAATGTAGTATTAGATGGTTCTTACCATACCCACTGAATGCCAGGACAAGGAGTTGGGCTGCTGTTTGGTCCTCAGCTTCTCTTCCTGATCATCATTTTGACCTTTGGGCTGAGAACTTCTGCTTTGCAGCTGCAGAGCCATACAGCCTCAATGGTGAACTCTGCTTTCTTAGGAAAAGAGGGGAGACCACATTTCTTCACTCTGAGAAATGCCCACAAAGTTAGGAAATGAGATACTGGCATTGGAATCCGTGGGAAACGGGCAGTGCTGGAAGGGCTGGGATGCAGAGCATACAGGCTGATTTTTGTCAGTTTGCATCTTCTGTGTATAGCAAATCATGTCTGTGTGTTCCTGAGAAGTAGAGCTCAGAAATAACTCACTTGGTAATCCTTAAAATTCCTGTTTCTTCCAGCAAAGAGAAGATTCTCTATGAGGAAGATAGGCTGAAGACCACGGAGATGGAGGAAGAGAACAAGGACTCGAGCAGTTCTAGCTCTGAAGAAGAGGAAGAAGCTGAGGAAGATGAAGTTTCAGAATCGGATGCTGAAAAGGAGTCAGGTGAGATACAGTGCAATTGGAGGTTTAATAGTTAGCCAGGCAATGATAGGAATTGAATTTGAGAACTGCATTTTTTTACCTTAGTTATTAAAGACATCCTGCAGTCTTACTTCAAGTGTACATACACAGAAGAATATAGCCAGCGTACTAAAAAAAGCCAATGTTCAGATCAGCATATTTTTTCAGAAAACATGCCATGCGTGGTATTTTAGCTTCTGCTTCCTTCTCACTTAGGGGAGCACACGGCCTGTTCTCAAACAGCAGTTTTTTATCCTCATTGGGCAATTTTTGGGATGAGCACTTCAGGTGCTGCAAGATGCTGGAAGACAACTGAACGAGATTTTTATCCACTGCATATACCTCACTTGCTTGTGCTGTTTGGGTGCTTACACCTATGATTTGTTTTTTTAAAACAATGACTATGAGAGGCACTCATTGCTGGGAGAGAGAAGCATTGCGTTGTTGGTGTAGGGAGGACATTTCCCAGGCGTGTTAAATGTGCTGTGCTTGGTGAGTGGTCTGATTTGGAGGCAGACTTTCTTTCTGAGAAGATCTTACCTGAAAATGAAGTTCTGAAGGTTTGCTTGGCAAATATATCCATCTGGTGACTGTGGAAGTAACTATTTAGTGAGTAGAAGGCCTCCTTGAAGTAAAGCTTGTTTAGCCTTGGCATCATCTTTGTGATCTAAGGCATGCCTAGGTCACAGCAACTCTGAACTTGAGTGCTTGTAGAGAAGGGCCTTGGAAAATGTGATACTGAAACATCTGGTTTCTTTTTAAAACTGTAGAAAGGAAGGAAGAGTCCTTTGCCAACCACTCCAGCCACGAAACCAGGCCCAGCATCACTGAGCAAATACCACCACCAGAGTCCAACTCCTTCACTGCATCTGCCAGAAGGGTAAGTGAATTGGGAATCAGCAGGAGCAGTGCTTGAAAGCAGTAGGGTTAGCTGGGAAATAGGCACTCTGCCTACTATTGTGCTTTCCTGAATTGCCTCTGAGAGTCAGCTTCAATTTTGGTACAGATGCTGCATTAACAGCAATAGAAGTCTAGCACAGAGGAAGATATTTGTATGATACAGTGCCTCTTCTAGACTCCTACCTTCTGAAACAAGTCCTGGTGTTCACAAGGAAACCTTACTTGCCACAAGTGCTGTGTGCTGCTGTCAGCTCTGAGATAGCTGATGGTGATCTCTTTCCAGCAGCTCTTTCACCAAAGGGTTGTGCTGAGGTATCAGCACTGAATTTGGCATTCTAGTCTGAAGTGTGTCACTTGCCAAACCCTGTTTATTCAGTGACACAGCATTACAGCCCAGTAAGCAGAGAGGATAAAGTTTGCCTCTGACTAGATAGCCAGGCTATGAAGGCTTTGCAAAGGTGAAGCAGTTACTGAAATCTTGTCTGAATTCTCCAGCTCACGTGTCACTCAGCGAGATGGCAGCAGGAGGCTCTGTGTTTTGCCTAGGATGTCTATCTTATGCTTCTGGTTTCTTTTTGCACCAGAATATGGAGGGCAGCAGGCACTGCTGCAAAGATGAAGTACCAGTTATGTGCCAGAGGGAAGATGACCCTTGCAAGTCATCCTTTCTTTAACTTTTTGCCTCTTACCAAAATCAAACTTCTTGTTCTTATCAAACTATTGCTCCTCTGTACACTGTCCAACTCAAGCTGAAGTTCCTTTATGGGAAGGAATAATAAATAGTGGATTCTGATTCACTCCTCTGTGTGCCCTCTAAGATGTTGTCAGTCCCATCTCATCCTGAGGACTCCTACACTGCACTGCTCACACAAAAGCTCTCTTGCTCTACCTGTTGCTTTTGAATCTCTTCCCCTTCTTCTCTACTGCTTTTTAGCTGTGGAGCCTGAAGTTGTGCACGTGATCAAATATGCAGTTTGGATGTAGCCCAGCATAAAGCGAGGCCCATTGAGGCATTTCTCAGAGCTGAAATGGAGCCTTGCAGTGCTCTCACGTTCTGATGTTCCTTTTCCCCTCTGCAGTTCAGTTGGCTCAACAGGTCTGATGAGCAGAAGGATGAGTCGCCCTCCTCATGGCGGTTGGGTCTGCGGAAGACTGGCAGCCACAACACACTGAGTGAAGTCACTGCCACTCGTGAGGCACAGAGAGACAAGGCTGCTTCCATCTATCGATCTTCGTCCACTCCTCGGATATCTGCGTTACTGGACAGCAAAGAAAAGGTTTGGCCCCTCTTTCACAAAGGTTTTGTAGTGTGTCCCAGTTGAGATGTTTACCTTGTGGTTTTAAGACAGTTTCCCTTTAGTTTTCACTTATTGCTGGGTTTGTATCCATAACAGATTTGGGTGTCTTTAGTTCTTTTTATTGTATACACATACACTTCTTTCTAATGATTGCAATTCTGGCACAGCTGTCCTTGCAGAACTGGAGTTCTGTGTCCCTTTGAGCTGTTTCCTGCTCAGTTTCAAGTGGGCTGCCAATCTGGCACAGCCCATTCTTGGCTGGAAAATATCAAATCCGGACAGCAGCACGTATCTGCAGTGGAAATTCTCCTTCTGCATCATCTAAATAGATCCTCTCTCTGTCCTCCAACTGTATTTGTGAATCCCATTCCATGTATTCACTAGCTGTAACTGCTGCCCGTTTTTAAGTAGTTCTAATTGGAAGTTTAGATTCACTAACATGCTGTTCAGGAAATCGTGGTTAAAGTGGATATTTTTATGCTGTCACATTTCTTGCCCAAGAAAAAGCCTCAAACAGGTTGTCCTTAGACAGGAAAATACTTTTGTGATTGAATAAACCTGATAGTGAATTTATTTGTCACTGAATGGGCTGTAGGTATATCAGATTTACAGCTGAATTACTTTTGTTTCAGGATAAAGAGAACAAGAGCTATCTTGCCACAATAGCCCCCAGAAGACTGAGCAGTGCAAGTGACATAGAGGAGAAAGAAAACAGGTGAGACTGAATGTAAGGCTCAGCTTCAATCTTGCAGGCAGTTCCTCAGGAACATCTTTTTCCTATATTAATGCTTCATATTTTTTCTAGAAGTCCTCTCTGCACATGTATTTACAGTAAGTTCTAGTACGTTGCCATTCATTTAGGTAAGCAGGGCAAATGATTGTTTTCTCCACCTCTCTATCACTATCTATCTATATATATGTATTGTCTCCATCTGGGAAACTGGGTAAATGCTTACTTTTTCATTTATCATTTTGTATGTAAGTGCCTGACTTTGGAGCTCTTACATCTGTACTTCTGCCACTTGCTCAGTTGTTACTTTCAGTTCCTTTTATTCTTATATCTGTCACTTTTTGATTCACTGAGTCTGTGAACTCTCTCACGTGCAGACCTGTTTACGTTGCAGGGGCTGCTTTTGGAGGCTGGTTTGTAATTGCCTCTGGGCAGAACCAGAGTATAAATGGGATGAATAGCCAGTATATCAAGGTGTATTTGTAGAGATTAGCCATTCATGCCGGATACTCGTGGTGTGGAGGAGGATTTCAGCAGGCCTCGCGTTCAGCCAGTTGCACAGCAGTGGTGAGGAGGCACACACAGAGCAGTTACTGTGATCTGCAGTTGCGGAGGTGTCGCAGGACGTGACCACCACGAGAGCTTCAGCACAGATCAACATTCTTTGCTGATCTTTTGCTGGAACCTCCCTGCTGTGTTCTTGCTTAATCTCAGCTGGCACTGGGATTTGGACTGTAGCAGACAACTTGTGTTTAAATGACTGATAAGCTTGAGTGGTTTTGGCAGTGCCTTGGATTGAGTGGCATCTCCAGCTGAGTGCTGGTAAGTGTCCTTCACTCTGTGAAGCAGAGAGCAAGGAGGACTGGGCTGCACGAACAGATGGTGCCCAGATGTACTGTGCAGTACAGCTTTATTTCTGATATTCCTTCATTTCAAAACAGCTGAATATCGCTGCTTAGAACCACAGATGTCTGAAAGGGCATTTGGAAAGACACTGCAATTGAAAAATGATTATTAATTGTGGGCTGATGAGTGTTGTCTTAAAGGTCCTGTCCAAAACTAGAGCAGGATAGGTCATACTGCCGGGGTGTGGTTTAGGAAAAGCAGCCCCAGTTTCAGATAAGTGGGTAAGTGTGGCTGCTGATAACATAATTAATAAATTGACAAGTGATTTTAGATATTGCCAAATATTCTGTCTGTTTCATACTGCTAAATATGGCAGACATTTTCCTTGTATTTGCAATACCTGTTCCATTTGTGCCATGCTGTTGGATATCAGGTGATGTTGTTTAATATGTTATGGCCAATCTAAACCTCATTTGCAAGTCTTTGGACTAGGAAAGGGTGTTGATGCAAAATATCTCATCATCTTCTGATTCTTAAACAATACAGCTGACAATCACAGAAACTGACCAGTAGAAGTGCTTCAGAGAGTTGCCACCTGTAAGCAATGATGCACGTGGGTGGGTGTGAGGGAAGGGTTTGTGCTGGGGCGCTGTACAGGAGCCAGAAGCAGACTCTGGGGGCTTTCCTAAACAAACCTTGTGCTCTCTCCTGCATTAGAGAATCAGCTGCTAACATTGTGCGGAGCGGCTCTTACACCCGGCAGCCATGGAGGGATGAATCAAAGGGAAACGAAGCTCCCCATTCTGGTGCACCTCCTACCTACGTATCTACATACTTGAAAAGGTATGCCCAGTTCTCCTCTGCCTGTGTTGTCAGTGGTCAGTTCTACTCTTAGCATGCCTCCCTCTGCTCATTGCATCAAGCCTTGAGCAGAAGATACAAATCAAGGCTTGTCAGCATCTGTCATGCTGAATAATCTCCTTAGAGACCATCACTTTTATCGATTATAAATGGTTGGACTGAATTTAAATACTCTTGTTCAGACAATTCAAACACAAAATGTTTTTTCTCAGTTTTATGTTAGTGTTATGGTTCGATAATAAAAGGGAAATGGGTCATAAAGAGAGAGTAAAGTAATTACAGTCTGAGCTCAGCATTCACATAGCTGTTAACAGGTAAGTTGTAGCTTAGTGCTAGCTTTGATTTACATTGGTATGTGTTTGTGGCATTAATGTTATCAGGAAAATGGCAGTGTTCATATGGGTGATTTAGGACAGCATGACTGATGCCTGCAACCATTTCCTTGTGACAGTAAGGACAGAGTTTGTTCAGTGTATGTGAAATTGTAGAGGCAACTTCTTACTGCTGGTAGCCCAGCAGAATCAGAAAAGTATCCCATTTGTAACTTCCTTAATTGTCAGTCTTCTACTCCTGCGGGAGGCAGAGGCTCAGTTTTCCTGGAGCAGCAGGTAGTGGCCCTTTCAAAATGAGGTGAATGAATGGCCTCCTCTGATGGGGCAAATAATGCATTTCTGAGCTTTTGTCTACGTTGAGACAAGGAAGATCAGCCCTTTGTGCAAGTACTGCTCCATCGCATCACCTTTATTTTAGCTGCTGCTGGAAACCAGCAAATCAGCCTGTGCAGGTTTGTTGTGCTGCAGTGCCTTTTGTGCTGCAATGCCATTCGTGCTCAGGGGGAAGAGCAGAAATGTTTCAAGATTTCAGATTATGTTCCACAAAATTCTAGACCCTGAACTAAATAGCTGTGCTGGAGACAGAGCAGTTGATAGAGGTTTGGGAAGAGGTGCACTTTTTGTGTTCTAGTGCTTCTGCTGATAGAGGTAAGTCCTCTTCTGGGACAGTGTGTCCAATTGCTGAGAGCACAGAGACCCATTTCCACAAAAGGTGAAACAGCCACTTCAGGCAGCAGACTTTTCCTCATCTGCTGATCCATTCCAGTGACTTCACATCTATCCTGGGACATGATGACAGGTCAGCCTCCGCAGCGTGGCTCTCTAAAGGCACTCCAACCAGCAGCAGCTGATTGCATCGGAAAACTTTGGCCTCCTGCAGCTGGCATGCCTTGCTGTTCCCTGCTCTGAGACAGCCCATAACATCACTGAAATGGCTGTCTGTTGAAACTTCATAAGCATTGCCTGTTTGTCCCACCTGATCCAGAGTCAGATTGAGTGCCACATTCACACAGCTGTATTTCCTTGGTTAAACTGCACAGAGGTCAGCAAAGGCTTTGGCTGGCGGTGATATTTTGCTAGTAGGAACATCTTTTCACAAAGACTGAGTTCTGGCCTTCTGTAGGAGGGTGCTGGAATATGAGCAATGACAGAGAATAGCTTTGCCAACTAAGGAATGAGGTGTAGGGACACACACACTTCTTTACAGACAGAACAGTCGTGTGTGACTTCACAAACAGTAGAACTGGGATCCATTTGCCCTCTGTCCCCTAATGGTTTTCTGTAGAGGAGCACAGTAGTCGTACAGATTTCTTCTCCCTTTTACATCATCTCTAAGGTGAGAAGCAGAGCCTGTTGCCTGTGATAGCTCTTTGTCAGCAGAGCATTGCTAGTATTTGGAAAATCATTCTGGAGGATAAAAGCTCATTTTGAAAGAGAGAATTAAAGTGAACGTGGCATACTTGCATGTTGCTGACAGGATGACTGCTTTCTCCTTTGCCTTAGTGTTTAACTAATCCCCATAACGATACCCAGGTGTGTTCTGAGTGCTTTATGTGACCCCCAAACAAAGGGTAAACACCACCAGCAGATCACATTCAGGTGTTGGAAGTGGTTTTTCTGCTCCATGGGAACAAAAGAGTTTGCAGTAATTTTACGAATGCTCTTCAGCTTCAGTGGAAGCGAATGTTAAACCTCTTTCTCTGATGGTAGGGACTGTCACTCCTCCTCCTTTGGGTGCAGCACTAAGGAGCAGAGCACAGACCCATTTTCTGACAGTCTGTTTTCTGTTTCAGTGCATATTGGCCTTTGAACAGCCAGTTCACATCAGTTAAAGTGTTTGGAGGAAAACTAACATTGCAGATTGAATTAATTCAGCATCCTTCCTTTGACATCAGCTGTAAGAGATGCCTCACACTAAAATGAAACCACTTTTTCAGTTATTTTCTTCATTTTAGATACTTACAGGCACTCCTTATTGTTTGTGTTGGCATAAAAACCATCACAGCAGGTCAGACCAGCAGTCCCTGCAGTCCCAGCTCCCATCACCAACTGGTTTTGGAGGTCCATTTGCTGAAGCTAGAATGGCTTCAGAGTAGCCTTCTCCCCTGTGCTGGCTTTCAGCAATCCTTAATTAAGGAGTGGGGGTCATAGTTAGGCCACTGTTCTTAGCAGTGACCACTGTGACCCACTTCCGTAAGCAAATCCCATTTAGCTCTCTCTGAAACACCCTGTGGCAGCATATTAAAAACAAAGAAGTACATATTTTGTGCAGACCTTTTTTGTTGATGAACACGGAAGTCTTTTCAGGCTCTAAAATCCCCCTTCCTTCAGCTGTTTCCAGAAGTCTTTCTCATTACTGGTTTGAATCGGTGTTTTTCGTTCCACTGGTCATTCCTCGATGGCTCTGTTATGGTGATCTGTTAGAGACTGAATAGCAGTGTGTCAGTGCCTTCATTTCTATTGTTGGGTTCTTTAGCATAAATTCATAGTCCTCCTTTTTCAGATGTACGTAACCGTTAATAACTACATTTTCCAGCTAAACTTTGTATTGCAATTTTCTGGTCCTGTTGGCTTGAAATGTGACCAATTGAATAAATGCCTGGGAGTCCTCAAACTGTGTGATGCCACTCCTGCAAGGTGATGGGGAGGGGAGGCGGCTTCCTGCAGAGCCAGCCGTGCTGCAGATCCCTCATGAGCAGCTCGAGTGATGCCCAGCACCAGCTTCCCTCTGACCTGAGCCATGTGCATTTATGTAGGGACACAGTGCCATGCTCTTCTCCTCCATTCCTTCTTCCCCTCTCAGTTCCCTCACATCTCTGCTCTCCAGGCACCTGGTGCTCCTTCCATCCTGTAGTCTCCCATTTTCAGCCACTACCTTTTCCCTTCTGAAGCACTTACCAGGTCTTATTCCATAACCCTCCCCTTTCCTCCCTTCCCAACCAGGTTTCTCATCAATTTTGCAGCCACCCTTTGACCTCTCTGCTTTGTGTTCCCCTAGGATGGTGCCACGCCAGCCCTGCTCCTCCAGGACTGCCACCAGCTTTTTCCAGGCTCCTCCTCTCATTCCTTCCCCCAGTGCATGTTCCACTGCAGTCATCCTCTCGGTACAGCAGGCCCTGATTTCTCCCCCTCATCTCTGCGACGTCATGGCTGCTCTCTCAGCACGCCCACAGCAGCCAGGTTTAGCTCCCTGCTCTCACTCTCCTTTAAGGCTTTGCCTTTTCCTCTGGTGCAGAGAGCCCAGAACGGGAGGCAGTTCCTTCCAAAACGACTTCCTGCTCCCCTGTGCTCAAGGCAGGGGCCGGCTTGCCAGAGGAAGCTTTGTTTGGGGTCCAGTGGAGGTTGCTACCTGGTGACAATAACTTGCTTGTTCCTTTGTGACCTGGATATGGCAAGCAGCCATCAACTGAAGAGCCCAAATGTAATGCTCCTCCCCACGGAGGCCTTCCAGGATGCTTCAGTCTCCCTTTGGTGTAGGGATCAGCAGTTTGGCTGGGCTGGCTGGGCGCCTTGGCGCATAAAACTAATTTGCAAATTGAGTGCCTACGTGAATTGGACCGAATCCTTCCTCTGACCTCCTGTCCTTGGCTGTTGTTCTGTCCCTTGCAAGTTTTATTTCAGCCTCAGGCTGCTCTCTCTGACTCTTGCTGTAGTGCTGACTTCCAGTTCCAGCCCATTTACCCTGGCTTTCCCATAAACCTGCAATTCTTTGTCCTGGCTTTTCCCCTAGGTCAGCTTTTCCTCCCGGTGCGTTCTGTCAACCACTTTCCTCCATGTGTGTTTGCATGGGAGTCATTTAGGATGCAGGAGATGAGATGAAGCCTTCCCAGCCTTTGATTCATCCTGCAGACAGCCCAGTCTGACCAGTAGCAGCCAGGAATACCAGTTGCTGGGTGTGTCAGGATCCCAGATCACGCATGCATGCTTGTTTTCTCTGTGCCATCAACGAGCAGCCTGCATCTGGGGCTGAGGCGCACATGGTACAGAGATTTTTGCCATGTTTCCTTGCCTGCTCTTAGAGGTGCACAGCTAAACTCACTTAAGGAGATTTTCTTCTGAAAAAGCAGAAGGGTACATCCTCATATGAAAGCCCTTCAAAGTGTGAGCGCTTACAGCTTTTCAGTAGAAACAGCTTTAAGAGTTTTGCACTGAAATGGCAAAATATGCATTTCCTTTGCTCATTCTTGAATATTTTCAGAGGCAGAGTTTGTGCCATGTGTGCCCCATTGCAGCCTGAACTAATATCTTTAAGCCACTGAAAACAGGTTCTTAAACCTGGAAGTCCTGGGTGTCACTGGGAGGCCATGCAGCCAGGCCTGCTGCTGTCCCTCACTCCTTCCCTGCTCCCAGAAGAACCCCTGCTCATCGTCCCCACCATTCCCCATACACAGCACCGCTTCTGCCATGGCAGGACTTCTCCCTTCCCTGATCTTCACCGATCCACCATTATTCTCTGCCTGGAACTCAGCTGGGCTTATCTGAAAGGTGTGCTGCCACACCAGCCTGCGTGAGGCTGCTCTGCAGCGACTCCAGTGTGCCGTAATCTCCTTGCATACACTTTGCTAAGATGTAATACTCGCTCCCTTTTCAGCTGCAAGCTCAGCTGTGGGGTTGTTCTGTTGAATGTTTACTGTGCTCTGAAGGACCTGATTTTGTGATGTTTTACAGTGCTTCATTTGGTAGAAGTAGTGACCTCAGCAGTCCCTACATTTCAGCCAGTCGCAATACATCTCTAGCTACCTCACCCACTGCCATTGGTTCATCTACCTCACTGAGCACCCCGTGGCAACCTGCCTCTGCCTGCCCCACACCTCTCGGTGCGAACACTTCTGCATCCACCCGCCAGTACACCAGGTAACAGCTGAGATAACGCTGCACAAAGTCAGCACTTGGGTTGGAAGTTCTCAGTTCTGGATTATGGATTGGAAATGTACTTCCATACGGGAGCTGCTGATAAGAGATTGCAGCGTGGTTGCAATGGACAGTTTCAATGGCATGTTTGCACCAGGATGCAGTTAGCAGCCCATGTGTGAGCTCAGCTTCACACTCCTGCCCTGCTGCAATGACACGGCGCTGCTCAGGATGCTCTCCAGCATTCAGCATACAAGCTCTGGAGTTCATTCCTTCTGCCTATTCACCAGTTACATTTGTAATAACTTTTGCTGCAGACGGGGATGTGGTCATTAACTCTGAATTCTTCCTGCTTGTTCTTCCACACGTTTTATAAACTGGTTTGAATGCGTGCAGTTCCCTCTGCTAACAGCAGCCCACAGCAGGGAGGATGAGCTGCTGGTGCTCCCTCGAGGTGGTGGTCTCGGTTAGCAGTTGAGTTGACTTGCTTTGCTTTCCATTATGTCTTCTCTATTTCAGAGCCCCTTTCAGGCAACAAACTGATTCTGCAGTAGAGAAAAGTACAGAGGGCCTCTCTGCTAGCACCCCCCTAGGTGTAATCACAAACCGTGCTGTACGCGGCTCTGCTAACGGTACTGCGAGTGCCGGTGCTGCCTCAACCACAGGAAAGGACTGCTCTGCTGAGGAAGCCAGGGAGCGCAGAAGGTCAGTGGGCAGTGCTGGGGCGTTTCGTTCCTCCTCCGTGGTCACATCTGACGTGGCGGTGCTGGTGGGGGTGGCAGAGCTGTTCCTCAGGTGCTGTGTGAAGCTGCAGGCTGCTGCCCCTGCTCTGTCTTCAGCCCGGTGATGATTGGTTCGGAAGCTGAAGGTTGCATTTAGTTTGGGGATTTGTCTGCTCATCCTTTCAGTGTGTCTCAGCCTTCTTCAGTAGTCATCTCTGCTATTCATCTCAGTCCCTGAAACTTCTGTGTATACAGGAACAGGCAGCACTCGCAGTGGGTTCTGTAATGTGAATCCGCTCCTAAAAAGAGTGTTGCACTGAGATACGCTCAATGTGCATCCCTCTGCTAAGCTGACATGTGCCCGATGGGGACATCCTTGTGCAAGAGCTCTGTATTCCTGTTAGTGGGGGAAAGCTGCTGGAGCATGAGATGTGTGATGCAGGTGGGACAGACTGCACTCCAGCAGCATCTGCTGCCTTCTGTTGGCTATGAAAGAAGACTCAGCACAGAGGTGGAGGTGTGCCCTGTGCAGCCCAGGCTGTTCCAGCAGTAGCAGCACTTAGTATCAATCTGAATGTATGATGTTACCTTAAGACTGGGGAAGTGTAAGTCTGGATCAGTTGATGCTCTTTTCAAAGGGAATTTACCGTGTGCATTTAAGTACAGAGTATCAAGTGATCCTGTTTATTCCTGCAAGCAGGATCTGTCCCTGCAGTCAGCCACGGGACCCCTCCAGCACACAGAGTGCATGCTCACTGTGGGCTTCTCCCTGCCTCAGCTGCAGCAGGGCCAAGAGAGAAGGCTGCTCTGTTCTGTTGGAAAACACTCAGACTTGTAAGGCTGTCCAGGCCCTTTCTTTTTGCAGAGCTAACCCAGGTAGTGCTTGGAAGGCACTGTAGGCCGAACCACATTCATCACCTCTGTATGCAGGGAAATAATTGGACGTAGCTACTGCAGCGTATCGTTTTGGGTCTGTAAGGACGCTGAACATTTACTGCTTGGAGTGCCTCTGTGTGCTCCTGGTAGTTCTGCTGGCGGTCAGTTGACTCAGTGTCATTTGCAATTGAATTGAGATGAGCTGCCAAAGGATACTTCTGGTGCAAAGAGACCATGCAGAGCACAGAGTGTGTATTGCGCTGTCTGTTCACACTCAGACCTTCTCATGACAGTGTCTCTGTTTTGGCAAACCCAGAATAAAGCTGCAGAGGCTTTGGATTCTTCCCAGGAGAAGTGGTCTCTGCAAACCCCCCGGCCTTCTGGCACCGTCTGCAGACACAGAACCTGACTGACAGTACTTGTAAATGCCAAAAAGAGCATCTATTAATATTACTGCATCGGCGTTTATTGCCAGATCAGTTCCTATAAATAATATAGGAGATCTGTTTGTCTCCTGCGGTCCTATTAGTGAGCCATCTCTTATGAATTATGCTAAAGCAGAGGTGAACGCCAGAAAATTCCTCCCACCTTCAGGAGAAGCTTTGAAACTACTGAGCAAAAAATGCAGCAGTGGTGCATTGTGCTTAAGGGCAGAGGAAAGCTCGTGTGTGTCTGCTCTAAGAGCAGGATCTGCTGATGGGGTAACTGCCTGCATGCACTGAACTAGGATGTGTGCTCTTAGAGAAACAGGAGAGGTCACCTACATGGGGAAGGCTGATTGTGGAAGGAGGCAGAGTTCAGGAAAACCAAATAGAAAAGGAAAATGGCAAACAGTTGTCAGGGAAGCGCTGTATGGATTTCAGCTCCCACCGGCAGCTGTTGTAGTAGCATTTGGTCTGCTTCAGTGTTTCCAAAGCTCCAGCTTTCTCTTAGCAACAAAAACATAAACAAGCTTATCGTCTAATATTAGATCACAGGGATGTCTTAGAACTTGGGGCCTTAAATTATCCATGTGGAGCCAAAGGTTAAAGCAGAAGACTGAGATCTGGGGAGGAGTGAACGGCAGAGCGCTCTGTGCTGTTGTTTGACATCCTCTGCCAGCCAGCAGGTTGGCCCTGACCCACCATAGCATTTCCCCTGGGGTGTTCTACCTGCATCTCCTTCCTGGCTCCCTGCTTTGTCATGTAGCTGAAAATCACAAGTCAAACCCCACACCTTCAAAAAGAGGGGAGAAGAGAGGAAAAAGCAGCAAAGAAAAATGCAGGAGGCAGCACAGGAGCGATGTGTGTGCCTGGGTGAGCACAGCACTGCTGGAGCTGTGAGTGCAGCAGTGCAGCCACACTGCATGGAGGGCTCACACTGACCCAGCAGCAGCGCAGCCCCCCCTCATGCTGCAGCACTGCAGTGGCTGCTGGCAGGTTGGAAGTTTGCCATCCTCGCCAGCCAATCGTTGTGCACTCCATTGCTTTCTTCTCCTCTGTGGGCACTTTGCAGCCGGTGCTGAGCGTTGTGTTGGGCCAGTTGGTGATCTCGTGCCAGGGCTGAGCAGTCTCGTGGTCCAGATGCCAGCTGAGCAGCCCCAGCCATGAGGGTGAGTTACAGCCATATGGGTGCTGGGCACAGAGCATCTCCTGCCCCTCTTGTTCTTCCCAGTGCAACCAGACGCCCTTCTGGTTTCTACGCGCTGCAAGCAGCTGCTGGGGGCTCAGGGGGTCCTGCTGCCTGCAGCCCACTGCTGCCTGATCTCCTTTATGCAAGAGGACAGCGGCCTCTAGTGCTGGCAGCCAGTTCGGCTGTGATATCCTTGCAGTGTTGGGCCACCACCTGGAATGCAGTGCACTGTGCTGTGAGATGTGCACCTCTGCGAGGGAGCTCTGGGGGCTCACGGCCTCACCCGAGCCTGCTGTGCAGCTCCCAGGGCATCGCACAGCCCATAGGATCATAGAATCAGTAAGGCTGGAAAAGACCTCTGAGCTCATTGAGTCCAACCATCAGCCCATCGCCTGCATGCCTGGCTGTGTGCAGACCAGCTTTACCCAAGAACTGGAGGTCGGTGCCACCTCTGTGCTCAGTTCTGGGGCCGCTTTAAAAGGAAATTCTTGAATTGAAGCCTTGCCTGTTTGGGTCAGAATTAGGAATTTAATTTGCCCTTCCTCTTCCCCCCCCCCCCATCCACTTTGTTTATACGATTGCATTTTGCACTTGTGTGTTCTTCCTGTGTCTCAGGAAGATCCCAGCGAGGTGGTGGTGCTCACCATCAGGAGAGCTGATAGAGATGGGAAGCAGTCCCTGCCTTACGTACCCAGGGCAGGTTTTCAGATAGATCCAGCATAAGGGTGAGGTGGGCTCATGTCCCGAGGGCTGTGCTCAGTTCTGCATCTTGCCCTCCAAAGTTTCACCTAGAAATGTTTTTGGAGGAAAGTTCACTGCTGTGTGAGCTGAATGTGCCTGGCAGATATTTCTCTTTTCTGCTTTGTTCCCAAGAGGAATCCATTCTTCATTCTAAGGATCCAGCTGCTAATTATAGTAGTGTATATTAATAATATATTAATAACTGAATCCTCCTCCACCAGCACTGTTAGACGAACAGTTTTTGGCAAGTCCTTCAGTCCTTTGGCCTCGTGATTCCTGTCCGAATTCAGAACTTGATTCCTCCAGGGTGAGTGGGGATGCCTGATACTGAACCCTCCTTAGTTCATAGAACAGAACCACGATGAGATCCTGATCTCTTAAAGGGTTAAACCGTGGAACTTGAACTCAAGAGGTGCTTAAACATCTCTGGAGGGGAACCAATGGAGAGAGCTGTGAGTGCCGGGCTGCTGCCACATCGTCCTCACTGCTGAGTGCTCACAGCTCCCCGAGTGCTGGGGATGGGGGAAGGGAGGCTCCCATCTGTGCCAGGCAGCAGAAAACCAAAGGTTAAAAGGTCCTGTAAAGAAGTGAGCAATCATGTGGCACCTGCTGCTGGAAGCCTTTATCTGCCCTGCTTTGGTGGTTAATCGCTTTCAGATAAAGTTGTCCTTTTTTTAAGGGGCTGCTGGTGCAGATGACGTGGGAGGGCAGGAATTCCTGGGGCCGTTGGGTTTTCCATGTTGGGAAGCAGAGCGTCCGCTGCTGCTGTATCAGAAATCAGCCTGCATTTTTATTTGGAAAAAGGTCGGGGTGTGGGATGGGGTCACTGCTGAGCTGCCTTCCTGCAGGGCCAGCGAGCAGGTGTGTGTGCTCAGCTGCCCACGGCTGATGCTGTGCTCAGGGGAAGGAAGGGGGAATTTTGGCACTCGGGTTGGGCGGAGGAGCTCAGGGTGGAGGTTGGCCTGCTAACTCCAAGCAGGAATATATGCGGGATCCTCCGGGAATGGGCAAGGAAACGAAGCAGGCACTGCTTGAGCTAAGCAATGTAACTGCAGCCTGACAGCATGGAGCGAGCAGAAGGTAAAGCTGCCTTTCCTCGTCCCTTCCTATGTGCAGAATCTGTGTGCGGTTCCTCCTTCCTTACTAATCCTACCCACTGATGTGTTTCTCAGATTTAATTATTGAATCTAATAGGAGCACTTTTCGTTGGCAAGTTGTGCAGCCAGGGTTCCAGCTCCGCCTGCAAACCATCACCTGAAGCTCAGGGTATGGGGGTTTACTGACCAGGATTCTGATGCATCACGGTGCCCAAAACTGGCGTAAACCAAAGAGTGAACCTGCAATGTTTGTGGCTATGCTGTATGAGGTACAGCTGAGAGTTTGTCTAGCACAAAGTCAGCTGTTCCACCGAATCCTTTGCTCCACAGCACCGACCCGTGGATGCTAAAGGTGGAGGAGCAGGCGCAGCCAAGCAGTGACCCAGGGGCTGCTACAGAGCAAGTTTTTGAGCCAACTTAATAAATCTTCTGTTCCTGAGAACGGCGGAGTCATGAAATTGAACCAGAGCCTCTGGCACCCGCTAAGAAATTGCAACCTTAGCTCAGTAGGAAGTGGGAATCTGTTCTACATTATTAACATTCGGTGATGTTTTCAGTAATTGAGCCGGGGCTGATTCATGCTTATGTGTATCCCTGGAACCTCTGCAGGCATCAGTTCTGTGCCTCCATCCACAGGGTGGCAGCCGAAGGCTGTGCAGCACTGCTCGCCAGCGGAGCGCCTTGCAAAGGCATCTGTAGCTCAGCAGCTGAACTCCTCATGGCCAGCAAGTTCTGGGGGTTTGGTAGCTGTGAAGGGCAGTTTGGCAGATATTCAGATTTGTGTTGAGTGCATTTTATTTGAGGATGTCTCTCCCTGTGGACAACAGCTTCTGGGAAGGCTGTACAAGGACTGCTTGAGGTTGTTTAAAATGTCACATCCCGTTGTTTGACTCGCTGCTTGCTTCAGAATGAGAGAACGATACCAAGGGAGGTAAGGCATGTGCATCTTTGCCTGTCTGCTCATCAGCCGCAGGAGGTGGAGTTTCATCCCTCTCTGTTTTGTGCAGCAGTTTTTAAGCACAGAGGTTCACCCTCTGAGCACCGCAGACAGCGGTTGTTCCTTGTTCTGTGATGCAGTGATGCACTGCTCGGCAATGGGTATTGGCACCCAGTGTGCTGAACACAAACCAGTTTCCAAGTATTCCAACCTGGAAGGCTTTGCTCTTGTGAGACTGCAGCGAATTGCATTCGATAACTGAAGTTCAGCAGGGAGAACGTCTTGCTGGCTTGCTGCGTGTTGGCAGCACTCTTTGCTTTTGTCTTGCAGAAAAAAAATCCTGGATTACTTGTTGTTGTTTCAGAAAAGGGGGAAATGCATCCATTAGATATGTGTAAGGATCTGGATTCAGAGCTCCAGCACGCTGCCTCCAGATAAGGGTGTCAGTTTCAGGTCCGTGATCGCTGTGATGCTGAGGGTCATCCATTGCTACAAAGGGAAGGCATTTATCATCTTAAAGCTTCCAGGCTGTGTACTGTGTCCCTTGGCTCCAGACATGGAGCTCTCCTGGCTCAAGAGGTGACAGCACTGATTTTCCTTTCCTTGCAGACGAAACTCAGGGCACGTGGGGCTGAGAGGAGCAGCAGGGCTGAGTGAGAGCAGCTCTCATTGCTCTGCACCGCAGTAGTGCAGCCTGCAGAGGGCTGGCATTGAGCTGTCTGCCCTGCAGGAGCTGCGCTGCTTTGTGAGCAGCACAAGGAGGTGAACGCAGGCAGAGTGGAAGTGCTCCTGGAGCATCAGCTGCTGTACTGTAACCTCAAACCATTGTAAACATGGCATCAAAGCCGAGTTTTGAGGAGAGATAAAGGGGACTTATTGTGATTAACAGGTGACAAAGATCACCAGCCTCATAATCTCTCAGATCAGCACCTGAATGCGTTGGGCAAAGCAAAGCCCTGCAGATAGAGAACTTCATCCTGTGCTCATTAACCTGCAAATCAGACTGTAAAGAGCTGATTGAAAATCAGGCTTTTGAGATTCCGTGAGCTGAAAATTCAGTCCAGATTGGAACACAATGACAGCTCCCAACAGCCAGGACCAGCATGGGAGGGAAGAGCAAAGGCCTGGAAATGGGAAATACTCAGAGGAGCCTTTTCAGGGCAGCTGCAGAATGCTTTAAGTGTGGTCCTGAGATCTCATTATCCTTTTGTCCTCTGCTCATCAAATACCTCAGCGTTGTCTGGCTGTCTCCCCTCACTCCCCATTCCATCCTTTGCAGTCGGATGTGTCGTCCTTCTCTCCTGCCTGTTGAATGCTCTTGCTGCATTATAGTCAGACAACATTTTGTGGCAACTTCTGTGATAAAAGTTTCCATTGGCTGTGAGCTGATGCGTGCAATGTGTTAGCATGGGGATAAGCAGCAAAGAAGAGAAACCTGTTGTTGGATGTGAGTGCAGGAGAGCGTGCTGCCCAGCTGTCCTCGTGTGATTATCAATGATTGATTTGCTGCTTTAATATCTAACTTAGGGAACTGTATTTTGGATCTGCTGTCAGTATTGTTTCCCATGAAACCTGCACTTGCTGCTCTTCCATCCCCAGCTTATGGAGAGTTCCTTTGCTAGTGGCAAATTTCCAGCCTGTAGGATTGCATTGCTGGGATGCTGTACTTTTCCAGTGGTTTCCAGACGAACTGTATCAGTGCTTCAGATTTTCTCTGGGCTTTTCTTCCATCCTTTGATCGCCATACAGCTACGGAGATAGATCTGTGCAGTAAGGATACTTGAAATGCCTGCAGTGTTTGGAATAGTGGTCTTGTGCTTTTGCAAAAAGCTCTTCCAAACGTGTTGATAGGCTGGATAGCCATCTGTATGCTAACGAACCGCCTGCGGGGAGCCCAGCCTGTGCCTGGCTCCCTTTACCCATCTCATCCAGAGCTGGAGGAGTCACAAGCCTTGTCCTGGCTTCTGAGATGGCCTCCGGTATTGTCTGGGGAGTGCAGGTCAGACTCACTCCTGAGCTAGAAGGAGGATTTGGACTGAGGAATCGGAGTCACCATCACCATGAGCCATGTGCCCATTAGCAGAGGTTGGCACTTCTTATTCTGCACCATTCACCCTTTATGTGGGAGAGTTGTCCCTCCACAGCATCTCCTTTCTCTGCAGCACATGTTCTCTATTGCAGGTTTGCTGTTGCATCCTTGGTTTGCCAGCTTGGATATCCAGGCTGTCATTTGCCCTACTTGGCCTCTCCCTTTCTATTTGTGTTTCACTGCTGCTACTTGAGCTGCTGGTGAGCAGTTGGTGGGATCCATGCTTGTGTCATAGTGCCCCAATTAAAAGAATTAACAGTGAAAGTTGGTGTTTTCTTGCAAGGAAATGCAACGTGTTGGGTCATTTCCATAAGGTCTGCACGGACCATGTGGCATTTGCTTGAGTCAGTAGGATGGCAGAGATAGTGCACTTCATTGAGCATCATAATACTTAAAAATCAAAACCTCAGGGATTGTTTATATGCCACTTTTGCTGTCTGTCTCCTTCAGCTTGCTGTGATCTGCATTTCTTCTGCTTTGGAGAGCAGTGCATTGCTCTTCATCCAGCACTCAGCCCAGCCCTGCTGTGTGGCTGCATCCCAGCTTGCTGCCTCCTTTCAGCCACTCCTGCAGGTGTGCTGTCTGCTGTTTGCATCTGAAATGGTACAGCACAGCCACCTTCTTTCATCACCAAAAAAGTAGGCTGTGGCTGCTTCCTCAGAGAAAGCAGCAGTGTTGCTGTGCAGTGGCTCTGCTGATTTGTATCAGAAAAGTTGTTTACCTCATGCTTGTAAAATGGCCTTGGGTGAGCTCGGAGCAGCAGGGAATTGTGTAAATGGAAACCAAAAGTCAGCAATCAATAGAGCTGCAGCCCCAGCTGTGCCGCCCTGCCTCGCCAAATGCCTCATCTGAATGTTAACTCACTGCTGCAGGTTGGATGCAAAATTGTTAACGATGCTTTAAAATATTCCTATTTTGTGTAAGTTCTCGAGGAGCAGAGGGAAGGTGTGGGAAGAAGCAGGAGTAAGAGACAACATGTCATTCCTCTTGCTATGCTCACACATGCTGTATCCGAGCTGTGCTGAGTGCAGCAATCTCACGTTGCTCACACGAAGCAGGAGCGTTCCTGAACGAGCCCAGTGTTCCCCCAGCACCACGTCGTGTGCGTTGGGTCCTTCTATGGGCAGAGAGTTGCTCTCGTCCTTCCTCTGCTCCCTCGCTGCATGCATGTGGCCCCTGTGCTCTCACTGTTGAATCCTGCAGTCCTTCAAAGCATGAGATCCAAGTTCCACCAATGCAAAGCCATTGCCATAAGCTGCCCACCTTGCTTAGCTGCACCATGACCTGATAGGCGTGTTTCAGGATATTCCTTTTCCTACTGCTCTCAGTTCGGCTGGCAGTATATTTTACAAATGCACTCTTCCTGTAGGTGGCTTATTGCTTCTGGATGCTCTGCAAAGAGCAGCCATCCTACTTGTGTCAAAAGCTGCAGAAAGTGCTTATTGTTTCCTTAATGTGCCATTACCTGGGCAGCCCATTTGCACAGCATAAAGGGGAGCGAAGAGAACTGCTTGTCTACAAAATTAGGAGCTGCAAAGCTTTTGCACATCAAACAGCAGGTTTTTGTTCACGAAGCAGCAGATTCCTAGGAGGCAATCATCGCTCTGAATTTTAGGCACTTCCAGTGTTGGAACATCCATCACAGCCAGTGTTTCTGTCTGGGTAATCAATGGGAAGAAATGAGCTGCTCTGCAATGCATTCCCATGATCAGCCCTAGAGGCTCTTGCTGAAGGTGATGAATTGCACCCTGGAAGTGCAGTTTGGTGCGGGCAGACCAATTGTGGACATCTCCATTGTAGCAATCTCCCAGAGCGCGATCCATCGCCTGCAGCCCCAGCGTGGGTGGCCTTCAGCCTCCTCGTGCTCTTTGGAAGCCCATGCAGTGCACTCAGAGCAGTTCAGGGCCTGGCTTGTCAGGTGGAACACACACTGTGGTTGTTGGGTTGGTTTCTTCTTTCTTGACACTTAAGTGCAAAGTATGAGCTCCCATGGAAGGACCTCTGTGCAGCCAGAAGAAGCCTTGTTAAGTGACCATAGAACGGCTTAGGCTGGGGGGGACCTGAAACGCCATGGAGCTCCAACCCCTGCCATGCAGGGCTCCATCCAACCCAGCCCTGAATGCCTGAAGAGCTGGGGCACCCACAGCTCTCTGACAGCCTGTGATGGAGCCTCTGCTCAGTGCTGCCAGCCATGCACCTGCTAAGTCAGTGCTGGGCATGAGGTCATGCAGAGAGGGCTAAAAGCCGTGGGGCAGTTGATTTTGGGATGATTCGGCCTCAGGGACTCGTTGGGTTTTTGCCGTAGTGTAGCAAAGTCAGTAATCTTTCTAATAAATTGCTGGATCAGATGAAAAATCTGTTCAGCCCATTGCTTTACATGGGAAGATGGTCTGCAGAGGGCAAAGCAGGCAAGGAATCCCTGGGCAAATGAACTGCATTCCTCGATAGATCTTTATCCCTTTCTTGGCTAATTACCCATCCACATCTTTGATACTCTGCTAACCTGTGGCAGTGATAGACCTACAAAGGAATGTTTCATTTCAGACACTCTGGCTCTTCTGCTGTGAGCCGGCGTTAATCATCATTCCCCATTACCAGGCTGAAGAATCCAATCTAATTAATCTTTCCTAAGATGGAAGCCAATCCACCAGCATGGAAATGAGCCTCACCGCTGTGCTCTGTTGCGGCGCTGCTGAATTCCTCTTAAGTTCCCCCTCTGTGAGCCTCTGTACAGAGTTCAGTTAAGATATTTTCATGTGAATGATGCTGGGATCTCCCGGGTTCAGTGAAATCCAATGGTAGCACAGTCTCTGTGTTAGCTGCGTGCTGCTCGGTACCAGGGGGCTCGCTTTGCTCCAGTGCATGGAGGTCATTTCTTTCCTCTCCTAACCCTTTCCTCCTTTGTGTGATGCCTGCAGCTCAGCCAGGTGCTGCTGTGATGGGTTTCACACTGCTGAAGGCAGCAGATTGCAGGGATATGAGGGTGCATACAGTGCAGGAAGGAGGGTCTGAGCAATGTGCAGTGCAGGAGTTCTTTCTTGAGCTCTTCATCTGAGCAAGAGCTGTTTGGTTTTTCTGCTAACGAGCGTAGTAAGACATGGATGGGGGTAAATGATACACCACATAGTTACACTTACTTAACTGGACTTGTTCAATGCTGAAGAGTTCGTTTAGAGGCTGCAGGGAGGACAGAATGCATGCATTTCTGTATCCCCTGCTCACAGCAAGGATGTCCCAGAGCGGGCGACAGCAGCAGTGCTAGCAGACAGAGCCAAATGATGTTTGTAGATAGGAAAGAGAATAACATCTCAGCTGTGGAGCTCACTGAGCCGTGAGGGCAGAGCGTCTGCTTTCGTTCCTATCGTAATCTCTTTTGCCTTTTCTTGTTGCTCCCTTCCCTGCAGGTCATACCTGACCCCGGTGCGGGATGAGGAGGCGGAGTCGCTGAGGAAGGCGCGATCCAGGCAGGCCCGGCAGACGCGCAGATCCACGCAGGTGAGGGATGGAGGTCCTCATCTCCACGTGTGGGTGGGAAGAGCTGCTGTGCGAGGAAGCACGGCTGTGCTGTTAAATGGCTGCTTGGTGCGAGGGCCTCGTCTGCCCTGACAGCGCTGGGGGGATCCTGATAATAGCACACACGAGGAGTTGTTATAAAACCCTCTGAGCACATGGAGGTGAGATGGCAGAATCCCCATTTCTCCTGAGCAGCAGAATAGCTGCCTTTAGCTGGTAGCTTGATCATGGATGTTTGGGTTGCTGTGAGGCTGTGCTTACGTGGGCACACTGAGGAATGTGTGAAAGGCAACCAAATGCTTTTCTTTGTGTTAGCATAACGTTGAGGCCCACAAGCATTAGGTGGGCCAAGCAGAAGCACCTTAAACCTGCTGTGTGAGCTGGAAGACTTGGAATGTAATTGCACAAATGAAGGAATCCTGACTCTCCGTTGTCTCCAGGGTGTGACGCTGACGGACCTCCAGGAGGCAGAGAGAACCTTCAGCCGCTCCCGGGCAGAACGACAGGCTCAGGAGCAGCAGAGTGAGAAGGCTGAGAGCGCAGAGCCTGCTGAGGACAGCAGTGAGAGGCAGGAGACCCGCACACGGTGGAGCAGAAATACAGACGAGGAGGTGATCCTCCTGCATTGCCTCTCATTGCTTGTGGTCACTGAACCCTTTAGGCTAGCTGAGAGAAATTCTTACGGGGTTTCCTGTTGATTTTAAGGGGGGCTGTGATGTGCTGGAAAGATGCTGAGGATTATCCTTGCCACAGAGGGGTTGCACTCCTGATTTTTTTCACTCAAAATCATTTGTTTCTGAGATAACTCATTTGTGTTACTGGCAGTAGGGGCAAAGCAGTGATCCTAGGCTTCCCAGCAAAGGAACTATACAGTGTTCATGTCCATAGCTGCACAGTGCTGTTAATGTTTGTTCCAATCTGATCTGGTGGATGGTGGTGAAGGAAATATTACTCTCCGAAGGATTACTCAGCTGCCTGAAGTCCCAACCTTCCTTCTCGTTCTGCTAACTGGTTGTCGTGTCTGTTTGTTTGCAGACTGTTTATCGGCGATTAAGGTGCCCAGTGCAAGCAGACAAACCTACAACACCTGTATCTCCTTCTACGTCAGCTCCTCTCCTTTATACGAGTTCTTACCTAACTCGAACAAACAAGTATCTGGGTCTTGACTCTGGGAATCCAGCAGACTTCAGAGGTGCAGCCACAGAGATGGAGAAGAACGGTACGTGCCCGGCAGGAGGACGATTTGCAGCTCAGGGATTTTGATGAGTTTTAGAACTTGCAGTGCATACAGTAAATGAGTGTACTTCTTCTGAGGGGCAGTGTGGGAAGCTGCCGTCTCAACAAACAGACATTAGGTGTTAATGTAGGGCAAAGCCCACTGCTTGTAGGAGAGGAGCATAGAAGAGGTTTGCATTTTGAGTACGTAACATGAGTCTGTGTTGTATTTAGATCTTAGAGCTGGGGTACTGATTCTGCTGCTATAGTTTGTCCTGAGAATAGAAGTAGGCTGTGGTGATCTGGTGAGAGATGACAGCTGGTGTGATCTCTTTGGTCTTGGATGAAGGAAGGAACGTGAGTAGCCAGGTGTGGTAGGGTGCTCCGACTCCACTTTATTTGGCTTACTCACTCTGTAAGGTAACACAAGCCAGAATGGCCTTGATCAGCTTGAAAAGAAAGGTAGTGCCTTAGCAGAAGTGCAGATGCAGATCACTGAAACCAAAGCAGTCTTTCTTTGCTTGGCCAGAGTGCGAAGACGCAGATGTAGACGACAGATCTGCCAACAAGCAGTCGATCCGAGAGAGACGGCGGCCAAAAGAGAGGCGAAGAGGCACCGGCATCATTTTCTCAACAAAAGATGTGAGTTTGGGTTCCTTAGAGAAGTGAAACTTGCTTTGTCATATTTTGGGGAATTTCTTTCCAGTTCCAAGCTTAAGACTTTTTCCCAGGTCCGTTGATTTCCCTTTGGCCCATCCCTCTGCAGCTCCTATTTCAGACTGGCTCTTGCAGAGGAATCACATCACCCTTTGGGCCATGTAGATCCAGGAGGCAGGCTCCGAAAGGCCTGGCTTTGTTTTTAACGAGTCTTCAGAAGCACTCAGATCACAGCAGCAGTCTTGGGAGTAATGCTTTCTCCACTACTCAGGTCTTCTACATAGGCATTAGATCACCTAACCTTACCTGGTGATCAGCCAGAAGCAGCTCAGTGGGCACTTATTCACTTATTTTGGTAGAAGTGTTCATAGCTGTAACATCAAATCATAAATAACATTTTATCTTGCTATGATATTAAAAAAAAAAAAAAAAGAAAGCAACACGACTGTTCCCGAGACTGCCTCATGATAGCATTTGCTTTTCATCCTAGGATGATGACGACATTGATGGAAATGAGGAAGTGAAGGAAACTCGGGTGAGTGAGAACATCTCCGAGCAGGCAGCGCTTTGCTCCTGGGTGCCGGTGGCAGTAATTCTGTGGCTGTGCTTTTGTTCATATGAGAGGTTCATGAGCCGACTGGGAGGGAGCCGGGGGCAGTTTGCTTCCTGAAAGATGCAGAATATCTGCAGACCGACCCAAGTGCCAAAATCAGCTCCGCACAGGAGAAAGCGTGCTATGGAGAGAGCTGTCAGAGCAGCGGTGTCCATGGAGCAGGGCTGCCAGGTCTCTCAGAGAGACAAAGCGTGTGACCTTGTGTCTCAGCACCATCCTGACCACGTTGGTTTGGATGGCATGTTTTGTGTTTCTAAAATCTGTGCTCTTGTCTCCTCGTGGATTTGTTTCTGTGCAGAAGGCTGTCTTGCCAAGCAGCAATCAGAGATTGTTCTTTGTTCCCCTGTTATTGCAATAGTCTCATTATCCTCTGAGGCCCTCTCTTGATAATAATTGTTGAGTCCTTCCAAATTGACTTGGTTTCTTTTGTTGCTGTCTGTCTTTGTCTAAAACACATTTGAGCCTGACAACATGACTTACTCCAACACTGTTAAAGCTGAGTACATTTCCAAGCTCTCAAAGTGTGATGTGCAAACCTAGGAAAACAGCGAGCTGAAGGTTGCATGGAGGTCAGCCTGCTTGTGCACATTTAATCTCTGATAGAAACGTTGAACTCAGAGTAGCTTCTCACAAGCTTTGCAATTCAGTACAGTGATGGAAGCATTTGTTGTATTGAAAAGGAACTATTCTTGGTTTTCTTCCTCCTATGCTTGGTCCAAATGGGGCAAAGTCATGGTTGGACTCCTGGGGGTCACATGGAGCTGCGATGGCTCTTGGCACATCCGTGTCTTTCAGTGCCAGCCTTTGCTTTCCCACTGCTTGCTTTGCAGGTGTGAAACTCGGGGTATTCCTTCCCATGGTGTGTGCTGGGCAGGGGGTGCTGACTGTGTGAAGTAGCCTCGCACTTCCAACGGTACTCATACCCAGCTCTGTTAGATCTTCCACTGGAATGTGAATCTTTCGTGCCATATATCATCCTTAAAATTGTTCTGCAATTTCAGTCATCTCACCTTGAGACTGAAAGAGATTTATCTGAAAGTGTTTACAAAGTAGAAATAACAGGGATGTCTTATTTTGTGCAGTCCTCCAGCGCTGTCATCTTGGTCACTCTTCCCCAGTTTATTTTACATTGAAATCACAGAGGTTTCTGTGCTGCAAACTGCCCCTCGGGTTGGCAGGAGTCACTGAGCAGCTGCTGGGACACAATTCCAGCACCAAGCAGTTAATGCAGTTCATATTCATTACTCTATCAGTAATAACTTGCTGTTCTGGACCGACAGGTGCAGCCATCATTGCTGTGAATTTGAATGTGGTAAAATGTCCCATTGCAGACCCTCAAATCCCCCTGAGTTTGTGAGCAGCTTTTTCATCCAGTGTTTGTATGTTGGCTGCTAAGCAGTCACATTGTCACGGGAGCCAAGCAAGGCCCTGCTTCAATTCCCTCTAGCAAACTGTGCAGCAGTGAAGCTCAGCAAAGACGAGGTAGGTGCAGCCTTTGATAGAGGAACAAAGACAAGTTGTTGTAATTCTCAGAAGTGGATGAAATGTTTTGGCTGAGATTTACAAACCCAGCATGGGAAAGCAGCCCAGGCTCTCTGGCTGAGTGGTAGGCAACTGAGAGCAGTCTCCGAATAGGATGCGTCAGGAAACCTTCATTTGTTTTGCTACCAGCCCTGCCTTTCTCCTGGTGATATAGACTGCTTGGATACATTGTGGAAAGTTGGAAGAGCAGACAAAGTTTTATTGTGGAATAAATGTTCAAGGGCAGAAGGGCTTTGGCTGGAAAAGGCCTCTGGGGAAGCAGTTCTAGGAGGGTTTTTTTGCATGGTTCCACTGGGAGGAATGTGTAAAGGAAAGAGCCTTTGTTGGGATTGGGCAGACCTGAGCTCAGAGCAGAGAGAAGGAAAGAGCTTGGCCTCCATCTGGGCTCTGCTTCCCAAAGTGAGAAGTTGTGAGAGTGCAGGGGGAGCTGAGCAGTGGGGTGGGCTGCAGTGGGGTGGGCTGCAGTGGGGTGCCTGCGCTGCTCACTGTGAGCCAAAGGCTGCAGGGCAGCAGTGAGAATAGCATCCAGTGGGGTCAGCGTGTGCCAGTGCTGGGTGGTGGGTATGGGTACACATCCATGTTCTGGTATGATTTTGGAGGGGGTTTCCACATCCTTGGCTCTTTCTATCTTTGACTTACACCTGCTGTCTGCAGTGCTGTTACCTAGCAGGAAAAACTGGGTCCAGTCTGGAAGAAAGCTGTTTCCAAATGACGTACTGAGTATACGAGAAGAAGAAAAATGCTTGCAATAATTTAGAGCATTTATCTACTTGTAGTCCTCTTTAGTGGCATTACAAGTGTGTCTCACCCATGTGCTGCACAGTTTCTCAGGGGAAAGCTTTAAATCCAGCAGAAGGCGCTGAGTGTCGTTGATGACATCCCAGGCAATCAAAGTGTCAAAGAAAACATCTGTTTCCATGGACTTCCCTTAGGACGGTCTGTATGGCACAGCATAAAACTCAGACACGTTAATGGCATTAACTTTGATGCAGGGATAACACTGAAGCATGCAGTTATGGGTTACAGTCATAGTAAGGTGCTAAATAAACCCCATTCTCAGCTCTTGGACCTTTGATTTATGAATTGTGAGTATTTTACGTTCTGCAGAATGCTGCCTGAGCCCACCCTGGTCTGTAACCAATTCCTCCTCTGCCTGATTGTGTGACTGACCTGAAATCAGCAGGCACAGGTGAGGGCTGATAGAAACAACGGCTCTGGTGGAAGGGCTGCATTTCTAAGCTCGATTCTGTGAGTTCCAAGGGAAGGAGCATGAACTGAAGAGTTTGTTAGGCAAACCGAATGTCCTGACATTGGAGCTGTTCCACAGTGTAGCTTGGGAGCCCTTATTTGGGGATGTCACGGTTCTCTCCTATATTTTTGCTTTTAGTGGCATTTTATCTCCCATAGAGGCTTCCAATTCAGCCTTTCTAACTGTGCTGTTTATCAAATCCATCTTTTAAAAAAGATGACCAACCCGAAGATCAGAAGCAGTTGTGGTTGGTGGTGTTCCTTGCCTGTTACAGCCAGTCTGCATCTGTCAGAGCCCTCAAGTCTTGCCTACCTCCATGGATCCCAGCACAAAGCACAGCACCCTGCAGGCTGTTGTCATGTTGTGGACTGTCTTTTTAAGCTAAGAAAGGATGCGAGTCCTCTGCTTTCAGGACTCAGATTGCCTAATATGGTAAGGTATGTCTTCGCAGCCCGCTCTGTTTTGCTGAGATACGAGGGAAAATTGACTCATAAAAGGGAACAAAATAGGTGAACTTCTTGCCAGCTGATAAGAAAGGGAGCTCTTTTAACCTAGATAGCATGATGTGATGTTGTTCACCGTACACCTTATTGCTGCCAGCCCAGGGTCCCTTTGGGGCAATGAGGATGCAGTGTTTTGCTTCTGAATGTTTACTTCTAACATAGATGCGGTGCGATGAGGGAGCGGAGCCACCTGGCCCACATCCCAGGTAACAGAGGTGGTAGCTGTGCATCACTTGTGTGGCTATAGTTAAATTATGGAGGGCTTAATTATGTTTAAAGGGAGACTACGAGAGATTGGCTCTGTTTAGTCTTGTTTATAAACAAAAATGCTGTAATAGGTTGTGTGTGCTGCAGCAAGAGGGGATCTTGAGCATGTGTACAGCTAGCAGTATAAAGTTGGATCTGAAATAGCAGAAAATTGCTGCAAGAGCACGAGTTAGTGTTTTGGCATAGAGCTGAAATGTGGTGAAGAACATTTTTATTGCTCTTGGAGTACCCTGGCTTCCTTGGGAGCTGGAAGGGGGAGGCACCGCAGACATTAAGATTCATTCTGTGTGCTTCTCTAACATTTTTTTCACATCTGCACAGATGATTCTCCTCTGTTGGTTCTTCCTAACCGTAGTGTTTTGAGCAGAGTATCAGACTTGCTGCCTGCCATCCCTGGTGATACAGCATTTAAATGGCTGTCCAGTCCCTATTTACGGCTCTGGGAAAGCACATTGTTCGTGCTTAAAGGACAAGCAGTCCAAGTCTGCTATGCAGACTACAGGGTTACAGCTAAATGCGTTCAGGTTAATTCCTGTAATTCACCAAGCTGCTGAATTAGGAAGGTGTAATGTGAAGCAGTGTCCACGATGGAGATGGGTAACACAAAACCATGATGGGCAGCGAGTCCCAGGGAGATGAAGCAAAGCAGTGAGTCCTCCAGGAAGGATTTACAAGGTCACAGAGCCGTGGCTGTTCACAGTAACTTTATGCCTTAAGTTCTTGTTTGGTAACTTACTCTCGCAATTTCAGTATAGTTCAGGGTGACAAATCTTTGTAGTTGTCAGCAGGTGATTGCTCCTGAAGCCGTGGAGCTGAGGTTAGCAATGGATCGGATACCCAGCAGATTCCTTGGCTTTTGCTGGCGTTGCTGGGAGGTCTGTGCTGGCAGCTCCAGTTATCCCATTTCATCCCAGGGTTCAGTTCCTTTGCTCACATGGGACCCGACTCACATGTTCCCAGTGATCCTCCTTCCTTCCCAGAAGGGGCTGGGAGCAGTGTGATGGTGCTGCAGTGGGATCAGTGCCATATGTGTGCATCCCTCCTGTGCTGTGTGAGTGTGGCATGTGCACTCAGGAGCCAGGACTGGCTGCAGGAAGTGCGGTTGCTGGGCAAACCTAGCTATTGTTTTCAGGCTGATTGTGTTTGTAATTTTTGATTTTAAAAGCTAACAACATCTGTTTATGCTTATACATATCTGCAACATGCTGAAAATTACGGAGGGGAGCGACATCTCCAACCTCTGAGGTACCCATAGCAGCCCTCCATCCCTTTGGAGCTGCTGGTTGTACCTCATTGTCCATCAGCCCACAGTGCAGACATCTCTCCTGATGTTCTCCAGGAAAATCCAGCCTGCAGGACAGACACTGCTGATGTCTGGGCGGCGCTTCTTGGCTGTGTCAGGTGGGCAGGGCTGTCTGCCTCGGGGGAGATGTTCATGGCAATAGGAGATGGCTTCAGGGGATGCAACACAAATGGAGTGCAGTCAGTGCTTCCTTCCCAGTGCTTCTCACTGCCCTGCTGGCCATGGTTCCTCTCCCAGATGTGCCCAGAAGGAGTGAAAAGCAGAAGTTTCACTCTCACATGGCTGAAAAGGAATGAAGAGTGATCTGCATTTGTTTGGAAAACTGAACTCAAATTCTCTGGCAATAAAATATCTTTTGGAAAATAGCACTGTAGGAAAAATCGCGTGTTCCAGTGACTCAGGGGTGGTGATGTTGTTTGTCACCCTTGTCTTTAAAAGGTCACTTTTTGTTCGGAGTTTATATCCTCCCGCATGCTTTTCTGCAGAAAGAAGCCTCCCGTTTGGGAAGTCGCCGTTTGCTTTTGGTCCTGGACGTGCAGTTTGTCTCTTAGGAGTAACTCCGCTTGGCAGAACCACCGTCATTGTTTGATGTGTCCGGATGTGGAGCCCTTAAGCTGTGAAACTCCTTCCTGGCAGGGATTTGCCCCCAGCTTTGGTTTGTCCTGCCTCAGTGTGTTTGCTTTACTCACTCTGGTAGGCACCTCGCACACAGTGAATGCTGAGCACTGCTTTTTTAATAGGCTTTTCTTTCATTACTCCTAGATTGCATCCTTGGGAGGGAACGTAACCTTCTGCACCACAGTCTGTTGCTGCTGTTGAAGGAAGGCCAGGAATAGCTTGAAACACAGTTAGATAGCAATGTGTTGAAGCTGCAGGTTTGTTGAGCATTGCGTTGGGTGAGCTGGCTGCTCCGTGGCACAAAGGCCCTATGGGCATGGAGGGGGGGGCAGGTGGGACATGCACACACGTTGTGCTGACTCTCTGTGAAGTCTGCGATCCTCTGATGGGACTGTGAGTGCTCAGAGGGTTTTAATTCTCCATGTCATATTTTGGAAGGTCTCGTAGCTGGAAATGGCCGTGTTTACATCTGGTTCTTATATTCCTGTTGGCTTTCTTCATTTCCCTGACTCTGCCTGTTAATATCTGGGAGTTTCTGTTGCGTTCTTCTTTGCAGCTCACCATATGTTTGCTTCTGCCATGCTGGGGAGGAGGTAATGTCACAAACCTCTCACAGAGTGCAACTGCTGAACAACTTGAGCTGGGACATATCATGTTCTGACACTGCTTTGTCATTCATTGGATGAAGTCACTTGGTTTTGGCATCAGCAGTGCTCTGAGATGGACCTCAGAGTGGATGAGGAGATCAGCCCTCCGGCGCTCATCACACTGCTTCTCTGAGCAAAACACAGCACTGATGCTGGGAGTGGAGCCTGACTGGGGAAGGGCACAGTCAGCTTCTGCAGGAGCATGAAGCAAATGGGCCGTGCACAGCAGCCCTTCCCGGCATGTAGGATTATGGTATTAAAGTTGGGAGTGCTGGGGCTGCCCCTGCACCATCCAGTTGCATTTACAGCCTTGAGGAGAATCCCTTCTGTTTGTTATTCCTGATTATTGATACCATTGCCATCCGGCTCTGTAACCTCTTACTGACATCCCTTCTGGAGGTGATGAAGTCAACGCCCTGAAATCCTTCTTCCTTTTCTGCAGACTTTTCTTTAAGCTCCGTCCTCAGCTGGTGCAGTTGGGGACGTCCCATTCCAATCACTGTGTGTCCCTTCTCGTCCTGTTCCAAACATCTCCGTTCAGACCCATAGAACTGCCTGAATGCTCATCTCCCACGTGCATGATGTGAGGCCTGTAGGTGATAAAATGAGGTTTCTGTGCTCACAGTGATGCTTCTTTTGACTCTTTCACCATTGCTTTTTATTTTCTATATTTGTACGAAGGCAGGAAGATTCTCAAGTTTTAAATATGAAATGTGCTATTCTCAGCCCACGCTAAAATTATCTTCTGCTGCAGCTTAATGCTAATCCAGGTAAGCCTAATGGGTACAGCTTCCAGCATTTCTATGGTAAATTTAGTGATGGGAGTAAAAAGTGGAGTCACGTATGATGCTATACGTACAGTTATAGAACGGCAGCAGTGTTTGGGAGGGGAGGAAAGGAGGATCCTCTCCTTCTGCTTCGTATCCACGAGACATAATGCCAGGTCTGCTCCTGGGAATCCTGCTCAGTGCACTGCAGAGCAGAGCCTGCTCACTTCCACAGTTTGTATTCCATTTATGGCAAAGTGCTGCAGTGCCTTTACATCACGTTTACAACAGAGCTTATTGCCTGACCAATAGTTTCTTTGCTACAGCCCTTCAGCCTTCTGCTGCCGAACAGAACCGCTGCTGCCTTTTTCAGTCCTAAATAAACCCTGTGAAGCTATAACTGAACCTGTTAAAGCTTGCATGTAATTTTACAGTGATTTATTTACAGTGTTTTAAAGTAGTTTTTTATATAGCATGTATTTTTCAGTCAACTTCATCATCCCAAGTAGCAGCAGGCTGATGTGACTGTGCATGCAGCTCTGACCCTGTGCTGTCCCACATAACAGCACTGCTCTGGATTCGCAGTGTCTGCAGCCTGGATTGCAGCTCATGGGGAACATGGAGTTGGCCATGCAAGAAACAAGGCTTATATTGCAGCCTTGAAGACAAACTTTTCATCGCATCTCCCAGGCTAGTTAACAGCACTGCTAATTTCGGACCAACTCATTAAGCATTGAAACAAACAGCTTCTCTACTGGCAGAATCTCACTGCACAAAGGGTGTGGGGTACAGAGGATCAAGAAGCGAGGGCAGCAGTGCCAGTAGGATTCAGCCCTCTCTGTGCAGCTTAACTCCATTCCCCACATCTCATCAGTAGCTGAGACCTTCTGACCATGAGGTTCCACATAGAGGGACAGCAGAGAGGTACCCCCGTACCGAGCTGTGATGGTTGCTGGTATTGGAACCTTCCATCTGTGGCACCCCAGGTGTTAAAGCAGTGCCCTGGGCTGTCAGAGCAACGCTGGGCTTGGCCACAGGCATTGCCTTCACCAATAGCAGTGCTCACACCCAAGCACGTGGGTATAGCAGAAGGCAAATGCAAGGCGTGTGGGATTCTTCCAGGGAAGGAAGTAATTGTTGATGCTTTGTGAGTGGAAAGGCTTCAGGACGACCTGAGGTGGATGGTATGGAAGAATTGATTACAATATTGGCCACTGTGTAAATGTTGCTTGGATTCTTCTTGTTTTGAAGGAGGTGCCCTTCGTTATGGATTTTAGCTTTGCATGCCAACCCAATAACAGAAAAGCAATTGGAAATCCAATCCAGAATCTACTCTTTCTAGCTTGCATCAATAGTTCAGTACTTACTGAGTATTTTGTGTTCAAACTGAGTTTTTCTGGGGTTTTTTGTTACTTTTTTGTTTTGTTTTCATGGAATCATAGGATGGTTTGGGTTGGAAGGGACCTCAAGGACCATTGGGTTCCATCCCCTGCCATGGGCTGCTGGGGTTTGGTTGTGTTGTTTTCTTACAGGCTATTTTAGACCCAGAACAACTCTCTTATGGCAGATAGGAGGACAGGACAGTTCAGTTCACTCTGTTTCTCCAGAGAGGCGTCATGAGAATGAATGTGGCTTCAGAACGGATGAAGTATTACCTAAAATATGCAGTCTGGATTTCAGTATTTCCCTGGGCTGGAACAGCACCAAACGCGCCCTCCTCCTGCAGGTGCAAAATCCAGAAGTGGAGGCTGTGAAGGTTTGTGATTGAGCAGCAAACAGAAGTCCGGGGGTCCCAGCAGTGCCGGGGCTGTTTGCACTCTGACCTGAGTTGTGCCCAGAAGTGCTGCTCCACGACAGACTGATGCTGGAGCCTTCTGACCTGCTCAGCAGGGTGTGTGCTGGTGGGCAGGGATGCTCCGATGCTCCCTGGCTGTGTTTGATGTCATAGATGGAGTTGAGGAGACCCAGCCAGGAGATGCGTGGTGTGGGGAGCATCCTGCTGCCGTGTGGCCCCAGTGCTGTCTTCAGCTCAGCCCCTCTGTCAGCTGAGCCATGCAAATGCTCTCATCTGGGGAAGCAAATGGTGCTCCTCAGTGCCTCTCTGCCTGGGGGAGATAGGGAGGTTTGGCTGCAAATGAAAGAGAAGTCAGCTGAATGAGGAGTAATTCAGCGGCGTACGAGAGAGCGTGGCAAACCTGAGGTGGAAAATGACAGGGAGGACTTTCAGGAGATTGGCTTGGGATGATTTGTTCCAAAAATACCAACCGCTCTCCCTCATCCTTCAAGTTTTATTAGGATTCAGCTCTCCCAGGAGGACTCCTGCGGTCCTGCACAGCTCTGTGGGCTCACATCGCTCTGCAAATCCTGCCTTTGTTTCCCATTCTTGTCTGCTGTACTTTGTGAAGGTACTGCTGCTGAAATCTGCCTCATCAGCCCAATGTTGCGTAGGTGAAGTCTTCCAGCACAGGTAAAGAGGATACTTGAATGAACCCTCTTTCTGATGTGTCACCTTCTTGTATACTGGTCTTCCTCCCCAGTTACAGAAATAGGGTCTGTTTGGATAGGAACACGCGTGGCCTTTCCAAAGGAAGGGACAGGACAGCTATCCCAAAGGAAAAGTGTCTGAAAAGGGATCTGACCCCGCTGCCCTAAGACAGAAGGTGCTCCAACTGCAGTGCTCACGGATGAGAGGGGTTTTAACACAATGCTGCCTGTAAATGGAGTTCAGGCTGAAGTTACTGCCTGGGCAACACGTGGTGGTGTGGGCTTTGTGACCAGTGATGTGGCAGAGCTCAGGAAAGGTGTTGGGGCCGTGGGGGGGGGGGTTGGATGTGTTGTCTCTCATCTATTTGGTAGCTGTACAAATATGCCCTGACAAAACAAGCAGCACCACATCGATGGCGCAGGACGGGCTGGTGCTGCATACTGAGGAATATCCTTAACAGACAGAAGCAGTCGCATCTAAACCACGACCTTGAGTATTACAAACATGGGGATGTGAGGACAAGAGAGCTGCAAAGGAAGGTCGGGTTTCATACTTACACAGGGGAGAGCTTGAAAGTAAAGCTGTATGAGGCGGCAGGAAGAAAGTGTAAATTAGGCACCTTTGTTGAGGTAAGGATGGAAGCCGACGTGTTTTGCCATATTGCATCTCGTTTGCTGTCTCTCTCCTGCCTAATAAGGATGCTATTCCTCGTGCTACCCCTTCTCTTTAAAATGAGTTATTGTCCACTAAGATGCGTTTTGTCAATCTGTGAGGCATCTGCACTGGATGACTAATTAACTTCTAATGAGTAGGGAATAGAAAGCTCAGGTTTTGTTGTGCTTTGAGGCTCAAGCTGTGAGTTCTGTGCTCAGCGCTGCCGCCCCTCCCCAGCAGAAACGCCGCAGTGAGTCCTGGAGGACTGCAGGGGTGCAGAAAGCTGAGATGTGGGGCTGTTCAGCTCCACCTCATGACTAAGCTGGGCTTTGTCAGCCTTGTAATCGTGATGGAGGTTGCCACACGAGTTAGCCCGGTTCAGTTACTGATGTTTTGAAACCTCAGAAACAGAGCCTGAAAGAATCATAGGATCATGGAATGGTTTGGGTTGGAAGGGACCTTAGAAATCACCGCGTTCCCACTTTCAAGGTTGCCCAGGTCCTCTTGGATGGCATCTCCTTCCTCCTGTTGTATCAGCTGCGCTGTTCAGCTCAATGTCTTCTGCAGACATGCTGAGGGTGCAGTGGATCCCACTGTGTGTCATCAGTAACGATGCTGAAGAGCGCTGCTCCCAAGGCCAGGAGCGATGGTTCTCCGTTTCCAGTCACCAGGGGCTCCATCTGACAGCCACAGCTCTGGGATATGGAGGGGGGGAGCATGGCAGCCCCATCAGCAAATCCCTCGGGGCCCCGGGGTGGGTATCATCCGATCCCATAGCCCCGTGCACATTCAGCCCTATCAGCTGCCCTCAAAAGCACTCCTCTTACAGCGGGGGGATTTTGCTCCCCAACTCCTGCCCACAGCTTCAAGGACGTGAGATGTGGAGAGCCTGAGTGCCACCAAATGCTGAGGCAGAGAACTGTGGAGTCCCTCAGCTTTCTCCACGTCTGTTGTTGCCAGGAGGGCCAACCCATGTGTGCAGGTGCTATAAATGTGCCTTTAGTGTCTGAATTGCTGTGTTGTCACCGCTCTGTGCTGTGGGGAGGCGGGGATGCTGGGCTGATGAGTGCGACAGATGCGGGCTGCAAAGATCAAGGTCCTGCCACGGTCTCCTTGAGCAGCAGGGTGCCCATTGCTGCCTTCTCATGTGTCTGAGCTTCATCTCCATACCTTTAAAAGGGAATGCAGAAATATTTCCGGGCAGATTTGGACCTCTGCAAACTTTTTTCCCTTCCTGCTGTCAGTGGAGGTTGAATCTCCTCCTTCCTTGCGGTGAAGTACTGAGTGGAAACCTGACCTCAAAGTGACTTTGCCAGAGAAGGGGATCCGGCGGGCACATTCCCCACTGTGTGGTCACGCAGTGATGCTGTGTCGCTTCTCCTGGTCATGGCAGTGCTGAATGATGGGAGTCAACCACACGGCTGCATCCCAGGAGCCCTTCCCGAGTTGTGTGTGTTCGTACAGGTGCACAATTACCAGGCACTGTGCAGAAAAGGGGCAGTATTTCAGACTAACGGGTATGTGAGAGTGATGATATTTTAGAAGTACTTCATATGGATGTTTTTTTTGCACTGACTATGAACTACTCCATGATAAAGCAACCTGCAGGGCTGGGGCAGCGCGTGGCTGCAGGTGGGCAGGCCCCAGCATGCTGGTGGGTCAGTGGCTGCTTTGGGGGCTGTGAACGGGTCTGGATCAGCCTCAGTGTCTCTGTGTGCCACCACAGCACTGATGCTGATCCACTTCAGCACAGGTAGCTGAGCCAACGCCCTCCCAGTGAGAAAAGACAGAACTTTGTACCTTACAGCTGCTGGTGGACTCTCAGATTGTACTTAGCATATAAAGCTGTTAAATCAGTGCACTGGAGGGCACATTCCCTGTGCTTGTGGCAGCTGAATGCTGTGTGCTTGCTCAGCTGGCACTGTGAGCCATCCCCTTGCGTTTGCAGTGCTGCACTGCTGGCAGGGAGCGGGACGTTCAGCTCAGCAGAGCTCCCTGAAGGTTACTGAGAGGTGTGCTCTCCCCACCCTTCTCCCTTCCCTCCGTGCTCTCTCCCCTCCCTCCTCCTCCATCCCCAAAGCTCATTCCAATGAGCGTGCATTGCACAAGCTCGGTGTCGCCTTCTCGCTGCTCAGAACAGGCTTCTGAGCAAACAACAAAAATCCTGTTGTGCTGCATGAATGCGTTCCTCCCTTTAATGGTATGAACTGCTCCGTGTCCTTTAAAAGATCTCCCTTTGTCACAGCTGTGAAATGCGTGCTCCGGCTGGCGGCTGCTCAGCCCTGCACACTGCAGCCCTCCGACCTCAGCTCTCAGCTGCCAGGCCGTGGAAGCTGGGAAGTTTTTACTTTCTCCCCCACCTTCTCTTTTTTTCCCCCCTTCTCCCCTACAAGTGGCAGCTCAGACCCCAAGCTGAAAGTGAATCGCAGCTGCTGGCCGCCCTCCAGCATTCCTGGCTGCAACAGTAAGGATCTGGAATGTCAGCGGCAGCGCGGGGTGGGAAGGAGCAGCGCGTGGGGAGCGGCGCCCGGAGGAGGACGGAACAAAACACAAGTTGGGCTGGCCTGCCCCTTCCCAGACCCGTGTTTGTTCCTGATTTATGCTTTGGCGTTTCTCTTAAAGCATGCAGCTCGGCACAGCCACGGCAGAGAGCTCGCAGCAGCGTGCCGGAATGCAACAGGTTTTTGGTGGTGGTTTGGGTTTGTTTTTTGACTCTTTGGAGAGTCATCTAGTCTAGAGGCACTCAGCTGTTCCCCCGGCTCTTCCCATTGAGCTGGGAGTCCTTTCCTCGTGCAGCTTTTTGGGAGTCCTTTCCTCGTGCAGCTTTGGGAAGGAGCCCCTGGTCCTGCGGCTCCGGATAGGAGATGTCCCTGCGTGGGCACTGCGGACACCACCTCTTCTGCTCAGACGAGGAACCTTTCAGAGCCTCAGCTCCCTCTGCAGCAGATTAATGCCTAAAATCATACACCTGAACCGGCAGGGTTTAATTACCAGAGCTGCGAATAGTTTAATTAGTTTGTTCTGACCTTGGAAGGAGGACCTGCCCAGCAACGGGAGGGCGCAGCTGTATTGCTCTGCGGTGACCCAGCAGGGCCATGTCGTCGCTGTTCACCAGGAGCAAGGAGTACACGCGGAGCAGGAAGTCCCAGTCAGATTCACCCCCGTCCTCTCCTTCCCCGATTGCAAAGACGCTCAGAGTAAGCAGCTTTTCCTTTCTGTGCTCAGGGCGACCCGCTGGGGTTGGTGGAATGTCCTCGGATTGCCGCGGCTGTGGTTTGCTTTGGAAGGATTGTGGTGTAAAGTGAAACTCGGGAAGGTGACTGTGCAGCAACAGGTTGGGAAGGCTGCACGTTCCCGGAGCGGTGCTGATTGGCACCGGTGCTGCGGGGAGCTGCTGGGATGGTGTTCCCCCCGCCCTGAACTCACAGCAGGCACAGACATCTCTCTCCATAGGTTTTGTCTGCGATGAAAATGAGGCAAAACCTGAGCAGCTTGATAAGCTGTGCGCTTCCATCAGCGCTGCGATGCTGCCGGCATCCAGCTGGGGGCTGTGGTCTGGTTTGGTAATTCCTGCAGCAGAAAAATAAAGAGAAGCACCTGCACCAGGAGGAGCAGCAGGGCGGGATGGCGGCCAGTGTGCTGCTCTGCAGAGGTGTTTGGGGAATGGGAACGCTGCGTAATAGTGCTGGTGTTGGCTGGGGAAGGCTCTGGGAACCCCTGCATGCCCATGAGGGTATGGACAGCCTCTTTTAGCCAAGGAGTGTTGGCCATCCTGGAGGAAGTCCACCTTCTCCTGGAGGAATGAGCCTAAAAAGGCAGGTCGATTTTAGATGCAAACATCGCAGTAATCTGAGCAGTGGGGTTTGCTCAAATCAGGTGTGCATGGTCTGCTCTGTTGCTCTTGGTCTGGAAGCAGCGGCGTGCTGGCTGTGCAGGGGCTGTTTGCCCCACTGTGGGGCAGTAGCAGTGGTGCTGCCTGGGGCATCCCTGGGGGTTTGGGGTCACCCATGGCCACCCCCTTTGAGCTGGGTCCCATGGCAGCCTGTGGCTCCTGGGAGTCTGCAGCAGTACTGCCAGCGGGTGCAGGAGGTTGGAACCCTTCACATGTGTTCTTACTTATTGTGTACAGCTGAGAAAGGTTTAGATTTCTCTCCATAACCAAGTTTTTCAAAGCCTCCTTGCACACATAAGCGTAGCAAACATCCCTCAGGCTGTGGCTGTTCCTGCACTGTGTGCTGTGTGTGCTGCTGCCGGTCAGTCGGGGCCCCGTGGTGCTGTGAGTTGGAAAGCAGGTGTGTGAGCAGGGAAATCCTGCAGGTAATGGAGGTGCTGGTGCAGGGTGTAGCATCAGAGCATCACCTGGGGAGAGCCGTGCCCTGGGTGCAGAGATGTGGCTCACAAGGCAGTGTAGGAAGCAGCCCTGGTGTGTCAGGGCTGTGGAAATAGCCGATGCTTTGGCAGGGTTTGCTTCCAGCTGAAACAAAGTCTCTGAGTTTACTCCTTCTCCAAGCTAACGTAATTCTGCCATGAGCAAAAGCAATAATTAAGTGTACTTTCCTATGGGATTGTGCCCTGGTATTTTTTGTGCGTTTCCCCTCCGCTCCCATGCCCACAATATTGGCAGCCCTTGCAGCCTTCATAAAACAGGTGGGAATGTGATATCTTGGAGCCTTTCCCATTTCCATCCGGTTCCGATTGATCCCAGCAGAGCTGTGTGTGCTGAACGATCCCAGCTGGGCAGGCAGTGAGGGGCAGGCATGGAAACCTCCTGGAGCAGCAGACAGCCCAAAGAAGGGTTTGCTCCTTGTGGCAAACAGCTGCATTCAGATGCCATTTGCAAAGCAGCTTCCTGCGGCATGCCCTTGGCCCTGCCTTTGCCCTGCTGCTCATAGCCTTCCTTGTTGGGTGTTAGGATAAAACCACACGTGCTTTTTTTTCTGCCTTTAACAATAAGGGTGAGCACTTTGCAGTGAATTACTGCACTTCCTAAGAAAGGCAATATCCTGGGGTATAACAGTACAACATAGGGGGAATTGAGCAGAAGGCACCCGAGGAAACTGTGCAGTGTGTTGGTGTGTGAGCAGTTCCATGTGCCATTGCCCTATTGCAGGGTCAGCACCTCCCGGTGCCTGATGAGCTGCAGGGCCCACTTCTGTCATGGAGTCATCATGGTTGGGACAAAGCCCCGAGGCCATCTGATCCAAGCTCCTGTTCCCATCACAGCCCCACGTGGCAATGGATGGGAGCATCTCACAGCCCATCCTCACTCTGCTGAGTGGCTTTGCAACCACTTGATTCTTTGTGCAGTTATTGGAGGTGTCGGCTGTACTCTGGCGTTAGGCAGAGGTGTGTGAATCATTTGCTGTGCTGCACAGCACAAGGGGATAACAAGAGCTCTGCAAACAGTTCTCCAGGAACCTTTGTCTTCCTGGTCTGCACTGAGCAGCCTGGGCTGTCCCGGTGGTGGTAGAAGTGATGCTGCTTACATGGGAGCAGGGTCAGGTCGGTTGTCTCCAGACATTCTTTTCCTCGTGTCTGCACTGCTGGCTCATTACGCAGTGTTTGCAGAAACTCTGCTGTCCTCTCCCATTAGCCAGCAAAAACGTGGGGTACTGAAATTTGAACTTTAAGGCAGTTAACCTCAGGCTGTGCTCTTCCACTGCCTGATTTGTTTATTGCTGCTCCCATCGCTGCTTATTTCTCAGGCGTCGTGTTCCTTAGATGGGTATCAGTAAGAAATCCTCCTGGGTTCTGTTTGTTGTTGTTCTCTTTGCTGTGTTTTGGTTTGTTTTTGTTTTTTTTTTTTACTCTGTAAATGCCCATATCTGGAAGTGCATTGGGTGCATGCAGGCATCCTCAGGGCACCCACCCTCTGGGTGTGACTCAGTGCTGGGCAGCTCTGACCACCCTTATGTCCATACCAGGGGCCCTGGTGCATTCAGTGACCCCTCTTAAGTGTTGGTTGTGTCTCTGTGGGTAAACTTTCTCGGTTCTCCTCCTTTCCTAGGAATCAAGCCATTGATTCAAGCCAAAGCCATGCAGGGAGTGTGTGCCAGTTCTTCAGTGTCCGAATGCTACAGGCTGCTGGTTGAGCAGCCCTGCCCCGGCAGCATTTCCTAGGCAGACACAGCCCCACTGCGTGTCCATGTTACAAAAATAAGTTGTTGCTGCAGAGGGAGGGCTCTTGCAGGGTGCTGTGGCTGGAAGGGTGGGATGACGTTTCTCATGTGTTGAAATCCCATTGGGATCTGGCTGCTTTGGGTGTGCTGTTCCCAGAGCAGAAGGCACATGGTGCAACACCACCACTGTGCACAGCTCCTATCCTTCCCCTCCAGCGCCTGCTCTGTGCTGCTCCCCGAGGGATCCAGGTCAGCAGGTGGGGAGAGACTGCCTGGGATCACACCGCTGCTGTGGCATTGCCCAACACTGCAGGGAGAGCCTGGTGTGCAGAAGGGGTGAGAAGGAGGAGATCTGATCTGGGGTCAGCCCGGAGTGCAGCCACAATGGCGTCTGGCCCAGCAGGGACAGGGAGGTGCTGTGGGATGGGGATGTGTGGAAGGGGATGGTAGATGGAAACCGGAGGCAGAAAACCACTCCAACCTCTGAGTTGCAAACCAGTGTTTACTGCAGTGGCAGGAGCCCATTATAGCTTTGTTTTTCATAAGAGGAACACAAACCCATAGCAAACAAGGCTGGCAGGGCTCAGTCTGCCCATTGCCTCAGGGCACTGCAGCTGCACCTGTGGTGCTCCGGACACATTTGCACAGGCTCCCACCCAGAGAGGTGCTGCCCTGTCCTTGGAGCTGCCCCTGGTGGCAGATGCAGAGTGCTGACCTCGTGTTAGCTTGGTCTGCTTCTTGGGTTGGTTGTGTTTTCTACAAGGACTTGTCAGTTCTTTTTCCTAGCCCCCCATAGCTGAGGTCACTCCTGAAGAAGCAAAGCTTTGGAGCAGACGTCCTCGAGCAGATTTGGGCTCAGATCACTGCCTGGCAGCCGCTCTGGAGCTGTTTGAGACAGAAACAGATGAGGAGAGAGAGAGAGGCAGCACCAACAGCCTTAACTCTGACAGCACAGGATGCTCCGTGCAGCGCAGACAGCCCAGCATAGCTCAGCAGCCCTAATGGCTTTTCCATGCAGGCGCTCCCTGTGCCCATGCAGTTGTCACAGGAATGCTATGTGGCTGCTCCAGGACAGGTTGGTTTTAGCAGCTGCAATTCAGGCTCCAAATAGACATTTAACACCTGGGAATGCCCAGCAGTGTGTGCAGGGCTGGGGAGGAGCTGCTGCCTGCAGCCCCGCAGCATTAAGAAGTGTGGGAGCAGCAACCTCCTCCTCTCAGTCACTTGGCCCTTCAGCTTTGATTTCCTCATGTCTGGAGAGCTCTGTCTAAGATCACGGCGCTTTGCAAAATGAAGTTTTTCACCAATAAAATTTGATCCCTTCGAAAAGAAGGGGGGAAAAAAAGTCAGAGCAGCAAACCCAGGGTTCTGAGTTGTGGCCTCTCCTAAATTAAACTACAATCCAGCTCAATGCTTTACACAGTGAGCTCTATCCCCCAGAGCCAGCGGTAATGAAGTGCAGCTGGGGCTGAGCCGAGGGGCCAGGGAGGAGTGGGGAACTGAGGCACGGGGAGGGGGGAGCACAGAGGAGCTGCCTGTGCTGGGGCCATGGAGGTGCTGCTGTCAGCCCCCCCAACCACGTGTGTTTATTTCGTGCTGTAAGCAATGCAGTGTGTTGCAGGCAGCAGCCAAGGCTGCTATTCCAGCTCGGAGGGACTTTTAACATTATGCTTCAGTAACGTCAGTTTTTATTAAGCAAAGCTTGTTGATTTATAGTTTGTGAAAACATGCTTTGCGTAAGGCTTTGGGGAGTTGGGGGTTGGATGGAGGTGGTTTGGCTGTGCTGCGTTATCAATCACAGCAGTGGGATTTGTGATCCTTGCATTCGCAGCAGTGCAGCCCGGGTGGAAGGCAGCAGCATCCATCAGCACGGCTGGGGCTGGCAGGGAGCTGAGCCACAGTGCTGGGTCAGCACAGCAGCTTTCCCAGGGAGGCAGTGACCTCAAAGGAGCAGAGTTCAAAGCAGACCTTGTAATTATTCTTCACCCTTTGGAAAACCAAACTTTCTAAGCACTGGTTGTGCCCAGTGCTGTCTGGCCTGCAAGTCCAACTGCAAGCTGCACCGTGCACCAAACCCATCCCCGCTCCTCCCTGCAGCTCTTGCAGCGCAGCCCCACGCTCCCTTCCAGCTGCATACCATGCACAGTGGCTGACCCTTCTGCAGCAGCCGTGCAGCAGCGTAGCGCTCCTGTGGTGGGGGGGAGCAGACAGCCCCAGTGCTGCAGCAGTGTGGCAGCTCCCTGCAGCATTGTGCACATCACAGGAGGAACTGCCCCCACAAGCAGCTGGCTTCATTTCGTGTTTGTTTTCTGAACCAAACGGGGCTCAGCGGGAGGATGGCTTCCAGCACCACTGGGGGAGTTCTTGGGGCTTTCTCTGTGGCTTGGGGGGGAAGCGGGGCTGTGGCTGTGCCCTGGGATCCTGCAGAGTGGTGGTTGATCGTGGGGTGATCAGATCCCTGAGACAAAACAGCAGTATAAATTCCTTGGGAGCTATCTTAAAATAGTGCAGACTTTCCTGAGGTTGGCCAATGGGAGATAAAGAAGCACAAAATGTTCCAAACGCATCTTTTTTGGAGGGTGTGGAAATGTAAATAGGGGACTTTTTCTGCCTGTGCTGGGTCAGGTCTGAGCAGCAAAAGAATGCATCTGGAAGCAATGGGGCAGTGTCTGACTTGGCAGAAGGGCTGAGCCCCTCTTGGCGCTGCGTTTCAGGGCTTCATTTTAGCCAAACCTTCCGTGAGGAATTTGGTTTTAATTATACCTTACTGAGCTTCGAACAGCTGTGAGAGTTTGTGTGTTTTGAAGGGAAAACTGCTTTCCTCCATCCGAAACCCAAACCCTGCAGCGTTCCTGCACTGTGCAGCATCAGCTTGGAGCAACCTGGCCTGGTGGGAGGTATCCCTGCCTGGAGCAGGGGGTTGGAACGAGATGATGGTACGTCCCCTTCCAACCCAAACCCCACTGTATGACCCTATGATGCTGTTTCCTCCCATGCCCTGTATCCTGCAGCCCCGGGGGGTTCAGCCAGCTCCACCCCAGCCCAGGGTGCTGGCAGCAGCAGCCAGGCCGTGCTACCCCAGCACTGTGCTGCCATCCCACAGCCAGGAGGAAAGATGTGACCTCAGGTGCGTGGCTGTAGGTCGGGGTGCACGTGCAAACCCCACTCCCATCCTCCTGCTGCCAGAGCTCTGAGCGCTGATGCTGACCAGAAATCTGGCAGTGCTCCTCTGCACATTGAAGTTTTCCTTTAAAAGCCATCAGCACACACGTGCCGGGCTGCAGGTCCTGCCTGGGCTGCACGCTGCTTTCAGAACCAGGGCAGCCGTGCTGCTCCCCGGGGCCCTCCTCCCCCCGCCCTGACCCTGTTTAGCTGGGGAGGGCTCATGGCACAGCTCCGTGTTCCTGGGGCTGCTGCTGGTTCTCGTGGAGCCTCTGATCCCCATGGAAATGCAGCGGTCGGGGCGGTGCTGACAGCACAGCTCCACATTTGCCAGGGGAAAAAAAAAACGTGACGAATACAACGGTGCCTTCATAGAGTTGGTACGGCTGATTCCCAGCATTGCTGTAAGCCTAACAGGCTGCGTGGTGTTAATCAGGAGGGTTCTGTTTGGTGGGCTCGGCTGCTGTTGCCCTCTGCTCCTTCAGGGAGCAATGGAGGCTGAGGCTGTGAGCTCAGGGCGCTGCAGTGCGCTGCTCCCTCATGCAGCACAGCAGGTGATGCTGCTGACATTTAAATGGCATTTGGCTGTTTGAGCAGGAGGGGAAGAGAGCAGAGAAGCGGTGGCTGCAGGGAGGACAGCACAGCTGCAGCTGGAGGTTTCTGAGGGCGCTGCGGCCGTGTGCAGGGCAGGGCTGGGCTGGAAGGGAGCTGGTCCTGCTGGGGATGGCTCCTCTCTTCTGTCATTGTTTTAAAAGCAGAACGGAGTAAGCTGGTCCTAGGGGTGCCAGCACAGCCTGTGAGCAGACCTCGAGAAGAGGCTGAGCCAGAAATTGATCTAAAATAAAATAAATAGCCCTTCCTCCCCTGAAGGTAATAGCAAGTGGGGGAGCAATCCGCTGATGGAAACTGGTTTGTGATTCCATCGCAGCGGGGCTGTTGCCAGCAGTGGCTGCAGAGTTCTGTTCAGCCTCTGCTCTCCAGACCCGGCCTTTATATGGTATCATCTCTGTCTGAGGAACACCGCTTCACTGCAGCAGCACGCTGGCAGGCAGCTGCAGGTGGAAGGCTGCGGAAGGGTGCAGTTCCCTGTGGGTCACTTCCAGCTTGGGATGTTCAGGCTGTAGCACAGGGCTGGACCTGCTGCCGTGGTTCTGCTGCAGCCCTGTGCTCAGCCTGATGGAGCCCCTGCAGGCACAGCCCTGGGGGGGACGCACTAATCCATAGCAGGGTTTGCTCGTCCCTTTTGGGCTTTGGATTTAGCAGCTCCAGCTGAATGTGCTCTCCTGCCATGAGGCTTCATCAGTGCTTTGGTTCAGTTCCTTTGTCCTGACCAAGGCACCACATCCTGTGACAGAGGGCTTTATGGGGTGGTTTCCTTCTTGAACAGAAGGTGGGGGCTGCGTTGGGGTTGGAGGAATTAGAAATGTGATGACTTGCAATACCCGCTGTGTTGTTGTGTTCCTGCTCCGGTGCAGGCTGAGCACAGACCTCCTTGTGCTCCATGCAGCCGTGCACAGAGGAGCTCAGGGGGGGGAGCAGAGGATGGGAGCAGCGCAGCCCACAGCAACCTGTGCTGTTCTGTTTGACTTTGGCATTTGTAGGAGAAAGCTGTCCAGTCCAGAGAACTCCATTAAAAGCTGTGGTTTACCACAGTTGGCCCCGCAGGACACGGCAGCGCCAAGCAAAACTCCTGTAATCCCCTCTGGCCCCGGTCGGTGTGGTTTAGGAGCAGCGAAGGCTGAGCTGAGAATTGCTCTGCTGTGATGGGGGTGTGTGTGGGGAAGGAAGTACTGCAGGCATGGGGGGGCTGTGGGCTCCTCGGCCTCCCCTGCAGCTCCTGCTGAGCTCCCCTGGCTCTGGTAGAGCTCTCCTTCCTCACAGGTATTCGGCCGTGGAGAAAAGGTGGTTTGTGGATTTCAGGTGTTCATTGTGCACACGCAGAGCTCTGTGTGCCGTGGGCCATTAATCCCTCACCCACACGCGGGGCAGTGATCAAAGTCAGCACGGCTATTTGATTTGAAAGGGACACAATAGAGGAGTTTGGGGCCCAGGAATGGGCTTCAATTCAGGATGTGAGGGTTTGAAAGCCCAGGTTCTGTAGGTTTGGGGTCAGTGAAGGAAATGAAATCTGAGATGCTTCAGGGAAGCAGAAGCAGTTGGGAAGGCTCGGCAGCAGTCGGTGGGTCACAGTTGGGGTGCAGGCTGTGTGTGCTGGGGTGGAGCAGTGTGCTGCTGGAGCTGCACTGTTACTTCTGGTTATTAATCCCCTTTTTCTTTTTTTCCCCTCCTTCCTCCAGCATGAACGACTTTCCAGGTAAGAATTTTGTTTCTTGGAGTCTTTTTTTCCAATTTAATACTTTAGATTTAGGATTTTTTTCTATGTCCCATTTTTGCGCAGCTCTGCGGGTTCCCCATCCTTCACACCCATGGCACGAGCTGACCCTGGCTCTGAGCAGTGGCTGCTCATCTTAGCTCGGCTCTTGGGCCACTCTGCTTTCCTCCTTTGCTCCTCCAGTCACCCACCAGCCACGTGCAGATTAAAGCCCTTCAGTGTCCCGTTGAATGGAGCCCATTCCCACCATGAGGATGGGAATCCCAGCAGTGCGTGGGACATTACTGCCCGGTGGGGATTGGGCTGATAACCGCTGGGCTGTTCCAGGTGGTGCAGCATGGGGCACTGCCCGCCTTTGTGTCACATTGCCGTTCCCCAGGTGGCAGCTGCTCCACAGTGCTGCATCTTTGCCTTTCAGGTTGGAAGCAGCTACAACCCCTGCCACCAGTGACTCCTACAGTGACCGTGCCTCCAGCCGCTCCAGTGCCTACAGCCGCAGAGAGAACCGCCTAGCAGCCCTCAGCAGCAGGGCAGAAGAGGAGAGCAACAGGGACTATAAAAAGGTAGGGTTTCTGTATGTGGTGTTGTCACTGGACGCACCTTGGAAGCTGCAGCAGCTGTCTTTGGAACGTTTCCCATTGTCTGTTTCCATTGCCTTTGGGAAGGATGCTCACTGTTCTCAAATGCATCAGTCCTACAGAGGGTTAAAACAGGGCAGGGGGTGAAGGGACACCCTGGGGAGCAGGGAGGGAGGGATCGGGCTGTAGAGATGGGGGAGGGAGTTGTAAAGGAGCAAGAAAGGCTGACACTGAAGGCCCCTTTATGGCCACAGAGTGCACACCCAACCGAACCCTTCTGTGCTGCTGTAACACTCCGGAATTGTTTGTTCTAAAAGCTCTGAAGTTTTCAATGTGATCCTTGAAATCAGTAACGTGGGCTGCCACAGCTTCAGGGTGTGCGTGCACATCTGGGACTGATGCAGAGGCCGTATGAGAAGTGTCTGTTTGGAGCACGGTGCCTGAAGAGCAGCCCTGTTAATTGAAACATTCTGTATTTCAGTTGTACGAAAGCGCCCTGTCTGAAAATCAGAAGCTGAAGTCAAAACTGCAAGAAGCACAGCTCGAGCTGGCAGACATCAAATCCAAGTTGGAAAAGGCAGCCCAGGTAAGGCCAAAAGCTGCTCCTCTGCTGGGCAAAGCGAGCACAGCCCCGTGCCAGGCCAACACATCCGCAGTGTGGGAGGGGATGCAGTGCTCAGGAGGGAAGCTGCTGCAGGGCAGACTCATGTTACATTGCACAGAATGAAGTGTGGTGTGTGTGATGCTCTGAGGACTGCTTCTTCTCTGGGCAAGTGCGTCCGTGGGCTGTCTGGGCCTTTGTACAGCATCCTGTGAATGCCTCTCCATTTTAATAGCTTTCTATTTTTAATTTACATAGCAGAAACACGAGAAAACTTCTGACCGGTCTAGCATGCTGGAGATGGAGAAAAGGGTATGTGTGTCTGCTTTCTTCTGGGTTCTGATCTTTGCCTCGTGCTGCTCTACAGGGCATACTAATTTCTGGAAGGAAAGTGTTAATTAAAAGATAAGTTATATTTTTGCCTTGCAAAGCAGTGCACAGCTATAATTGTGTTCTGACCTTTTTGGTGCCTGAGACTTCTCTGCTCTTTGCAGATCAGCCATGTTCTGACTTCATCCTTTCATTATAGGAAGCTGCAGAGCAGCAAATTGTATTGCACAGTCCTACAGGGCTGTCAGTCCATTATGCTTTAAAATGTTATTGATCCTTATAAATAAAAACTTTCAGGAGGGAGGGAGAAACAGGACAAAGCACTGGCTGGGTGTCCATCCTTGTGATTACTCCTGAAATATGATTGATTGAACGCTCCTTCCTCCTAACCAAGCAGCCAGATTTGTTGCAGTAAGTTAAGCTGAGCTTGTGGTGTCTGGCTGAGTCTCTGCCTTAACTGACCCTGAAGTCAGGTTGGAATGGACCCGAGGAGGGCTGTGCTTCACCTCCTGCTCTGTGCAGGGCTGAAAAGGGCCCCAGCACGTCACCTGCTGCCATGTCCCGTCTGGTCTGCCCCTGGCTGTGCAGTGCTTTGAGTTGCTTTTTGGTGATGGCTCCTATAGAAATGCAAGACTTTTGCTTTTCTTTAAAAGAAAATATACTTTCTTTTTCTTCTAACCCCCTGTGACCATCTCTGTTATGATCCCTGCAAACAGGAGAAGCGAGCTCTGGAGCGGAAACTCTCTGAAATGGAGGAGGAGATGAAGGTAGGGAATGATCTATTCCCTCTGTCTGTTCTAATTTTGATGCTTTGTATCAGTGTCTTTTGGGATTGTCACCCAGGAATAGGATATTAAAGATATACATGGGAAGGGACTCGTCTTACCTCTGAGTGCCTTCCTTTGTGCATCCAGGCCTTGCTTTAATGGCTTTGTTCTCCAAACGTGGAGTAGCATTAAAACTGCTCCGTTAGCATTCATCGAATCGCACCATATGTTTGACTTGTTATGTTGTTTGCCCTGAGAACTGTGAAGGCTCTTCTCCCCAAATGCTTTCTGAGACTAACCTTCTGTGGCATCCGTGAGTTTCAGTTTGCTGAATAGTCTGCAGCCCAAGCGAAGCCGTTCTGGCTCTCTCCAGATGGGTAAGAAGACAAAGCTGGCTTTTGAGATCACGCACACTGGCCAGCACAGAGCACACAGTGATTGTATTTCTGTCTGCCCTTCCTCCAGCATGTTTGTGGAAGGCTGCGTCAGTAAGTCAGCCTGGAATGGATCTCAGCAAAGAGGAATTTGCTCCCAAGTCCAGCATGGCTTGCTGTCCCCAGCCCTCCCACCGACTGCTCCCTGCCTTCCCCTCTCGTGGCACTGCTGGGACGGAGCCCTCCAGCAGCAGCGGGGACACAGCAGGGCTGGTGGGGAGCACTGCGGTGCCCGAGGCAGGGTTTGCCACCTGGGTGCACCTACAGTTTCACAGTGATTCCGCAGCATCCCATCATTTTACGCTGCACTTGAATGCTTGTAGTCACAGAATGGCCCTGTGTGTCCTGTGTGCTGTGCTTCCCTTCCCTCTGAGGATGATCCAGGTGGGACCGCGTCGCTTTGACAAGGCAGGACGTGGGGATGTGAGCTCTCAGTGCCGTGCACTGATGGAACTGATTTCCTGCCACCCTCAAGAAGGTTCCAACTTTGGGTTTCTATTTCAAGCTTCGTATCTTTACCAAGCATACACCTTTGAACGGATACATTGGCTGTTGCTGCATCTTCTGCTGCAATAAGTCTCAGAACGATTTGGTGGAGTGTTGCTGTGAAAGCTCTCTCGGTCTTTCAAAGAGGAGAAAATGAATGTGGATGTGCTCAAAGGGGAGTGAGAAAGGGCTGAATGTGCCCGGATTCCAAATCCTTCCTCCTCTCAGCAAATGGCAACCTTGAACTCCAGAGGGACTTTCCCATCATTACAGAAATACGGCCTCCAACAGAAAACACGGGCAGGAGCACTTTGTGGCACTGCTTTAGCTCTGCACATCTCTCCACAAACCAGCTCAGTCCGTGGAGTAAAAAGACAAATTGGTGTCCTCTAGTGGCATGTTGGTTTTGAACACTTACACTGGTTCAGAAAGCAGTTAATAAAAGAAGATGCCTGCAGGGACTGCTGGACGCAGCCACAACTCCTCTGGTTGGGGGAGCTGCAGGTGGATGGAAGCTGACAACGTGCTGTGGGAAAAGCACCACTTGAAGTCTGACGTGTTGCTGTGTTACCCTGAAGCTGCTGGCCATGCAGGAGGCAGCACGTGGCTACAGCACCCTGTGGTCTGCCTGAGAACAAGCTCAGTTCCTTCGGAGTGATGCTGCCTCTTTGTTTCTGCAGACCCAAACAGCCTTTTGTTGGTGGAATGCATAGATGTGAAAATTGAAAAGTGTCTCATCTGAGGCACTGCTGTGTTTCTTTGCAGAAGCTCGAGCATGTGATGGGCACCTGGGTGTGCTGTGACGTGTGCTCCTTGACAGCAGCCCGATACAAAGAAGTGTGAAGTCTCTGACAGTGAAAGTGTTGGACCAGTCCATAAGGAAAGCAGACTTTCCACGTCCACTTACATCACGTCTTAAAGTGGGATTCAGCCCAGCTGTGTTTGTGTAGAATGAGAGAACCTCTGCAGAACATCTGTATTAATCCCTAGGGTGCCAGGAAAACAAATCTCTTAGTACTGGCTATGCTTGCATTCCTGCTACTTTTGCTAATTGAAGAGCTATTGGGCAGCATCAGAAAGAGCAATTGAAGCAAGGCCAGCAGTTTCTTTTAAGGTAGAGAGCAGCAAGGGCAATACCCAGCCATGCTGTGGGGTTGGATTCCAATTCATACTGCAGTCACTGGGATTCTTCCCAGCAGCCTTTGAATGGAACCAGTCCATCAGGGCTCACCTGCAGCTGTTTGCTCTTTGGCTGGCACTGAGTCCAGAGCAGTGTGGGAGCAGCTGGCTCCTTGGGAAGAGGAGGCACAGCAATGTCACAGGAAGGTCCTGGGTTGCTGTGACAGCAGTGCTGTGTAGTTCAGCCCAAGCTTGAGGCTACAAGCTTGGTTCCTTCCATGAGTTCAGCTGCTGCTGGTGAAGCTGCCATGAGGTGGAGAGGATCATGGTGAAACTGGTGATGGCAGAGAGCTCCGTGGTGCTGGAGGGGCTCCTGCAGCCCTTGGGAAGGTGACACTGCGGCATGGCGTTTTGCTGAGTGACTGCAGGGTTTGACTGGAGGTACAGCAACCTGGCTGGGGAAGGAGAGAGAAAATTAGCATTTGCACTGAACTGATTTCAATGCCAAGTGCCTGAGGTCCCAACTTAACACAGCAATTTTCCTTGAAGGTCACAGAAGCTTCTTTACTCTGAAGCAGCACCGCACCTCCTGGCTTGGTACATTGTGCATGCTTTGGGCATCCTTATTTCCCCAAGTGTTGCAGGCACAAAACCCTTTAATTGAAGGCAAGTACAGCTGAACCGAGGAGCCTGCTTTCTGTAAGCCAAGAATCAAGCAGAGTGATAAGCAATCACAGCGGGATCATCCACATTCTGGTCTTTGCCCTTGGCTTCAGGCCCAGCTCTCAGCCTTCACTCGGTGTCTTTGAGCGTGATGAATAGGAAACCATCCGACCTGCAGCACACACACATTTTTGCATAGGTGATGCTTTTCCTGGCTGCACAGCGTGCTGAGGCTGAGCTGCATCTGCTCGTGCTGTGCTGCAGTTCGTGCTCGGTTGGTGTGGGAAGTGAGGATGGTCTCTAAAGTGATCACGATCCTTTCCACCCCGCGAAGCACGCACTGCATTTTACATATGTTGGCCATTTTCTGCCCGCCAGATGCTCAGCTGTAATAAAGCAGAGAGCATTTATAAGCTGCGATTCTGCAGGAAGAAACGACCCTTTCAGTCCAACCAGAAGCTCCTGGGTGCCATCGGCTGCAGGATGGACGCAGTGGTGTCTATCTGTCCTCTGTCCAGCTGGCACGGTGGGGCAGGTGGTGCTGGCTGGGATCTGGGGATGGGGAGGCTGTCTGTCCCCCGAGCTGTCCGTCTGTCCGGTGTCAGAGCGCTGCGGGTCAAGGCCATACAGCAGGAGCTGTGCTCCCTTGGATGCAGGAGCAGTTGCACAGCCAGCTGTGCTCGAGCCCCATCCTTTCCTGCTCTGCATCCCTTCCATTGGCTTTGTGAGGCTTTTGGACAAGGTCTCCATTCCTTCATGAGGAGCAAAGGTAGTGCTTAGGGGCAGCTGGGGCTGCGCTGCTGGCTGCCCAAAATGCTTCTGCACAGCATTGAGCCCTTGAACAGAACATCCCTGCATGCAGCAGTTCTGTGGGGAGCTGCAGCAGCTCACATCAGGTGGAAGTTCTTCATCTCACAGCTGTGCTAAAGGTGATGTCATTTTTGCAGATAGAGCTGCCGTGGGACCCTTCCTGCTGATGGCACGGCAGGAAGGAGCTCCCCACAGCCCCTTCATCTCCTCCATCCCACACAGACGGGCGAGGGGAGGCTGCAGGAGGGACGGAGGGCGCTTTGCCTTGGGCTGGGATTTGTCTCTTGAAGCCAAAATCCCTCCTTTGGAGGGTGCTTCCCTTCCTGCCCCCCACCCCAGGGGGGATGCAGTGCTCAGCCCTCACACCTCCTGGCGCCCCATCTCAGTGTCGGTGTCGATCCGTTTTGCTGTCGTGTTGCTGGGAGTGCGTCCTCCTTGTGTGAGCAGCAGTGATGTCTGCACAGCTTTCTGCTCTGCCTCGCCCCGTGCTTCCACGCCGTGTCTCAGTGCTGCAGTGTGGCTCTGCCCACCCCTCCTGGGCGCCGATTCCTGCCCCGTTCTGTGCTCACGTGGTTCTGTGCTGAGCAGCGCTGTGTTCTGTGTGCCTCCTCAGGCTGCTCTCATTCAAGCTCCTGTCATTAAAACGAGTGCTTTCAGTTCTTAACTTTTCCTCTCTGAAGGCTGAGCCCCGTGGCAAAGAAGAGTTGAATTTGGGCTGGGTTATTTGGAAAAACCCACGCCCACCCCACAGCTTTGGGGAGCAGAGCTGAGAGCCCATTGGGTGCCACAGGGCCAGGGCTGTCAGCAGGCTGTGGCCATGGCTCTGCGCTGTGCCCTCCAGAGCCTCCGCTGCAGCTCTGCTCACTGCTGCACTGCTGTGCAGCTGCTTCAGCGTTCAGAGACGCATGGGAGGAGTGGTGCCAGCAGTGCTCCCAGTGCTCCCAGTGCCCGTGGTGGCGGTGTGACAGCGGTGATGGTTCTCGTAGTGGTCCATAGATGTGTCTGGTGGAGCTCATTATGGGTCATTAGAACATCAGCCGTAAGGGACCATCCTGCTTTGGGTGGGAAGTCTGCTAAGGACCTTTCTAAAGGCTCTGTGTGTCCCTGGGGGAGGGCAGGCTCCCCACATGCTGTCAGTGCGCTGCAGGGTTTCCATGCGCACATCAGAGCTGCTGCCCACCCAGCACTCACCGCTACTAATTTGTCTTTTCTTTTTCTCTCTATTCTTTTACTGCTTGTGGACTAAATTCACCTTTCTGTGCCCTCTTGTCTCCGTGGTTGTGTTCTCTCCGTATCTTCCCGTCCCCTCCTGTCCCTCTCTGCAGAACCTCCACCAGCTCAAACAGATTCACACTCTGAGGCAGATGAACGAGCAGCTGCTGGCCGAGAACAGGGCTCTGACGCGGGTGGTGGCCAGGCTCTCACTGCCTGCCAAGCCCTCCGAATCAGAGGAGCTGTAGCCATTTGCCGTCCGGCTCATCTCGCCTCCCTCCTCCATCCTCCAGGCAGGTCTCTGCTCCCGCGGCCGAGCTCTCCCCTGGCTGCTGGGGCTCCAGGCTGCATGCGGCCGACGGTCTGCAAGCCCCGGCATGCTGCTCCCCAGGCAGGGCTTCCCTGCACTGCGTGCTCTCAGTTCTGCTGACTCTGCTCTGCTTGGCAGCTGCTGACCTCCACCATCCCACTAACAGCCCACAGCAGGGGGGGCTGCTTTCTCCTTGCCCAGAAGAGAAATAGGAGGACCCACTGCGCACGGCAGCAGACGGGTGGCACTGAGGGGTGGGAGCTGTCGGTGCTTCCCTGCGGCTCAGCAGGCCGGCTGCCGTGGGGGTGGTGGCAGTGCCCCTTCCCATCACTGTGTGTCTGTGCCGTGTGTCTGACCACGGTGTCGTCAGGCTTGGTTCAGCAGGATGCTGGCACACAGTCACCATGAATGATTAATGAACTTCCAGGGGTGTCATGAAAAATGTGCGTTGTAGAGAGGAAGGTGATTTCAAGAAAATCCCAAACTGATTCAGTCTGCAGCACTCTCTTGTTTCCTTAAGCAATGAAAGCAAGCTCCTTCCCTCGTGTGAAGCAGGGAAAGGCGGTGGTGTTGGGAGCATCCATGCTGCCTCCTGCAGGACGGTGTGAGCAGAGCCGACCCACTGCGTGCTGTGCACACACCGTGTGCTGGGAGTCGCTGCAGAGAAATGGGGGTGTGACAGCCCGGGCTGAGCCCTGGGGAGCTGTGCCCTCACATCACACACACAGACCGCATCCTTTCCTGCTGCTCCATTGCCTCGGTGCTCACATAGAGCTGTGCCTCCTCCTTTTGCTGGGTCCTATCCCAGGTTAGTAGGGATATTTGGGTCCCTTCAGACAGAGCTATTTTTTCCTAAAGGAAAAAAAAGAAGCACTGCTCCAGTGGGATGGAAGTGGCACTGAGGTATGAAAAAGTCTATTCTTAGCACGCAAATTATATCAGAGATGATTAACCATAGAAACAAACTAACCGGGGGAATTGGGGCTTCCCTTCCCCGAGCCTCAGTGCCAGAGCCCACGTTCTGCTCTGCCTGCAGGTGGTGCTTTGTGCTGTGGGTCAGAGGGAATGATCTCCCCATGCGCCTGCTTTAAACCCACAGGAGCAGCCCCATGCCTGCCCCTGCCCCCCTCGTTCTCATGGCCTCAAAGCAGCGATGTTTCACCAACTTTAGGCCACCTGTCTCTCTTCTCCTGCTAGGAAATAATTGCAGCTCCGCTTCTCCCCTCTGCCCCATCGCTCCCAGTGCCGCCCCATTGCAGGCCGTGCTGTTGATGGATGCTCACTCCCCGCTCGCTTGCAGGCTGGGTGCTCTGCTGGGAGCAGCGCTGCGTCCCTGCGCTCCGCTGGGCTTCCTCAGCTCTTCTCATAGGTGCAGCACGGGATGCTGCTGCTGCTGCCTGTCAGCTGGTCTCCTTGCTGTCCTTGGTCATCACAGCTGTACAGCCGTGTCACTGTTTTCAACTGACAGATTTACTGCAGTGGCACTTCACAGAGAATCTCATTTTCCAAACTCCACATCATTTCTGCAGTGTCACCTCCGGTGTCGCAGTACAAACAGCCCAGCCCGCAGCTCGCTCTGTGCTGATGCTGCACATCGTGGGGCTGTGTGGGCTGAGCCCTCCTGGCCCCTCTGTGCCATTCTAACAGGCGTTTGCAGAGCACCGTTTTTCAGACCCCTGCACTTCCAGCCCTGCTTCATGTGCTCTTTATTTTGCGAGGCTTGAGCCTGGTTTGCAGTGAAGGCAGGAGTGCCCTCTGCTCCGGAGGGACTGCGCTTTGCAAGGCTGATGTGTGGCTTCCAGGAAGCTTCACTGGAAACTGATGGAGTCAAGCAACAGCCAGGAAGCTTCAAGAAGCACATTGTTCCATTGCTCCCCTTCCAATCAATCACCAAAGTTGCACTGAAGTGTTTTTGTGAAGCACAGCCACCGTCGGTAAGCTGTGAAATGGGGATGGATGCTGCAGGGCCACCCCAGGCAGTGACAGAGAGGGGATGGGGGCTGTGCAGCCCTCAGCAGATGGTTCAGCCCTTCGATTGCTCTGAACGTGGCAGTGTGCTCGGTGTGAGCTCAGAACCATTGGGTCGTTAAGGCTGGAAAAGACCTCCGAGATCCCCAACCCCACCGCTCTGCGCCCACTGCCATCTCAGTGCCCACAGTGTGTTCTGAGCGCAGTGACCCCTGGGCAGTCTGTGCCAATGCATCACTGCTCCTTCAGAGGGTGAGGATGAACCTTGGGAGGGAATGGAAGTGCAGAGTGAGAGCACGAACGCTTTGCCCCTCTCACCATTCCTGGGCACCCGCTGTTGGGCACTGCCTGCCATTTGGCCATCATTCCATGATGAGCCACGGCGTCCGTCCCGATGGCTGCTCTGTCGTGGGGTGCAGCCCGTGTCACCTCTTCCTTTGGGACCCCCCAGCAGGAGCAGCACAGGGGATGGAGCACGTGGGGCTGCAGGAGCACAGCTGTGCAGTGCAGGGATGCAGAGCAGTGCGCTGTGAGCTGGGATGGAGCCGCCTGCAGGCAGGGCCAGGGCTGCAGCACTGGGGGGGGGGGGAGGGGGGGAAAGGAGGGGTTGGAGAGTGCAGAGCAGCTCTGCAGTGGGGATTTCATTTCAGGGGAATTCCTCCAAGGTCTGCATTGACACCAATGAGTCAGCTCTGTGTGCTCAGCACTGTGTGCTCAGTGCCACCTCCAGCCGCGCTGTGACCCCCAGGCACACAGAGCCGGTGCTGTTCTGCTCCTCCTGCCCGGGCACAGCCCCATCCCACAGCTGCTCCCTGAGGGTCACTGCCTGCAGTGTGGGAAGCAGGAGGCTCAGGGCTTGTTTGCCACGAGGAGGTGCTGGGAAGGTGCTGTCGGTGTGGGTTTTTCCCCTCTCTGTCCTATTGGAGGTCTGTGGGTTTTCTGTGCTGCAGTCGCAGCTGTGAGCACCGTGCAGCTCCGGGATGTTCTGTGGGACTGCAATGTGAGCACTGACATGAAATGATCCCAAAGAGCTGTTTTGTTCTACAGACGTTCTGCACAGCAGGCTCAGCCCCGTCCTGAGTTAGAAATCCAAGGCAGGAAACGTGTCAGGCCTTTGTGTTCCCTTCTGGTCCTGGACAGATGGGAAAATGGACACAGGAAAGAGCTGCCTTGGTAGCTTTCTGTTCTGCCAGGCCCGGCTCAGCCTGTGGGAGCGGGTTTGGATGAAAGGGCTCAGAAATGGTCCCAGCAGTGGCCCAGCTGAGCACTGTGGCACCGCTTTCCTGGGGGCTTTGCTGTGTGAGGACCCGAGCTGAGCCGAGCCCCCAGCCCTGCTGTAACCCCCAGCCCTTCTGTAACCCCCAGCCCTGCTGTAACCCCCCCTCTTTGTCTTTGTGCAGATACTGACGGAGCTGAAATCGGACAATCAAAGGCTGAAGGACGAAAACGGGGCTCTCATTCGTGTCATCAGCAAACTCTCCAAGTAGGGAGCCGAGCTGCAGGATGAGGGGCGCACCGCTGAGCCCTGCCCCTTCCTCCTGCCCCACGCACAGCACCGCTGCAGCCGGGGGTCAGCAGCGCTCCTCCCTGCCTGGCTGGACGTTCCCTTTCTGCCCTTTCCCCCCCGCATCGCACACCCCGGCCGTTCTGGTTTCATTTCAGCATGTTGTGGTATCTCGGACATTTGGCTCGGGGGAGATGAGGAGGATGCAGAGCGGTGCCGAGCTGCCAAAACTTCTCCTTCCAGCAGCCCGCGGTGTGCAGCAGGGAGCTGTGCTGTGCAAAGCGACGCCCACGGAGCTGGTGCAGCAAATCCGTGCCCTCTGCAGGTGGGAGATGTGACTGTGGGCTGGAACTCCGTGGACGTGCATCAGCCCATGTGCACTGTGCGACTTCGGTACGATGCGATGCTACGAGGAATGGCAGCAGAGCTGATTCCTTCAGCAGGCGGGGACGGCTGCTCTGCACAGAGACCTGCCTGCTTTTTATTTAATGTAACATAGCAGATCTGGTGGGTAAGTGCCCCTCGTGTGCGGCTGGTGGTGGGGTGCCGTGCTGCAAACCCCCGGGGCTCCCTCCAAGCTCACTGCACTCAGCAGCACCTGATCCCTGCACCCGGACCGCTGCTCTCGGGATGGCACTGCAGATGTTTGCCAAACTTTCTGAAGGAGAAGCCTGGCGAGGTGTGTTGGCGTGGGATGTCTGCCATCAGGCAGAGCCCCGCAGAGGAGCCCGGGCAGGCATTTCAGGTCCCTGCAATGGCTTTTCAGCATCAGGCTGACCAACTGAACTGCAGCACGGTTTTGTTTCTGGGGAATGGAAACGAGGAGGGCAATGGGCTCTGTGCAGCCCCACACCTGGAGGCACAGCTCCTCGCAGGCGGGCTTTGGGCGCTGGGCACAGATCTGCAGCAGCTGTGCTCCATGTGCCCAGGGATGCTGTGGGTCCGGGAGCTGTGTGGGAATGCTGGGAGCTGCATCAGAGTCCTTTCATCCAGCAGAAGTTTGCAGTCCGCCTCAGCCTTGAAGGAAACCCCCCCAAAAAAACCCCAACCCTCCTTAGTGTTGTACGGACTCAGAACAGTTTGGAATTGTTCTCTCTGTGGGCATTCGGGCAGTGATTCCTGCATGTGCTGCATGCAGAGCCCGGCAGCAGACCTGCTGAGCTCCCCCACGGACCGCTGTCCTCGCAGTGCAGCCCCACTCCCACCTCCTGCGCCCCTCATTGCCTTCGTCCCTCCATTTCCCACTCTGTGCCGTGGGCTCTTTGTGCTCTGCTGGCTGCAATGTGGCACTGAGCAGAGGTGCAGATGGATACTTGAACATGAGCATGACTCCTGAGTTTGCTCAACAGGGTAAAATCCATCAGTCTGTCCTGGGCTTCTTGGAGCCTTCTGCTGGTTTTCACCTGTGCGTTTTCCTCTCCCTTGGCACTCTTCTGTTTCTTTTTAATCCTCCGTTTTCCCCCCCCATCCTCCCACCCCACCTCTCAGCTCTCTGCTCAGCGTGGAGCTCCCACCGCTCCGCTCTGCGCCGTTCCCCGGTGCCGTTCCTCTGCTGCTGTGCTTTGGGGAGGAGGAGGAGCGCTCCGGCAGCACCGGGGCTCCCGCAGAGCACTGCCCACACCGGGCAGACTGCATTACTGCTTCACGTGTCCCTGCTCTATGGAACAGCTTTAAGCCTTGAGCTCCGGTCAGTGCTTTCCCTGCACGCCGCTCCCCCTCGGTGCCCTCTGTGTGAGTACTGCTGCATCTCTCCATCTTCTCTCCCACCCTCACCCCGGGCTGCAGCAGTGCTGCCCTGTCCCAATCCCAGTCCGTGGGCAGGGACAGGCTGTGCTCCCGGCTGCTGGGATGGGGCTCAGCCCGACCTGACATCCATCTGCACCAACGCAGTGCCCCTTCCTCCCTCTCTCACTGCGCTCTGTCCGTAAGGAGCAGTTATGCGAAGGGCGCGGAGCCAAAACACTGCAGGGGATGTGTGTGGCAGCGCTGCTCTGTGCTCACAGCTCCGTGCCGACAACGGAAGCACAAACCCAGCGGGTGAGAAGGACTTCGGGCTCTCAGGGGGCGCATCTGAACGCCGCAGAGCACCGAGGAGGTGCGGAGTGGGACTCCGTGTGCTGCGCTGCGCACGGGGCGCAAAGGAAGCTGTTTTTAACGCCGCTCCCTCTTCGAAGCAGAGCGTTCGGTCTCCTTTGGAGGACATGGGAGCTTTTTTTCTAAGCAGTGCTTGGGGTGAAATGGTTTTTATTGCTTGGGGTGAACCCCGCTGTGGCTGCGAGTTTGAGGGTGGCTCTCTGTAAATAGGCTCCTGGAGGAAGCAGGACTGGCGTTCCACACGGGGAGAGAATGTATTTTTATGCAACTTTGAGTGGCCTTTCAAACCCTGAGATGAATGATTTGTTTTACTGGTTGTTGTTATATAGTATTATAAGTATTACGTGTTTGAAAGTTTGGGACTAATATTCACATCTATGATGCTTGTAAACACAACAGTATTTATAAATAAATAAAATAAGAGTTGGTAAAATAGAAGCCGTGTCTTTGCATCCGTCCTTCTGGGGCCGGGGAGGGCCCATCCCACCATCCTCACCTCTCAGCCCATCGCTGCTGCCTGGGAGCTGACATCGACCCCCGGGAGGAGCGACGTGGAGCTGCTGGAGAGCATCGGGGGGGGGGGGGGGGGGGCTGCAAAAGGGGTCCCAGGGATGGAACCCCTCCCGTGGGGATGGGCTGAGAGCGGAGGCTGTGCGGGGATGGGAAGGGCTGCGGGCAGAGCTGAGGGCGGTGTCTGAAGGGGCTGTGAGATGGAAGGGAAGGAGCAGAGCGGCGGTGTGAGGTGGGGTGAGGGCTGCACGGGGAGGCGGTGCTGCTCCGTCCCTGCGGACCCCCGAGGGCTGCACGGCTGAGTCGGACCGGGCAGCGTTTGAGGGCGCCTTCCGGCTCAAACCGTCGGTGATTCTACGAGTTGATGAAGCTGAAAGCTGAGCTCTGAAATGCCCTCTCGTGTCCCCGGAACCCCACCCGCAGCAGCAAAACCAGCAGGGCAGCAGGGCTCCTTTCAGCTCTTTCTTTAATAAGGAGACAGATATCATTACAAAATAACCATTGAACGATCAGAGACGGGAACGACAGAGTCCACACGAGGGGAGGGGGGCTTTAAAAGCAGCTTCCTGCCGGAGCCGAGCGCTGCGGGGGCGGGCGGGGGGCTGGGGGGGGCTGGGGGGCTTCCTCCTCACCGTGATGGGGCACGAAGGCAAAGCTGTGTGGCCTCACTTCTGTCCCCAGGAGGATGGCGCTGGTGTCACTGCGAGAGGGGGGGGAGAGGAAAGAGAGGAGGAGGAGGAGGGGAAGGGGAAGGGGAAGGGGAAGGGGAAGGGAAAGGGAAAGGGAAAGGGAAAGGGAAAGGGAAAGGGAAAGGGAAAGGGAAAGGGAAAGGGGAGGGAGCAGCCCCCGAACAGACACAGCAGAGCCCCAGAGCTGCCTCCCCCCCACCTTCCCACCATCTCCAACCGCTCCACAGCACCGATGTCACCGCGGGGCATCCCCGGTGTCACCGCCCGCCCCCCGCGCAGCTCGGAGCCCCACGGTCGGGGGCGGCGGCGGCCACGCGGGACCCCCGGGGCGCCGCGGTCTGATATGGCTTCTAAAGTTGCAGTGATGTGAAACGCACCGACGCGACACAGAACACCGAAGCCACGATGGTGCAACGCGACAAACACGGGGACGAGAGACGCGCATGGAGGGCACGGCCGGGCTGGCAGCGCTCGCCCTCCGCGGGCTGCAGACATGCGGCGCTTCTGGGCCTATTTTCTTCTTTTGAGCGATTTTGTTTTATTTTATTTCATCTTTTTGGAGGGGGGGGGGGGTCGGGGGGGCACTCAGGCAATGAGTTTTGTCCGTCGCCCGCACTGCTCTGCTCGGGCACGGCCGGCCATGCTGCGGGGCTCATGCACTGCTCGTGGTTATGTACAGCAATGGGCGCCTCCATACAGATACCGGCACACAGCGGGGGGGGCAGAGGCAGCGCAGATGGCTTTTGTAGGCCGGTGGTTTGTCCGTTTATTATACCATTATTATTATTAAAATTAAGAATAAAGAAAGACGTATCATGTATTAAAGTCAGAGTTTCCTCCCCCCCCGCCCCGAGGCATAAAGAGTCCAAATGGAAATTGCAAAGTGCAGCAGGGATGGGGAGCGGGCGGGGGGTGTGCATGGGGCACGGGGGGGGGTGTGCACGTGTGTGTGTGTGTGTGTGTGTGTGTGTGTGTGTGTGTGTGCAGCATGCGCTCCTCTGCTGCTCCCAATGGGACGCCGGGGCTCTGGGTCTGTGCTGGGGGGGCTCCTGCTGCTGCCCCACACTCCCATTCAGTAAAGCCACCCCGAGATTTCTCCTCCCTGCACTACAGAGCCGTGTTCACACCCTGACACATCCATTAGGAGCAGAAACGAATCAAAGCCAGGGAACCACCGCTCCCAGCCCCAGCACGTGGAGCCCAGCTGTGGGACAGCGGTTTGGGGTCTCCAGTCCCACCCCCAGCTCAGGGCAGGGCGCTCCCCCCCAGCACACCAGGGCCGTGGCTATCAGAACCCTGAACCATGCTGAGGACGGAGGTGTCCCCCCCTGGGGCAGGGGCTGCACCCCCCGAGCTGCACTGTCCCTCACCACCGAGTTCCTCTGCCTCCAGTTGGAATGGATGGGGAGGGGCAGTGCCCCCCAGGATGAAGCATCCAATGGCCTCAGAGGGAGCTCAGCTTTGGCACATCATCCCTGGGCATGGGGTGCTGGCATGGAGACACCAGGTGTAGACTGCCAGCAGCATCCCAGTGCCTGGGGCTTCCCCACTGCATCCCGAAGCTCTGCTTCTCTGCTGCAAGCCTTCTCTTCCAAATGCCTCCTTTCATAGCCTAACAGTGCCAAACTCCGCGTGCTGAGGACGTTCCAAGGAGCTCCTCCCACCAGGACCTTTGGCACAAGACCTGGGGTGCAGGAAAGCAAAGCAGAGCAGCAAGCACGAAGCTGCTGGGGAGAGCTGCACGGGGACACAGGGACACACTGTGCCCCAGTAAGGACCGGGCTGAACTGGGCAGGGCCATCAGCTTCCCAGCTCAGGGGATTGGATCCAGAGAGCCCAGAGTTCTTACCCAACCAGTGCCGCTGCCAGCAACAGGAATATGGCTTATTCCACCCAGCAGGACTGGGAAGGGGTGGGTGGGACAGCAGTCGGCTCCCGGGGTCCCCCAGTGGTGGGTAGAGGCCATAGGGCCGGAGTTGCCGGAGCCCCACCTGGGCTGTGCTGGGAGCCCACGATGGGGCTCAGCTGTGGGGATGGCAATGGGCCCCACTGCAGCTCCTCCAGCACTCAGACACCTCTCCATGTGAAGCAGCTGCAGGGAAGCATCCGGAGCGATGGGTTTCTACACAGTGTCGTCAGGAGGCAAACAGCAGCTCCAGGCACGATGGGAAACGCAGAGCTCCGTGGCTCAGCCTCTGCTGACACCACAGTGGTGGCCCACGCTGCATCCCCGAGGTGCATCTCCTCCAAGCGCTCCATCCGTGCGCTCCTCCTGCGTCCCCCAACTCCTGCAGCACAGCTCCGCCGTCCCTGCGCACCTCTCCCCAGCAGCAGCCAAAGCTGGAGCAGCCCAGTGCTGCATTCTCACCCCACGGGAGGCACAGCAGCGGCGGGGAGGCAGCCAGGGCTCCCGCGGAGGTCGCGGATGTCGGCGCTGGTGCCGGCGCCCCAAGCAAGCACAGTGAGTGCGGTCGTCCCGCTCCGGTGGCACCTCCATGCAGCGATGCTCGGCGGTCCCCATGGGCAGAACGGAGGCGGTGCGGCCGTGGGTCGGTGATGCGACACCGGGGAGGGATGGGGGGCGGAGGGGACAGGGCATGCAGCCAGAGGGAGCGATGCTGGAGAATGAAAAGAACCACCCGAGTCTTTAACCTCTTCCCCTGGAAGCTATTGGGACCGTCTGGAAACCCTTCCACAGCCGTCAAAGGGTATTTCAGCTTGAAACAGAACGACGACGACAACAGAAAACCAAACCAAAGGTTGCGCAATGAGGTATCGGTAGCTCTGGGTCGCTTTGAATGTCCGCCGCGCCGGATGCAGATCTTCTATTTGTTCTTCCCGAGAGCTGCGTCCACTTCTTCCTCTGGCTTCAGTGAGTGCCACTGGGCGATGGGCCGCCGCGGGTTGGCCAGCATGTCAGACCAGTGCCGCAGCTCCGTGCCCGTGGAGTTGAAGCCCGTGAAGATCTTGCCGATGGCCTCGTTCTTGCCCAGCTTGTCGTAGTCCAGCACCGTGATGACCACCTGCACTTTCTGGAGGGGGAAGCTGTCGTTAGAGAGGCAGAAAGGCAGAGCCCCGGGGATCCCGCAGGGCTGAGCGCCACCGTGGCCTCTTTTGGGGCACAGTCCCCCCCGTCCTTCCACCACTCCATCCCACAGACACACGGGGTCACAGTGGGGACTGCCCTCATCCTCACGTGGCCACCCTTTCTGCACCTGGGGTGAGTCCTACAGGACCCGGAGCAGAGGAAGGGGTAGAGGTGGCACTGCGGGACGTGGTCAGTGGGCATAGTGGGGATGGGGTGCAGTTGGACGTGATGAACTTCGAGGGCTGCTACAACCTGAACGATTGGATGAGTCTATGAAAGCCCCATCCCTGCCATGAGCTGGATTTGAAGGTGCGTCTCAAGACCAGGCTCAGGGATTGGGTTTCAGATGGACCAGGAACTCAGCAGACCTCAGGCTGCCGGGACATCCTTCACTTCCCCCCTGCCCACATGTCCCCAGGGATGTCAGCACACCAACCTGTATCTGCTCAAAGGGGATCTCAAAGCTGAAGGACTCGTTGAAGTAAGGGTTTAAGGTCTTCTTCTTAACTGTGGTCTTCTTCTTCTTCAACCTCTTCCCGTTCTGCAGCAGGTGGATCTTCACATAGGGATCTGGGGGGACGGGGGTGCATCAAGCAGGGCTGGGACACCCACGGGACACCCTGGGGCAGATCTGAGCCCAAGAGGAGGGCATCGTTTGTGGATGGAAGCAAAGGCAAAATATTTCCAATTTTGGGAGTCACTGGGCAGGGGATGGAGCTGCCCTGCCTGCTGTGGGTCTCCTTGCAGGAGGGCTGGGGGCGGCGCAGTGGGACCAGCAGATGCCCCATTGCTGGAGCAGGAGATGCCGGCAATGAAACCAAACCTTGTCGTGCACTGAGCGCCAAACTCTACCCTTCCCACGGGGCAGGGGGCTCATCTTCCCTACAGCCCAACTTCAGGCTGCCTCCAACAAAGGACGCTGAGAGCGCTGGGATGGCTCAGCAGGATGGTACCCCTGAGCAGCACCCACCTGAGAGGCCCCCAACATCCATCTTCTTCAGGTTCTTGGCCTCCAGGATGCAGACGGTGAGCTTGCCGGCCGTGGGCACATAGCGGAGGGAGATGCAGATGTCCCCGAGCTTCTCTGGCTGCCGAGAGGAGCATTGGCAAAAAGGAGGAGCTGGGTCAGGCTGAGCTCACGGCACCGAGATGGTCCATCCCGAGTGCTGCGGGGCCGTTCCACATCTCAGCTCTCACCTCCTCCTTCTCACCGCTCTGCAGGTCCCGCCACTCCTCGATGGGTTGGCCCAGATCCACCGTGTTCATGGGCACCTTCACCTCACCAATGATGTCGTGCTTGGAGAAGCGATCGAAGTCATAGATGGCCATCACCAGCGTCTTCCCACCCAGCTCCTGGTAAGGGACCTGCACAGGGAAGAGCCACCGCGTGGCAATGAGCCCCAAGGAGCCTTCAGCCACCCAGCGAGGCCCAGCTGTGGGGTCAGGATGAGGCTGGGGGACACACAGTGCCCTCACCTTGAAGGTGAAGGTCTCGTTGAAGGCAGGGTTGAGCGTCTTCTTCTGCACCTTTGTCTCATACTTCTTCTTCTTGTCGGGGAGCAGGAACACCTTGACGTAGGGGTCCGAGGTGCCCCCCATGTCCAAAGCTGGCAATTCAGCTGCTTGGAGGATCCCCACTGTCAACTGGAGGGGACAGAGAGCCTTCAGCACAATGGGCTCCCAGCCCCAGCTGGGACATTTCTCCTCCCCAGATGCACCACCTGGGCAAACCCAGCCCCTCCAGCACCTGGTTTGCCTGGAAGTCATAATCCAGGGAGAACTGCAGCTTGCCCAAGTTCTCTGGCTCCTTCTCCTCTTCTTCACCTTCCCCCTCTGTCAGTCCTGTCTCTGCGTCGTCATCGTCCTGGCGGTCGGAGCGGCACCCGGGGAGAGCGGCACGAGGGAAAAGAGTGGTGTTATGGGCAGCACTGGGGAGGGACACAGGGCAAGGCAGGGAGCTGGGGGTTTGTATGGCCCCATTGGTCCCCTGGGACACAGCATCCTCAGTATTTGGGAATCACAAAGGAACCCCCTTGCTGCAGCATACAGGTGGGGAGATGCGTTGCAGCATCACGCTCCAGACCCGCTGGTCCCCAGGAACCCCTTCCCTCATCCCCTCCTGGCCCCCACAATGGGGAGATGGTCCCAGCTCTGCCCTGTACAGCACCATCCACCTGGAGATCCCCAAACCCTGGGGACCCCAAACCAGCAGACCCTTGGCAGCACCTCGAAGGACATCACCTGGTTGCCCGACTTCATGTCCTTCATGTTCATGGCATTCTTCATGCCTTTGCCTTTCTCCTTCTTGTTCTTCTTCTTCTTGCAGCAGCACTTCTTGCAGATGCAGAAGCAGCAGGTGAGAAGGAGGAGGCCAGCAACCACCGCGATGGCAATGAGGGCCCAGGGTGGCACTGCAGGGACAACAGTTCAGCCCCATCCGGCCCCACCACCCCACACCCTGGGGGGGATGTGGGGAAGGGGTCCCGGGAGGAGGGGCAGCCACTCACAGGGGATCTTGTTGAGCTCATTCATGAACTTCTCCCTCAGATCGGCAAACATGTCCTCCTTGCTCTCTCCCGTCCCCGCGGCCTCAGTGGAGTTCTCCATGGTGGCCATGGGCATCGTGGTGGCCGTGGCCTCCGGGGCCATCATGGACGCTTGCTTGAATGTCATGGTGGGACTGGAGAACCCTGCAACACAGCACAGGTCCCTCTGTCCCCGCTGCTCCTGTGACCCCGAGGAGCTTCCGATGCTGGTGCCATCCAGCTGGGCCATGGAGGCACTTCCAGCCCAAATGGGGTGGAGATGACCCATGCATCCCTGTGCCCTCTCCCACTGGAGATGTCCCCTTGATGGACTCAGTGGCATCATATGGGCCCTGTGGTGGGGCTGCTCCATTGGTCCCTGATCACATCACAGCACGGGGAGTGCAGAGCTGAGCCTCCAGCAGCATACGAAGGTGACATCCCACAGCCCCATCTATGAGTTCCTCCCTGATGCTCCCAGTCTGCAGCTCCCATTCCAGCCCAGCACTGTGTCTCAGCTGCTCCTGTCACCTCCCAGCCCTGCAGGCTCTGGAGCAGCCCTCAAGAATGGGGGCACCCAGCCCAAAGGGTGCAGATGTGGCACTCACCTCTGCAGCAAAAGCAATGGTAAGGGCACCGGGACCCGACCCAGATGGCCTCCATAACCCTGGCATAGAGGAGTGGGAAGGGGGGTTTGTCCCACCCACCTCAACTGAGGCAGCCCCTCAGAAAGCAACAAAACAGCCCAAACTCATCACTTCCATCCCTGCTGCAGCCAGCAGCACCAAGGTCACTGCCTCACCACCACCTGGATGCTTCTCTATTGAGAAACCACAGAACCCAAAGTCAGGGCCGAAGTTTGCAGGCTGCTGGTGCTGTCTTTGGGGAACTTAAAGCCCAGGGCTGCAGGAGGAGGTGCTCACCAGCCCTGAGTGCTGAGCGGGGCTGGCACCAGCCCTGCCTGCAGCTTGGAGCAATGCCTGCAATGAGCAATGTCTGCTGCAAGCCCTGCCTGCAGCTCTGAGCAATGCCTGCAGCTCTGAGCAATGCCTGCAGCTCTGAGCAATGCCTGCAGCTGAGCAGTGCCTGCAATGAGCTCTGCTTGCACCAAGCCCTGCCTGAGGCTCTGAGCACCACCTGCAGCCCCCCCGCACTGCCCATGGAGCTGCACCAGGACCTGCCCAGCTCAGGAGCTCCCGCTTGGCCCCAATCCCTTCCCCCCCCCTTAGGAGTCCCACAGCAGCAGCCCCGCTCTGCTCTCTGCGGGATGACTTTCTCTCCAAACTGCTGATGAGCACATTTCTGCCCATCTGTTATGGAAACCACAGAAAGCGTGTCAGAGAGGTGAGGATCCGGGGGCGAGCAGCCCTTCCCTCACTGCATCCATCGGTGCCACCATCAGTGCCACCCATCCATCCGTCCACCCTTCCTGCAATGCCACAGCCCCGGGTGCTGCAGCACAGTGTGAGGAGTGGGAGGAGGAGGCAGCCTGCACCTGTATGCACGTGCGTGTGCAATGTCAAGGAGTGTGGCCATGCACAGTGGTGTGTAAATCCTCGTGCAGTGTGCAAGGATGGGCAAGCACATGTCTGCATGCACCGAGGTGCTTGTGTGCACACAGGGCTGTGCATGTGTTCCTGCACAGGTGTGTGACCTTGTGTGCTCATGGCCGTGTCGGGGTGCAAATGTTGTGCATGTATGCAGCTCTGCTGGTTGTTCTTGCACATGGCTGTGCACGGTCCTCACATCTGTGTGTGCATGGCAGCACTGCAGCCTGCATGTGAGAGTGCAAGCCTGCGTGTGCGCATGCTCTGCATGTAAGTGCATGTGTATGCACAGCTGTTTGCAGGTCATGCTTGCACACGTGTGTGCACACCCTGCTTGGAGGGGTGGGTGCATAGCATTGTTTCTTGCACTTCTCTGCTTTGTACCTTCTTGCCTACGTCACTCTTATTTACTTAAGGAGAAAGTGGCTGCAGAGGCGCAGGGCCGGAGCTGTGGGGCTCCTTCTGCATCCCCGCACCCTCTGAGCAGGGTCACTAATTAGCAGCACTAATTGCTCCCACCGGTGCTGGTGGGAAACTGAGGCACAGGGCTGGGGGGAAGGAGCAGCCCCTGAGCCCCACTCAGCCCCGCAGAGGGGGACTCCACACAGCCCCAATGATGACATTTTCCATCACTTTTGGTACTGCCCTTTCACACCGTGAGCCCCGGGGCACCTCCACGTCCCCCCTCTGCCACAACCCCACGGCACCCCCTCCCTGTGCAGTGCAGTGCAGTGCAGTGCAGTGCAGTGCAGTGCGGGTGCAGCGAAGGCTCTGCAATGCAGCGCTGCAGGGCTCAGCTCTGTGTGTTCCTTTTGTTGTTTTTTTTTTCCTCTTGCACATTTTTTTTTCTTTCTGTTTTCTGTCCATTCGAGGGAAAGCTGGTGGGGAGGGGGGCAGCTCCCTTACCCCCCCGCTGCTGTGTCCCCCATGCATTCCATTTGCACCCATCTCCCCTCACCTTTGGCCCAAGAGCAAATGGGGGTACAGCACCGGCAGCGCCGCGGGGCTCTCACCCCCACCCTGCAAACCCCCATGGAGATCCCCCTGGGATTCCCCCACGCCGGCACAGGGAAGCACAGTCCTGCATCCAGCTGCACTTTGGGCTCAGGGAAATCCCTCCGGTGATCCCTTCATCACTCCCATTCCCACACAAGGCTTCAACCCACAGAGCCTCCGTGAGAAAAAAGGGGACCAGGGCTTTCCCCGTGCAACGACCCCCGGGCACAGCAGCACCACAGTCCCCCACTGCCCTTAGCAGGGGATATATGGAGGGGAAGGGATGGGGATATATGGACCGGAAGAGGGATGGGGCTGCAGCCATCCCTATCGCAGCTTCCCAGGGCAAAGCAGGATTCATGGGCAAGAAGTGGGGGCTGCCCGGGGCCACAGGGATGAGAACCAAGGAGAGGTGTGGGGACACACGGAAGGACAGAAAACGGCGGCTAATCATGATTAATGAAGCTGAGGCAGCAATTAGTGGCGGCACGCCTGGAGAGCCGGCTGCAGGAGCTGCGATTCGCCGCGCTCGGGTTCACGCAGCGGCTCTGCCTTGTCCCAGGGTGACCCAAAGATGGGGTCCACCCAGATTGCACATCCCACAGAGGGAAACTGAGGCACGGTGCAAACAACGGGGAGTGCCATGAGGGGGGGACAGTGTGAGCTGCAGAGGGCTCTGCTGGGGCTCCCAGCACCGACCCCAGCTGAGATGCGGCACAATCCCACGCAGGGAGTGGCTGTGCTGGAGGTGCTGCTCTGAGCAAAGACCTGCTCCTCCATCACAGCCTCTGCATTATTGAAAGCAGAGCCTGGAGATGCAGAGCAGTTAAATACAGTCTTAAAGGTAGCCTTCATCCATCATTTGGCCACCAGATTAATGGCTCAGGACGTTCCCCATCCGGAACGCGCTGCTCCCTCTGCCCGGCGCTGCTGCAGCTCCCATCAGCACAGCACACACAGTCGGAGCAGCTGAAGGTCGATGGATGCACGGATCTGGGGGGGGAGATCACACCCCACAGCCCTGACCCATGCAGAGCCCAAGGGAGGGGGCTGGGAGTGCTGTGGGGATGGGATCCCCAAAGTACATAGGAGGGTGAAAACAAATGGTGAGTGCACGGTTCCAAAGCAGGCGGCTCTGAGCTGCACGTGGTGCATCTGCCATCCCACGGCTTCTCTCGGTGTCCCTGCAGGGCTCAGGTCCCAGCTGTCCCCTGCCCAAGGGACGCAGCGTGGGCTGCAGACAGCACTCCCTGGGGCTGCTGCAGTGCCGTCAGCGAATGCACAGCGGCTGCTTTCCTCCTGCCCTGTTAAAGCATTCGGCTCCTCAGTGCTTTGGAGACCCCTGGAAGGCAGCTCCATAGCTAATTAGCAAGGAAGCAAAGCAGAGATGGCTCCGAGGCACCTGCAGAGGCCGTGGGGCATTGGGAGCAGCCCTCCTGGTGCAGCCGCACAGACACAGCCCTGTGCTGCAGAGAAGTTTTGGCTCATGCGTTGTTGCAGTGCCCACAGCCCCCATGCAGTGACACCACGGAGAGCTGCTAACAACCACCAACCCTCCCCAAACCACCACCAACCCTCCCCAAACTGCTGACGGGCGCTGCCCATCCCAGCCCGCTCCCCACGCCACGGTGGCTGCGCTAAATAGGGCAACAGAAGGCGCTGGGGCAGAGCCATCGCAAGCAGCCGGCTGCGCACCAGATTGGCACCATGAAGGCGCGGTGTGGCCGTGTTGGCGCTGCTCTGCCCACGCCGGGACGCTCCGTGCCGTGCCATGGCGCTGCGGCGTCTCCCAGTCAATAGGAGGAGAAGGCAGACAACGGCTCCCGGGGCAGAGCCAGGAGCTGAGCCAGGTGCACGGAGTCGAGCCGCATCGATTTTGGTTTGGAGGAAGGAGAGTGACGGCACAGTGCTGGCAGCCCCTGCCCACCTGGCCTGCTCCCAGCAAACCTGCCATCCGACTCCCCCAGATCTGCCTGGCTGTGCAGATGGACAAAAGCCGCCGGGCAGCCATGCAGCTCCAGGTCCTCTACAGCCCTGCAATGCTCCCAGGGATTTGGGGTGATTGGGGGATTCTGGGGAGGAGCAGCACAAACAAACAGGGCTCACTGTGGTACGAGTTCTCCTGCCGCAGCCACCTTTGGCCACAGCCCACATCCCGAAAGTGCCACTGTGCACCAAACTCAGCTCAGGTGCTGCCATCGCTCCGATCACCAGAATGGTTCCTGCAGCCCCTGCAGCGCCCGCACACCCACCCCATGGCACCAGGGCTGACCACAGCCCCCAGCAATGGGACTGTCATGCAGCACCTCCAGCTCTCTATGGGACATATGTCCCCGAGCACAGCACCAGGACTGCACCTCCTGCACCTCCTGCCAGCACCGGCCGCTCCCTCCCATCTTCCAGCAATGCACCAGCCCAGAGCCCTGTTCTGCTGCATGCTTTGAGAAGGAGCAGAGAAGCAAGGAACACCTAAAACGATGCCTTTAAGCAGAACCCAGGAGCTTTCCTTAAGACGTGCGCTGTACAGAACACTGCAAAGCCAGGAGCCCCTTCTGTGCAAGGCTGTGGATGCAGCACTGCCTGCATTCAGCAGTGCCAGTTTGGTGCAGAGTGCAGGACAGCCGCACGCAGGGACGCACCGCAGCAATTCAACGCAGTCCAGAAGCAATCCCAGCACGGGGGCTGCAGCGCGGGCACATCCCATACAACCACCCCATAGGGACAGGGACGGCCCCTGCCCGGACCCTGTGGGCAGACCCCATCTGGCAGCAATGCCCCAAGCAGCCAGCATCTGGGGGGTTCGCATCCCATGTTTTGGGGCTGGTTGGGGTGGGTGAGCGCTGGCAGTGGGTGGCACCGATGCAGGGCATCTTAGATTCCAGCCACACACTGCCTAATTTATGGTTTAATTAATAAATGAGGAATTATGCTGAGTTGATCCAATACCTCTGGACGTGCGATGTTATCAAAATCCCATTACCGGTGAAGGAAGGCATGAAGAGCAAAATTAGCTTTGGCATCTGAAACATTTCAGCCGATGCGATAACACAATTATTAGGGCTAATAATCAAAGAGCACTTCGGGGAACGTGGGCTCCTGTGGGAGCTGAGCCCAGGGTGGGGGTGAGGGGGGAGCAGCGGGGCTCCCACCCCAGCAGGCAGAGCCATCCACAGCCAAGGGCAAAGCGCATGGACAGCCTCCGCTGCTCAGAGCTCCGGGTGTGGGGACACACAGAGCACGGCAGGACAGCACTGAGCTCTGCCTCTGAGGTTAGGGGGAAAAGAAAACAACACCAGGGTTGGAAAGCAGCGGGCACTCAGTCCCATCTATTTGCTTTGGGCACTGATCTTGCTCGAGGACACCCCACCTCCCTGCGCAGCCAGGAGGAGCAGAAACTCAAGCAATAATTAGGAACCGCAGTCATCTGGCACCGGGAGCTGGGCCTTTGCCAGCAGCACCGTGAGCAGAGAGCAGCACCCACTGCCGCCCTGCAGGAGCCCTCTGCGCTTCGGTGCCCCTCCATCAGCATCCCATGGGCTCCGGCAGCACGGAGCTGCTCCCCCAGGAGTGAATGCTGCAGCTCCCAGTGAGCTGCTGGGCAGGGGGGGTTTGTCTGTGTTTTCCCGTCCCCCTCCCATCGTGGCGTCGGGCAGAGGGCGCAGAGCCAGGGCTGCCCAAGGCGGTGTGGTGTGGGGGACATTGGCACACTGATACTGCTGGGATAATGCGGGGGGAGAAATGCACTCCTGCCCTACAGGGGATGGGGTCCGGGAGCTCCCAGCAAGGGGACCCCGGTGCCCAGTGCAAGGGCCGGAGATGTGCAGGTGACTGGGGACAAGGTCAGATCCATCCCTCTGCTTCACCACCTGCAAAAAGCAGGCAGAGCATCGCTCCCAGAGGAACACGGGGCCGTCGGGGTGTCCGATGGGTTCGTGCCATTCCCGAGCAGCATCACTCATGTCCCACTGCTCAATGACCTTGGGTGCATCACCTCTCACAGCGCCCCGCGCTCCCCCAGCGCTGCGACCCAGCAAAGCCGCTCTGCTTCTCTGCAGCAGCCTCCAGCCACGAGCACTGACCCCCACGGTGAGGTGAGAGCCCCGGGCATCCCGCAGGGCCCCAGCAGCCCACGGCAGCGTGGCCGAGGCGCTGCGCTAGCGAGGAATAATGCAGCAGGCAGGAGACGACGCCTGCCGGTCGTTGCGCTCCCATACAGCGCGCGCAGAGCGGAAAATCTGCAGCAGCACCTGAGTGCACCATCAGGCAGAAGTTTTGCTGCTGCAGAGGGGCGGGTGGGGAGCCCCCGGGCAACCTGCAGTGGTGACATCCCAGGGTGGGTGTCATCATAGGGCGGCTGACATCCCAGAGTGGTTGAGGTCCCAGGGTGGGTGACATCCCAGTGCTGCACCAAAGGCGCACGCAGTGCAGAGGGACGCACACGGAGGTGCCAAAGCTCGGGGTGCAGTTGGGGACCACCGAGCAACGCACAACACAAGTCACCTTGTCCAGCTGCCTTCCCCCTGTGAAACTGGCAGAGCTCTTTTGGGATCGCTGCCGCTCCTCTGAAAGTAGGCTGCGGGCGGGATGCGGGCACACAGCCCCGGGTAGCCCAACGCTGCCGCCCCGCACCGCCCCACCGCCGCACCCCGCGTGCAGGAGGAGCGTGGAGGATGCTGCAGCCCCGCGAAGGGACCGGCAGAGCTGGCCGCGGTCCAGGACGCGGCGGAAAGCCCCGGGAGCTGCCGATCCGGAGCCGCGATGCTGTCGCCGCTTCCCCTCACCGCACCGCGGCTGCAGCTGCGGGAATGGGGAACCCCCGGCCGCCTCTCAGCGCCGGGACTCCAAGGGCACCCCCGGCCGCGAACGCGCGTGGATGCGGGGCTGAGAGTGCGGGGAGCCCTGAAAGCCGGGGGGCGTCCCGCATCCCGGGGGGTTCCCGCATCCGGAGGGGGGGGGGGGGGGGGGGGGCGTCTTGCATCCCGCAGACGGAGGAACCGAGGGCGCGTTGCCCCACGGGCAGCCCCCGGCACAGCCCCGGGCACCGGGCAGCCCCCGGAGCCCGCAGCCGCCTCGCGTCCCCGGGATCCCGCACCAGCCCCGCACCGGCACCGGGAAACAGCGCTGCCACCCGCACACACCCGGGGACGGATCACCGGGGGAGCGGGCAGCCCCGTCCCGCAGAACCCGCACCGCTGCGGCACCCGGGGAGAGCCGGAGAGAAACTTCGGCGGGCGCGAACTTACCGTGCGCTGCGGTGGAGTGCGGTGCGGTGCGGGACCGGTGCGGGACGGGCGCGGGCGCTGCGGCAGCACCGGCCCCTCCGGGCTCGCGTGCAGCAGCTCCGCGTAGCCCCGCCCACTACTCGCAAGCCCCGCCCCCTCCCAGCAAGCCCCGCCCCTCCGCAGCCCGCCCCGCCCCCTCCCATCGCCCCGCCCACAGCGGTGTACTCAGCGCGGGGACCCCGCAGCGATCGCCGGGGGTCGCGTTGGGAGCCGCATTCCCCCCCGGAGCTCCGCCTGTGCCGGGCGCAGCCAGGAGCCCCCCCTGCAGCCCCGGGGGGACACGGGGGGCAGAAAGGTTGGGGTCACCTTGGGAGCGGCCGCTGTAGCCGTACGGGGTGGTGGTGTGCCTATAGTGGGTGATGATGTAACTGTAGTCAGCGCTGCGGTTCCCCAGCGGTGCTGCTGTACCTATGGGGCGATGATGTACCCGTAAACGGGAGCTGCTGCACCTATACGGGGTGATGATTTACGTACATGGGGTGCTACTCGACCTGTACCCGGCAGCGCAGGATCCTATAGGTGCTGCTGTACCTGGATGGAGCTGTGGGACTGCAGCGTCCGTACACCACGTGCTGCAATACCCCACGGTGCCGCTGTACGGATATGGGCTGATGCTGTGCACACACTGGGTGCTGCAGTACCCCGTGGGTGCTGCCATACCGGTGGGGGTGCTGTCACACCCCTATCATGCGCTGTCATACCCTGCAGTGGAAATGCTGACACAGCTTGGAGTGGTGATGGAGCACCTGGTGGGAAGGCAGGGCCAGCCAGGGGGGCTCAGGTGTGTGCAATGTCCCTGAGTGACTGGGAGGGCTGAAGCCAGGATCCACTCCATCCCAACCCTCGTTTAAGGGCTGGCAGTGGAGGTGAGAGCATCTTGCTGGGATCCCAGCAAGAGGTTGTATTTCTTCTGTTGTTGATGTGTCTGTGGCTGCTATGTTTGGGCTCGTCCTCATTTGCTGTAGCCTAGGGCTTTGCCACCCTGCTATTATAGCTGTGCTTTCCATCACATTACAGCATTACACACCTATGGTGGGTGCAGCTGTACCTGGAGTGGCTGCAGCGGTCTCCCAGGGTTACTGCTATAGCTGTATGGGGCAGTGATGCACCTACACCCAGTAGAGCAGTATCCCACAGGTGCTGCTGTTCCCATATGGGCTGCTCTGGGGATGAGGGGCCCCAGCCCCATTCCACAGCTGCTGGGGCGGGATGGCAGCTGCCCATTGCCCTGTGCTCAGCTGTGAGAGCCAACGGGAAGAGCCCCCATGAGGATCCTCACTGTGCTGGCATTCATTCACAGCTTCGGGAGCATTTTTCCTTCCCCGGCACCACCCTCTGGAGTGGAAAACAGCTCCAGGGCACCGTGCAGCCTCCCTGCAGGGTCCTCAGCTGCTCCCAGCGCTGTGCAGAACGGCCACAGCCCCAACCAGGTGCAGCATTGCAGGGTTGGGGGCACTGTGTGCACACAGAGGACACACAGCCAGGAGGTACAGGAGATAACTTTATTGAATCCAATGGTGTGAGACAGACGACCGAGAGAGACATGCCGGGCGGTGCGGGCGGCGTGGGCAGCAGGAGCTGACTTGGTTGGTGCAGGGCTGGATTGGTTACTGTCCTTCGGAACGGTCCTCAAGCCTTTTCCTGGCTTCCTCGTGTACTTTAAGTAAAAACGACAAATGGTGGCAGAGTCCAGATGGTGTTTGTTCCCTCTGATTGTTCCCGCAGCTATGTACAACGTGGGGTTGGGTTTCCACATCAGGTATAAAACAGAGCGAGTTTACAAACTTGGAGGCGAGGGAAAAAAAGCAAAGACAGACAGGCGAGAGAGCAGTAGAAATCTGGACCAAAATCTTAAAGAGAAATTTAAAAAGTGCTATAAAACCCCTCGGCAGGAACACCATGCAGTTAGAAACACAAAACCCAGTCAGTTACACAGATCATCTAAAACAGGAATTTGTCCATTTCTGTCTTTTATTTAATTAAAAAAAGGTTTGTTTGTTCTTTTAATAGAAAAAAGCTAAAATTGTAAGGTTCAGGGCACCGGGCAGCAGCAGCTCGGGGGGGGGGGGGGGGTTCTGGTGCTTTGAGGGGCTGCGGGCACCTTTGGGGTGATGGCACCTCGGGGCCAGCAGGCAGCCTTAGCACAGTGTCCCCACAGGGACAACAGACACCTGGGGGGTGGTAGGCAGCCCTGGGGATGGACAGTGCAATGGTGGGACCCATGCGGGTGGGCACTCCAGGGGATGCTCGGTCCCCAACCCCACTGATGGGCGCCACCACACTGGGGGACACCAACAGGAGCCACCAACGCCAGTCCCCTTCAGGTGAGGGACCCCACCGGGAACCCCCACCCAGCACACACCATGCCCAGGGCTCGGCTGTAGGTGCTGTTCGTCCCACAGGACTTGGGGGTCTGCACCCACCGGTTGTGGGGTGAACCCACGGGCCACAAAAGGGGACGCTGCAGTGTGTGGCCCCGTGAGGGTTTGTTGGGTATTTTGGTGGCTCCGTGGTGGTGCCAGGGCTGAAATCCCAGTGTGGGGCTGCACCAACGCTGTGCACCGCGGGGCTCCTCAGGGCACCCAAAGGTGCTCTGTGCCCCAACCTCAGGGCGTAGGGCCCCGAGGAGGGTGAGAGGGGAGTGCGGGCCCCCGACCTCGAGCTGCTGCTGTGCCAACACCTGGTACAATCAGAAAAGAAGTCAGCACAGCACAGTTATCACAGAGTACAAAAGAAGGATAAGAGACGCGCAGGGTCGGACCCCGCCAACTCACGCAGGGCGTTTGACTACGGATCTATTTACAACGAGTCCTCAGCTGACAACACAAGAGAAGGCAGACGGAAAGCCCTAACGTCCAAGCCAGCGTGGGGAGGGACAGCCCTGTGCGGGGGGCTGGCAGCGGGGAGGCTGTGGGACAGACGGAGAAGTGAGCACCATGGGGCGCGCGCCGCGGGAGGGCTGCGCGGGCAGGAGAGCACCGAGGGCAGCGGGGGGCACACGGAGCCCCGGGGAGGTGGGGGGTCCCTGAAGGCAGCGGGGGGGGGGGGGGGGGCAGAGCGGCCCCAGGGAGCTGCTCCCCTAAAGGCGCTGTGCCCTCTGCAGGGCCAGGAGGAGGGGAAGTGAAGGGTGCTAAAGGGACCAAAGGCAGCGGCCCCAGCGGGGCAGTGTTTGGCGAAGCACCAGCACCACGGTCCCATCCTAGCCCAGCCGGCTTTGGGGGCAGCGAGTACAGGCTGTGCCCGTGCCCCCCTCCTCCGGCCCTGCGTGCCCCCTACCCACAGGGATTAAGGCAGTGCAGGGAGCAGCGCCTGTGACATTGCACCATAGGGCCAAGGGGACGCGTGGCCCCAGCTGGATGTCCCCAGAGCACCAGTGTGGGTATGGAGAGCCCATGCTGAGAGGGCACTGTGCGGCTGGAGGGCACAGGGTGGGCCTGGGGGGTCATGAAACCCCACGGAGCGGTGGTGAGTCAGAGGCACGGGACAACCTCAGGCACGGCTCTGTCCCCGTGCAACCCACCCCAGCAGCAGAGAGGGGACAGGGAGCAGGTTGCCATGCCTCGCCCTGCAGCACTGTGCTGTCCCTTGGCAGCCACCCCCAGCCCAAGGCTGGATTCTGCCTTGTGCTTTTGGGGAGGAGGCCTCCAGGCAAAGGGGCACTCTGGGTGCACCCCGCTACCACCACCTGCCCAGACCCATCCCAGCCAAGATATGAGGCAACTGGAAAGGTGGATTTGGGGACTGGAGGTTGTCCAGTGAGCACCAGTTGTGTGACGGAAGGAGGGGGAGTGGTGGAACCAACAGCTGCAAAAGAAACCAAAAGGAAGCAGAGCTGCTCGGGGGTGGGGGGGAGGGTAGAAGCGATGGGCACCGGAGCTTGGGCTCAGGCCCAGGAGAGCAAAGAACCAGAACAAAAAAGGGAGCAAAGCAAAGTCTGGACTCGGTCAAAAGAAAAGGGGAGGGGTGGAAATAAAATAAAATAACCAAAGCGGGGTTTATTGGGTTGTCCTGGGCGCAGCAGCTGCCAAGCAGGTTAAATGAGGAATGTACAAAGAGAGCAGTGGGAGCACGGGGCCGGACAGACAGACACAGCCACACGCTCCTCGCCCCCCCTCCCCCCCCAGCTCTGGCCCAGGGGGCTCCCACGGGGTCCCTGCCCCACGCAGGGCCCATCCTGCAGCTCCCTGGAGCGGGGGCTTGGCTGCAGCGGTCCCCAAAACCCGAGAGTTTGCAATAGAGACAGAAAAACCAAGAAGAGAAACCAGGATTCTCCAACCCCCAAAGAGGCGGGGGGGGAAACGGAGCCTCGCACTCTCCCACGACTGAGCTGAGCTTCCCCACGCTGCGCAGAGCTGCTCAGAGCCCCACTCCTCACCGCTCGCTCGCCAGCCCCAGCCCTGCGCTCCAGGCTACCAGAGGAGGAGGAGGAGGAGGAGGAGAAGGGCAGCCCGATGGCCACCCCCTGCACCTGGGCCGGCATGTTGGCGCCTCACAGAGTCGATTGCAGGTCGGGATCCACCATGGTCTCACGGTCCGGAGACTCGATGTAGTTGGCGGCTTCCTGGAGCTTCAGCAGCATGGCCATCTGCGGGGAGCAGTGCATGGCACACAGCCCAGATCTCCTCGCCCTCCCAAACTGCCCACCCCAGAAAGCTCTTCTACAGAGTAAAGCAAAGCCTGGAGACGTTGCAAACCATTTCCCATCGTGAGCTGGCCTTGGTGCACCCACCCAGGAAGACCCAACGTTTCTGCATCACCCACTCCGTGTTTTTACACCAAAAACTAACTGGGAAAGCAATGCTCAGCTCCATGCTGCTCTCCCCCCACCAGCACCACCCCTCCCCTTCCCAGCACCCGGCACACCACGGCCATACCAGGGGGTCTGCATCCAGGGAGCTGGGCGTTGTGTCTTTGACGGTGCGCTCCTCGGGGGGGGAGACAGTGCTGTGGGGTCCGATGGTGGGCGGGGGCAGGTGGTACAGCTTGGACTGGTCTTGCTGTGCTGATGGCCAGGGCAGGGTGTCCCGCACCCACTCCACGGGGTCCTCCCAGGCCGCCTTTTGCCCATGGACCTGCAGGCAGGGGGCAAGAGAGGTGGCACCTGCACACCAAACCTCCGCTCCACCCCATGGGGCCGCTGTGCCAGCACACCCCAGGTGCCACCAGCTCCGAGCTGGGCCCTGGTTTGCGTCCCCACGTGCCAGCATGCACTGGGTACCTTGAGCCCATCTTTTGCCCCCTCCTGCAGGTAAGGGATGATGGAGTTATTCCACAGGTCAATGAACCAGGTCCGGAAATCCTCAATTCCGATGGGGCAGGACAGGAAGAAGCAGGGACCTGCAGGAGGAGGCAGAGTACGGATGGGAGCTGGGCTCCCTGGCTCCAGCCACCTCCCCCATGCCAGCAGAGCCCCAAGGAAAACACAGCAAAGCTGCACCCAAAGAAGACATAGAAGGAAAAGGCGTTCCTGGTCGTACCGATGAGGAAGTCGGAGGTGCTGTGTTTCTCCAGGAAGGTGTGCAAATGGTACCAGAGCTTGGGCACCCAGTCCAGCACGCGCAGCAGCTCCTCCTTGTTGGCGTTGACGTCTGTGTCCGACTCCAGCAGCTTCCGCCGCAGGTAGCGCACCAGGAAGCCGTTGGCTGGCTCCACGTTGTTGGAGAAGGTCAGCATCCTGGGGGAGACGTGGGTGCTCAGGGATGGGGCTGTCTATGTACCATGGTACCTCCCCAGCACCCGCCATGGTCCCCAGACCCTTAGGAGGGGCTCCTCGGACCCCCACATGGCCCAAGCCCAGGGTTGAGGCCGTCAGACCCTTCTGGGATGGCAGGGAAAGGCATGGGGCTTGGTTCTCATCAGGCTCCCCAGTCACAGTATGTGTCCCTGGGACTGCCCAGTGGCAAGGAATGACAGCCTCTGGCCTCCCCAAGCCCACAGAAATGCTCCCCAGGGACGTATAATCCTATGGAGTTGGACTCAGTGATCCTTAGGGGCCTCTTTCATCTTGGGATAATCTATGATTCTACCTGAAGCTGAGATGGAGACCATGGTTCGGGGTCATCTTCACAGGCTGATTGGTGGTCCCGATGATGTAGGGGCTGAGTGAGAGACGGGATCGATGAGAAAAAGCAGCCCACATCACTCCCAGCCTCAGCAGAGCCAGGCACATACGTGGCCGCGCCGCCCCGTCTCCAGGAGGCTGCGCTGGGTGGGGGCACTGCAGAGCTCTCACCATTTGTGGTACTTGCAGGTGAGCGCCCCATTGACGAGCTCGCTGATGGAGCCCGCCTCGCTGAGGTCGTCCAGGAGGATCACCAGCGGCACGTCCGCCGTGCCCGTCTCCCTGTCGATCTGGTTGGCCAGGTTGGAGAGGTACAGCTGCAGGTCCTGCAACCAACGGAGCATCGCGTATGGCATCAGCGTATGGCATCAGTGGGACAGCAGCACCGGTGTCCATGCGGACAGTCCCTCACCTTGCAGGACTGCTGGTGCATGTTGAAGGTGCTGACGATGCCCTCGGTGACGTCCCGGCCCGAGCGCTCCACCAGGTACTCGGCCAGGCGGTTGGTCAGGTACGTCTTGCCGGTGCCGCTGGGTCCCGACAGGATGAGCCGCCGGTGCTTCAGCAGGAGGCTGATGTAATGCTGCATCATGGGCTTGGGGATGAGCGTCTCGAACACCAAGCTGTCCACGCACTTCTCCTTCAAGCCTGCAGGGAGGGATGAGGGTCCCGCTCACACCCTGCGGCACCAGGGCACAGAGGGAGGACGGGGCAGCCACGGAGCCTCTCTGCTCACCGACCTTTGAGTGTCACCACGATGCTGCTCATGCCCCGGCGGCACAGCGGCAGCTCCGGCGGCTCCGTGTCCAGGACCCGCTTGATGTGGCTGATGCTGTAGCCATAAACGGACTCGGTGCTGAGCCCCAGCGTGGAGGCAGGATCCATCTTGGTGATGTAATCCTACGAAGACAAAGACGGGTCTGTTAGGGGACGAGTGGCACTCAGCAGCTCCCCGAGTCCCCAGTAAGGACCCAGGCACAGAGAAGCAGCGCAAAAGGGAGGCTCTCGGAAGAGGAGTCGTGATGCTCCTACCTTGAAGACCTGGCAGACAGCCTCATCCAGCATCTTCCAATCCACCTTCCCGCTCACCTTGGTCCAGCCCAGGAAAAACTCTTGTTGCTTGAGGTCCTAGGAGCCAAGACAGAGGTGTGCGGGGCTGCAGCACTGCATCTTGCCCCACAGGGACAGGTCGGGCTTCCCGCACAGCCCACGCTTACCCCCTTGATGATGTGCTGGGGTGGCATGCGCACCACGATCCTCAGCGTCAGCTCATCCTTCTGGGTGCCAGCACTGACGGCATCCATGGGAGACATGTCTGGGGACAAAGCAGAGCCGGGGGGTCCGACTACGCCCAGCCTGAGCCAGACCCTGCGCAGCCATCGGCACAGGCAGCTCCACTGCCCCTACCGGCGTCCCCTGGGCTGGGGCTGAAGGCATGGCCCAGGGAGAGCCCCAGCGAGCGCCGCGGAGACGAGGAGGCTGAGGTGCTGGTGATGTGGCCGGGAATGGATCCCGGCACCGCCGAGGGCCCCGGAGCCACTTTGAGCCGATCGTTCTCTGCCTTCAGGAGATCCACCTCCAGCTGGGGAAGAAGCGCAGGACGGGCCGGCTGAGCAGCTGTGTGCTGGCAGTGCCCAGGGGCCGCAGCACGGCTTGATGGAGCACAGCCACCCCCACCTGCATGTTGTGCATGGTCTCCCGCAGCTGCTCCAGCTGGTGGGCTGAGTTGAGGGCCTCCAGGCGGATGTCCGTCAGCTTCATCTCCTTCTCCCACAGCTCTGAACGCAGCTCCGACACCTCCTTCTTCTCCGGCTCGCCCTCGCTGTGCGCCTGGAAGAGCCTGGGCCAGGGAGAGACCGAGGTGTGCTCAGGGCTGGGGGGGGGGGGGGGCGCACACCCACCCCACAGCCAGCCCTCCTCCCTGCCCCACGCACTCAGCCGTGTCGATGCCCACGGAGGAGGAGGTGGAGGATTTGATGGAGGGTGAGGCGGTCTCGGTGGAGCCGTGCTGGAGTTTGGGGGAGGACGGGGCTGATGAGTCCGGCGTGGCGATCTCCTCAATGTCTGAGTAGGACGAGGCCGACTTGGGCCCCTTCTTGATGCTGAAGGCTTTGTTGAAGGAGCTACGCAGCTACAGGACACAGAAACGCCCGTTACAGACAGCTCTGCAAACACAGTCCTGGCCCAGCCTCGTGCCCAGGCTGTCTGACCTGGGACCAGTGACACCAGGACCATCACTGAGGCAGGACTGTCCCCTACCACCGCCCCGCTGTGCTGGCACAGCTGCCACCCCAACCAGCACCAAGTACTGGACCCACATCCCAGCCAGCCTCCCCCACCAGCACCCACACTGGGGCACTGCAGCAGCACCCTGCTCCATCCCAGAGAGCTGACTCCGTCCTGGCAGTCACACAGCAGCCAACCCAGCAGGCAGCACTTTGGGGACAGCACACTGCAGCATGCCCAGCCACCACAGAGCTGGGTCCCAGGACACCATGAGCCCCTCTGCCTCTTCCTGGAGATGTGGGGAGCGAGGGTGGGCATGCAGCATGCACACAGCACATACACAGCAGCAGACGGGTGAGTGGGAAAGGCTGGGGAGAGTAAAGGGACACTGCAGGGGCCAAACCATGGCTTACACACCCCACCTGTGGGACACTGAGCTCACAGCGCATCCCCCTGGGGGTCTGTTCCAGAGGGAGGTGGATGGAGAAGGGGATGGAGAGTGGGCAGGATGCGGCCCACCTCCCACTGGCTCTGGGAAAGCTGAGCTGTGGCATCCCCCAGAAGCAAAAATGTCACAGTGGAACGGATGGGACAGTTTGTGCAAAAACCAAGCTGAGCGCCTGACTGTGCTGATGACAATAATGCAGTGGGACCTACACGGGCCCTGAGGGGAACAGAGCAACTCAGCCCCACTGTCAGGCTGGGGGTCACCCCTGGGGCCAGCTGAGGAACTGGGATCCCCTGGGCACTGTGGCACCTGGTGCACAGCCCTGTGAGGGCAGACGGGCAGCAGCACACCAATAGGGGCTGCAGTGTCCCCTGCACAGGGCTGCCCTTGGATGGCTGTGATGCCTGCCCCAGGCAAGAAGTGGACAGATGCCATCCATGGGACAGGTCCCCATCTCTGGGACAGGTCCCCATCCCGCCCCAGGGATCCCTGCCAAGCTGCCCAGGTGGTTCAGCCCCTCCCTGAGTTCTGACACCACAAGAAGCAGCCAAGGCGTGCACAGCACAAAGCCCTGGCGTTAGTGCCAGTGGGATGGATGGGATGCTCTGTGTCATGAGTGCCTTCCCATGAAATGGAGTGAGCGCCCAGGGCAGGCACAGCATGGGGTGGAGGGCACAGCACAGGACTTACCTCATACACCTGGAAAAAAAGGGATGAGGTCAGCATAGGGGAAGAGAAACAAAACAAAGCAAGACTTAATCATGCATCCAGCTCAGGGCCACCTGGCCAAGCGCCTGCAGGGCCCCAGGCCAATGCCCATAGGGCTGACGGGCGGGAGAGACCACGAGGAGCAGCTGGGCGGGATAAGGGCTGGAAAACTCCTGGAGGAGCTGGGGAAGCCCTGGCCCCAGGCAGCACATGACAAGCCCATGGAGGCTATGTGCTCCTCACCAGTGCTGTCCCAGGGGACAGAGGGGACCAACACCACAAAGCCATGATGGACTGAGGGCAGTTGGCTCAGTGCTGAGCCCAGGCAGACCCCACGCCACCCCCCCCCCCCCCCCCCAACCTGCCCCCTGCCCAACCCACCCAGCTCTTCTTCTTCTTCTTCTTGGCATCAGCGTCCTTGCTGCTGCTGATGCTGGAGTGGCTGGTGATGCTGTTGAGGCTGGAGATGCTGTCGGAGGAGTTCTGCCGCTTGATGCGCAGCTCTGGGGCCACCGAGGGAAGGCGGAGAGTGGGAGAGACCAAGAAGGGAGCGATCAAACTGCATCTACCCAGAGCCAGCAAGGGGCTCCTAACCCCACAGCAGGGGCTCGTGAGGTCACAGCCCCCTGGTGGCAGCGGACCACCATGCCTTACCTTTGGGAGCAACGTCGGTGCCATTCAGGGCACCCTGGATCACAGCTTGGGCCTCCGAGTTCTTCTTCTTCAGGAAATCGATGGTCTCCCGCAGGTCCAGCAGCTCTGTGTCCTGCAGGAGCAGAGCCAGGAGTTGTGGAGCGCATCTCCACGGTGCAGAACTCGCAGAGCACCCACAGCTTCGGCCCCCTGAGCTCCCACCCACCTTCTCCTCAGCCGTCTCGGCCAGGTGCCGCAGGCGGGACGTCATGCTCACCAGGCTCTGCTCAAAAGCTGCCACCAGGTTGGCCTGGGAGAGATGGAGAGAAGGGTGAGCACCTGCAGCCCCAGAGCCGCTCAGTGCAGGTGGCAAAGGCAGGAGAGGGGACTCCTCCTGGGGCAAGGAAGAGCCCACAGTGGACCCCATGGCACGCCAGCTCCTAAGGGGAGCCAGAGTGCAGGTGAGCATCAGCCCCACTCGTCCTGCAGGAACTCACATTAGCAGACAGCTGGGATGTCAGCGTGGCCACCTTCTCCTGCGAGGACTCCAACTCGCGACGCAGCTTGCGGATTTGCTGCAAGGAGAGAGCAGAGGGGTGAGAGGGGCCGGGTGCTCACACTGGCTGTGGGGGGGCCAGGTAGCAGCGCTGGGCACGGGCTCACCTCAGACTGCATCTTCTCCTCAGCCTGGCAGCATGAGAGCAGAGAGAGACAGACAGAGGCAGGCAGTCAGGAGGGCAGCGAGGCGCAGACAGGCTCAGCACGGGACAGAGGACATGCACGGAGCCCCCCCACATAGCTCAGCCTCGTTTTTTCCCCACCCGGGCCCCCCCAGCCCATAGCCATGCAATGAGGAGGCGCAGCCCGGCGGCAGCTCTTACGGAGGAGTAGGTGGAGGACGCGCTGGAGGCCAGGGACAGCACCGATCCATGAACTGCAACACAGCAAAACCCAGCGTGTCAAGAGACTGAGCGCTCCCTGGGGTTAAAGGCATAGGATAATGCCACAGGGGCTCTGCGAGGAGCCTGGAGCGGGGATAGTGCTGCAGGACACTGCCCGCTCCTCGGCACTTGGCCAGCATCCTCCTGCCCGGGCACATGGCGGGGAGCACCCTCCACCTGCTCTGACTGAGCCTGAGGCTCTGCCACCCACGCTGGACGCTCGGGTTCCCCATCCCTGGTGCCAACCCAAGGCCACCGGGCACCTCCAGCCACCCAGCAGGGCTCCAACCTGCCCAGCAGCACCTGCACGGGTTGGGATGCACTGCGCTGATGCCGATGCCTGGATGCAGCAGCCCCTCCAGCAGAGCCCAGAAAAACTGGTGAGGGTCTGAGGAGCCCCGCAGCCCCTCCATCCCAAGCACACTCTCACCGTCATCCACAGGGTCCCGGAAGGAGCCCGAGCGGATCATGCCCTTGGGTTTGTCTGCCAGGGAGAGGGTGCTGCCCATCTGGGAGGTGCTGTACAGCTCAAAGGTGGAGTCGTGGGTGGGGATGCTGTTGGAGCGGGTGATCCGCGGGGTGGTGGTGGCAGTGGGGCTCACTGCAAGGAGAAGGGAGGGGAGAGGAGGGGTCAGAGCTGGGCATGGGGATCAGGATGGGAAAGCGGGGCTGGGAGCAGACCTGGGGAGCCGGGATGGGGCAAGGAAGCAGGGATTGCAGTCCCAAAGCAGGAGGATGGGAGGAAAGCTAAAAAGCAGGTTTACGCAGGGAAGACTGGAAAGCTGCACCCAAGGCAATGCCTCCTGGTGAACACGGAGCTGAGAAATCCATCGAGCTGGGGCACAACTAGTGCCACTGCTCAGGAAGCCGTCACCTCCAGGTGCAGCAGGGATGCACCCCATCACCTGCTGCCAGCCCCAATCCCTCTGCCTGAATCCCCCAGACCCTCCAGGAACACATAGGTCCCAGCAAGAACATAGCAGGGCTCCAATTTGCAACCCCAGAGGAGTGGGGAGCTGTGGGCAGGGCACTGAGGATGAGTTGGATGCCCTGAAGCAAAAGCCATTGGCTCCCAGCCACAACTCAGCACATTGGTGGGGCCAAAGGCATGGGATGCTGAGAGCTGGGGGTGCCAAACAAACAACAAAACATCAACCCAAGGCTCTGGAACAGGGGGATGTCCCAGCACTGAGCCGGGGCATCGGGGCACAGAGGGACCCAGGCTGGCACAAGGAGGAGGTGGGCACTGACCGATGCTGGTGAGCGGACCCTTCCCAACCAGCGCCATGGGGAGGGCGGGGGGTGAGGGCAGCTCCGGCTGATCGTCTGCTTCAGGCAGCCCTCCAATGGTGTGCGAGTGGCGGCGCTCCTTGGCCTCCTCCTGGGAGTGCAGCTGGTACCTGGAGCACAACATGGAGTGAGATGGTGTGGACACCTCCCCACCTCCAGCCCCATACTGCTGGGTGCTCTGCGCACCCATCCACCCTCCCTGGCGCCATCCAAAAGCCATGTGGACCCTTTTACCTCAGCCCCTTCTTGGGCAGCGTGTTCCTGTCACGGTTGGTGCTGGAAGGGAAGGGAAGATCAGTCACCTCCCTGTCCAGGCAGGGGAATGTGACGAGGCAGCACGGGGCTGAGTGACAGGAGGGGGATGCACATTTCCCCCCAGAACGAACCTCTGAAGCAAGCAAACGCCAGAGGAGGAGGATGATGGATAGGGTTATGGGGCTGAGTCTTGCTGCCCACCCCCTGCCCATACCTGTCCAGGTGTGCAAGCCGGGGGCTGCCGCTCCAGCCCAGCTCACCCGCCTCCTCCTCCTCCTCTGTGCTGGCAGGGGGGACAGCAGCAGGGCTGGGGGTGGCGGTGCTGCCCCCCGAAAAGGCACTGGGCAGGCTCATGGGCATCTGCAGGGACTCCATGCTGCGATGCAGGCCGGAGAGCTTGGGGTACATCCTGCCCTCCTTGGGGACACTGAAGCCACCCATGAGCTCCAGGCCTTGGGAGAAGCTGGCCGAGTTGATGTTGAGGATGGGGGCAGGACTGGGGCTGAAGCAGGGGGTCAGGTGCCCGCCAGCTGGGTGCAGGTCCTGGAGCTTGGCAGCGTGTGGGGGATGCAGCTCGCTGGAGGACGGCAAGTCCAGGCTGTTGGAGTTGACCTTGTCCAAGTTGGCCAACGAGGGAGGCTTCACGTAGGTTTTGGCAGCCGCTCTGGGGGAAAAAACAGATGAGACCAAGTGAGAGCAGGCACTGGGCACAGCATCCCAAAGGTCCCTGTTCAAGAAAGGCACAGATATGGCACTGAGAAATGCGGTTTGGTGGGCATGGGTTGGGCTCAACGATCCTAGAGGCCTTCTCCAACCATAATGACTCTGTGGGTGGGCACGGTGGTGATGGGTTGACGGTTGGACTTGATGACCTCAGAGGTCTTTTCCAACTTTAATGATTCTACGACTCTAAAAGATGGTGGGAGGGTCGTACCTGAGGGGGGTGGGGGGCAGCTCAGCCACCTTGGCCGCCGGCGGGAGGTTGGCCTGGGCTTTGGGGGTGCTCTCAGGAGAGCCGATGCTCTTCAGCGTCACGCACTCGGAGTCCAGCGCTACGGCCTTGGCCTTGGCCTTCTCCTTCTCCCGGTCCGTCTGGTTGACGGGGGCCGGCGTGCCACGGCCAGCACTGATCTTGGACGGCTCCTTGAGCCGCGACACCGTGATGCTGGCCTGCTTGGTGCTGAGCAGGCTGGGATCAATGCTGCTGCTGACGGGCCGGTTAGCGCCGCGGCCGCCGGTCACACTCATGGAGCTGGACTTGGCCGGCCGGGGCAGACTGCGGTACTGGATGTTGGTGCGAGCTCCCGGGGCCAGGAAGCCAGGCTCGGCCGTGTTGGAGACATCCAGGCTTGTCTTCCGCCCACTGACCGGCTTCACGGGGATACCGGAGCTCTTCTGGATCTTCCCGAGCGTTGCTGAGCCCCCGGCTTGCATGACAGTGGCCGTGCCGGTGGCCGGGGCCGGTTTCTTGTAGCCAAAGGAGCTGGAGGCCAAGGGGCGCGTGAGACCCGAGGGCGGCTTCTTGGCATCGCCGACGCGATCGCGGCCAGCGTCAGAGGAGGAGCGCTGCAGCCCCGTGTTCTTCACCGACAGTTTGCTCTTGTCTGTGGCTTTGGTCTCGGGTTTGCCTGGTGGGGAAGGAAGGATGAGTGAGCGGGGAGGTCTGCGGGACAGTCAGGCGCAAAACAATTCAGAGCTGAGGGCAGCAATGGAGATGGGAAAGCAGAGATGACAGAGAGGAAGGAACAGTTGGGTTGGAAGGGACCTTAAAGATCACCCAGCCCCGACCCCTGCTGTGGGCTGGGTGCGCCCCCCGGCTCAGGCTGCCCAGGACCTGTCTGTGGCCCCAGGCGCCTCCAGGGATGGGGCACCCACAGCTCCAGGCAGCAGTGCCAGGGCCTCACTGTGCTTTGAGTAAAGGATTTTCCCCCACACCTAACTGTAACCTCCCCTCTTCCCATCTAACCCCACCAGAGGAGCCGTGCCCTGCCCCATCCCAGCCTCACCTGCCACTTTGAGGGTGCTCTGGGCCGTGTGGGTGATGGGAGAGGTCACTGCCACCGGTGGGGTTTTGCCCTTCTTGAGGGAGCCGGGGGTGCCCAGGCTGACCGGCTTCTTCAGCTCTCCACCCTTGGAGCCCTCCTCGCAGCTCTCTGTGGGCTCCCGCCGCCACTTGGAGGAGCCGTGCTCCATCTTGAGGCTGCTGCTGTCGTAATCCAGCTTCTTGGGCGCCTTGTCGTCCGCCTCGCCGTACCAGCTCAGCCCGCTCTCTGCCAGCGAGCGCTTCTCCGAGTCGGTGCGCAGCTGCGGGCAGAACGGAGCCATGGGTGCACCAGGGGATGGGGTCGCCGGGCACCCACGGGTGCTCACAGCCCCACCGCATCACCGTGCCATGGCTGCGCTGTGCCTCGGTTTCCCCACACAGTGCCACACTGCCCGGAGGGGATGGCAGCACCTACCGCTATGGCCGAGTTCCTGCGCGAGGCCGTGGGGGTGGAGGGCAGGGAGTTGAGCGAGGAGCTGGCATTGAACTCCTCCGAGCTGAGGTTGTCAGAGGCATCGCTGAGGCCGCTGCTGATGGAGCTGCTCTCATCCCAGCTGCAACGGCACAGCCAACGTCAGCCCCCCCAGCCCGGCCGTCCCCTGCCACCCACCAGCCCTGCTCCACCCCGGGGCTCCAACCTCGGCCCCGTCAGCCTGGCAGGGAGCCGACCCTCGGCAGCCACAGCTGGCTGCAGCCCAGCCTGGCACAGCCTTCAAACCCGGCGATTTCCCCGCTAAGGCCCCGGGGAGATGTTATATGGACACAGCAGCACAGGGGGTCACCACCTGCACCGGGGCTGGCACCGAGCCCCCCCGCAAGCGGTCCCACCCAGAGGTCGGGAGGATTCCCGGAAAGGGCAGGGACCAAACACAGAGCGCACCATCCAAGCACCCCGCAGCCTCCACCCTCCCTTGGCCACCCAGCGCCCTCAGGGGCGCAGCACCTCCGCGCGCCCCAACAGCTGCTCCGTGCCGAGGGCGCAGCGGAGCGTGCAGAAGCCCATCTCCAGGGCTGTCACTCAACACGGGCATCTTCCAGCAGGGTGAGCACGGCCCCTTTCAGGTCAGCGGCTCAGTAGATCAGCGAGGCCCCCGCAGCCCCGAATTGGGCTGGGAGGGAGAAGCAGTGGTGGAGGAGAGCCATGGGGTCCCCAGAAGTGTCTGCACCGCAGCAACAGCACCGCAAAGCTGCAGGAGCCCAACGAGCAGCGGCAGCTGGAGAACTGAGGAGCATCGCACAAGTGACACTACAGCCCTGGGTCAGGGCAGGCAGGGATGGCACCCACTGTGCACCTCTGCCACGTGGGGTTTGGGGACACCCAAACACAGGGATGGAGCCACACAATAAGCCAAGTTAGCTCAGTGTACTGCAGCACAGCACCAGGTGCTGGGATGGGGTCTGCAAACCCCAGGGGAGTGAGCTCTCAGAAATGAAGGGTGCCGGGGTCACTGAGCTGGAAATCCCAGGGGAGCCAGAACATGACTGGGAAACAAACACAGGTTCCTGCAGGGCTGCACAGTGGGTGTTCATCCCCACGGCAGGGGGTCGGGATGAGCCACCCCACCCCACACAGTCCCCAGGAGCACAGCTGTTGTCATACACCAGAGGTTCATGGATGGGCGAGCAGAGTTCCAGCCCCAGGGCAGAGGCCCCACCACATCTTGTGAGATCCCACAGCCGCTGCAGACCCCGGCAGAGCACAGCAGATCCAAGTCCTGCCCCTGCTGGCCTTCCCAAACACAGGGACCGGAACGGACACAGCCCCCTGCATCCCTGCAGCAGAGCACCGCTGCCCAGGAAGGGATTTAATTACAACCACGTGCCCAGGAAGTGCCACGGGGCTGCCCGGCTCCGCAGATCCCCCACCACCAACCCCTGCTCTGGGGATTTCTCACCGGGACAGAAATCCCCCAAAACACAAAGCAAAGCTCCTCCACCACCCAACATCAGCATCTCTCGGTACCTTCCCCGCAGCACTCCAGCACTGCACGGAGCTGGGGCAGAGCCTTGGGGAGCTGCACCCCTGGATGCGACTGAGCCCAAGGTGGGTCTCTGCAGCTCCCCTGCGCCCAGCAGGGCTGATCCCAAAAGGTCTCCCAACCTCATACGGGAGGCTCAGGGTGTTGGCATACACAGAACTGCCGTTAAATGGGAACAGGGTTGGGTGATCCCAACACCCCCAAGCCCCCCCACGTTCCAGGGCATCCAGCTCTCCAAGCACTTCCCAGCTCTGCCGAGCCCCAGCACAGCTGCAGCATGCTGGAAACGTCCCCAGAGCATTCAGGCCACGGGGTGCCTCCAGCCGGCACGCAAAGGGGTCCCCAAAACCGAGCACTGCACCGGGGCAGTCACCGTGCAAGGAAAGCATCACTTCGGCAGTGACGGCTCCCGGCTGAACGCACGCAGCCAACCCGCGGTGGGCACAACGAGCGGTCCTGCAGCCAAGGTCACCCTGCAACCCCCCCCGAGCAGCAGCCACAGCACCGCACCGCAGCGAGCGCTGCAAACCCGGTGAGGGATCCGGGTGCGCACCCACGGCACCTCCGGGGGGACGCTGTGCCCGGGGGGGGGGGGGGGGGGGGGGGGGGGATGGCAGCCCCCGGGCGCTGGGCAGCAGCAGGGCACCTCGACGTGCCGCGGTCCCGGGGCTGTGCGGGCAGCGGGGTCAGAGCTCAGCCCGGCTTTGTGCCGCACACCCGCAGCCCCTCCATCTTAACAGCGATCCGCGCGCCGGCACCGCGCCGAACCCACCCCGCAACCACCCCGCAACCCGGCACCGGGAGCTGCGGGGATCGCGGGCGGGGCCGCACCGCCCCCCTCCCCCGGTGCAACCGAGACAAAGCCCTCCCGCGGCGCGGCCCCGGGGCTCCGGGCCCGGCAGACAAAGCCCCGCGCCCCGGAGCCGCTGCACCGCCGGGCCGGGAGCCGCCCGCCCGCAATGCGCCCGCCCCGCCCCGAGCCGCGCCGCGTCCGCCGGTGCCGGTCCCGATGCGGGGCGGTGCGGTGCCGGGTCCTACCTGGCGACCAGGCGCGGGGCGCGGCGCGGCCTCCCGGCCCGCAACATGCTGCTGCCCGTGGCTGCGGCCCCGCGGGCGCGGCGGGAGGGGCGGCGGCGGCGGGACCGCCCCACCGCGTTAAAGCGGTAGCGGCCCCGGCCCGGCCCGGCTCGGCGACAAAGGGACCGGCTCGGCACGGCTTCCCCCGCTCCGCCCGGCCCATCAAAATGGGGCTGGGGTCCCACCCCCCCGCCGGCACGGCCTCCCCCAACCGCAGCCCACGGCGCTGCAGTGCCCCCCAGTGAACCCCACATCCCTGCAGGCAGCTCCAGCGCCCCCAGTCCAACCCATGTGGGCAGCCCCAGCGATCCCAGCCGGCATTCCCGGCCTCATCGCCCCTCAACCCCCCCCCCCCCCCCACAGCCTTTGGTACCCCCCAGCTCAGTGCCCCCAGCGCAACCCTCACACGGCCCCCGTTACTCCACCACCACCTCTGGTGCTCCCAGCACCCCCAGTTTGCAGCCCCAGAGCTTCTTGGGCTCAACACTTGTGCCGCGTGCACGGGGGGGCTGCTTCAGGACCCCCCCCCCCACACACACCCCCCGTGTGCACGGCAGCACGGACCCTTTGCATCTGTTTCCGCGGCTGCCCCCCAGACACGGCGCCCGCAGCGGGCAGAGGGTTAAGTGCAGCTTTAGCAAAACAGCACCGGTCCCTGCGGGCTCGGAAATAAGTAATTCCTTCCTCGCTGTCCTCTCACGGCAACGCCTCTTGGCTCCCTCCCGCCGCGCATCCCCGCTCGCTCGAGGCGATGCGGTGCGGTGCGGGGCGGTGCGGTCCCCCGGAAGCCTCCAGCAGCAGCTTAGCGCCGGCAGCAGGGAGGGGACGTGGGGCGGCGCACCCCGCGTTGTCTTCACCCCATGGGTTTTGCCTCTCACCTGCCCCCGCCGTCCCCACATGACCCCCCCGAGGACACTGAGCCCTCTTGGTCTGCCCTGGCCCTTTTCTCTCGCTCTGCCATAGTCATGGCAACGAGGGAGGTGCAGGGCTTGCACAGACCCCTGTTCCTATAGGGCTGTGGCTCTGAGGGGGTTTCCACACCCCACGTCCAGAGGTCGCTGGCACTAAGGGGACGTGCAAATGGCCACCACTATTCCCCATCAGCTCTCAGGACTGTTGGGAAATGCAGGGAAATGGGCTCTTCCCTTCTCATTCACTTAATGGGGCAGAAAAACCAATTAGCTTCACAAATCACTACTGGGGAGGGGGGGGAGGACTAGGCGCTTCCCTGGCAGCATCCTCCATCGAAGCTGCGCTCAGAGACCTCACCTCATAGGTGGGAAAACTGAGGCAGCAAGCTGCTCCAAATTGCCTGCACTCACCCAAAGGGGGGAGGATCGGCATCACGCCCCATCGCACCCCGATAGCCAGCTGCAGCCCCACTGCAGGGCACACAGCGAGGAGCAGCAGGCCATCTCCCTGCTCCCCCGAAGCACTGCAAACCCCAGAGGAAGCACATCCCTGTGCAGGGACCTCGGGCTGGTGGGGGAATGGGGGCACTCAGAGCAGTGCTAAGGGCACTGCATGTGGAGGTCAGTGAGTCCCAGCGCAGCGCCGGGGTGGGGGAGATGTGACTCAGCCTGCTTGCGAAATTCCTATTTTTCCCCATGTCTGGACAAGCCCTCGGACACCTCTGCCTGCAGCGGCCAGGCTCCTTCACACGTGGCAAAGTGGCACGTGGCAAGCGGCAAAGCCATGGGGCAGAGCTATCCCTCGAGCTCCTGGGCTGCAAGAAATCCCCGGCCCTGGTTCCCCTGCCCCCCAGGCAACAAGAAAGCAGGCACGAGCCTGAGAGCCCCTCCTCGCCCTCCAGCTCCTCCAGGCTTGAGCCAGGGCAGCAAGTGCCTGAGTAGTGTGCCTGCTCCCACTCCTTTGGCCCCACTCCTCGGTGACAGCCTGCTGCAGAGCAGGGACGGGGCTGGAGGACCACGGACTGCCTGCACCCCTGCAGGGACAGCCGCCAGCCCTGGATCACCCCCTGGCAGCCCCTGAGCCCATCTGCAAAACACACCCGATGCAGAATCCTGGCCTCGAGGAGCCCCGTGTGCTGGGAATCTGCAACGGGCTCCTGGAGCAAACCCCACATCAGGAGCAAATCCGACACAGCGCAGCACAGAGGAGCACGCTTCAACGGGGGTGGTGCCCAGCGGGGTTTTGGGGCCCTTTTCTGGGACCGTCCCCAGCTCGCCCTCATCCCGGATGGATGCAGGAGCCCCGCTGAGCCCCGGCACGCAGCGCGGCGTAGCAAATATTTATCCGGCACCGCTTCCCCGCTGCTCCCCAACGGCCCCAAACACACGCAGGGCCACGTGCGGGGCCACGGCCGCACCCCGCGGGACGTCCCTACTGAGGGCTGAGCTCACGGCTCGCCGGGATGGTGCCGAGGGGTCAGGCCGGGGGTCAGCGCCGAGCGCGGGTGGTGAAGGGAAGGGAGAAACGCGCCCGCGCCAATCCCACTCGGAGAAGGGGAGGAGGGCGGCCGCTCCCCTGCTGCTTGCAGGGATCAGAGCCAAACATCTGCTCCCAGCTCTGAGCTCGAGGAGCTGTGAGGAAGCCGGAGCTCGGCCAGCACCGGAGCGCAGTAGGGCCAGAGTGGGCACATCTGCATCCCCAAGCCATGCGTCACCCCCGATCCCAGCACCACCGGTTGCTGCTGCGGCTCCATTGTGTGCCTACAAGCAGAGCCGTGGATGTGTGGATGCTCACACCACGATGGGATGCAACAACACCTCCGCCCCTCCCCAGTGACAAATGAGGGTGAAAGGACCCCCCGAAATCATACTGGTCTTTGGGTCACCCTTGGCAGTGGGTGCAGTGCACAGAGGTCCGGCACCACGGTGCAGCACGGCCCGGTGGGGATACCCGGAGCATCCCAGGGCTCTGCGTTTTGCTGTGCCAGCATTGTGGGGAAGCGGCGGGGAACGGGCGGGATGACGAAGGATCTGGCACAAGGAGGGCGGTGGAAAGCACGACGTCATGCAGGGCTCTCCAGCCCCGGGAGACGTGGCGGGGCGGCTCGGAGCCGGGCAGAGCTGGCTGCCCCGGCACGCCGCAGCCCTCACTGTGCCAGGAGTGCCAGAGCTGCTCAGATCGGCTCATCAAATGCACAGCAGAAATGCAGCCGTGGAGCTGCAGCATGGGCAGCTGGAACCAGGCAAAACCCGACTTGAAAAGCCTCGCCTGAGTGATCTCTGCCTCCTCCGCTTCCGCCTGATTCACGCACAGGTCTGCACACGAACACACCCAGCATGGCTGCATCCCAGCCCAAAAATCACACCTGTGCCCCAGGGGTGGGCAGCAGCATGTGGCAAAGCCCTGCAGTGAGATGGGGGGCAAGGGTCTCCAGAGCCCAGGAAATGTCCCCAGCCCAGCCAGGGGCTCCTACAGCCAACCCCCCATGGGGCCCCCCACCTCCCGCCCACAGCCCCCATACCTTGTCCTGCTCTCCCGAGCTTTCCCAGCCAGGTCCCATCCCGCAGCCCCGCATGTCTCCAAGGGGCTGTGTCACCACATCCCCCTCCAAGGGGCTGTGTCACAGCGCTGGGGGTGGCTCTGACCCACTGCCCTACAAGCCTGGGTGTGCGCCGGCGCATTGCATGCAGGCAGTGCCCCAGCAGCAGGGACCCGGGGGCTGACGGCCCCATCTGCAGCTCCTGCCCGGTGCATTAACGGCACGGGGAGATGCGGCCTGGGGCGGTGTTTGCTTTCTAGGTCAGAGGCAGCAGAGGAGGATGGATGTGGGGCTGTGGGGCTGCTCTGTGCTCAGGGAGTGCTCCCTGTCAGCAAAGCAGCCCCACACCCAGCCAGCACAACGGAGGAATCACAGAGCCATGTGGTCTTGCAAGATCCTCAGGTCCAGCCATCACCCCGACCCACTGAGTCCCACCACCACAGCACATCCCTTGGTGCCACTTCCACCCATCACCAAAATACTCCCCAGGGATGGGGACTCCACCCCGTTCCAACGCTTGGGCACTCTCCCCAAAGAGAACTCATCCCTGATTCCCAATCTCAGCCTCCCCTGGTGCAACTTGAGAGCTGAGCACAGTACCCAAGGCGCGGGCTCCCCATGCAGCTTTCCCCTCCCCTCCAGGCCCACTCTACAATGCTGGTGACACACCACTGATGGGGTACCCAGAAGGGACCGCACTGAGCACCAGCACAGCACAGCTCCAGAAGGACCCCGGTGCCCCGTGGTGGTGTGAAGGCACAGGCTGTGCTCGGTCCCGCTAGGAGCTGACGTGACTCTGGACACCCATCCAGGGCTGGAGCCAAATACCTCCTCCTGCTCTGGGACAACTCAAATGCTGGTGTTATTTATTTTCTCGTGCACTGAAACAGGAAACCTGCAATATGCTGAAGCCCTGGAGCCCCGCCAGAGCCAGGGGCACCTCACCAGCTCAGCAGGGGTGGGACGCGCCTGGGAATAAAACATGAAGGCCAGACGTGCTGGGTTGGAGATGCCCTGGGGTGGAGGGATGGAGGCCTGGGGGGACCCATAGTGAGGGGACAACACGGTGCCACCCAGTGACACCAAAACCTTGGCGCCCTGCTCTTGCTGCTGTGCTGGGACCCCATCCCACTGGTCCCACTATGTGCCACCCGTGCTCAGACCCACTGGTGGAAACTGGGGGAGCACTTCTGAACATAGCAGAGCTGCTGCCGGCAGCCGCTCACTGCGTGCTTTTCATAGAGCCACAGAAGCATCGCGGTAGGAAAAGACCCCCAGGGTCACCAAGTCCGACCATCAGCCCAGCCCCACCGTGCCCAAACCACACCGCCCCTTATCAGCCCCCTGCTCTGCTAACAGCCCCCGGTCCGGCACTCACCCCGTGGTGATGTCATCGTCCTCCGTCAGGGTCTTCCCCATCAAATCACTGTCGCTCATATATCCCGACTTCAGCTCCACGTCGTCGCTGTCCAACGCCTCCACCAGCTCCAGCCGGGAGATGTGGCTCAGCTTGCTGGGGCTGCGCATGGGCATGGTGTGCGAGTAGTGCGCCCGCTCGCCGTGCATGTACCATCCAGGGGTGCCCTCGGAGCGGCAGCCGCCCCCCACCGACGGCGCATCCCCCGCCTGCAGCCGCGGGCTGGACTGCCCATAGCGCCAGGAGAGCGGCGAGGAGCGGTTCGACAGGCTGGAGACGCTGCGCGGGTTGGCTTCGTCGCTGTCATAGCACGTCATCTCCAGGGAGCTGCGGGGATGGGGTCAGCGTTAGGGCTACCAGTAGGGTCAGGGTCACCTTGAGGGTTACCGACCCCCAGCGGCCAGCACAGCCCACGCATTGTATATTCCAGGTCCCACAAGGACAGCCATGGTGTCTGCGTGGATGTGTTTGGTGGTGCGCATTCCCTGCAGGGTCTGTGGGGCAGGATGTGGGGCGCGATGGTGCCTGCTCCCCTTGTGCCCTGAGCTGCAGGAGGATCGAGGACCCTGCTTCCCCAGGCTCCAGCAGACCCCTGCTTTGCCCATTGCTGGGGATTCCCCATACAGTTGGTCTGGAGGGACACAAACAATCCACAGAGCTGCGCTCTGTGCACTCCTACCCATTGCCCCACATATCCCTGCAGGGGCTGAGGCTGCAAAAGCAAAAGAGGCTGCTCCTCAGCATGGCACAGAGCTCCCCATCCCCACAGGGCCCCCCAGGGTTGTGCCGAGCCCTGTTAATGGGGATCCACCAGGGAAAGCCCCACCGTGTGTGCCGCCCTGGGCCAGCCCCGGGGCACACTGCCCCCCACCCCTCGGGGTGTATTTCGGGCACGGCAGGGAGCGATGCTGAGACTAAATTTAGACACCGCAAACAATTACTTCTTGGAGCAGCTCCTGTGGAGCCCACAGCCCTCAGCTCAGCTCTGCGCTGCCTTCAGGAGCCGCCCCACAGCTGCAGCCACGTGGGCCCAGCGCTCCTGCACAGCAGCAGAAGCCAAACCCGACTGCAGCGTGGAACTGAAAAGAGGGAACTATATAAAAACCGGGAAGTTCGACGCAGCAGAACTGCAAGGGGCAGCTAAAAGGGGCCGGCTGGGTAGGCAGCACGAGGGCTATTTAAAGCTGTGCTGCTGGCAGCTCGGGGGCTGTGAAACCTCCCAGCAACAACGCTGCACCCCAACACAGACACAGGGCAGTGTCAGGGACCCACCGGATGGAAGAACCCAGCACGGAGGCCCACCACCCACTGATGGGGTTTCTCCACAGCAGGGATCTGTCTGAGCCCTCATCCACGGGGAGCACTCACAAATCATCAAGGAAAGGAGGGACAAAACCCACCAGCAACACTAAGTTAATCGCCCATAATATCCTTGTCCTATTTCCCTAAGAGCAGCTGACAGGATTTGCTGAGGAGCGCTGCGTCGAGAAGGCGGCCGATGGGATCTGACACAGCCGAACGCAAAGGGAATGCAAAGGGAATGCAAAGCAGCCCTGCTGGGGCGCGGGCGGCACAGCAGCTCTCACACCAAGCAGAGCCCGCAGAGCCGCCGTGGGCAATGCCAGGAAATCAGGGCACGCAGCCGTGCGGATGCCGGGGCTCCGCTCCCTTCGGCTCACAGCTGTGCACAGCGCAGCGGGGATCCCAAAGATCCGGGTGAGCTTCTGCACGAAGAAATGCCGGACAGAGAGAAATTCGGGGCCGCTCTGTGAGCGCCGGCGGTGGGCGGAGGGGACGGCGAGCAGCTGCTGCTCGTCCCTTCCAAGGCAAAACCGAAGCGCGCAGCGCGACCACGAGGTGGCAACAGACAACCAGAGGATGCTCGCAGCTGCTCGCCCGGCGCAGCCCGCTGCAAAGCCCGGCTTCCAGGCGTGGCTGCAGAATGCGGGGCTGGGGCGGCACCGGGCGCAGCTCCTCTCCCGGCCGGAGCCCCCAGGGAGGATGGGGAGGAGGATGGGGGTGCCGAGTCCTCACCTGTGAGACACCTGGGAGCCCCGCAGGCTGGACATGGTCTCCTCCAGGTTCTGCCGAAGGTCCAGAACATTCTGCACCGTTCTCTTCCTCTGGGACTCGGGGTCTGTGGGGGGACAAGGAGGAGGCTGTGATGGGACAAAGCGCCTCTGACCACGTCCTGCCCTCTCCCTGAGTCCCCCTCCGCCACCTGAGAGGGGATGGGGCCGGGCTGCAAGGGCTCCCACTCTGCACCCAAACATTACTACTGGGAGCAGGGCGGGGGGACCGGGAGCAGGGAACCCCGGGCAGCAGCGGCAGAGCCCCACTGGGATGGGGACATCTGCTCCAGAAATGCTGTGCTGGGAGCACATCCCCATGTGCACACATGAACACACCTGTTAGCACACCTGCGTGCACACACGTGCTTACACATGCACACACACACACACAGATGCACACACGCAGCTATGGGGTCACCACCTCCTTTCTATGGCAGCTGGCACAGCGCTGCCAGGCCTGGGGCACGGCTTCCCCACTCCGTGTGCCCCTGACGCACTGATGCACACCTCAGTGGGTAACAGTTGGGCTGTGACCCCTGATTCCGAGCCTTTGGGCTGTGACCGCAGCTCTCCAGTGAACCACAGCCACATCTCCAAGGGCAGCAGGCGGTCGGCTCCTCCTAACACACCACGGCACACAGCCCTCGGGCTCTGCAGCAGCACCGGGAGAGCTGTGGGGACTGGGGGGGGCACCCCCTGGGAAGCTCCCTGCCACTGCGTGGCTGCATGGCCAACACACGAGCAGGGCCCGTGCCCCCTCATCCCCAGCACACACCAGCTGCAACCCTGGGACCGCAGGCAGTGCCACGGGCTCAGCAGCGCTGCCCCATCCCTGTGTGCCCACCCCCAGCCATGCAGCCCCGCTTTCCGTGCGACCCCACGAGGCGGTGACGAGCGCAGGCAGCCACGATGAGACAGGTTAAATGAAGCAGGTGAAAGCCCATAGCACAGTGGGGTGAGCGGGGCCGGCGAGCACCAGCAGAGCCCCCAGCCAGGGCCAGAATGTGGGGCACCCAGCGTGGCACAGAGGGACGGGGACGTGCAGGTGGTGAGGGGGGGGTCTGGGGGCTGCAGCCACGGCACAGAGGAGGCACAGTGGGGCAGAACCAGCAGCCAGCCCGCTCTGCACCTGGGGAGGGGGAGCCAGCATCCTTCTAGGGCGACATGTTGGCACCATGGCTCACCTGAACACAGGCAGGGCCCCTCCACCCACTGCGCTCGGGCAGCACTGTGTCCCCTGGGCAGGGCCGGTGGCACCGGCAGCACCGCAGCCGCACTGCCAGGTGTCGGAGAGGGGCGGCTGAGCCCTGCCGAAACCGGAGCCGCCGGGAAGGGCTGCAGTGTGGGAACGGCGGCAGCGCGCCGGATTCCTCTCCTCATCGATTTAGCAAGCTGCCGCAGCCAGATGTTTGCAGCTGCCGGCACGCAGAGCAGTGGGGACGGCTCAGCCACGGGGTCAGTCGGGCACTCAGCCTGGGCTGGGCTCACTGCCCACCAGGGACGTGTCCCGCAGAGCTCCCTGCTCCGTGCACCTCCTCCATCCCAGCTCAGAAGCGCAGCCCCAACCCCAGCCCTGCGTCCCACCGCGCTGCCCCCAAAGCCCTCATCCTGCCCGCCTCCCACCGCCCCAGCAGCCCCCCCCACCCTTCTGCAGCTCTGTCTTTGAGAGCAAACAGTGGTGGGGACACTGAGGCAGAGCGCCTGGCTCACCCCAACCACCATCTGCACGTGCAGACTTCCTTCAGCCGGCGATGCCAGCTGCTCTGCCACCGCGATGGGGCGCAGCCACGTCCTGCAGACGTAGCCATCCAGGAATGAGGAAAGCAGCAGCTCTGCAGCTCGTGACAGCACATTTCCGCACGGCCATCGCCTCCCGCTGTGCCGGCAGCCCCGCGCCCCACGTGCGCCCCATGTGCTTTGGCTGGGAGGGCCGCTGTGAGGATGTGCACATGTGGGCCACGTGGCAGCCAACCCCACAGCCGGGCGCAGGGAGGAAGGGCTGTGTGCGCAATGGGGGCTGTGCTTCGGGGTGTGCTGCTCCGCCACAGGGAGCTGCCCAGCCCTGCAGATGGCTGCTGCCCCTTCGAAGCGCTTCGCAGCCTCTTCCTCCCGATGCCTCCAACCCAGAACCCACCGCAGCTTTGGGCAGAGTGGGCCCCGGGACCCCGCAGGTTCCAGCCTGCAGTGCAGAAGTGGGGGACCCCGGCTTGCCACGCCAACAGCAGTGCTTCCACGTGGAGTAACGTGGCTTTATCCTCCATTCTTATCTCCACTTCTGATTCATGCTGCTGGGCAGGGGGTGGTCACAACTCATCATCTTTCTCCCTGTGGTTTAATGAGTCCCTCCTTCCCCGTGACCCCGGGGTGACACCGGCCGTGGGGATGAGGATGGATGCCTCTCAGCGTGCCCTGAGCTCAGCCCCAGTGTGGAGTCAAACAGAAGGGTGGCAGTGGGCAAAGCTGGCAGAGACAGCATGCGCAGGGCACAGTCTGAGCCACCCCATTAACCACGGCCATCCCCAGAATCACAGCCAGCCCCATTCCTATGACCAGTCCCACAACCATCCCCATAACCCCGTCTGTTTTCATGACCAGGGCCGTCCCCACAGCCACGCAGCCCCGCAGCACGTGCCAGCTCCCTGCTGGCAGCAGGAGCAGCAAATTAGCAGCAGTGCAGCAGTGCAGCAGTGACAGCCGGGATGGGACTTCAGCCGAATCAGCACTTCTGGGGCGCTGCTGCCGCGAAGCCCTGAGAATCGCTCCTCCTAATGAGGGCAGGGCTGGGAGACCCGGAGCCTGAACCCGGGCTGGCTGCAGCGAGCCAAGCTTTTAAAAGGGATTCAGACTTTCTCAGGCTAGAGCGGCCATAAATCTAGTTAATTGGGTCTCTCCCATACACTACTTTCCAAGCGAACACGCTGGAGAGATCCAGCCCGGGCCCCCAGCCCATTTGCGGGTTATTCTTTCAATGGATGCTTGGCCCCAAACCACCCCACCTGCGCATCCAACGCAGCTCTGTCTCCGTCAGGACGAGCTCAAGCTGCTCAGCCTGTCACACCTCCAGCCCAGGGCTGCCTGAAATCTCCCCGCTGGTCAGACTGAACCCCACGCAGCCGGGGCTGCTCCCAGAGCAGGGTGGGCACCGTGCCTCAGTTTCCCCGTAGCTCTGCACTCCCCCTATGTGTGCCCCATGCAACGCAGCTGCGCTCAGCCTTGGTACCCGGAGCCTCCCACAGCCACCAGCAGCTCGAGGGGATCCACAGCAAAATGATCCAAACCAGAAATGGGGGACAAAAGCAAAGCGAAAGCCCCGGGGGCAGATGGTGCTGCTCCACGCCCAGCACAAGCCACGGGGCGGACATGGTGGAAATTCAGAATTCCAGATGGCTCTTTTGGGTGGGTTTTTTTGGGTCTTTTTTTTCCTTTTTCCCTGTCTCATTTCCAAGGCAACAAGACTCGCTGTCATCTGCTCGTTGCCATAGCGATTTCACCTGATTCTGCTTCAGCAGCGGAGGAAGAGAAAAGCCGGGAGAGCGCCGTGCTGCCGCGGAGCCCCGAGCTGCTGCGCCCCGAGCTGTGGGGAGAGCACGGATCAATGGGGCTTTATCCGACCGAGGCAATGGGCCGATTCACGGGATCTAAGGAAGGAGCTGCGGGTTTCTTAGAGCACAAATCGGCCCTTCTCTTAACTGCTTCGGTGCCCGCCAGATGTGCCGCACATCTGGGGACGTCGCCGTGGTCTGCCTACAGGGGGGGTTGGGTGCTGGGGGTCCGGCCCCCACCTGTGGCTGCACCCAGAGGGCTGAGCTGGGTTTTGGATTGCCCCCCATCCCACGCCGCAGCACCGCCCTGCCCCGCTGTCCTCGTGGCACTGGGAGGAATGGTGGGGAAGCATTCTCACAGTGGGCACAGAAGCAGAACGCCCCAATGCAGCCCCGCACCCCACCTGCCCCACACCCTGTTCGCCCCACACCAGGGGGCACAATGCCCTCTACCACTGCCAGAGAGCACAGCTCAGCTCCCACAGATTTGGGGTTGAGCTCCCCATGGCCACAGCGTGCAGCGCCGGGTGCCATCAGCACTGACACTGCCTCAACAGCCCCATCACTGCCACGGGTGCTCCATGCAGGCAGCACAGATATATCCACATGAGTGGGGCTCCTCCAGCCCCACACTCACTGCAGGGCTGCATGGTGGGCACCTGGCACAGCCCAGCCCCATCCCCTTCCTGCTGGGAACCAACACCAGCAGATCAGCAACCCGAGCTCAGGCAGCCCCCCGAGCCCATCCCCCCGCACTGCTGGTGTGTGCCCTACAACCAGGGCTGCCCAAAATGGGGCTCATTGCCCAGGGCTGTCCCCTCCTCGTCCCACGTCCCCATAGCAGAGGTAGCAGGGAAAGGCTCCTGGCTCACGCTGGCTCCCATTTGCAGCGAGCAGAGCTCCAAATGAGCCCACAGTCATTAGCGGAGCCAGCCGTCCCGCTCCCAGCCAGAACACAGCCATGCTTGGGGAAGCTTTATATTCACAGAGACAAACAACTCACATTTGCTTTTTAACTGTTGGAATTGCACCCAGTGGGACGGGGGGAACAGGGAACCCTTTGTCCACTTCTCCTTGTGACTGAGAGCTTTGTGCAGAGCAATGCGTTGCAAACACAATTCTCCGTGGCCTCAGCTGGGCTCTGGTGGACACTTGGCCTGCCCGTCCATCACCCGACAGCCGAGGAGCCGTCGTGCATCTCCACCAGGGATGCAAAATGTCCTCCTCCGCCCTGCACTGAGCGCCCTTTTACAGAGAATGCAGAGCTCACCGATCTCAGCAGCCCTTCCCAACCTTCACACCCGATCCTATGACTCCAAGCTGCTGAAGGCACAGAGCTGCCACCACCCCGGAGAGGCACAGTGCACCCGGACACGGCTGTTCTGATGGCCCCAAATGAGTCTCCTCCACCCACAGAAGACCCCTTTGGTGCTGAGCCCCCCCACAGCTTCACCCTGGGCTCTGCAATGGGGACACTGACCCCGAAGGCAGCCGGGGGTCCCCAGGAGCCCCCAGCAGATGAGTGAGGGACCCCCAGCCCCACTCAGCTGCAGTAGTGGTCCCATTGCCACCACCTCCTCGGGGAGCAGGGAGATAACCCAGGCTATTCTTACTTCCATCTGGGGAACGGTTTCCCTCCCACACACACTGCCACAATGCTAATTTTGAGGCTGATGATTAATTGATGTCAGGCTCATTAGGGGGCCAACAGCTCCCTCTCCCCAGGAGCGCCAAGGACGGGAGGACGCGTTCTGACAGATGCTGTGTGAGTGACGTCCTTACAATGGAGCAGAGCGAGAGCCAACGCCACGAGGAGCCCTGGGGAAGGGCGGTCCCCCCTGGATATGGGCTCAGGGTCCCACCACGCACCCCCTCCCCCCCCCGCCAGCGCTATCATCACAACCTCATTGTAACTGCAGTGCCTGGAGCAGCCATACAAGGGAAGGGACACGTGTGCACACTGTGCCCAATCCCAGCACTGCTGCCTTCCCATGGGACCACCACGGTGACAGCGGGGCAGCAGGACCTGCTCCATCCTCCGGCTGCTTCCAGCCCTGCACACCTCGCCCTGCCCCCGGGAAAAGCCTTTCTAAGCAACAGCTGCTTTTGCTACCAAAGACAACATGAGCAGAAGGATCAGGCTCTGCCCCTTTCCTCCTTCTGGCCGTCCCTACAGGGCGGGGGACGCCCCCAGGAGCGGATGCTGTCTGCTGTAGGAAGCAGCCCTGCCATGCAGGCAGAGCTGTGCCCTCAGAAGGGGCTCTGCAGCCCCGGCCCAGCTGTGCCAACACACACCCAGAGCCAACACAGCGGTGTCAACAAGGAGCACAGAATGGGGAAGCTGGTTGTGACAGTGCGCAGCGTACCGACGAGGAGGCTATTGAACGGGAAGTGAGAGCTCCAGGAGCCCAACAGATAGCACAGAGCAGGGAACAGCCTGCAGAAGGAAACGCCGTGTGACCCCGGGCTCCATCCAAACCGGGCGGCACATCGAGCGGCGCTGAGGGCGAAGCGCACACAATGAGCTCAGCAGTAATTGGTCCCTTCAGGAACACTGTAAGTGGTTGCAGAGTTTACCAAGGAAAAAAAAAAAATGGGAAAGTCATTGAAGGAAAAAAAAAAAGAAAAGGTCATAAAATGTGTTTTCTGCTCCAGTTCGAAACACAATGAGATCCACCAGGAGGCTGCTGCTCCGCCAAACGTGGAGGCGATGGGTTGGGCCGTTTCTCTAGCAGCACACAGCCCTGCGTGGGGAGCAGCGGTGCTCCAGGCTTCCCTTCCTCCTTCTGGGCAGTGAGAGATGCTCAGAGGACACGGGGAGCACAGAGCAGAGGCAGCCCCCACTGCAGCTGCTCCGCAGGGGAGAACCTGGAGAGAAAGGGCAGTGAGGGGCACCGGAACCCAGCTGCTGCTCCCAGGGGGTTCAGCAGGGACCCCATGGGCTCCCCACAGACCCCCACCCCACAGCCCCGTCCCAGAGCTGGGCAATGCTGAGCCAGCAGCACTGATGTAGGAGGGAAGGAGCGCACCGTCCTCCAGCACTGCCACCTCAAACACCAATGTGGGAGCGATGGGATGGGGCCCCCAAGCAGCCCCACATCCATGGGCTCCACGCACCCCATCCGCTCCTACAGCAGCTTCCAGGACAGCCGCTGCATGGGACGTGTGTCACATCTGCTTAGGAGCGAGAACGCCTCGCAGAGGGCTGAGAAGCTGCATGGAAACGAAAGATCGTTACCACCATCTCCTTGGAAACGTCCCATCAGAGCAAGTTCGTCTTCCTCCTCCTCCTCTCTCCCTCTCTTCCCATGCGCACGGTTCTGGCACCCCGCGCATCCCTTGGCTGTGCCTCAGCTCTGCGGGTCCAAAACGCAGGCGTCGGATTTCTAAAGCCATTGTCTCGGATGTGCTATTGAGCCACAAAACATGGACGGTTTGGGATGGAAAACAGGCATCGCCGCTGCACAGAAAGGAGCTGGCAGCCGGGATTCCATTTCCCTTTGAAGCTTTAGAGAACCTCAACCAAACAAAATTTGCTTTATTCCCACAAAGGGAACAAGAATCTTAGCAACCAAACACATCAACACCTCTGCCCCCGAGCACCGCGAGGAGCAGAGCAGCGCTGGGGGCTCTGCAGGCTCACACTGCTGGGGATAACGTGGGGCAGCTTCACACGTGTCCTTCTGAATTGGAGCTGTGGGTCGGTGTCCCCTCACCAGCACACTGCTGTGCCCCCTGCACGAGCCTGTGCTCCCCCCCCACACACTGCTCTCTGTGCAGCCCCGCAGCACCCCCTGCTCATCCCCCACGCTGCGCTATGAGCAGAGCCATCCCCTCCCCTTGCAGGACCCGGCCACATGTTCTCCATCTGGGAACGGAGACCCACGAGCCAATAATCTCGACTTGGAAAACTAACTGAAAATAGCACAGCGTTTCTGAGCGCTCCGCAGACCGCGGCCGGAAGATGATGGATCTGCAGCACACCGGGACACTGCTTGGAGCAGCGCAGCAGAAGCACAGCTCCGAGGGCTCAGGGAAATGGGAAGGAGATGGCTGGAGCCGCTGCTGGCCGTCTGCTCTCCTCCAACAGATGCTCCTGCCCTGAAGGAAGGAGGGTTTGCTCTGCTGGTGAACCGGTCCCCAGCTGCCATGCTCAGCCTGCAGGACAGAAGGACACAGACTCCGTGCTTCCTGCAGCCCCTAACCCAGCCTGCAGACGCGCCAGTCCCTAATGCCGAACCCAAGAGGTGCTGCAGGTATTTTGGGGGGCTGCTGCACCCCACAGGGTCTAGATGCCATTGGCATCTCGGTAGCGTTCAACCATGGTGCTGCGGAAAGTGATGCATCCAGCCTCAAACCACATGGGGTGAGCTATCAAAATGGAATTTGCCAGAGACAAAAGGGCCGATGTGATCCTCAGGCCCCGGCTACGCACAGCCCCCACTCTGTGTCTGGGAGCCAAACATGGGCATCTCCACGCTTCCCTGTGCCACCGATCCCACCACACGCTCCCCATGCACAGCAGGACGCTCTCCCTGCACCACCTGTGTGCACCTTCGTGGTGACGGATCGCTGCCACCAGGAGCCAATGCCACCACCAGGAGCCAATGCCACCACCAGGAGCCAATGCCACCACCTCTGCTCCCAGCACCCGCAGCCTCACGCAGCCCCAGCACAGCGCCCTGCCCAGGAAGGCAGTGATGCGCATGGGCAGCAGGCGTGCGATTTGGAGAAGTGTCTGATCAGGAGTTATTCTCAGCCTCCGCCGTGCTGAGAGCTCACACGTCTATAAATAGCTGGAATGGAGCCGTACCTGAGCTGCAGCTTTGAACGTGACCCGGTGCTGCTCTGGGGCTGAGCCACACTACTCAGCATAGGGCTGGGACAGCACTGCCAGCGGGGATGCTGCGGTCCCACGGGTGGAAGCTCAGCGTTGGCTGGGCTGGGCTCCCTGCAAAGCCCATCAGGGCTGGGCAGGACGCACACTTCAGGAGCTCCCTGTTGAAGCAGCTCACCCAGACGCCCCCCACAGGGTCCCGCTGCCATCTGCCACAGCTGGGGACACGGCCTGGCACAACACAGAGTGCAGAGCAGGGAATGGAGCCAGCACAGATCCCAACCCCGTGGGGCAGTGCTCAACAGGGCTGCGCATGGCACAGGGCTGGGGCAGATGTGACCCCACAGCCCAACCCTCCAAGGAACCACAGCCACCAAACCCGGCCTCCCAGCCACCTCCTGCAGCCCCTCCACCAACACTGCAGCCTTCGCCCGCTCACACTGCTGCCAGGACAGACACGGTGCGGGGGACACACGGTGACAGAGCAGCCCTTCGGGTGCTCATTCCTTCTACTGTGACTGCAGGGGATGCCTCAGGCCGGACCGCCAGGCTCCAACAGCCCCTTCCAGAGAGGAACCTCAGCCCTTCTCCTGAAGGAAAAAGAAAGACGTGGCTGCCTCAATCGGACCAGGCAAACAGCAGCGTGAGGAATGAAAGAAACACTCGAGCAAAACGAAACGTGGAAGAAAGAGATGAGAGGAAGGACGAGTGGATCTGAGGGCACGCCGGGCGCCGCTCCACAGCATCGCAGCCGCTCCGACACATCTCCATTTGCACAGCTCTAATCTCAGCCCTGCAATGCAGCATCCCCTGCCTTCCCAGCTCTGCTCCCGGCTGGGAGCTGCAATGCAGCAGCACCGGGGAAGCCCCGCTCCCCTTCTCCCTCCCGGCAGCAGCACTGTGCCCACACAGCCCCGGCTGCGCTGCCCCAGAGCACCCCAAAGGAGCGGCTGCTCCAGATCCCATTCCCATCTCTGTGCTCTCCCAGGAGGGCGTTTGCACACCAGAGGAGGACGTGACTTTGCAGCAGGACTGAGCCACATCTCATCTCCCACATCTCTGAGCATCACCCCCAAGTCCTGAACCTGGGACCAACCACCCCGACAGACAGAGCTGTCACCACTGCTCCCAGGCAGCTGCACCTGCATCTGAGGCCACACACGTGCACATCCTGGGGACACCACTGCCACACACACACACATCACCCAGTGCCACCCGCACAGTGGCACAATGAGGTTCAGGACATCACCGGGCACCACAGAGCCATGTGAGCAGAGCCCACAGCCCCACAGAACCCTGCCAGGACCCTGCAGAACCACGGCTGTGCCCTCAGCTGTCCCTGGGTGCTGCCATCACTCAGGAGTGACACAGTGCCAGGGGCACAGGCTGTGGCTCCGTGCTGGCCTGGCACCAATCCCCCTCCCTGGGCAGCAGACACGAGCCCAGCCAAGGCAGGGGAAGGACCAGGAAGATGGGTGGGGGGATGGGGGATGCCGCTCTCCGGCACTGCACGGTGTGAAGCTGTGCAGGACAGCACAGAGCTGGGAACTCCAGGGACACAGTGGGGCAGCAGTGAGGGCACGGTGCTGCTGGCACACACAGGTGCTGCAGCGCAAGGGCAGCAGCACAGAGCTGGGGCTGCAGGGCTCTGCAAAAGGCACAGAGCTGGCAGTGCTCCGAGTGCCACCAACGGGAGTGCCCCCACACCTGGCAGCACACAGCGCCAGCAGCACGGCCTGAGGGGCCACATCCTGTGTGCACAGCACAAACACAGCCCTGGGGGTGGGCAGCCTGCTGGTGCCAGGCAGCTGTTGGTCCCCCCCAAACAGAACCGTGCCCAGTTTTGCATTCAGCCACGCGGTTTTGGTGGGTGAGCATTGGATGTGGGGGCAAAACACAGCCAGGCCCTGGGAAAGCTCCATGTGAAACAACGCTTTTCAAGCTCTGTGGGGGAAGGATTTATTCCACCAACCCATCTTGGAGTAGTTTTGCCTTCAGATGTTTGCTCTGCTGCTTTTCCACAGGAAACCTTAAAAGCCCAGCATGGATTTCTCAGCACCACCATTATCACACGACAGCACGGATCAGCCCTTTCTCCTCACCCCATTTCTGAACACCGGAGCTCCGTTCTGCTGCCAGAAGGAAATAAATCCCCACCCCAACCACCTCACCACTGCCACACGGGTGCACTGAGAGAGGAATAACGCTCACATAAGAGTGGCCTCAAACAGCCGCGCTGCTTGGAGAGGCAGTAACCACTCCTGGGGCTGGAAGAGCAGTGCAGGCTCTGACCCAACAGCGAGCAGAGCTGCACAGCACAGCCATGCACTCCAAGGCCGTGCTGCAAAGACTCCTGCAAACACTCCAGGGAGCACTGCTTCCCCAGGCACTGCGCCCACCCGCTGGGGCTCTGACCATCCCAATACTTCTGCCCATTAGCAGCCACTACAGAGGCACTGTGGGCAGCATGAGATGGGCACGGAAATGGCTGCAGCGTGCTGCCGGGGCTGCTTCGGGGAGCTGCAGTGAGCACACGGGGCCACGCTGCCTCTGTGCCTTTCATCCTGCACCAGCAGCACGCCTGGCTTTGATGAGGACACTCAGCCTGTGCTTGATGTGCAACGTGTAATTTGGATGTTAGAAATAGCCTCTACAAAGCACATGCGGTTGCTGTGGCCCGGTGACCTCTCCCAGCTTACGCAGGCTGCCCTGCTTTAAGTGTGAGGCCACCTCTGCCAGCCCTACAAGGGCCGCGGTGCCATCAAACATGACACATTTGCAGAGGTAACATTTGGCCAGCGCTACACAAACCATAGCTTTGGCCAACGCCACACTTCAGCAGAGGCTGGGGAGTGTTTGTGGCAGCACAGAATGGAGGTGGGCACTCAGGTGCGGAGTGCATCCATGAGCCACTGCCCTCCGTGGTCAGTGAGGGGCACAGCTCAGCACGGGGCGACAGCTCACACAGTGAGAGCTGCGGAGGAGCTGCCATCCCCGCAGAGGGTTCACCCACCTGGACAGCAGCGCATCAGTGCGGGGTCACCACCCGGAGCTCAGCACGAGCCCAACTGCGGTCACGTGCAGAGTGATGGAGCAGCCCCCACCACGCTGCTGTCATCCCACTCCCCCGAGCATCTCTGAGCTCCACAGACTGTCAAGGACACGCCAGGTCGTTGGTGGCTCACTGAACGAAGCAGCTGCGATTCAACAGCACAGCTCCCCCAAATGCAAGCACACAGCCACAGCCACAGCCCCACACGAGGGGAGCAGCACGGTGACAAACCGACCTGCCAGCACAGGCACTGCCCCAGCTGACAGCAGGGAAAGGGCACTCCCCACCTCGGGAAGCCCAGCAGTACACATGAGCTGAAAGAACGACCAGGTCCAGGAGCACAGAGCAGAGGGTTCACACACCCAACGTGGCAGCACTGGGCCAACCCAGCCTGGCCAAGGGCAACCAAAGCACAGCCTGGAGGGATGCTCCGCCCCAGCACAGCCAGAAACAGGGAACCACCCCAAAACCTCCACCATCTGTAGGGCTGTAGAAGCAGTTTGTGCACAGGGGGTTGTTCCTACTGGGCCAGTCCTGCACCCACAGGGAACTTCAAGGGCTCTTCCTGAGGGTGCTGAGGAACCCCCAAAAGCAGCACTATAGGGGCGCACCGAAACCTCCAGAGTACACAGCAGATAGCAGCGATGAACATCCATTAGGAACAGACCTTCCCGTAACACTGCCGTGCACCCAGCAGGACCTGGCATCACTGGGGCTGGGGAACGGCTGTCCCACAGCAGTAGAGCCACCAAAGGGCCCCAAGCCGTGACGGTGACCTCACACACACAGCACCTCTGCCGCTCTCCGGGCTCACCCTGTGGCTTCCCACGGCACAGCGGCCACGGGACGCTGCAGCATCCACAGCAGACCCACGGGGCACAGTCCTGCCCCACAGCAGGGTCCACCCCAGCCCGCAGCCCCCAGCTGCTGCGCCCCCACCAAACGCGGCCTCGTCAGGGCTGCACTAAGATCGTTTGCCATCTTCTCGTGAGCTGCGAGCCCTCGGGGCTGCGGGCACAGGGGAACGCGGCGCTGCTTTCCTGGAGATCAGCGCGCATCCACATCGGGCACAGGGAGGGGAAGGAGAGGGCCGGGCACGGCGCACGGCGCTCCGCCACGAAGCGGCGATGAGACCCGGGAACGGAGAGCCGCTCCCCGCCGCAGCACCGCACGCAGCCGTGGGTGAGAGCGGCTCACACGCACCGCGCAACAGCCCCGAGGGGGGGCACGGAGCCCCGAGCAGCCCCCCTCCCCCGCGCTGCGCTCCCCCCGCCGAGGGCAGCCCCCGGGACGGAGCACCGCCGCGCCTTCGGGTCCCGTTCGGAAACGAGAGCGGCCGACAGCGCGCACGGGGCCGGGGCAGCCCCGCTCCGCACGGCCTCGCACGTGGCCTCGCAGCCGGGGGATCCCAGAGCCTCCCAGGAGCCGCGTCTCCTGGATTTCCTCATCCCACAACAGCTGTCGCCGGAACGTTCGCCCACGAACCGAACCCCCCTCGGCTCTGCCTACGCGCCGCACCGACCCCGCGGGCGGACCGGGGGCCGCGGGCGGGGAGAAGGGCCGCACTCACCCAACATCTGGCTGAAGAGCAGCTGCTCCAGGTCGCCCAGCACCGTCACCACCAGCTCGGGGTCCACCTTCAGGTACGCCTTCTCCTCGGCCCCCGCCGCCGCCGGCCCCTTGCCGCCCAGCAGCTCGTCGTCGCACTTGCCTCCCCCTCCTCCTCCTCCGCCTCCGCCCGCCTCGGGGGCTTTGCTGAGCGGCTTCACCTCGGCGTAGGGCCCGCGGGGGATGCGGCTCGGCTTCCCGGCGGCGGGCGGCGGCTTCTGGGGCCCGGCGGGGCGCGGCGGCAGCAGGGAGTGCTCGGAGCGGGACAGACTGCGCGACATGGCGGGCGCCTCGCGGCCACGGGGACCGCCGCCCCCGCCCCGTCCCCCCGCCGCCACCGCGGTGCTGCCCGTCCCTTTGGCCATGTCGTCGCTCCAGCGCGGCTCGTAGAGCTGCCGCTTCTTTTCGGCGTCGGTGAGGAAGGCCAGGTTGGTGAGCGACTTCTGCTTGCGCAGGTTGGAGCCGGCCGGCAGCCGCCCCTCCGCGCTGCTCGCCTTGAACACCCGCAGCTCCGCGCCCCGCGGCCCCCCCGCCGCCGCCGCCGCCGCCTTCGCCCGTTT